>NC_090267.1:41171576-41804076 GCF_040414725.1 Anabrus simplex
GACACATTTTTACCCTTCTCCAACACCTCTATATTCGTTCTGTTGTGGATAGTCGTCTTATCCGTGATAACTGTTAGGTCCCAGTCCATTTTAATCTTGCCATTTTCGAGTACAGCTTGAGGGCTCTACTTAAAATAGAGAAGTCTTTCATCAACTAATCTGAATTTAATAGCAAGTTATTGGTGCAAAATCTTGGCATCCGATTCGTGGTGTTCCTTGTAATCCCTTCCTGAGAAGTACGAGCATTCGGATGTAAATTGTTGGATGGTTTCTTGCGTTTGGCACCCATATCGGCACGAATCCCTCATGACTGTCGGATCTCTCACCATGTTTATCTGGTAGCTTCTGGTTGGAGTGACTTGGTTCTTCTTCTTCTCCTTATTATTATTATTACTCATGTCGTATCGCCGAACTTTGGACCGCGTTACTTCATCTGCCTACTTCTGACTTTGATGTCTGCGCAGTATTTCCGTATGCGTTCTCGGTGTCGTTTTTTCATCTCCTGCGTCCGTACCATTCCTGTTTATAATTTTGGCTTGTCTCGGAAATCCTGGAACGCTTGAAGTTTCTTCTTAAGTGGGACACGCTCCTGGATGTCATTATATGTGATTCTCACTCCTTGAAGGTCTCTATCCACCTCAATTAAACCAGCCCAATTGGTTTTCTTCTGCTGAAGGAAGGTAATGATGAGGTTGGTCAATCTTGCATTCGCTTCACATGCCCATGAAAGGTAATTAATTCTTCGTTTCCGGATGGTATTGGTAATCTTTTCTATGGGCTGTATAGTTCATTGTTTTGCCGCCTTCTGTTCTTCCCATTGTCTTTAGCGGGATCTAAGATCTTTCTCAAAATTTTCCTTTTTTTTGGCCTCCAGTTTCTCGACCAGGCCATTTTTGTTCATTGCAAGACATTCTGAAGCGTATGAGACCTCTTGAGTGATGACACTGCAGTAATGCCTCAGCTTTGCTTTGAAATATATGGACCTTTTGGTGTAGATAAATGGTACGCCTTTTCCATTTTGTTCATCCGTAATGTAAAGGCTTCTTTCCCTGACAAATTTGGTGTTAACAGTTCTCCCAGATACTTGAACGTACCTGCTCGTATCATTTTGTCTTGTCCCACTCTGAGCTCTCAGGGTGCCAGCTTGATTTTAGTTAAAATTTTTGTTTTCTCGAAAGAGATATGTAGGCCTACATTCGTGGCTTGTCCTTTAAGCAGAAAACCTGTTTGTGACTGTGTTTTTGGAATCGGAAGAAATACAAGATCATCTGTAAAGGCTAGGTTATCGACAGCAAAATTTTGGATTTTGCACCCTAACATGACTCCGATTTGAACTCCTTGATTATTATTATTTATTATTATTATTATTATTATTATTATTATTATTATTATTATTATTATTATTATTATTATTATTATTATTATTATTATTATTATTATTATTATTATTATTATTTACCACAAATCATAAAGATTTCATGGATGGTCTGGTGAAAAAGTACAAGCCCGATGTATATAGTTGCTTCAAGACCCACTAAGATAATATTCACACATATACACTCGTGCAGTCATGTATTCACTCAAAGACACTTGCACTGACATTCACTCCCGTTCACGGCTTCTTTTTTCTAGGCGATAGCTCATTCCAGAGACATGCGGAGCGGCCGTGGTAACCGGAATGGTAGAAGGTGGTACGGGCAAATGGAGGGATAAATATCAGAATTTATCTATCTATACTAAAAATGGAAGTCCAATTACAGCTTTGTAGAAAGGCAGGTATAAAAATGAAAATTTACCTGAATTATTAGTAATAATGTTATTGACTCTATGTCGAACTAACTACTTTTACTATTTTCGGAGACGTCGAGGTGCCGGAATTTAGTCCAGAAGGGGTTATTTTACGTGCCAGTAAATCTACCGATACGGGGCTGACGTATTTGACCACCTTGAAATACCACCGGACTGAGCCAGGTTCGAACCTGCTAAGTTGGGGTCGGACGGCCAGGGCCTCAACCATCTGAGCCACTCTGCTCGGCACCCTGAATTATTGAGGCACTGGCATGAACTACAGGAAGCTGACACTCCCAGTCCAAAATACTGTCTGGAAAACCTCGATTTGCACCTTTTCTTCAAGTTTCAAACCCAGCATAAATTGTCTATTAATGTTGAATTTTCAGGCAGTAATGGACATCAACTATCAACCTTTTAGGTGTTGCATAAATACACTGTGGTTCAGCTAAGTTGTCCACCTCAAATTCCATTCTGTTTTCAAATTCGTTACATACTGTCCTATTCCTCTTTATCACATACGTAATATAATTTTTAAATGGGACTATACTAATTAATAATTAAGAATATAGAGACAAATTCTGCGATGTGCTTGTTTTGCGAATCCGAAGAGTACTTTTGGAGGAATTAAAGTGTTTAAAATGTGTAGGCATTAGACAGAAATAGATGTCTGGTACGCGTGTTTGTCTCACGCGTTGCTGATAAACATATGTACCTCACCATTATCATGAGGGGGCCGTAGAAAACAAACAGCCTACAGCATTTCGGAGTTAAATAGCATATGTTTCATTGGCGTTGAATCTTATAAAAGACCAGATAAGACAGTGAAATTATAATAATTTAAGTGCGTGTGGCTGACCATCAAACATTTCGATAATTTCACATACCATCATAATATGCTACTGTATGTGGTGAATATGTTCTGTATAAGTGTTTATCATCAAAGCGTGAGTTAAGCCAGAGGACAATACACTGGACATCACAGCGAATGGCACATCACTTTCTGTGTAATACCCAAACATAAGAAACCCCTTTAATATCCCCAAAAGTACTCATTGGATTTCCAAAAAAGCATATCACTGAATTTGTCCCTCGATTCATAATTACTCTATTGGGTGCAATTAGTATAGTCTCATATAAAATAAGCGAAGTCACTACCGGTTTCTCGGTGATTACATAATGTGATCGAGAGGAATAGGACAGTATTTTATGAGCCCCTTCACACAATTTAGGAATTCGAAAACGGAATATCTATATTACTTTTAACGGATAGGAATATATCTGAGATGGACAACTTAGCTGAATCAGCCTGTACAGCAACTGTTGAAGAGACGTTAAGCAGGGAACAAAACTGGCAAGCGAGACACCTGTGAGATCCGAACTCACAACCTCCCGATTTCGCGTAGGCCTACCAATAGAGCAATGGTGGCCCAGGTCATATTCGTTCTGTTAGAAAGCTACAGGTCTGGCACTACGGCCATCACAATGCAGAGTGCGTGCAATTCGTCCTTCGTGAGCCAAGTCACTGAATATTGAATTTTCATGACCGCAATATAATCGAGCTCACTGGTAGAGCAACCGACGCGAAATGGGGGGGTTGTGGCTTTGAATCCCTCTAGTGTCCGGCTGGCCATTTTATTCTGTACTTAACATCTCTTCATCACGTACTAGGCTATATGTACGCAGCACGACCTAATAGGTTAAATGTTGATCTCGATTAAATTATACCTGTTTAGTCATCGAGCGACTGGCCGCTTGGTGTGAGTCTCGTAGCTGTCAACTTGCATTCGGGAGATAGTGTATTTGAACCCCACTGCCGACAGCTCTATAGATGGTTTTCCGTAGATTACAATTTTCACACCAGGCAAATGCCGGGGCTGTTCTTTAATTAAGGCCACGATCACCTCCATCCCGCTCCTAGACCTTTCCTATCACATCGTCGTCATGCAGCCTGTCTGTGTCGGTGTGACGTAAAGCAACGTCTAAATTTAATTTAATTGGTTATTTATTTAAATTAATTTCAATACCATTAATTGTATTTTAATTTATTTTTTCTTATTCAGTTTACACTCCAGGTTTCGTCTCCCCCCCCCACCCACTTCGGTCTCAGCGAGTGATCCTACCTCTACCGCCTCGACGGCAGTGTCCTGGGGCGTGAGACATTGGGTCTGGGATGAAAATGGGGAGGAGGACCAGTACCTCGTCCAGGCTATCTCAACTGCTGTAGGAGAATTGGGAAACCACGGAAAAACACTTCGAAGGTAGCTGAGGTAGGAATCTTAGTCCCTGCACTCAGTTGACAACCCGGGGCTTAGTGCACACTGTTCCAGCCCTCGTACCGCTTTTCAAACTTCGTGGCATAGCCGGAAATCGAATTCGGCCCTGTATGGGTGACACTGACCACTACACTGCAGATGCAGATAGCTTTTTATTTTATGAAGATAATTTCTTTGTTCATGGTATGATGTTCGTGCCCGAGGAACAACATACGGTGGTCAGGAATAACGTGTACTGGATATATGAGCGTTAGAGGATACATAATTTGAAAACATAATTCTACATCCCGTCCTGTTATTATTTTATCAGCTACTGACGTTAGCTAATCAGATTGCTTCTCTAGCGAATTCAAGGGGGCTTTGCCGGGCGGTGTTACTAAATCTGCATGCGATTTAAGATCGATGTGGGAGCACCAATCGAAGGAAACTCTCCGCAGGGGAAGGATTTGAACACGGACGTCCGACCTGATGGGATCGCCGAATAGCATGTGCGCTACGGCAACACAGACTGAAACCCCTGGTGTTTGTGTTCGGTAGCTACTTGGGGACCCGTCACTTACAGCCACGTGGGATGCGTGCAGTAGACTTGGATTCACATGGCAACACAAGTCCATTTGAATTGATTGGCTAATACAATGACAACGGTAGGCGATATCGAATTATTTTCAAATTATTTATCAGTATGACCAACCGTCTAACAATCACATGCCCGGTTCGCGATGTTTCCCTCCACCCTAGATATCTATTGGCGGCTGATATTTTGACGTCAATAGAAAAAAATGAAATCTGTGCTCTTTATTGGAAGGCGTTATTACTGACAGTGTTGAACATTACATGTTCTAAAAAATGTAACACGCATGCTACTTGATTGATTAAATAATATCAGTCACTTTTTTCCAATTCTAGAATATAGTTATTCCTCAGGATTAATCCCCCTGTGAGTGGGGATGTAGAATAACACACACGGTATCTCCTGCCTGTCATAAGAAGCGATTAAAATGGCTCTTAATAGCTCTTAAATTGGGAGAGTGGTTTGGAGACCACGGGGCCCTTATGTGAGTCCTGGCATTGATTCCAGTTACTTGTGTCAATCTCGTCAGTTTCATCTACCCTATCGGACCTCGCTTGGTTTACTCTTGTTCTTTTCCGACCCCGACGGTATTAGCTTTACGAAGCCTACGGAGTCTTCCATTTTCACGCCGTTCGTAGCTCTTTTATTTATTTGGTCAATGCCTTCTTCATTTTCCGAAGTGCCGGACCTTCCATTTTACCCCCCCCCCCCTCTGACAAGAGGATGTTTGCCTAGATGAACTTCCTCTAACGACAATAATCACCACCACCACCACCACCACAAGATTGAACTGGTGCTCTGCATTTAGGCAATTGGCTTGGAAGCAAGTAGCTTATTTTTTTATAATATATAATTTCTTATTGTAAACATGATGTGGTTAATTTTAAGAGAGGGCTTAGAACCTTAACTTTACCACTGGACAAGGAATAAATAAATAAATAAATAAATAAATAAATAAATAAATAAATAAATAAATAAATAAATAAATAAATAAATAAATAAATAAATAAATAAATAAATAAATAAATAAATTCATGCACTTTCCCAAAGAAATAATTTTTATTTTCTTTCTGTCTTTCCATAGGCAACGGCTGCAATTGAGAACGCAGCTCTCAATCTCGGTACCTGTGTACCCTCGACGTGCGACGTAGAAGACGCAGCACTCATTGTGAAGGAGGACTTCAAGGAGAGGCTGACTACGGTGTCTCCGCTGCTTAACTCCATAGATATATACACAACTGTGCCAGAGTCCTTGTGTCAAACGAAAACGGAACTAGAACTAGATTCCAAGGACTGGGCTGCCACGTGAGTTCAAAAAATTATTAGTACCATGTACAGCTCAGGTGTTTAGGCAGTAATAGGTTAGAGTCATCTAGTCCGCTCTTCCACACAGTAACGAGCGGTTCTGATGGACCGGGCCCCTGTAGTGTAGGCAAGCCTCATAAGGGGACTGTTAACCGGGCTGTTACACTCTTGAGGAAGTTTGCATTCTAACGTATTACTGCCTCAATATTCGAGCTCTAGTACCATGGTTTAGTCTCCTCGTTTTCCCACTTCCCTTTTTAAGTGAAAATATTTTTCCATTTCTTTATTCATTGAATATGAAAATATTACAATTTAGAATTTTCTACTAATACTCTAAAGTGTTTTCATTCCGTATCCTGACTGGTACGGCGGGCCTCCTGGAGGGTGATGCCCACTCTCAGGCCAGGAGATGTGTTGCGGTGGTTTGCGGTGCTGCTTATAAAAGAACTATCCCGGCTTTTTCAGGAGAATGGGAAACCATGGGAAATAATTCTCAGGACAGCCAACGGTGAGACCAGTCCATTGCCTCCCAAATACAGAGCTAGAGCCGAGGCCACGGTTAGCCGAAGCCTACTCTGCTCCATTCCAATTTTCCGAAAAATAGGCCTGTTTGAAAATTGTACGTGCCTCACATTAAACCTCCACCTCCAAGCGTGTTGTAGGCCTATGCAAGGTGAATATAGTAACATCGTTGCAAACAACACAAATTTATGTTACAGAAAACGTCTTATTAACCTATAAATTTAACGATGACGTATTAAATTCAGTACCAACCATTAAACGGCATAGAATCAGAGAGGCAAGTAGAATTCACCTGAATATCTCGTTCCCGTGTGTGCATGTCTTGAAAGGAGACACAAGAGAATAGGTCTGAATATACGTCAGATCATTGAAAATGCCAGAGAATTCAACATCGCGATGTTTCTGTGTTTCCTTGACTTCAAGAAAGCCTTAAAAATGTGAGATGGGAAGCACTCTGGGATGTACTGTGGAGCACCGGAACTCCAGAACACCTCATATATCTATCCAATGCAATTTACTGTGCCAATCTCCGTAGGTTAAAACCTGAGCGAGGTAGTTGGATTTTTGAAGGGTAAAAGTGGGATCGGAATATGGGGATTGTCTGTACAAAGGTACTACTTTGACTTCTAAAAGTAAACCACTATTTCGTCCACATGCATAACAGTAGTTGAATATTATCGAATACCATGAGCAGTCCAGAACAGAAAGATGGAATTCCTTAGAGTTTTTACCAAACCCGATCATGGATTCGTTTCATGTCATTTATTTTACGTTTACTGTGTTTTTCCCATAACTTTATTAAGGTGGAAATAGCACCTTTTGAACAAACACTCCTCATATCATATAGTATGATGTAGGTGCGGAAAATATCGCCGGTAGCCCATCTGGCGTTCCTTCTTCTTCTTCTTATTCTTCTACATTTCAACAAAATTAAAATAATACTAATGTTTTATAGTCACAGCAACTACTTTTACTTTTTCCGGAGACGCCGAAGTACCGAAAATTTGTTCGTTACGCCCTGGAGTATATGAGGCCATTCAAATACCACTGAAATGATTGAGAATCGATCCGGTCAACCTGTTCTAAAAGGGCAGTGCACCACTGTGTGAGCGAGTCATTGATGGAAGCATTAAGAGAATGAAATTGGGCCATTCTTACTGAATGTTCCTCATGAAAGTGATTGAACCTTATTCTGGGTTCTTTCATAATTCATTATGACGTGCCCGAGTTGAGAATCAAAGGAGGTCTAACCTGACAGGAAGTTGCAATGTTAGTTCGTAGATTTTAACGGTAGGCATGTTACTGTACTTTGTTTAAGGGAAGTCAAATGAATGAACGAGACTTTAATACAGTTTGTGTTTAATTTTGCAGGAGTATACTGATTATTGTTGCCGTGTTAGTGGTTCTCAGCACGGCTTACGACGTCTTCACCCTAAATTCAGGTAGGTGTTCTAACTTAGACTATTGCTGTCACCAATACCGTTCAAAGGTTATACCGTGCCCTACTGGACTCTAAAGTTCCGTCCAGGCGAAAGCCGGTCTCGAACCCAGAGTACAGTAGTGAAAGAACTCTCACAGACGTGAGCTGGTGCACATAGTCTTACCTGAACACAGTCCTCTTCACTCAGCCGGGTAAGCGCTCTTCTCAGGGATAACATGGGGATAACGGGGCAACATAAAGATAAAACACTAGGACATGTGCCTACTCAGGTAAGAATTCGCTAAATCAAAAAATATAAAATATCTAACAGAAAACATCGCTGCATTCAAAGTTTAACAAATAGGGATTTATTACACAAAATTGAATTATTTACAAATGAAAGAGCTTTTCAATATGATAGGGTAAAATAACGCTGAGCCGATGACAACCAGTTCACCGCCTTCACGAAAACAGCTGTGCTGCAACAAGCATGTTACAATAGTGTAAGTAACGAAGTTTCGAAAGATGGATACCAGCTTAAATACTCATAAACAGTGATTCCCATAAAATTTACAATGCCTCGCGCCGTCGAACCCCGGTGCTAACAAATATCACGACAAAATGTACAATGACCTGACACGGTCATGAACCCTAGTCCCATGACGATTAAGGCGTATAAGATACCTATGCAAACAATATAAAAAGGACACACCCAACATATACACGGGTGTCAATATCAAACGGGCCAGTGTTAAAAATTTACGTAGAACAAATAGGACATAAAAAAGATCTCTCCCTGCTTTCAAAACATGAAGGTCGTTTCTTCCCGCCCTGGCACACTTGACAAACTGCAGACGACAATAACCAATTCTCAAGACTGTGACGTCCGGCGCAGCACCCTCACCCCTGTAACCACTTCACCAGCGACAGTCCACATAATTGATGGGCTCAGCTGACTGCCAGAAAAACATCTCGCCTCTCAAAATACCTCACGTAACCTGGCTGCTAAAAAGTACTTTTTTAAATACACCTGGGCGATCTGCCCTCATCTCAATATCCCCAGCGATATAACTCATCTTATTTCCGCCTCCTATGGGCTCAACCTTGATACGACAAAGACACAAATCAATATGCGATAAACACATGGCCCTAATCAGGCCTCTCTCATGCAGCCAATACACTCTCAAACTGTGCCGGGCTTTCTCATCTCAAATACATACAGTCAGCTATCTGCATAATGCTCATATCTCTCAAATATTCGGACTCGCTCGCCCTGTCAGTGAAGCTGGGTGAATTACTGGTTACGTCTTGGTCACAACTCTACACATCTACGTCTGCAGAAACAAATGCCTAAATGCGATATAAAAAAACCTATCTGTAAGACTAACCTCCTATGACCACAGGAGTTCGATCAGACCCATAAAATCACACATACGTAAAATGATACCATCGAAATAAAATACACACGCTAACAAGGAATCTACATAAATCATCTACCTTAAAGTACGGGGTTCGAGCTTGAGGCCTAGCTCTAAATTACAAGGAAAATTCTCCTACCATAACTAATCTGTTGACTGACGGCCCCCATATTCCTATCTAAATTTAAATGACATGCTTGAAACAGAATTGGAAAGCTCTGACCTTATGTTATCGCTGACATAACGGAGCGGCCATCCCTGTGGACCACTGAATCTACCACATCATGATAGACTGCGGCGCTGGCATCAGATACTGTTGACCACTTGGAGACATTCTTGCTTGTGTGGCGTCTTCGTACAGCTCCCTCTGTAGTTGGAAGGTGTCCCCTTCGATGTCGCGCTGATCAGGTGCTCCCAACGTTCCTGGATCGATGCCCGTTGTCGTGTTGGCTTCAGCTCCTGGTTGTGGCTTCCTTGCAATGATGATGTCAAACACTCGTTCTGACTTGATGCTGGGGTAACTGAAAATAAATTCATATATTACCGACTGTCCAAACTCGATGCCTGTCTCCACTACTATCGTGTCTCATACGTCACATTGACCAAGTCTCGTTCAGAGTTTTAACCTGGTCCACAATAGTTTCTTCACTCCTCTCAGTCACTGTTCTTTCACCCTATCACACGGACAACACATAGTTTCAGAATTCCTAACCTGAGCCAGTATTAATTCTAGCCTTTCGTCAGTAATAACTTGACCTCATAGAAATATGAAGCTACTAGTTTATTAGTCTCTTATAAGCAGTACCTCATCTCCCCATAGCATATTCTCACAGGTAAAATCTTAAATTAAGCTGAATATTCAAGTTGCTTACTTACTTCCTCGCAGATCTAGCTGTACTCGTCGTCTGTGCTGCTCGAAGACAAAGCGTTGTTCTCAGTACCAACACGCAGTATGACGACTCGTTCAAGCGGTCTTCTTGTCCAAGAATGAGCCTGATATGCCAGGCGGCCTTATTTTATAATCCCGGATAGCGTCATCAAGCCGCTTGGTCGCGTGCAATCCGCGCGCGCCCGCGAAATGTTTCCCGCACTAAGTATATCATGAGCTCTAATTAACGAATGCATTAATGAATGCAGCCCTAATGCATATCAACATAAAGCAGAAATTATACAGGTTGCAATTCTTGTCTCAAATCCAATGCAACTCCTCCGTAACCAAAGATATTAATTTAATTCTTTCTTCCCTCCTCATATACGTTTTGCCGGGATCTGGGAAGCGTCCCCAATCTTCATCAAGAGGCTTGGCTTGGGACATAACTCCTTTTAATGAGTTTCTGGAGATTTCTCATAACGACGCTCGCACTCGCTTCACACAAGAACGCTTCTTCTGGACTTCTTTATGACATTTACTGTAAGACACTGGCTTCGTGGGTGGCCTTGTGTGATTCCAATATCCAATACTAAAATTAATCCAATTGCCGCAATGAACAGGATGGTTCAATACATAGCAAAGTTCTTAAGTTAGCGGACTGGACGTCTAGTGTCGCTGTGGTGCACTGTAGCGGAGAGTTTGTACCACGGGATTTTGCCGTGAAAGTTCTTCGCTAGTCCCAGCAAGAGGCAGAGTCTTTCGCACATTATAATCAGAACTAAACATAGGATGTTGCCATGACATCAATTCTTCCCCAGTCCCAGCAAGAGGCAGAGTCTTTCGCACATTATAAGCAGAACTAACCACAGGACGTTGCCTTGATAGTCTTTGCATTTTCCAGCAAAATTTCGCTGTTGTGAAAGGTAGTTGAATGTCAGCAGCGGAACTTGAGGATGTTGTAGTTTCAGCTACGGGAAATTTCAAGACCTGCTAAAAATTAGGCAAATCCGCTAGTGAGACGTTTGAGATCATCAAGTCCAAATTGGCGGATCGCCATGACGGGAAATGATGTCAAAAGAAAGGTCCAAAGAATATGTGACCCTTGAACTGTTAGCGTCAGTCTTCGAACATATTGACTGTAGTACGCACATAAATGTACGCCATCTCCCCACTGACTGTGGGCGCCAGTCTACGAGCTTATTGACTATAGTAGTATAATTTATTTTTGGTACTGTCAGCTTTGTCTGTCACAGTCTGAACTGACATTTATGATTATGTAGAACTGAGATTGATCTATCAGTGTGTGAAAAGATGTAGATTAACCTCGCTCTAACATGTTTTCATGTTTTTAATCGTGTCCTTCTCCTATGACCCTCTCTTCCTACACTGCCTGTTATTTTGTGTCATTTTATGTTCCTATCCCTCCACAAACATGACTTGATATCTCTCAAAGGGTTAGCAATGGTGAGACCTGACATTAGCGTGTTGTGATAGAATATGCTTTGACCAAAATTAACCACGTGTGTTCCAGAATCTCGGATCAACATTCTGCTCGCCTTCTCGGTGTACACGAACGGTTCGAAGCTCTTTGCGATATCGACCTCCAGATCTGGAAATACCATCACTTGCTTGCACGGGATAAGGTTCTTCAGCATGGCGTGGGTGATACTCGGGCATCGCTATGGCACTGGTATTAACCTTCCCAGTCTAAATCCTGGCCGATATGGTGAAAAAGTGAGTAGCTGCATAAGTTATATTCCCACGTCAGTACAGCAGGGGAGCTCCTTCCATAAGCATTAACTTGACTTTGACTTGATCTTCAAATTATTATCCACGCCGCGCCGTTTCGCCTCATTAAGAATTCAATGCGGTTTACGAGACGAAATTTTGTCCTCGTTTCCGGAAACAGGAAATGAAAAATGAAAACCTACAACCTGTTTTCCAGTCATTGACCAGGTCAGGGATGTAATGAATGAATCATATATAGGCTATTAGTACGATGGGGTCGCACTCCCGAAGTCATTTGTTAATGACTTATAGATGCTATGAAATGAGAATGGAGGGTGCTGCTGGAATGAACGATTACAGGGAAAATCGGAGTACCCGGAGAAAAACCTGTCCCGCCTCCGCTTTGTCCAGCACAAATCTCTTTGAACCACGGCATCCAGCGGCGAGAGGCCGACGTGCTGCCGTCTGAGCCACGAAGGCTCCTCAGAAACAGGAATTCACCTATATTTACTGACTTTACACTTAATATAATATTCAACTGCCAAAAGAAATCTTTACGATTAAATGATGTTTTGTATTAGAAAACCGCTACACTACTTTTAATATGCTTTCTTCAGAATTTTTATCTTTGCCTTATTTTTAAGAACATAGTGAATCATTTTGTAAGAGTCCCGCAGTGTTCCTATTATTGTGCATGACTTATTTTATACTTCTTATGGTCAATTTTAACTTAAGTACTTGAATATCGGATCTTCTGTAATTAATTGTCTTCATCAGCTGAAGATGTCACTAACAAAGGGATGAAACATAAATTTTTATTATTTTCTTTTTTTATTTTTCTTAAATTGAACATGTACAATCTATGGTGGTAGATGGAGAAAGGGCAAGCCCAATACACACTGAAATTCCTCCTCCCCTACATGTATATTTATGTATTGTACCTGGAGCTGTTTTAGCCAGGTATATTATTGTAAAAATTACCGGAATATTTGGAAAAGGACGGCAGTAATATGTGTTCATGTGCCCGACATATTACGTGTTTTAGCCAGGTACAGTACACTTTAATGAATATTTACACTGACTTACAGAGCAAATGCAACACCAAGAAGGAGTGGTCAGAACTTTATGCCAATTGCAGGGTAGACTGACGTCACTGAGGTATGCTCATGATGTGAAATGCGCCGCTGTGCTGCGCACGTAGCGAACGATGAATGGGACACGGCGTTGGCGAATGGCCCACTTCGTACCGTGATTTCTCAGCCGACAGTCATTGTAGAACGTGTTATCGTGTGCCACAGGACACGTGTATAGCTAAGAATGCCAGGCCGCCGTCAACGGAGGCATTTCCAGCAGACAGACGACTTTACAACGGGTATGGTGATCGGGCTGAGAAGGGCAGGTTGGTCGCTTCGTCAAATCGCAGCCGATACCCATAGGGATGTGTCCACGGTGCAGCGCCTGTGGCGAAGATGGTTGGCGCAGGGACATGTGGCACGTGCGAGGGGTCCAGGCGCAGCCCGAGTGACGTCAGCACGCGAGGATCGCCGCATCCGCCGCCAAGCGGTGGCAGCCCCGCACGCCACGTCAACCGCCATTCTTCAGCATGTGCAAGACACCCTGGCTGTTCCAATATCGACCAGAACAATTTCCCGTCGATTGGTTGAAGGAGGCCTGCACTCCCGGCGTCCGCTCAGAAGACTACCATTGACTCCACAGCATAGACGTGCACGCCTGGCATGGTGCCGGGCTAGAGCGACTTGGATGAGGGAATGGCGGAACGTCGTGTTCGCGGATGAGTCACGCTTCTGTTCTGTCAGTGATAGTCACCGCAGACGAGTGTGGCGTCGGCGTGGAGAAAGGTCAAATCCGGCAGTAACTGTGGAGCGCCCTACCGCTAGACAACGCGGCATCATGGTTTGGGGCGCTATTGCGTATGATTCCACGTCACCTCTAGTGCGTATTCAAGGCACGTTAAATGCCCACCGCTACGTGCAGCATGTGCTGCGACCGTGGCACTCCCGTACCTTCAGGGGCTGCCCAATGCTCTGTTTCAGCAGGATAATGCTCGCCCACACACTGCTCGCATCTCCCAACGGGCTCTACGAGGTGTACAGATGCTTCCGTGGCCAGCGTACTCTCCGGATCTCTCACCAATCGAACACGTGTGGGATCTCATTGGACGCCGTTTGCAAACTCTGCCCCAGCCTCGTACGGACGACCAACTGTGGCAAATGGTTGACAGAGAATGGAGAACCATCCCTCAGGACACCATCCGCACTCTTATTGACTCTGTACCTCGACGTGTTTCTGCGTGCATCGCCGATCGCGGAGGTCCTACATCCTACTGAGTCGATGCCGTGCGCATTGTGTAACCTGCATATCGGTTTGAAATAAACATCAATTATTCGTCCGTGCCGTCTCTGTTTTTTCCCCAACTTTCATCCCTTTCGAACCACTCCTTCTTGGTGTTGCATTTGCTCTGTCAGTCAGTGTATATAACTAATTTTAAATGTACATGTTTGCACTCCAAATTCTGTACTATTTTTTAAAAATGCTATTTATTCGGGGCGTCGATCCATGTGGATCTTTTGCCCCTACTGGCACTATATTGAATGAAACTGCATGTAATTGGAAAGGCGGTAGTGTGGAATGTTGTGTGTGAGGAAAGGAAGATTAAGGACGTCACAAACAGGGATATTAATCATTACAATTAAGAACCCCTGACCCGTCCGGGTGACAGGCGGACGCTTTGCCCCCTACATCGTAGGGCCGGACCACTGTACTCTTCGAATAATGATTATCTTGATTTATGCAACATATTTTAGAGCAAGACGACCCAATAATTTATACCCTCACTTATATCCTGTACACGCACTCATTCACAACCACTCCCACACCCGTACGCATACACATTCGCCCTAATTCAACTGAACTTGCACAGATAATTCTTGAAATTGTAATTTATATACATCACATATGGGTTTATATTTACACATATATTTTCCTTACTGCGGCAAGTGTGGCCAGATACTAAACGGGAACAAAATGGACCTCGGCCAATCCTGGAGCGGGCAACGTTGAAGACGCTCCATGCCTCTAGTCCCGCCTCGGGAAATCATGCTGTGTGTGGCCGGTTCAGTCTACGTTAGTACGGTATTCTTCATTCTTGACGCGAGATATCACTCAGCAACGCAGCATGAAATCACGCAAATTTGGCCGTAGCCATCTGTTGTGTATAGGAAACTGGTTGTTATTGAAGTAGAACATTGTTCTAGAGTTAGAAGAGTTGAAGTCTACCACTACACCCTCTCCCCTATTTAAAGAGGATTGAACAACTAAAATAATGCAAGACTCACCTAGGAGTCCTAGAGCCGCTAACTCATGCTCGGAGGTTAACAGCCCCTGGGATCTCTGATAGTCGCTTCTCACACCCTCCTTCATGCAGAGAAAGAAAAATACCACTGTTATTCCATCACCACACAAAGAGCGAAGGTTTGGAAAAGCAGCCCACTGGAAGGAAGAGGCTACCGAATTAGCCATAGTCCGACTTGATTGTTGCAGTCGCTTAAGTGTGGCCAGTATCCAGTGTTAGGGGGGTAGTGGGTTCGAATCCCATTGTCAGCAGTCGAGAAGGTGGTTTTCCATGGCTTCCCATTTTCACACCAGGCAAATGGTGGGGCTGTATCTTAATTAAGGCCACGGGCGCTTCCTTCCCACTCCTAGCCCTTTTCTGTCCCCTCGTTGCCACATGACCTATCTGTACAAGTGCGACGTACAGCAACTTGTATCCAATAAGAACCCATGTACCACCACTAACCCCTGAGCCAGAATACATTGTAGACCACTTCTAACCTCGGCGGGTGGTGACGCCTTCTGTTACCCAGGGTATCTGTATGAGAAACCATGTGAAACTAGAGTATTTAAGGTGCTGAACCATCTATATACATTTTCTAAAAATTATATTGGGTTTCTGGATGACTGTAGTTCTAATAGACACATTCTTCTTAAATTACAGATATATAGTGACTGGAGATATCTATGGATAACAAACGCAACATTTTCTGTAGATACATTCTTTGTCCTGAGTGGATTGCTGGTTGCCTACACGTTTCTACAGAAAGTCCCAAAGACCAATAGTTTCAACGTTCCTATGTATTACCTACACCGATATATCAGGTGAGATTTTTGTTAATAGTTATATCTAGGGCAAGGATTTTTATGCAGTAATAGGTTAGAACGCAAATTGACTGGAGCGAGTAACAAATTTAATCTAATTTGCGCAAGGGTTATGTTATTGATTTGCATAAACATTAGCTGTTCGGCCCATCAGAACCCCTAAAATTTATGTTACTCTCACTGCATTACGGAAGACCTGCCTAGACTACACTTCCTAGTAACCTAATTAGTTTGCATCGTAACCTACTACTGCATAAAGATCCGGGGTCTTGTTATATCAGTAAGTATAAACAGTGTTGTAAGAACAAGATGAATTGTACAGAAATAAAAACAGTTCTGCATCTCCTCAGACCAAAGCGTTCCTGAACCTTTACAATAGAGAGGTACCATGTCAGCGTTATTGTTTATTGCCCAACAAAACAACAAATGAGAGCCTTTACAACAATACAGAAATGGTATCTGAATTTGAGTTACTGAATACAGCACACACCAGCACTTTTTAAATCGGGTAACACGTACCCTTCCCTTGATGCATTCCTAAATTCGTCTTGGCATACTATCCACTAGTCAGTAAAGCAATGTTGGTCCAAACTGTCCCACTCCTCAGTGGTGGTTTGGCGTGGATTTCGCAGAGTAGTTCCTGGGGTGTCAGGCTCCTCTTTTGTTTATATCAGGCATATTCGATAGGGTTCTTGTCCGATAAATATGACAGTCCCTCTAGTCGGGTGATATTGTGATATTATGATTAATGAGAACCACACGATGGACGCACGCATTATCTTACATTGAGATAAATTATCCTCCAAAATGCTGGTAGTATGGTGTCACTATGGTTCGGAGGATGTAGTCCCTGTATCGCACAGCTATGACTAGGACTGAGGTACGATGGTCCCATGTAATGTCACATTAGTGAACCATCACCTTGTCACGCGTGCCGGGCAGTGTGAGACGTAAAGCATAACCAGATTAACTCCAAACAAGAGTTGACGTTGATCGTTAGAAACAAGGCTCATGCAAAATTCATCGGTGGGAAGTCCAGATCTGAAGAGATCATTCATCATACATTCAGCAATCCATAATGTCTAGGTCTCAGTGCTGGGCCTCAACATTATCATCGAGAGTAAAGTTGTGCCTCACAAAGCTATTTTCACAGGCTGAGTTGAAAATGTGCGACCTGTATCTCCGAAAAGATCATTATTCAGCATAGTGGCATTGCGTTCAGGGTTCCTCCGAGCTGATATGAAGGTAACGGTCATCAAGTGCAGTCGTAGCTGTAGGGTGACCTGCGGGAGGCAAGCTATCAACTGTTTGTATCTCCTTGTACCATTTCCACGTTCGAACTGTATCAGTTTCATTACGGTCCACACGTCGAGCAACTTCCCTTCCACCCTTCTTGACATTGTTCTTGTTTGAGCCATCACTCCATAGACTAGTTTGATGCAGCCCTCCATGCCACCCTATCCTGTGCTAACGTTTTCGTTTCTACGTGACTATTACATCCTTACGTCCGCTTGTCATGTTCGTACCTTGCTCTACCCCTAACGTTCATACCGCCTACACTTCCTTCAAAAGCCAGCTTATCAAGTCCTGGGCGCTTAATATGTGTCCGATAATTCCATCTCTTTTTCTCGTAAAATTTAGCTAAATCGATCTCCTTTCACCAATTGTCTTCTCAGTACATCTTCATTCGTGATTCGTTCTATCCATTCGACCTTCAGCATTCTTCTGTAACACTACATTTCAAAAGCTTCTATTCTCTTTCTTTCTGAGCTAGTTATCGTCCATGTTTCACTTCCTTACAATGCCACTCTCCAGATGAAAGTCTTCAGAAACGTCTTTCTAATTCCTATATCAATGTTTCTTTTCTTAAGAAAGCTCTTCCTTGCTTGTGCTAGTCTGCATTTTTGTCCCCCTTAATTCTGCCATCGTTAGTTATTTTGCTACCCAAGAAACAATATTCATCTACTTCCTTCAAGATTTAATTTACTAATGTGATATTTCCTGCACCACCTGCCTTCGTTCGATTGCACTCCATTACATTTTTGGACTTATTTATTTTCATCATGGGCTCCTTTCCCAATTTCCGAGATATTTTGCAGTCTCAGATAAAATAACAATATCATCGACAAATCTCAAGGCTTTGATATTTCCTCTCCTTGGGAATGAAAGCAACAAAACTGTTCTAGCCCATACCAGAAGACATAGAAACACAAGGTTCCGCCAACAAATGCATTACTCGGTCGTACACTGCTCTAATTCTGGAGTATCTACTAACACACTAATTTTATTTTCTGTCTTTGGCTTTTTCCGAGTCAATGTTTTAGAGCTATTAGTATGGGAGCTCTCTGTAGATTAGAGCTGTCAAATTCTCTTATCATAGAAATAACTATTACTGTTGTGTGATTCTAGGCTAACTCCTGCTCTGGCAATAATGGTCCTACTGCAGGTTTCTCTGCTAAGGCGCGCTGGTACTGGCCCCTTTTGGAACTACGTTCAGGAGTACCTTGGAAACTATTGCCAGCACAACTGGTGGATTACCCTTCTCTACCTTCAGAACTACATTAAGGTGAATGAACAGGTACGTGAATTATCTTTGTATGTTATGCTGATAGTGAATTAAATCAGAGGATGTCGATTCAATTCCCCGCCAGGAAAACGAACGTGTGTTCTGCAAGGTATCAAAACAGTTCGTGTCGCACTTTCCAGTGAGAAATAACGATTCGGTATTTTCTTGTAAAGGTATTTTATTCAGCACTAGCTGTTACCTACGGCTTCGCTCGCGATGATTTCGCAAGTTGATAAAAATTAATTTTTCCTCGGTACTGCACTAAGGAATTATCTAAATATCCTTAAAGTATAAAAACACGCTGAAAAATTGCGTTTCATTTACCCCAGAACCTCTTTGTGAACCACGTTTGAGGCATTGCCTTCTGGGGCTAATATGACCAAACTACTGGCAGGGCTGAATCTGGAACATGCGACATGGAGCTCTACATGTTAGAAACCGTCCTCTTTCAAGTCGAAAGAAAGAAGGGGTTTCTTTATTTCTAAAGGAGGTTCCAATACCAATTTTCACGTCGGTAAAATTTTTAGTTTTTGAGATATAAGTATCCTCATAAAAATAATTCAACCCCTTCTTCACTTATTTTCGATCTCTCGCTTAAGTTGATTTTCCGAAAACAAAAAGTACGTGCTTCTTTATGTTCAAAGGAGATTACAGATATCAGTTTTCACGTCTGTAACACGTTAAATTTATGAGGTATACTGTAGATATACTTATTTTAAAAACTGCCCCACTCCTTGGCTGAGTGGTCGGCGTTGAGGAATTCGGTTCACAGAATTCCGGGTTCGATCTCGGTCTGAGTCGGGGAATTAAATTGCGGGTGAATAATTCTTCTGGCTCGGAGATAGGTTGTTTGTGTTTGTCTCAATATTCTCCTCTTCATATTTACTCAACACATCATTTTATCAACCACAACAGGAACTCGCAATAGTAATTACATCCCTAGGAAGGGCATCCAGCCTTAAAACAGGGTCAATCCCATATTTGCAACAGAGTTCGCACCCGCAACCCCACAGGTGTGGGAAAAGCGGCAGAAGAAGAAGATACTCATTTTAAGCATTCACCCGCAATTTTTATTATTTCACCCCCTTAAGTGGAATTTCCAAAAAAAAGTGTGTTCATTTATTTTTAAAGGAGATTCCAAGTACCAATTTTAACGTCTGTAACATCTTCAGTTTCTGAGTTATATATATCCTCATATAAATAATTCAAATCTTTCTTCACTTCTTTTCACCCCCACCCCCAACCTTCAACTCTTAAGTGGATTTTCTGAAAACCAAAGTTTATGTTCTTTTATTTTTAAAGGAGATTTTAGCATGTTAGGTTTTTATGATATATTGTAGATAATTTTGCTGCTGTAGAATCTTGGATCTGACGTTGCCATGGTTACGGCAGTTGATTTCTTTATCCAATTCCTAGAGCAGGAGTACTGCGCTGCCAATATCTCCATACCGGTTGTTTTTAGGGCCTTAAAACATGGTTTTCGGGTCCGTAGGACTTACCGAGTTTTGTTCCTTGCGTCAAGGCGATTAATCTGAGCTTTGTCTCGTCCTTGTACGACAAATTCGATTTCGCCTGTATTAGCCTCTTATTTTTATATTTTTATATCTCCCCCGTCGCCCCCTCTCGAATTGTTTTGAAATAAAATACGTCCCATGTTACTCACTGGAAATGTAGCTTTCTATAGGTGAAGTAATTTTTATGATCGTTTCAGAAGTTTTTGAGTCTAACCATTACAAATATACACACTTTTTCCTCTTTATAATATTAGTGTAGATAATACTCTCCCTCAGCTTGGAGCAAAAATGTCTTAGGGTCTGCGTGAAATCATCTCAGTTTCTGAGCTGTTGTTCACGCAAACAGTTATCCATGGGAAAAACAGGAGATAATCGGACCGAGTAAGGAGGACGAGCTAGAATTTCCCAAGCAAGTGTGATGATTGAATCAATTGTAGCTCTCACCGTATGAGCACCGGCGTTGTCTTGAAGAAGGATCACTCCTTTCCTTTTGAGTAGTGCTGGCTGTTTCTGATGCAGTGCAGCTTCAATGTTTTACAACTGGGACGAGTACATCTCGGCTGTGATGGTTTTGCCACGCTCCGGGAATTTTCTAAGTGCACAATATCAGCACTGGTCCATCTCCCGATGCAAATCGACTGACCCACTCTCGCTGTGCGCTCACTCTGGCTACGGCCACACTTGTGTGATTTCACACTGCGGTACTGCCTGTTTTCACGCAGCTGGACGACGTGCCAGGTGGGTAGCCACACTTGCATTTTGACACGCTGGAATTCTGCGTGTTTTCACTCTTTTGTGTTTGCACGGCGTAATTTTATTACTGCGTTGTATACTGAAAAGTAGCAAAGCCTCGCCCTTGCTCTGCATATGGAAGGAATTCCATTAAATAATAACTCCGTTGTTGTGTTATAGGCTGCGATGGTTGTTGGTCGTCGTCTAAGAAAATATTGCATCCATTCTATAATAAGTGACAGATCATCAAGTTGATAATTTCCGTTCCAACACACAATAAACTAAAAGACAACCAAGATATTTTTTTCAGTATTACCGAGTGTCCTTAACCTCGTCTGAAATGCTAATCTGTTAGTTCAAAAATGCTATCAGCAAAAGAAACACAACGTCTTCACCACCACAGTGCTCGTTACCGATAACCACGCATCTCTCTTCATGTCTCTATTTTTGAACTCTTGTTCCTTTGTATCGTAAAGGCACGGATAATTTTGTACCCCCATTTTTCAAATTGAAAGTACAAAACGAACGCAGTATTCAAACAAGAACGCTAAACCGCAACGTTTCTTTCCGCAAGTGCGACCACGCACTGAGTGAGAAAACACGCAAACAAAATGGACTTCGGCCTATTCTGGATCACTTTGCCTCGTGTCCCGCGACGAGAAATCACGCTGTGTGTGGCCGTCCCATCCATATTAGTGTTGTGCATTTTTGACACGAGATTTCACGCAGTAACGCCGTGTGAAATCACGTAGATGCGGCCCTGGCCTCACTGATACCTCTCCAAACGCGGAGCTTCCAAGCAGCTTCTGCTGTACTGCTGCCCAATTTGAACACTGCTTTAACATCCTTTCATACTGGCATGTTCAATTCAGTATTGTGGTTCCTACAGAACTGTTTTCGACATGGACAACACGCCTCATAAGTCTGTTTAGTGTAACGGTTTACGGGAATGCCAACAGCTGACTTCATCCACACACCTGCTGTTCGAATTTCGCTACTCGTCCCAGCGGTTCGAACTTTTTTCTGGATACCTGGTATTTCTGGAGAACCGAATGGATTTCAGGTTCACTCAACCTACACAAGTGTTATCTACTCCGAAAAGTTGTGTCATCCATGCATATTTTGAAACGTTTCGTCTCATGTTCACCATCTTTCATGAGAAAAGTACTTCTTCAAAGTCGTATGTTGCCAAACACTGAGTATGTTTCAGTTGTACACCGTAAAGTATCTGAAACTTTGAACATGTATCTAACAGAGGATAAAAAACGCATGTGTTCGTTACATTACAAATGCCAGGCGTGATGAACACATAACACCTGATTACATACAGCTGCAATGACCAAAACTCCATGAACGTCGAAAACTCTCAGTAGCTGTTGCTGCGCACAAAAGTTCTCAAACTGAAGACCTCATCATACCTCCATAACGCACATAAAACTATGGAGTCATCACATAACACAGATAATACGGTTTACATAAACTACCCTTCAAATTCCCCTCCATCCTACCACGAAGTTGAACGAAGCTTTTGTTGGCAATGCAACACATGTTTAACGCCTTTAATCTTCACCATTTCTCAAAAAATATCAGTCCTTAACATCTGTCTTCCTGGAGGAGAACGCAAGGGAATGAGATCACGTATTATTTTTTCTAACAATCAGAAATATGAATATTTCTTAGAGAACTGATTTTCTCACAACTTTTGCTTTAGATTATTATAGTCTAAAATAATAAATAGGCTTAATGTTTTTTTATTTTATTCCTTATTGTATGATCTCTACATTAAAAGAGTTTACAACAGATTTGGTATATCCCTCCGTCCCTTCTACTGGGTCTAATTGCTTCATTTTTGTTTCGTTCTCTCTGGAATCACATGACGGGTAATTAGGAGACATTGATGAGTCTCTAAGTTCGGCTAATTTTGCTATTTGCTATTTGCTTAACGTCGCACCGACACAGATAGGTCTTATGGCGACGATGGGACAGGAAAGGCCTAGGAATGGGAAGGGAGCGGCCGTGGCCTTAATTAAGGTACAGACCCAGCATTTCCTTGGTCTGATCGGCCAATTTTCAGTAATCATAAAATCAAATAATTAATAACCACACCAAAAATTACATTCTGTACTAAGCGACTAACACATTCATTAATATTATAATATATGTGATTTTCATCCTTAGCAATGTGTTTTCATGCAGCCATGTTTGACTATTACCCGTCAAGCCCCTGATCACTGAAGAATACTATTCCCTACTAGATGCTCTTTGATACTGTAACCTTTCCCAGCTTTCAAATATATTCAACAGATGTAAAAGCGTTCCTAACAACTTACACGCTCCTAAGAGAAAATTCTAGGTTCAAACAGACCCCATCATGATATACGCCTTAGACCTTATCTGAGAACACCTATCGAAAGACTAGAAAGAATGAAGAGTGTATCTTAAAGAAGTAGTCTCTCTAGCAAATAACGATCGTTCGAGACTGACCTCTGAGCTCACAAGACAAGCGTTCTGTATAGAAGGTAAATGTACCATTGCCTTCTACGACACAATAACAAGCTTTACATCAAGAACTGCACGATTTAAAAGCGAATAAATTAATAGATTCTTTTACCAAACAGACGGCATGATGACGTTAGAATGGATGGATGCTGCTAACGAACTGCGGCATACCATAACGCGCTTCTTACTAAATGTTCATAAAACCAATGTAAAGGGCAGGCAAAACAATATGACTACATGCATACCAAGAAGAGTCACCTGACCAATTTATAACGAATGCTGCAGAGCGGCACGGGTTCTCTGGAGAATGTTTTAATTTTACTGGATGTGGTATCTGTGTTTTAATCCATTTTAACTCTAATGTTTAATATAATGTTATAAACAATTAGTTACTGTGTTCATAAACCTGTGTATATGAAGGCCCTACATACAGTACAGGGGATTTTCAGCCTCAATTGCATGTAAATTATCAAAAAATTAAATCCAATCCAATTCAATCCAATTCAATTCAATTCAATTCCATTCAATTCAATTCAATTCAATTCAATTCAATTCAATTCAATTCAATTCAATTCAATTCAATTCAATTCAATTCAATTCAATTCAATTCAATTCAATTCAATTCAATTCAATTCAATTCAATTCAATTCAATTCAATTCAATTCAATTCAATTCAATTCAATTCAATTCAGTTCAATTCAATTCGCGCTGAGCTGATGGAAATGACGGTGATGGATGTACTAGGCAACCAGCCATTCATAAATCTTGTTCTTCTTCCTCCACCACATTTTTCAAATTTTAGTGAGCTGTCGCGGTCCATATGCAAACTGTGCCTTGGAGTAGGATGAACGCATGCCCTTCATAAAATTCTGGAGATAATTTTTGCTGCACCTCGTAAAATTGGCAGCGATGTGGGAATAAGGAAGGTGCGGGCTTCAAGACCGAAGGCTGAATACCAGTGACGGACAAAGAGAGCCATAACGCAGTCAGTGAAAACCGAGTCGTTGTAATGCTGAACATTTATTACAATAATAAGTGCGCACAAATAAAGTCCGTATTCATTGGGGAACCTGCCCTCGAACAATTCAAATATTACAACTCTCAATTCTCAATTCTTAACAAACTCCTTTTAGTGACAACATGTTGAATTCAAAGAAACCCCATTAACACATTAACTTTTACAGAAGCAAACCCTCTTACTATTTACTGAGGCTCTTAGCCTCTATTAACAAGAGAACAAACACGTTACATTCTCAATATAAGGCAACTCCCTCCCTAAGCCTAACGTTGGTTGGTAAGCTTTCCTACCTCCACGCTCGCGGCTAGATGACCAAGCTGCTTGCTCGCTCCAAGCGAACTGAAGGAAGTTTTCTGCGAGCACCGTGCCATCCCTCGTCAGGGGCGAGGAGGGGCAAGGTGGGGAGAGAACACGACAAGTGCGCAGGTCGGAGGAAGGCTTGCCAACACAATTTGGAGGTGCCACCAGGGCGGAAATAATTTCGCATTTCCCTGGGGCCATACGGGAACGGGACAACATTTGTACTTTATTAAGATAGGAAGAAAACACACACATGTTACAAGAATATATGCAGATCGATCTGTATGAATTGTAAATTTAAAAGTTCATGATGAAGGAGAGTTCCTCTTGGTACAATTTTCATCTCTTTAATTTTTCGGAAAACCTTCAGATATCACTCAATTCCCGTGATGTGGTGAACCTGACTGTTCCCGCTTAAAATTATTGTCAGGGTGGTATGGTGCTTCCCAAAACAAATTCTTATCTCTCTTTCTCCCTTCCACATATATCCTTTCTCACTTGTGCATAACCACACCCAGCCTAGGGAATCACCTCCTATGGTTTTCCGTGGTTTCCCATTTTCACACCAGGCAAATGCTGGGGCTGTTCCTTAATTAAGGCCACGGCCGCTTCCTTCCAACTCCTAGGCCTTTCCTATCCCATCGTCGCCATAAGACCTATCTGTGTCGGTGCGACGTTAAACCCCTAGCAAAAAAAAAAAGAATCACCTCCTGAGTTCCCGCGTTCTATATAGCATCACGCCCTTACAGTTGGCGTCAGGTTGCGCAATATTATTTCTGCGTTAAATATCACTTATTAATGACTGAACAGAATGGTACACCATTTTCACACCAGGCAAATGCTGGGGCTGTACCTTAATAAAGGTCACGGCAGCTTCCTTCCAACTCCTAAGCCTTTCCTCACCCATCGTGGCGATAAGATCTATCTGTGTCGGTGCGACGTAAAGCAAATAGTAAAAAAATGTGTACACTGAGAAATATGATTTAATCAGATGGAAAAATTACCAAAATATTACAAATTCGGCGGATATATCGACTTCTTTTGTTACAGCACTATAGAGCGTTGTAATTTTTACGAAAGGTGAATTGGAATGATACAATGTTTTTGACCAGCGAACACGAAATATTTGGTGCTCACATGATGTTATTTGAGGGAAATACCAATTTGTAGACAGAGACTTCAAGCCTGAAAAGAACAGCGTACTTCATGATGAAATGTTGTAATGTTGATATTGCTTCAGTGAAGAACGTTAGAACGAACAAGTGAATACTAAATATTATGATTAAGTCTAAAGAGAACTGTGTCACAAACAAATGTAAAGGTAACTGCTCTTTATTCTTTTGCAGTGTATGGACCAGGCCTGGTACTTGTCCGTGGATATGCAGCTTTTCTGGTTGTCCCCTATGGTGCTGATTCCTCTTTGGAAATGGCCGAAGAGAGGACTGTACTTCACCGGGGCTTTGGCTATAGCAGGGCTTGTTTCCAACTTCGTCTTGTCATACGTAAACGAGATGTCCGGCACTCAAGTTGGGCCTAATGTGTAAGTGTTTTTATTTTCATCACACACTACATTTATCAAAACAGAACCATTCGTGCAATCAAATCAAAGTAGTCTTATTTTTATTGCTCTTCTTCTGGTGAGAACACAATGTGGCGATATAACGTTTTTAGTTAGTGATATTTGATCGCTGTCTGGCCCATTCATAGTGCACCCTGCGTCGGTGTTTGCGTGGTCAGACCACGCCTCCAAAAACATAATCAGGCAGTAAATTGCTAACAGACTAATTTATTGTAACGTGTTGCCGGGGTAGATAAGTGAATCCAAAAAGTGTTAGCGCTAAACTTATAAATATGTATTAATTAACTACTTAAAACTACATACGAGCACACCAGAACCTCAACTTAAACACTCAACGACACAGTTCACTCGCTTTCCCAGTCCCCACTGTTTAATCACACTAATTCACATTCAATCTTCTTTCAGTAACAGTCACAGACTAACTTAGTCCCACAGTCACTATCTCTGCCACTATCACACTCCTCAGTTCACAGCCCGCACACGACAACCCCACAGTTCAGTATAACGTACTCCGGTAGAACGTCGTTCACTGTCCCAAGCCGATACGCAGTGTACTCCTCCACGCTGCACCAGACACACGACACTCACTCACAGCAGCTGGTCCCACAGACTCAACCTCAGGACGATAGAACAATAGAACGAACACTCACTTCCACGGACAAAACACTCTCCAGACTGCATCAGGCTGTCAACTCAATCACACTCAAGTCTCCACTCCAAGTGGACTGAACTGAACCCACCCTGGCAAGTCTCGCCTGTCATGTATACCTGGGCGGACCTTCGAGAAACTTCGGACATTAGAAGCTCGTGTAGGCCTCTGGGGCTGGAAGGCTCTCATTTCAAAAGTTCTCGTCGTTTCTGGTCATCACTACATCTGTAATATTTAAAGAAGTATTATGACAGATAGGGCTGGAGGGAGGTGCACTGCACGGTGTTGCCACATTCCTACATTCCTTTCTCCTTCTCCTCGCTTCCAGCTCACTTGCGTTTCATTCTGACGGCTCAGAAGTGAGAAGTTTGGCGGCACCACACAAGACGAGCCGGCCAGCAGGTTCGTCTCTATGGTAACCACGTTTCCATGCCAACCTACTCACTTCTTCCCACCCACGCAGCAGTAAAACTACCTTCCTCTAAAAATTTTCAGACCGCTTCTTTCAGTATTAATATCCTAGTGGCTACAGCGACACACGAAAAGGAGACCGGCACATCCTACTACAAGCCCTTCCCTCGTGAGTGAATGCGTAGGTGGCTGCCAATAGCCCTGAAATGACGTCAATCTTTTTCCAGTTCAGGCTCGCCTGTCCTTCCCCATGACTCACGGTATGGTGGATGCGAGAGGCTTTCCTCGTTGCAGCATGAATACATGTGAGAGAGACACCTCCATTGTGGCCACATCAGACGTTCTCAATCCAAACCTGTCGCCCGTACAAGATGAAATATCAAATATATGGTCGACGTCCACGAGGGAGACGTACACATCCGTTTAGACACGGTGTTCTGCAGTTGTTACATAACAATGAGTCCGACGGATGGTCATTATACGGAATTACTTCATATGTTAGCCATGGAGTATGGTCTAAAATCCTGGCTGATAATACTGGAGATTATTCTCTTCCGAACTTTGCGGTTTTGATGAAGACACTACCGCAAATTATACAATAATTACGTAAATATGAGTTGACAATATACAGAAATACAATGAAAATCGCGGGAAAATGTGCCATAATCAAATTATAGGCATGCTTTAATCATCTTCATGTTCTTCTTCCTTTGGTGAGCCACTGGCAAATCATGTCATAGTATTGTTTATGATCTTCAGATATGCACTGGAGATTTTTTTATGATCTTCAAGTATGTGCAGTAGAATTTTCTGAACATCTGCTATTTTGACAGCGTCATCCAAAATTTGTATAATGGAAATACCTTCATGTGACGAAATGTGCGACGTATGTGTAACCCTAGGAACCGAGCAGGCTGTGATGTGTGGTATGGATGGATGGTCAGAGACCGTTACCTTGCAACCGTGCAGGCTGTGATGTAAAGTATGGATGGATGGTTAGATATTGTTACCTAACAACCGCCCAGGTTATGTCGTATGGTTGGTTATCATCTGAAATTAGCAGCCTTCGATGAATGGCGATGACGGGAGACATGTTTATGATCACTGGAAGCGGACCCTTCAACTGTCCGGGAATAACGTTAAGGATATGATCATTTAATTTTCGTAAAGTGTTGGCTGACACCATTTTTATTTCTATTTATTGTAACTGGCCCAGTGTATGTTTATATGTGTGGAAGAGCTGGCACCGCCTTACAACCGCCTTTTAACAGAGGAATTTGAGAAGTATAGAGTTCGTCTAGGAATGTCTTGGCTTCAACAAATCCGAGTGGATAGCATTAGTTATCTGAAATTTTACATTTGGTATGTAGTTATTTGAGTGGCACATTGAGTTACCATTACGTTTGTATTATCTGACCAATTTTCGAATTTCGTACGTCATTTAACTTCTGCCCTAGTGCTCCTAAGTCCGGCGTAAGATTTTCTGTTGCATGATACAGTCAACATAGGTGAGTATTTGAGTTCAGAAGTCAATATGAAGCAATGAAGGCATTCTCGACCC
This sequence comes from Anabrus simplex, assembly GCF_040414725.1. Lineage (NCBI taxonomy): Eukaryota > Metazoa > Arthropoda > Insecta > Orthoptera > Tettigoniidae > Anabrus > Anabrus simplex. Next base: position 41,200,481 of record NC_090267.1, read on the forward strand.
CATATAACTTTGTCCCTCACGCTTGCAGAGCAATCGTTGTAGTGCCGTTATTTTGGGGGCTCGGAGAGAGAGAGAGAGAGCGAGCGAGAGAGAGGGATTGAGAGAACAATACTTCTAATGGTAACTCACATGAGGAGCGCAGGAATGCCTGCTTTCTTCACATTCGGATTTCTGAGTGACAGACCGGAAATTGCTCAGATACCTCAGGACTACTGTTTTCAGACATTTGTCAGTAAGAACTGTTCAATTTGTGATGGAGTAGGAAGATTCAGATGTGTTCATTGTACTTGTGTTTGGACCACTGTATTTTCACTGCACTGTATATATACGTGTATTAAGAAAGTACGAGAGCGTCTTAAAATATTCCTGATATTTTTCCAAAAACTGTGAATTCTGAAAAAATAAAAAATAAAAACTATTATAGATCCATCCTGCAGTTTTTACAGTCGTACATTTCTTCGGTATGGGCAGTTAACTATGTCCAACCCTTGTCCTGTTTCTTCATGGTGTCGGGTAGAAAGTGAAATGAATCTTAATTTTATGACCGGATATCCTTCCTGACGTCAACCTCAGAGGAATTAATGAGATGAAATGAATGAAGTGATATCGTCGCTCCTATGCCAAAACCGCGAATGTGAAAATAGTCTTCCTATTCAATATTTTCCTTAAGAATGATCACGCCTCCCATCCACATATTGATATACAGTCCATCAGAACACTTTTCGTTGAGTTCAGTTTCCAATGCGTGTGTTTCAAGGAAAATGAGCTTTCCATACATTATACTCTGAGAGTCGGTAAATACGTCATGCACACATACATTCCTACAGTACGGTACAGTAAGGTTCATTTTCCTTTACACCATACCATAGGAAAATGAACTCAACCAAATTTATGTGGCTGGGAGGCGTGACGATTTTTAAGGGAAATCATGTATAGGATGAACATTCACAAATTCGCGGCTTTGGCATAGGGGCGACGATATATAACAGCAGGAAGGGAGAAGGTGAAACCCAGTGCCGGCACAGAAGGGATGGTTACGGACGAATCACCGTCAACAGCGTCAAGTGCCCTCAATCAATATGAGCACTGCGGTGAGGTTTGGAATTATAATCCAGGCATTTGGCACGCAATCTAGTGATTAGAAATTCTATACCACCACCTCCATTTCCCTACCGGCCATCATTCTAATGTTCATAATTTTTTTGACCAACGGACTGGAATCGACTTACCACCGTGTCAAACAACATAGACTTCAGGCTTTAACGGTCATGGCCAACATGTGGGCTGTCGTTATGGGCAGCTAGTATTTGGGATTATTTAAATCTGTAACTTCTTTCGAAAGCTGGACGTTAAGTTTTGCACTGTCAGAGGTTTCCCTTTAACTGAATCTTGTCCTTTAAGACAGGTACCATGTACCCATACATGTATTCTAAAACCTCCATTCAAACGCGTCACCGGTTAAACTATTTCCGTTCGATGCTCTCTAATTTCCTTCATATTTTTCAGTTGATCATTGTTGTATTCTGATTTTTCCTTGTGTTTCAGGAGAAATGGCGATGCTTTCGGTAAGCTCATGTACAACGCAACACATGCAAGATTCGTACCCTATTTACTGGGTGTCCTATTGGGGTATCTGCTGGTCTATCTCAAGTCAAGGAAGATAACCGTCAAATTCTCTAAGGTAAGTTTCTTCTTCTCCGTCTCTGTGGTGTAGTGGTCAGTGTGATTAGTTGCCATCCCCGAAGTCCTGGGTTCAATTGCGGCTCTGCCACGGAATTTGAAAAGTGGTACGAGGTCTTGAACAGAGTTCACTCAGCCTCAGCAGCTCAACTCAGTAGAGGGATTTCAATTTCCACCTCAGCCATCCTCGAAGTGGTTTACCGTGGTTTCCCACTTCTCCTCCAGGCAAATGTCGGGATGGTACTTAAGAACACGGCATCTTTCTTCCCACTTCTCTTCTCTGCCTATCCCTTCAAATCTTCCCGTTCACCATAAGGCCTCTGTTCACTATAGCAGATGGGTCACCTGGGCGAGGTACTGGTCTTCCTCCCGAGTTGTATCTCTGATCAAAACATCTCACGCTCCGGACATTGCCCGCGAGGTGGTAGGGGTGGGATCACTCGCTGAGTCCGAGCGATGAACCAACTCTAGATGGTGAACGGAATAAGAAAGAAAGAAAGAAAGAAAGAAAGAAAGAAAGAAAGAAAGAAAGAAAGAAAAGAAAAGAAATTGTCTTCTTTAGTACATTAACGTATATTGAACTCTTCCATTCCGCGCTCGCTTTAATGCGTAATTGAATAGACGTCTACCCACGACTTAGCTCCGATTTCATACGTCCCATTTTCTTCTAATCCCAATTTGGTTGTGTTTTTCAACACGTGGAGGTACTATCTAGTGTAGTCCTGTAAAGATGAAGGTAACCATACATATCATAAAATAAATTCCCAGGTAGGGCATGTCTGCGTTTCTGTGGGCTAATCTCAAGAATCACTGATGGAATTTCCACACGTCCGTTTCAAGTCTGTATAGAGCATGTGTTAGAATTCACATTACTTTTCGAAATGGTGACAGATTTCACTTACTGATATTATGTCCAGTTTTGAACCAAGGTATAATTTTATACCAATAAGGGAAAACAAATGACATTATCAATATTGTCTGTTTTACATATGCATGTTGATATCATGCACCATGTAACAACTATCCCAAACCAAGCTTCATGGTGCAACAGCCTCGAAGAGCCTCGGAATATCAAGCGACTGTTGGTTATCTCGAAGGCTTGAAGATTACGAGGTGTCGTGTGAACGAATCCTCTCTTCCGTTACTCTTAGATTTCTAGACCGGGATGTAACAAATAATAACAGAAATGATAGTCCACCACTATGGGGTGAAATTGCTCTTCATGCAATCACCTAAGAACCAATAATAGAATATGAAATAACTATCGATAATAAGAACAAACTCAGTCATTTATAAGAGGAACTTAATCGGTATGAAGCATTCATATTTTTAATGGTAATTCTTACTACCGGACAGGGTGGATCACGGCCGTCTTGCGAATAATTCAGATTTATATGCATGGAAATTTACAAATTTATTATTGACCTATTATTTATCATTTATCATTGGAGAGCCAACGGCCGTAGCCGTGTTGAAACACCGGATCCCGTGAGATCTCCGAAGTTAAGCAACATTGGGCGTGGTCAGGAGTTGGATGGGTTGCCACGCGCACGTAAACCTACCGCACGTAAACTCCGGCTCAGGAACACCTCTGCGGAGGTTCGGACCTGCCTTCGGGCAGAATAACCCTTACCTATCATTGGAGAAATATACAGCTTCCGTTACATCTCATTGGTAATCCGCACACGGAACCAAAGATTCTAGGCTAACAGTGTCTCAGCCTCAAGGATAGATCCCAAGTATATGGGGAAGATTTGCTGGGCAAAAGAGGACATTGTGAAAGAGTCTACGACAATATGACCAATCATTCAAAAAACAAAATTTTCTCTTTGGGAAAATCAAGTGATCATAAATATGTCTCCCGCTCATGGCCATGCATCAACGGCTGATAATTTCGGATGATAACCAACCATAAGACACAGCCTGCACGGTTGCTGGGTAACATAGCCTGACCATTCATCCATACCTAAAATCACTGCCTGTACAATTGCTATGGTTACATTTCCATCACATATTTTGTCATGTCACGTTACACGAATTAGCGGATGACCTCTAGCAATATTTATGTCAAAAAAGCAGTGTCACGGCACTGTGTAAATCCCACCGAAGAACACTTTACTCAGAAAGAATTGAACTTAGAGATGTATTGTTTGTTGTGGGTGTCCACAGGGCTTGCATGTACACCCCTGACCACAAGAATTCCGGGTGGAAAGAAAAATTCAAAATCAAAAAAAGAAGGCCAATCCTGAGGATGAAGGGAATGTAAGTGAGCCAACGTCACATGTGTTCTTGTTCTAAGAGGTGTGGCCTGCGACGTTACTCACTCAGAGTATACTCCCAACACCATTTTCTCGGGAACTGATTAAAATGTTCCTGTGGTTAAACATTCTGGCTGTACTGGCTTATTCTAATCAAGGAGAACAATTATTTTCTAACATTTATTAAACACAATGTGTACATGAGAGTTGTATATTACAGAAAATTTTTATCATCTGCGTAAAGTGTCGGCGAGTTTGTCCTTGCTATGCAATCGAGTAGATGATACTGTTCACAACGTTGTCCACAGAGAATGCAGGAACATCGAGGTGACGCCTGGTGAAATCCTCGTTTGATGCAGATTCTGAAATGAAATCCATGCACTGCCATTCTCGTTTAGACGTGTCGCAGTGGAAAGTTAGGGGCCCTCCATTCATCTGTGCTCATGGCTGGCGTGTGAAAGAAGCTTTGATCTATTGTATTGTTGTGTATGCTGGGGTTTGCGGAAGATTTTTCTTTATTGCAACCTCCCTGACGAAGAAGTCTCTGTTTGCTAGTAGATAAACGAGCTTGTCCTTGTCGTTTGGGATAACCGAAGGGCTCTCCGTAGACGGGTTGATTTCACGGCCTCTAGCCTTCTTAGATTAGCGGGAGTAATGTGGATCCAAATTTTGGTGATTGCGTAGCAGGCTATAGGGGCAATCTTAACGTGAAAGAGTTTTAGAGCTGTGCCAAGTGAGAGCTTTTCAATGTTCTTTATGTCGAAGATGGCTCTGGTTGCTGCGGTGCATCTTTCTCATGTATGCTTTCCCTGTGACTTGAGGGGGTTAGTCCTATGTATTTATAAGAGTTTACCAACTCTATCTTGTCGTTTCCGCAGTAGAAGTTGTCTAGTTTGGAGATATTGCCTCCTCTCCTGAATATCATGATTTTTGTTTGTTGGTGTTTATCACTAATTCATTTTCATGTGACCACTTACAGAGCTTAGTGGAGGGCAGATCTGCTTTTCGAAAGAAGAACCATATCGTCTGCGTGGAGGATCGTTGATACTTCATCTGATGCAACTTCTCCGACTACGTCATGAATTAGGATATTAAATAACATCGGACTAAGAGGGTCTCCTTAGAGAACCCCGTTTGTTTGGAGTATGGGCTTAAACTCACTTACTCTATCGGTGATTGATAGCAGATTGGACGCTAGTATGCTCTCGATTAGTTGCAGGAGCGGGTTTCGTTGTCCTGGAAATGCAGAGAGTTTCCTTATCAGGATGTTTCAATTCACACTATGGAACGCTTTAGTAAAGTCTACAAAGGCGACGCATAACCGTCTTCCAATTTTACGGGTGGAATCCCATATGTTTTCAAGTATTTTCTCAATTGCCCGGAGTGTGGATATGCCGGGTATGAAACCGAACTGTTCCCCTGGCATATGTGATATGGCTAACGGTAGGAGGAGGACAATTATGAGAACATCTTATTTTTATGTATTACAACTCACGTATCATTATTAATTTTTGAGACTGTGAATAATATTTTTCATTTACATAACTTTTAAATGTAAGTATTTTCACTGTCTTTTATTTTTATATGTTATTTTATCCGATTCAATTTCTCCCCCATTCGCCATAATTATATTAAGAAAAAACATGGTATGATATTTCAGTAAGAGAGTCTCTTTGAATGAAACACGAATCGCCTTACTAACGTCTTAGTGAAGTTTACCTTCCTTTATCATATTTTCATGGATTCAAATTTGATATCCGTGCATATTTTGCTGCAAAATATATCAATTCTTTATTTGACAATGATTGCAAAGTTACTAATTAATAATTTAATATTGACGATAATAAGGGTCATTCTTTCTTACAATGGTCGTGCGCGATACCATTTGGCAATAAGGTCGTGGTCGTGACCTCTAACATTTGGCACAGCCTTCACACAATAGAATTACAAAGAGGAGAATTTGACTCTCAATGAATGGAAATACACGCCCGTGTGTTTCCTCTCTTCATTCCCCTCCCTACCGCACATTCAAGGTCGAGACAGGGGTCTTGTAGGCAGGCGGGGAAGCAAGTTTCTTCCTCTCTGCGCGTGTCTGGTTCATGTTCGATCTCCCGTCATTCGCTCTCTGCATCCCTTCCTCGCTCTTGTGTTCTGACCATGTGTTATACATCCGCACGAATCTGAGGAATGAAAGAGAGAGTGTAAGCTGGTACTGGGCGGTTCCGAGACTTGTACAGATTCCCTTGCCATTCCCGAGATTTGAATGAACACAAGTCAATATCAGGGCGTTCGAGTGAGTGAGCAGTAGTAGAGCTCGTTGTGGTTGTCGTCACTGAGTGTTTTGGAGGAGTACGACGAAACCAAATGTGAAGGATTCCTGTATTTGCTACAAGTGTTAATTCAGTTTATATTTTTTATGGAAAAATATGTTTAATACCGCGGATCACAAATCATTAACTAAACATCTCGCATATTTCAGACCACTCCAACAAAGGGATATCTTATTATAAATTTTAAAAATTAAATTGTTAACGATATTTTGACTATAGCTCAAAATACAGCATATTTTGCACTAATTCAATACATCTCTTCTAAATTCCTGTCAGGTAATTTTCTGCAGAAGAGCATCAGTGTTCTAGGAAATTTTCAAGCCTTTCTTCTACAGCAATTCTATTGTTAAGTTACATACTAAGGTGACGATCTCTCGAAAACCTTTCCAATAAGGCAGGTATTATCTTCTGTTGCAGATAGTAACTCTACTTCTATGGGTGGCAGCAGGCGTTCTCCTACCTCTTACTCTGTGTATTGTCAACGTTTATCGGCAACCTGGCTATGAATTCAACAACTTTTCAGCAGCTCTTTATAACACTTTGGGGAGACCAGGATGGGGTCTTGGCATAGCAATCGTTGTATTCTTGTGCCACACTGGACATGGAGGTGAGTTAAAAGACCCTGTTGATACAACGGTAGATGAAGAAGCATAATCTGTCCTCAGTCAGCAGAAATATTCTTTGTTCAGGAAATATTTCTCTCACAATTGTCCTTCTAACCACTGCATCCCTATCTCTTTATTATTTATTCGCCTTTTTTTCCTTCGCTGAGATAAAGCTGTGAATTCTTATTGTATGCTGAACAGAGGCTAAAAATTACAAGAAAATAATATTAAAAAATACAGTACAGTTGAATCTCATGTATAAGTTATTTATTTCTACGATTTTCGCAGTTATGCTGTAAATATTTTAGGCACCTGATTTCGTCCATTAATATTTAGCACAATTGTACGTTTTTAGGTGATGTTTTATTATTTATGCGTCTCGATTGTCTGGTCCTCATGAACGAACCATACTATTTACATAATCATTCATTAAGGACATAAGGCTCACAGAAGGAAAATATTGTATTTAGGTAACATTATCGAAGGGCACGTGAATATAACCTACCAGTATATAATAGTGTGGAAAATCAAAGACGCAAAGAAAAATTGATGATTTATTTAAACCAGTGTAGAGCACCAGTAGTCTGCCTGTTTGCAAGTACTCTAAATACAGTACGTACTTTAATTATTGTAGTGCGTGTGTTCGATTGATTTATTCATTGTTACAGAGTAGTTTGAGAAATAATGTAATAACGCAGTTTCATTTCCATTAAAAATTCACTTTTACGTCTTCCGGTTTATAGATTATTTTAGCAGCCGTCTCTCGTTAAAATGTATAACTGAGGTTCATGTATATAAACAAAATCGTAACGACCGTGTGTCTGTACATTGACTATTTTGGCTCAACTTCCCTACAGTTATCCGAATCAGGTGTAATAATGACCATCTGCATGTTTTTAGCTTTGGTGTCTGTTTGTCTGTTTGTCGGTTTATCTCTTTTCTGAGTTCTTATAAGTTGAAAACTACTGGATATGTGTTGTTGTTTGAGTCATCAGTCCATAGACTGGTTTGATGCAGCTCTCCATGCCACCCTATCCTGTGCTAACCTTTTCGTTTCTACGTAACTATTGCATCCTACATCTGCTCTAATCTGTTTGTCATATTCATACCTTGGTCTACCCCTACCGTTCTTGCCACCTACACTTCCTTCAAAAACCAACTGAACAAGTCCTGGGTGTCTTAAGATGTGTCCTATCATTCTATCTCTTCTTCTCGTCAAATTTAGCCAAATCGATCTCCTCTCACCAATTCGATTCAGTATCTCTTCATTCGTGATTCGATCTATCCATCTCACCTTCAGAATTCTTCTGTAACACCACATTTCAAAAGCTTCTATTCTCTTTCTTACTGAGCTAGTTATCGTCCATGTTTCACTTCCATACAATGCCACGCTCCACACAAAAGTCTTCAAAAACATCTTTCTAATTCCGATATCAATGTTTGAAGTGAGCAAATTTCTTTTCTTAAGAAAGCTCTTCCTTGCTTGTGCTAGTCTGCATTTTATGTCCCCCTTACTTCTGCCATCGTTGGTTATTTTACTACCCAAGTAACAATATTCATCTACTTCCTTTAAGACTTCGTTTCCTAATCTAATATTTCCTACATCACCTGCCTTCGTTCGACTGCACTCCATTACTTTTGTTTTGGACTTATTTTTTAAATTCTTGTACTCCTTACCTAAGACTTCATCCATACCATTCAGCAACTTCTCGAGATTTTCTGCAGTCTCAGATAAAATAACAATATCATCGGCAAATCTCAAGGTTTTGATTTCCTCTCCTTGGACTGTGATTCCCTTTCCAAATTTCTCTTTGATTTCCTTTACTGCCTGTTCTATGTAAACATTGAAAAGGAGAGGGGACAAACTGCAGCCTTGCCTCACTCCTTTCTGGATTGCTGCTTCTTTTTCAAAGCCCTCGATTCTTATCACAGCAGACTGATTTTTATACAGGTTGTAGATAATTCTTCGTTCTCGGTATCTGATCCCTATCATCTTCAGAATCATAAATAGCCTGGTCCAATCAACATTATCGAATGCCTTTTCTAGATCTATGAATGCCATGTATGTGGGCTTGTCCTTCTTGATTCGATCCTCTAAGATCAGACGTAAAGTCAGGATTGCTTCACGTGTTCCTACATTTCTTCTGAAGCCAAATTGATCTTCCCCCAACTCAGCTTCAACTTGTTTTTCCATTCTTCTGTAAATAATACGTGTTAAAATTTTGCAGGCATGAGATACTAAACTAATAGTGCGGTAGTTTTCACACCTGTCAGCACCGGCTTTCTTGGGAATAGGTATTACAACATTCTGCCGAAAATCGGATGGGACTTCTCCTGTCTCATACATCTTGCACACTAAATGAAATAACCTTACCATGCTGGTTTCTCCTAAGGCAGTCAGTAATTCAGAGGGAATATCATCAATTCCAGGTGCCTTGTTCCTATTTAGGTCACTCACAGCTCTGTCAAACTCTGACCTCAAAATTGGGTCTCCCATTTCATCAGCATCAACAGCCTCTTCATGTTCCAGAACGAAATTATTTACATCGTTACCTTGATACAACTGTTGGATATGCTCCTGCCATCTTTCTGCTTTGTCTTCTTTCCCTAGAAGTGGCTTTCCATCTGAGCTCTTAATATTCATGCACCTAGATTTCCTTTCTCCAAAGGTTTCCTTGATTTTCCTGTATGCAGCATCTACCTTTCCCAGGACCATACAGCCTTCGACATCTTGCACTTCTCCTTCAGCCATTCTTCCTTAGCTACCTTGCACTTTCTATCCACTTCATTCTTTAATCGCCTGTATTCTTTTCTGCCCTCTTCATTTCTAGCATTCTTGTATTTTCGTCGTTCATCAATCAGGTCTAGTATCTCCTGAGTTATCCACTGATTCTTAGTTGATCTTTTCTTCCTTCCTAACATTTCTTCAGCAGCCCTACTGACTTCATTTTTCATGACTCTCCACTCTTCCTCTACTGTGTTTCCTTCGGCCTTTTCATTTAGTCCTTGTGCAACATGTTCCTTGAAACGATCCATCACACTCTTTTCTTTCAACTTGTCTAGATCCCATCTTTTTGCATTCTTTCCTTTCTTCAATTTCTTCAACTTCAGATGGCATTTCATGACCAACAAGTTGTGGTCAGAGTCCACGTCTGCTCCTGGGAAAGTTTTGCAATCCAACACCTGGTTTCTGAATCTCTGCCTAATCATAATGAAGTCTATTTGATACCTTCCAGTGTCTCCAGGTCTCGTCCACGTATACAGCCGTCGTTTGTGGTGTTTGAACCAAGTATTGGCGAGGACTAAATTATGGTCAGTGCAGAATTCAACCAGCCGACTTCCTCTTTCGTTCCTTTGTCCCAATCCAAATTCTCCTACTGTGCTACCTTCTCTTCCTTGGCCTACCACTGCGTTCCAGTCTCCCATCACAATTAGATTCTCGTCACCTTTGACATATTGTATGGAATCTTCTATCTCCTCATATATTCTTTCAATTTCTTCATCATCCGCTGAACTAGTAGGCATATAGACCTGCACTATTGTGGTGGGCATTGGTTTGGATATATTTCTACCAAACTTGATGCATAGAATCCACCTGTACTTGGGTAGGTTTTAGTGCCAATCTATATAAATAAAATCGTAACGACCGTGTGTCTGTACATTGACTTTATGGCGAAATTTTCGTACAGCTATCCGCTTGAGGAGAAATAATGATCATCTGCATATTTTTAAGATTTAGTTTTCTGAAAGTCCTAATTGTTACCCCATCCCCCAAAATCAAGATTGCGGCAAATCTGTCAGAGCTAGAAAATTGAAAAGAATATGTGTTTTAGCCTGTAACCGAGAGAAAACTTCCAAGATCTTTAAATTTTTATCCTAGAAGGATATCGAAATACAGAGGTAATTCTAATGATGGTGCAGACCTTCGTTTCGAGGTATTTCGTGACAAAATGGTAATTCTATCACAAAACGGATGGAACAATTGGAGTGATCTGTAAGTTTGGTCCTATGACTTTTTCCGTATCTCTGTCCCTTATATGTTTTATTTGTCTTTATTTCTCAATTGTAAGTAAATTTTGCACTTCATATACGCATAATTACGACTAATACTTTGAATCACCCATAGGAAAGATATAATCATCAAATTCCACACAATCATTGGCCCACAAAATAGCCATATGTGAGTCAAATGCTATGTTCGTAGCTGTCACATAATTATCCGGAAAGTAATGCCCGGTGAGACAATCTTACCCAAATTTCACCCTATTCGACGTTTATAACTCAATCTTACCAATGAAGAGATGAGATACGAGAACATATTGTAGGACCAGCCATTTAGACCGCTAAATGCGTCGTCTTATGGTTCAATCCGTTTGTCGAAATGACGTACCGTTTACCAGCAGTTAGGGGGGCGTTAACTTAGCTTTCTCCTAAATGGTCGAAGAATATTTACAATTTATTTTCCAATAATGCTTTCACCACTGTATCTGAAATTTTGTACAGATACCATATGTGTCTACTGCTAATATACAAGAAATTTAAATTCTGATTACTACAGGACTACCAAATTACAGCTCCTAAATTTTATCACTTTTATCTCTGATGTAGTGCCACTAAAAGTACACTTTTGGAAGAAATACTGGAATGAGAACACTGAAAATGCCTAGTCATTAAGAGGTATGCCTGTGGCATGATCTAACGGAAAGAATTTGTTATACTTCATCAACTTCCAAAATCTATATAAATAAAATTGTTTCTGTTTGTCTGTTTGTCTGTCTGTTTGTCTGTTCCACCATCACGTCGAAACGGCTGGATAGATCTCAACCAAACTTCATATTTAGAGTATACTGACCCCGGGGAAGGTTTCGATATGCATATCATTTTAAAATCTTTGAAAAGACGGGGGTTTTATAGGAAAAACGGTTTTCCTCCATTTTCTCTTATACTATTATAGGCAAAATATCGAATTTGTCGTATAAGGACGAGACAAAGCTCAATTTAATCCTCTTGACGCAAAGAACAAAACTCGGTAAGCCCTACGGGCCCGAAAACCATGTTTTAAGGCCCTAAAACCAACCGTTACGGAGATATTGGCACCACACTACCCCTGCTCTAGGAATCGGATAAAGAAATGAACTGCCGTAACCATGGCAACGTCAGCTCCAGGATTCTAGAGCAGTGAGATTATGCATGTACGTTTGGGCATAGCTGTCAACCAAAATAGGTACAAATAAGACTTAATATCTGGGAAAAAAATATACTGTTGTGTAAGGCACTCATAGGACTCCTTTGGGCGGGGATGGAAAGGGGGTGAAGAACGAGTGTAAAAATCTATATAAATAAAATTGTTTCTGTTTGTCTGTCTGTTTGTCTGTTCCACCATCACGTCGAAACGGCTGGATAGATCTCAACCAAACTTCATATTTAGGGTATACTCATCCCGGAGAAGGTTTTGATATGCATATCATTTTAAAATCCTTGAATAGACAGGGGGTTTATAGGAAAACCAGAATGGTTTTTCCACCATCACGTCGAAACGGCTGGATAGATCTCAACCAAACTTCATATTTAGAGGATACTCATCGCGGGGAAGTTTTCCATATGCATATCATTTTAAAATATTTGAATATATGGGGGGTTTATAGGAAAATCAGAATGGTTTTTCCACCATCACGTCGAAACGGCTGGATGGATCTCAACCAAACATTGTATTTAGAGTATACTAATCCCGGGGAAGGTTTAGATATGCATATCATTTTAAAATCCTTGAATAGACGGGGGGTTTATAGGAAAACCAGAGTGGTTTTCCCACCATCACGTCGAAACGGCTGGATAGATCTCAGCCAAACTTCATATTTAGAGTATACTCATCCCAGGAAAGGTTTCGATATGCATATAATTTTAAAATCTTTGAATAGACGGGGTGTTTATAGGAAAACCACAGTGGTTTTCCTCTATTTTCTCTTATACTATTGATTTTTTGTAAACTTCGTTTACCGTACGTGAAACGTCTCTTCATTATAAACAACTTTCGTTATGTTCATAATTTACCTTACTCTTCACATGACGGAGAAATTTACAATTTTCTGCTGGTATCATGCTCTGCATTTAGTGACCGACAGACCGACAACGAACCTACAGGTTACCATGGCAACGTCTCTGACTGCATGCCAGTAGGGAAGTAACGTATTGCCATTTTCCTCATCATGCTTTTAAATTCGTGGTTGTTCCTTGGGTAGATGGCAAGAGAGGCATCAATCGGCTCATCTGCGGGATATTGGCGGAATATCGTTGGAGGTTATAACCGCCCTCGAATAGATTAAGTAATAACACCATTAGTCATCTTCATATTTGTTTACCTAAGAATCACTGAACCTAAATTTCTTTTCTGTTAGCGCTTTATTATATCCACAACTCACGGCATTTATTTTTTTGTCGTTATCCGGCTGTCCTCAGTTATAATCCATTTTCTATTAGTTTCAACATTCTTAACTGTATTATTTTCTTCCTTAATTACGCCGTATGTACGTGAATGCTAGAAACTACTGGATGCATTTCCACCAAGATTCGTATTTAGAATACACCTGTCCTTGATAGGTTTCAGGGCAAATATTGTTTCTAAATCCCTGAACTAACTGGGGGTTTATACGAAACCGAAACAGTGATTTTGCACTTCCACAAAATATACACAACAAAAGTTTATGGAAGTCTACCTACCTTGGTAGAAATTAATGTCTAAACCTTTTTTTCTCATGTGCATCATTTCGATACGAGGATCAATAAGGGAGATATCATTAAAGGACCGTTTTTCTGTACAAGTCCCATCGGACTTAACTCACGAGCGGGTGCGTGTAAAGCGTATTCCTTACAACTTGAAAACTACTGAAGACATTCGAAACAAAATTTATATTTAGCATCCACCTGTCCAAAGGTAGGTTTTAAACGTAAATAACATTTCATGTTCCGGAATGGACTGGCGGTTTATAAGGAACCGAAATGGTGATTTTACTCTTCCACAATATATACAGAACAAGACCAACCTGACTGGAAATGGACCAAACCTGATGGAATTCCACCTCTAAACCTTTTTTTTCATGTGCATTTTTTCGTCAGGAGGATTAATAAGGGAGATATCATGAATGGTCACTTTTGCAGGTTAAGTCCAGCGGACATAGCCCAAAAGGTGTTTTACATGGAGCAGATTCCTTATCTATATAAATCAAATCGTAACGACTGTGTACCTCTACACTGACTATTTTGGCGAAATTTTCGTACAGCTTTCCGTTTAAGGGGTAATAATAACAATCTCCATAATTTTTGATTTCCTGAAAGTCCTAATTTTTACCCGCCTCGCCCAAAATCCACATTGTGGCATAATCTGCCAGAAGAATAAGAAGATAATTGAAATTTGACAAAATTATACGTTTTAGCCTGTAACGAATGAAAAATCCTATATCATTAAATTTTTCATTTTTTATCCCCGAAGAATATCGAAATATGCAGGCAATTTTAATGATGGTGCAGACCTTCGGAAATTCCTATCACGTAACGGATTGCACAATCTCCGTGCAATTTGGAATGATCTACAACCTTGGTCTTATGACTTTATGCCGTATCTGTATCCCTTTTACGTTTGATTTTTCTCTATTAATCGATGTTAAGTCAATTTGGAATTTTCACATGCATTATTCATACTTTCAATTACTTATATGAAATACAGAATCATCAAACTCTTCACGAAAATTGGCCCACTCAGTAGCCATATGTGAGCCAAATGCTACGTATGTAGCTGTCACATTATTATCCGAAAAGTAATGTAATGTGAGATGATCTTACAAAACCTTTACCCTGTTCCACGTTTCTAAATCTGACCCAAGAATAGATGACATATCATTGGACCAGCCATTTAGGCCACTAAATCCGGCGTGTCTTATGGTATAATCCTTTGTCGATATGACGTACGTTTAGTAGCAGTTAATCTGTAAATGAAGGTCTTCAATATTGTAAACACGCATATACTTTCGTATGTCGATCTATATATATTCACTGATGTCGATTTAGCGATCGAGAAAGGGTCGGTCTGCTATTGTAATCAGTACTCCCCACACCGACTTTGACTGGCAGTAGGAAAGGGTTCCTTCTCCAACTCCTGTGTAACTGTCATTAGTAAGGAAGGCCTACAATTGTAATGAATAGTTCCCTTCTCGATTTGACTTGCAGAAGGTAAGTGAGCATGCAGTTTTGTTTAAAACTCCCCTACCCGATTGTGTTTGGCAGTAGGCAAGGGTGCCCGCCATTATAAAGAAATGTACTCATCTAAAATGTGACTGGCATTAGGCATAGTGGCCTGCTATTTTGATGGAAACTCACCAACTTGGTGTGACTGGCAGTACGCTGGCTGGCAGTAGGAAAAGGGGCCTGTCATTATAATGATAACTGCACAACTCAATTTCGAGTGATAGTAGGGTAATTGCCTGCCATTATAATAAAAACTGTAATCTGTCTGGAGGTAGGAAAGGGGGGCTGCCATTTTAACGAAAACTCCCCAAATCGATTCTGTCCGCATAGTAGGCAATGGGGCCTGCAATTATAATGTAAACTTCCCAACCTGATTGTGAATGCCAGTAGGCAAGTGAGCCTGCCGTTATATCACAAATCCGTAACAAACACTTTACATTGGAAACGTACGGGGACCTCCCCATGCTCTTTCTCGGATAACGCTAAGAGACATGCAATTTTAAAACTATCTTATTTACTGCATGTACACTATTTACTTCGATATTCGAATACAATGTAGAATACCGTAGCGAAGCACGGGTACATTCGCTAGTTATCTATATAAATAAAATTGTTTCTGTTTGTCTGTTTGTCTGTCTGTTTGTCTGTTCCACCATCACGTCGAAACGGCTGGATAGATCTCAACCAAACTTCATATTTAGAGTATACTGACCCCGGGGAAGGTTTCGATATGCATATCATTTTAAAATCTTTGAAAGGACGGGGGTTTTATAGGAAAAACGGTTTTCCTCCATTTTCTCTTATACTATTATAGGCAAAATATCGAATTTGTCGTATAAGGACGAGACAAAGCTCAATTTAATCCTCTTGACGCAAAGAACAAAACTCGGTAAGCCCTACGGGCCCGAAAACCATGTTTTAAGGCCCTAAAACCAACCGTTACGGAGATATTGGCACCACACTACCCCTGCTCTAGGAATCGGATAAAGAAATGAACTGCCGTAACCATGGCAACGTCAGCTCCAGGATTCTAGAGCAGTGAGATTATGCATGTACGTTTGGGCATAGCTGTCAACCAAAATAGGTACAAATAAGACTTAATATCTGGGAAAAAAATATACTGTTGTGTAAGGCACTCATAGGACTCCTTTGGGCGGGGATGGAAAGGTGGTGAAGAACGAGTGTAAAAATCTATATAAATAAAATTGTTTCTGTTTTTCTGTCTGTTTGTCTGTTCCACCATCACGTCGAAACGGCTGGATAGATCTCAACCAAACTTCATATTTAGGGTATACTCATCCCGGAGAAGGTTTTGATATGCATATCATTTTAAAATCCTTGAATAGACAGGGGGTTTATAGGAAAACCAGAATGGTTTTTCCACCATCACGTCGAAACGGCTGGATAGATCTCAACCAAACTTCATATTTAGAGGATACTCATCGCGGGGAAGTTTTCCATATGCATATCATTTTAAAATATTTGAATATATGGGGGGTTTATAGGAAAATCAGAATGGTTTTTCCACCATCACGTCGAAACGGCTGGATGGATCTCAACCAAACATTGTATTTAGAGTATACTAATCCCGGGGAAGGTTTAGATATGCATATCATTTTAAAATCCTTGAATAGACGGGGGGTTTATAGGAAAACCAGAGTGGTTTTCCCACCATCACGTCGAAACGGCTGGATAGATCTCAGCCAAACTTCATATTTAGAGTATACTCATCCCAGGAAAGGTTCCGATATGCATATAATTTTAAAATCTTTGAATAGACGGGGTGTTTATAGGAAAACCACAGTGGTTTTCCTCTATTTTCTCTTATACTATTGATTTTCTGTAAACTTCGTTTACCGTACGTGAAACGTCTCTTCATTATAAACAACTTTCGTTATGTTCATAATTTACCTTACTCTTCACATGACGGAGAAATTTACAATTTTCTGCTGGTATCATGCTCTGCATTTAGTGACCGACAGACCGACAACGAACCTACAGGTTACCATGGCAACGTCTCTGACTGCATGCCAGTAGGGAAGTAACGTATTGCCATTTTCCTCATCATGCTTTTAAATTCGTGGTTGTTCCTTGGGTAGATGGCAAGAGAGGCATCAATCGGCTCATCTGCGGGATATTGGCGGAATATCGTTGGAGGTTATAACCGCCCTCGAATAGATTAAGTAATAACACCATTAGTCATCTTCATATTTGTTTACCTAAGAATCACTGAACCTAAATTTCTCCTCTGTTAGCGCTTTATTATATCCATAACTCACGGCATTTATTTATTTGTCGTTATCCGGCTGTCCTCAGTTATAATCCATTTTCTATTAGTTTCAACATTCTTAACTGTATTATTTTCTTCCTTAATTACGCCGTATGTACGTGAATGCTAGAAACTACTGGATGCATTTCCACCAAGATTCGTATTTAGAATACACCTGTCCTTGATAGGTTTCAGGGCAAATATTGTTTCTAAATCCCTGAACTAACTGGGGGTTTATACGAAACCGAAACAGTGATTTTGCACTTCCAAAAAATATACACAACAAAAGTTTATGGAAGTCTACCTACCTTGGTAGAAATTAATGTCTAAACCTTTTTTTCTCATGTGCATCATTTCGATACGAGGATCAATAAGGGAGATATCATTAAAGGACCGTTTTTCTGTACAAGTCCCATCGGACTTAACTCACGAGCGGGTGCGTGTAAAGCGTATTCCTTACAACTTGAAAACTACTGAAGACATTCGAAACAAAATTTATATTTAGCATCCACCTGTCCAAAGGTAGGTTTTAAACGTAAATAACATTTCATGTTCCGGAATAGACTGGCGGTTTATAAGGAACCGAAATGGTGATTTTACTCTTCCACAATATATACAGAACAAGACCAACCTGACTGGAAATGGACCAAACCTGATGGAATTCCACCTCTAAACCTTTTTTTTCATGTGCATTTTTTCGTCAGGAGGATTAATAAGGGAGATATCATGAATGGTCACTTTTGCAGGTTAAGTCCAGCGGACATAGCCCAAAAGGTGTTTTACATGGAGCAGATTCCTTATCTATATAAATCAAATCGTAACGACTGTGTACCTCTACACTGACTATTTTGGCGAAATTTTCGTACAGCTTTCCGTTTAAGGGGTAATAATAACAATCTCCATAATTTTTGATTTCCTGAAAGTCCTAATTTTTACCCGCCTCGCCCAAAATCCACATTGTGGCATAATCTGCCAGAAGAATAAGAAGATAATTGAAATTTGACAAAATTATACGTTTTAGCCTGTAACGAATGAAAAATCCTATATCATTAAATTTTTCATTTTTTATCCCCGAAGAATATCGAAATATGCAGGCAATTTTAATGATGGTGCAGACCTTCGGAAATTCCTATCACGTAACGGATTGCACAATCTCCGTTCAATTTGGAATGATCTACAACCTTGGTCTTATGACTTTATGCCGTATCTGTATCCCTTTTACGTTTGATTTTTCTCTATTAATCGATGTTAAGTCAATTTGGAATTTTCACATGCATTATTCATACTTTCAATTACTTATATGAAATACAGAATCATCAAACTCTTCACGAAAATTGGCCCACTCAGTAGCCATATGTGAGCCAAATGCTACGTATGTAGCTGTCACATTATTATCCGAAAAGTAATGTAATGTGAGATGATCTTACAAAACCTTTACCCTGTTCCACGTTTCTAAATCTGACCCAAGAATAGATGACATATCATTGGACCAGCCATTTAGGCCACTAAATCCGGCGTGTCTTATGGTATAATCCTTTGTCGATATGACGTACGTTTAGTAGCAGTTAATCTGTAAATGAAGGTCTTCAATATTGTAAACACGCATATACTTTCGTATGTCGATCTATATATATTCACTGATGTCGATTTAGCGATCGAGAAAGGGTCGGTCTGCTATTGTAATCAGTACTCCCCACACCGACTTTGACTGGCAGTAGGAAAGGGTTCCTTCTCCAACTCCTGTGTAACTGTCATTAGTAAGGAAGGCCTACAATTGTAATGAATAGTTCCCTTCTCGATTTGACTTGCAGAAGGTAAGTGAGCATGCAGTTTTGTTTAAAACTCCCCTACCCGATTGTGTTTGGCAGTAGGCAAGGGTGCCCGCCATTATAAAGAAATGTACTCACCTAAAATGTGACTGGCATTAGGCATAGTGGCCTGCTATTTTGATGGAAACTCACCAACTTGGTGTGACTGGCAGTACGCTGGCTGGCAGTAGGAAAAGGGGCCTGTCATTATAATGATAACTGCACAACTCAATTTCGAGTGATAGTAGGGTAATTGCCTGCCATTATAATAAAAACTGTAATCTGTCTGGAGGTAGGAAAGGGGGGCTGCCATTTTAACGAAAACTCCCCAAATCGATTCTGTCCGCATAGTAGGCAATGGGGCCTGCAATTATAATGTAAACTTCCCAACCTGATTGTGAATGCCAGTAGGCAAGTGAGCCTGCCGTTATATCACAAATCCGTAACAAACACTTTACATTGGAAACGTACGGGGACCTCCCCATGCTCTTTCTCGGATAACGCTAAGAGACATGCAATTTTAAAACAATCTTATTTACTGCATGTACAGTATTTACTTCGATATTCGAATACAATGTAGAATACCGTACCATGGCAACGTCAGCTCCAGGATTCTACAGCAGCGAAATTATCTATATAAATAAAATTGTAGGGGGTCCGCTGTCTGTAATTTCTTTTGTTTTGCCAATTTTTCAGATATTTATCCGTTTTAGGTCAACTCAAGACCGAATCGGTGGTTTTTACGTTTCGTGTCTGTTTGTTTGTTTGTCTGTTTGTCTGTTTGTCTGTTTGTCTGTCTGTTTGTCTGTTCAACCAAACTTCATATTTACAGTATACTTATCCCGGGGAAGGTTTCGATATGCATATCATTTTAAAATCTTTCAATACACGGGGTGTTTATACGAAAGCCATCACGTCGAAACGGCTAAATAGATCTCAACCAAACTTCATATTTAGAGTATGCTCATCCCGGGGAAGGTTTCTATGTGCATATCATTTTAAAATATTACAATAGATGAGGGGTTTATAGGAAAACCAGAATGGTTTTCCTCCTTTTTCTCTTATACTATTGATTTTCTGTAAACTTCGTTTACCGTACGTGAAACGTCTCTTCATTATAAACAACTTTCGTTATGTTCATAATTTACCTTACTCTTCACATGACGGAGAAATTTACAATTTTCTGCTGGTACCATGCTCTGCATTGAGTGACCGACAGACCGACAACGTCCCCCTGTGGGTGGGGGCGGTAGAATAACAAGAGAGGTGTCAATCGGCCATTCTGCGGGATAATGGCGGAATATCGTTGGAGGTTAGGCCTATAACCGTTCTCGAACAGCTTCAGTAATAACACCATTAGTCATCTTGTATGTTTACCTAAGAATCCCTGCGCCTAATTTGCTCCTCTGTTACGGCTTTCTTATATCCATAACTCACACCAGCATAATTTATTGAGGGGCATAAGTAAGAGCAATACATTCACTTGGTATTTACATATTTGTCGTCATCCGGCTCTCCTCAGTTATTATAATCTATTTTCCATTAATGTCAGATTTCTTAACTATTATTTTCTTCCTTAATTACTCCGTATGTATGTTGATTGATTGATTGATTGATTGATTGATTGATTGATTGATTGATTGATTGATTGATTGATTGATTGATTGATCGATTGATTGATTGATTGAATCCCAGCAGAAAGGCGTAATTGTTCAATACAATCCTCCACATTCGGTTGGCCTCAGGAACGGCATACGATCTTAAAATTGGGCCAACTCCCGAGATCTCTCAAACATAAGAACACAAGTCGGATGAGAGAAGAGAGTGGTGATGGTGCTGATTTTTGTTTCAAGAGGAACTACAACGGGGCAACCATCCTATATTAACAGTAATCAGTGACAATAATGGAGGAATCCGACTCTTCCGAAATTAAGTTATCCGCGAAGGGCGTGGAAATGAGGCCTCGAATGTTCTTATGCCGTCGGAGTCTGCAAAGAACAAGAATAGACCACGGAAGTTCGGATAATATAGCTAAAGTGAGGAGCGTGGCATAAGTAAGTGCACCTAAAAGGGTCCGTGGTCGCGAGCCCACCCTGCCAAGTTAAGGACCCCTGGGGCGATTTCAGTCACCTGTTACGACAGGCAGGGAATAACCGGATGTATTCCTCCCCCCCCCCTCCCACCTTCACCACGCAACAGGCGGTTCACAGAAACGAACTACGATGCACACGCTACGCAAAATACAGTAGGTCACTATATACACCAACAGCAATATAAGGAAAGAAATTACGTACAGATGTTACATGGAAATCTTTCCTTTATAAGAGAGACAGCTATAAACAAAGAAATAAGATACACGTGCGGTTGTGTGCTACACAGTCACGGTGCTCCTGTGGGGAAAACCAACATCTACTGTCGTTCTCTATATGCGATTTTCTATTTTACGCAATAAAAATATCACACGAGAACACTTTTACGTATTCTAAAAGCAACTTTATTATCGCTACGAACTTATCCTGTCAGATAGAAGAAAACATTCAGTGCCTCTCTCGGAATACAAAAAAGAAAACAATCGCTCTCTAAAACAATCTACATAGAATTTATACATGTTTTACATCAGAGATCTAATGGTGCTGTTCCTTGACGCCATATTGGAAATCTGTGTGCCGTACGTCCACACGTTATACGTCCATGGACACGAAACATAAATATAAGAACATAATAATTTCGGCTCATCATAAACCTTCAAAATACCAGTATTGAAGGTTTTATCCTAATTAGGATACCTGTCCTACGACACTACTGCGCAACCAATCTGGGCCACCCGTGAGTCACAGGCAACAGCTACTTCGGTCAGCTTCAGCAGTCTATATCATCCATGTCGATAAGCGTAACCGAAATCAATTTTTTTTTTTTTTGCTAGGAGTTTTACGTCGCACCGACACAGATAGGTCTTATGGCGACGATGGGATAGGAAAGGCCTAGGAGTTGGAAGGAAGCGGCCGTGGCCTTAATTAAGGTACAGCCCCAGCATTTGCCTGGTGTGAAAACGGGAAACCACGGAAAACCATCTTCAGGGCTGCCGATAGTGGGATTCGAACCTACTATCTCCCGGATGCAAGCTCACAGCCGCGCGTCTCTACGTGCACGGCCAACTCGCCCGGTGTAACCGAAATCAATATTGCTCTGAGCAAAAGGAACTTGACTGCTTAATGGTATTCACACTGGTGGCGCTTAGTTCTTCTCTGTATTACATTGTTACTTTCTAACTGAGATTGTTAACATATCTATGTGAGTGTTCATGTCAGTTATTGCGTTTAAAAATATCTGAAATATTGTTTCCTGTTTCAGAAGTGTTGCGACGGTACGTTAATTTATTTCCACTTTAGAAATTTTCGGATACTCTAATTTCATTGGGAACCACTGCATCTGAAATTCTTTTCTGGGCGGGGTTTGTGGTTGTTATTTGGAAGCATTTTGCGGCCTTTCCCTTTCTTTTGCCGATATCTTCATTCTTCGAAGTATCGGATCTCTTTCAATTTCGTTCTGATTAGTGATAAGGCAGGATTGTTGAGGAGTTGTCCTTCCTTTTGAAACAATCACCAATACGGCCATTTCAATTCTGTTGCTGATTGCGATTTTTAACCCCTTTGTGGACTTTATCTTCCTTTTCCGATATCTTCATTCTTCGAAGTATCGCATCTCTTCATATTTCGTTCTGATTAGTGTTAACAGAAGATTGTTGCGCATTTGTACTACCTCTCGAAACAATAATCACAACTACCTCTATTTTGTTGACTATTACCCCTTAGTACTTCCTGCCTTCCCAGTTTCTGCTCTGGGAGGGGTTTCTGTTTTTGATATTTTCGAGCTCATTGAGGCCCTTCCCTTTATTTTGCCGATAACTTCATTCTTCGAAGTATCGGATCTCTTTCAGTTTTCTTCTGATTAGTGTTAATAGAGGATAGTTGCCCCGTTGTACGTCCTGTTAAAACAATAATCACCAACACCACCGTCACCAACAGAAAATAATCACCACCACATGCACTTTGCTGCCCATTACAGAGTTACTGATTGGGTTTCGACACTTTTGTGACTGTTCCTTTGACCATGCCTGCTAGGAAGCGAATTAACATTGGACGGTCCATATCAAAAGCTAAAAATGTTAAGATATTGAGGGCTTCCGAGACTGCTTCAGACCGCGAGGCCAGACTCAATGCAGACAGACTGAGGAAGAGCACTCACCGTGATTCGGAGAGTGCTTCTGAGCGCGAGGCCAGGCTTAGCTCACAGAGAGCACGCCAGTCCACATCTAGGGCGTCTGAGACTGCTTCAGACCGCGAGGCCAGACTCAGTGCAGACAGACTGAGGAAGAGCACTCACCGTGATTCGGAGAGTGCTTCTGAGCGCGAGGCCAGACTCAATGCAGACAGACTGAGGAAGATCACTCACCGTGATTCGGAGACTGCTTCTGAGAGCGAGGCCAGGCTTAGCTCACAGAGAACACGCCAGTCCACATCTAGGGCGTCTGAGAGTGCTTCAGACCGCGAGGCCAGACTCAGTGCAGACAGACTGAGGAAGAGCACTCACCGTGATTCGGAGAGTGCTTCTGAGCGCGAGGCCAGGCTTAGCTCACAGAGAACACGCCAGTCCACATCTAGGGCGTCTGAGAGTGCTTCAGACCGCGAGGCCAGACTCAGTGCAGACAGACTGAGGAAGAGCACTCACCGTGATTCGGAGAGTGCTTCTGAGCGCGAGGCCAGGCTTAGCTCACAGAGAACACGCCAATCCACATCTAGGGCGTCTGAGACTGCTTCAGACCGCGAAGCCAGACTCAATGCAGACAGACTGAGGAAGAGCACTGACCGTGATTCGGAGACTGCTTCTGAGCGCGAGGCCAGGCTTCGCTCACAGAGAGCACGCCAGTCCACATCTAGGGCTTCTGAGACTGCTTCAGACCGCGAGGCAATACTCAGATCGCAAAGATTTAGACAGATGCGTTTAAGAGAAACAGAATCAGAGGATCAGCGGATGGCTCGAATGGAGCATGACAGAGAGCACCATTCCCTCACACGCGAAAACCTAGCTGCGGAGGAATATTCTCAGGCGTTAACACAACGGCGAAGTACCTACGCATCGTTAAACGAAATGCAAAATGTCCAGCAGGAAGAGAAAAGACAACGTGCAGCAGAAAGACGTTCATCAGAGACCACTGATGAATATCTCAGACGGTTAGATGAAGATAGAGTGAGACATGCCAATGTTAGAGAATTACATTCAACGTCAATTGAATCTAGGTGTCCTAATATGATTCCATGGCATGAAAAGCAGCGAAGTGCATTTGCTTATAACCCTCTTATCGACTACCATCCAAGAGCCCATATAGGGTCTTTGAGTAAAGTGTGCCCTTTCTGTAGGGCTCTCAAATGGAAGCAAGAGCCAGAGGGAATGTGCTGCTCTTCCGGAAAAATTAAGTTAAATCATCTAACTCCTCTACCGGAACTTCTTATTTCTCTGTTAAATGGGACGCATACTGACTCTCGCCATTTTCTTCAATTTGTGCGAGCCTACAACAGCGCATTCCAAATGACAAGCTTCGGAGCTACTAAAGTAGTGGAAGGAAATTTTATGCCAACATTCAAAATTCAAGGACAAGTATACCACTTAATAGGTTCACTTCTCCCTGCAAACAATGAAAATTCTAAATATCTTCAAATATATTTCATTGCAGACCACAAAGCACAGGTAGATCAAAGAACAGCAATAATACCAAATTTAAAAACCCATTTAGTTAATGATTTGCAGGGCATGTTACATGATGTGAACCCATATGTCAAGGAACTGAAGACAACTCTAGAGACAATGCCGGACGGTGACACCCACAAGATTGTGATCCACGCCGACCGAGTTCCTGCTGGTGAGCACAGAGGCTGTTATAATCAGCCGACAACAAACGAGATAGCTGTCATATTGGTTGGACACGAATGTGATAAGCGAGACATCGTGCTTCGGACAAGAGACCAGGGCCTGAGACGAATATCTGAAACCCACCGATCATACGACGCTCTTCAATATCCCCTGATGTTCCCTCGTGGAGATGATGGCTACCACTTCCTACTGTACCACGTAGACCCACGAACCGGAGAACTAAAGACCCCTCTCAAGAAAACATCTTCTCTTCAGTTTTATTCTTATCGTATAATGATAAGACAAGGCGAGGTAAACTACTTACATTGTTACCGTCAACTGTCCAATCAGTTCTGGGTAGACATGTATGCTAAAATAGAGACTGAAAGGTTAGTCTATATCAGAACACACCAAAGGGAATTAAGGGCTGAGAGCTACATTCACCTTAAAGACGCCCTGAGGAAGGACGAGGGTAACATGGCAGATTTGGGACGGTTAGTCATTTTACCGTCCACTTTCACTGGAGGACCCCGATATATGCACGAGCGATCTCAAGATGCACTCTGTTATGTGCGAAAATACTCATGTCCAGATCTTTTTATTACAGCTACAACTAATCCAAAATGGGAAGAAATTGGTAATGCCGTATATAATGGTCAGTCAGCGAATGATCGTCACGACATTATTACACGTGTATTTCACATGAAATTAAAATCTCTCATGGACTTACTAACCAGAGAACAAATATTTGGGCCAACTCTTTGTTTTATGTACTCTGTTGAATGGCAAAAGCGTGGCTTGCCTCACGCCCACATATTATTATGGCTTGAGGACAAGATACGACCCGTCGATATTGATAAGGTTATTAGTGCTGAATTTCCAGATCCTGATAAAGATCCACAGCTTTTTAACATAGTTAAATGTTACATGGTCCATGGACCATGCGGATCTTTCAACGTAGGCTCACCATGTATGAAAGGTGGACGATGCTCAAAACGATACCCACGAGCATTCGTCAATGAAACTGTCACAGGGAACGATGGGTACCCATCCTACAAGCGCAGGATTCCTTCTATGGGTGGCTTCACTGCACGCCTTATGATAAATGGACAGGATATGGAAGTGGATAATAGATGGATAGTGCCATACTGTCCTGTTTTGTCTAGGGTATTCAAAACACACATCAATGTTGAATACTGTAGCAGTGTTAAGTCCATCAAATACATCTGTAAGTACATCAACAAAGGAAGCGATCAGGCAGTCTTAGGTTTGCAAGACAAAAATGATGAAGTGTGCCAGTATCAGAGCGGAAGGTACATATCCAGCTCAGAAGCAGTTTGGCGAATTCTTTCATTTCCTATCCATGAAAGGTATCCTCCAGTAATGCATTTAGATGTTCATCTACAAAATTTTCAAAGAATTGTCTTTACTGCAGAAACGGCTCATGACATAGTAGAAAATCCACGTAACACCACCTTAATGGCATTCTTTAACTTATGTCAGACAGATGATTTTGCTAAGACACTGTTGTATGAAGACGTTCCCTCTTACTATACGTATAACAAACAGCAAGGTACATTTGTAAGAAGAAAGAAAGGAGTACCTGTGGTAGCATTTTCGGGCGTTAGAAACCAGCACGTAATTAGCCGAGTGTATGCAGTCCATCCTAATAATTCCGAGTGCTTCTATTTACGCATGCTTCTGTTCACTGTCAGGGGACCAACATCCTTCACTGACCTTCGCACCGTCAATGGCATACTTCACCCTACATATCGGAGTGCATGCAAAGCCCATGGATTACTCCTGGATGACTCTCAATGGGAAGAGACACTGAAGGAGGCGATAGTTTCACAAAGCCCAGCAAAACTTCGCCGGCTTTTTGGCATATTGTTAGTCTTTTGCAGTCTCTCTGATCCGTTGGATCTGTGGAACAAATATAAGGAGAGCCTAGCAGAAGATTTCTTACGACAACTTTCCCCCTGTAACGACGGTACTGCTCATGAAATGATCGCCCATGTGGAAGACAGATGTCTTCAAGACCTCGAAGAATACGTTCTATCGATTGGCGGTCAGCCTTTGAACATTTACGGCCTTCCTTCCCCTCAGATCTTACAAACGTTAAATGCTGACTATCTCAGGGAAACAAATTACAATAAAGAAGCGTTAAGGTCTTTTGTTCTATTAAATGAACCAAAACTTACAGATGAACAGACTGTAGTATATCGGGAAATATTAAACTGTGTTAGAAATAAGGAAAGTAGAATGTTTTTCTTAGACGCTCCGGGCGGAACTGGAAAAACATTCCTGATTAACTTACTGTTGTCTAAGATCAGACAGGATAGTAAGATTGCTGTAGCAGTAGCCTCTTCGGGGATCGCAGCCACTCTTTTACCCGGTGGCAAAACTGCTCACTCGATGTTTAAAGTGCCTATAGATCTTGACTGCACAGAGTCACCAATATGTAACATCACAAAACAAAGTAATATATCCAAGGTTCTGCAAGACTGCAGTCTTATAATTTGGGATGAATGCACTATGGCTCACAGAAAGGCGATTGAAGCAGTTGACCGAACGCTGCGGGACATCCGAAACAGTGATAACTTCTTTGGAGGTGTCCCTATCCTCTTTTCTGGTGATTTTCGTCAAACGTTACCGGTTGTTCCAAGAGGGAGCAGAGCAGATGAAGTGAACGCTTCATTAAGGAGATCATCACTTTGGCCAAATATCAAAAAACTGTCTCTGACACAGAATATGAGGGTACATCTAGGTGGTGATGAAAACATACATACATTCACTGAAATATTGTTGTCGATTGGGAACGGCTCACTGGGAGACAGTAACGGGATCATTACTCTTTCTGATGAATTTTGTTTGTCGCTTTCTAACCTTGAAGCTCTCATTTCATCGGTGTACCCGGACGTAGAAAATATTAGGAGCAAACCCATCTCATGGCTCTGCTGCAGAGCGATCTTAACTCCAACTAATGAACAAGCGGCGTACATTAATTCGACTATCCTCACAATGTTCCACGGCGAGGAGACAGTTTATACGTCTGTCAATGAAGTAATCAACTCTGACGACGCAGTTCACTATCCTCCTGAGTTCCTGAATTCTATAACGGCTCCGGGGCTTCCATCGCACAAAATTACCTTAAAGATCGGCGCACCAATCATACTCATGCGCAATCTCAGCCCACCTAATTTGTGCAATGGGACAAGACTTCAGGTAAACGCCCTCCACAAACATGTGATAGAGGCAACTATCATGACTGGATGCGGTGAAGGAGAGTCAGTTCTTATCCCGCGGATACCACTAATCCCAACCAACTACCCGTTTGAGTTCAAGCGTCTGCAGTTTCCAGTCAGCCTCTGCTTTGCGATGACTATTAATAAATCCCAGGGCCAGACGTTGAGTATTG
Organism: Anabrus simplex; assembly: GCF_040414725.1. Taxonomy (NCBI): domain Eukaryota; kingdom Metazoa; phylum Arthropoda; class Insecta; order Orthoptera; family Tettigoniidae; genus Anabrus; species Anabrus simplex. The sequence continues at coordinate 41,228,994 of NC_090267.1, forward strand.
CTGGACTTGACCTCAGATCACCCTGCTTTTCCCACGGGCAACTGTACGTCGCATGTTCCCGAGTCAGCAGCAGCAAGTCCCTGTTTATATGTGCACCAGAAAATAAAACACGAAACATTGTTTATCAAGAGGTTCTTCAATGACTCTGTTCTTCCTTCGCTTCAGTACGTGTACTGGTGACAAATTAAATGAAATTGATCCCCTAAACGAATAGACTCCTAATTATGGGAAGATCATCAGTGTTACTTAATTTTTCCAAGCACACTGTTGATTATCTGGAAGTAGAAATGGGGGCATGCCAACATAATGAAAACTGGCCAAATCGACACTGACTGGGAATAGGGAAGAAGACCTACGTTAAAATGGGAATTCTCCGAATTGACTGCGATTGGCCCTAGGTAAGGGGGTCTGCCCTTAAAATGAAAACTCTCGAGCTTGATTGACACTGGTGGTAGGCAAGGGGGAGTGCTATTATAATTAAAACTCCTCAACTCGATTGTGAATTGCAGTAGGTAAGGGGCTTGCTATTATAAAAATCCTTCCCAATTCGACTATGACTGGAAATAGGAAAGGAGATCGGCCGTTATAATAGCAACTTCAAACTCGACTGTGACTAGCACTGGTAAACTCTACCAGCATTGATGATGAAAACTCCCCATTTTGAATGTGACTGGTAGTAGGCAAGGGGAACTGCTACTATAATTAAAACTCCTCAACTCGATTCTGACTCGCAGTAGGCAAGCGGGACTACCATTATAACCAAACCTCGCCAATTACACTATGACTGAATATAGGAAAGAGGGCTGTGGCTATCGATAGGCAAGTGGGCCGGCCATTATAATGAAACCTGCGCAAGTCCATTGTGACAGGCAATAAGAGAAAGTATGCCTGACATCATAACTAAAGGGTGTATTCTGCCCGAAGGCAGGTCCGAACCTCCGTAGAGGTGTGCCTGAGCCGGAGTTTACGTACGGTAGGGTGGCCAGTCCCTTTCCGCTCCTCCATTCCCTTAACCCCACCCAACAGCGCGTGGCAACCCATCCAAATCTTGACCACGTCCAGTGTTGCTTAACTTCGGAGATCTCACAGGATCCGGTGCTTCAACACGGCTACGGCCGTTGGCTGTCATCATAACCAATGCTGCTCAAATCTACTGTCTGTAGCGGTAGGGAACCTTCCACCTCGACTGTGACTGGCAATAGGCAAGAGGATCTGCCACTGTAATGAAAATACCCCACGTCGGTTGTGACTGGCAGAAGGTAAGGGGGCCTGCCAATATAATTTTAACTCCTCAACTCAATGTTTTTCGCAGTAGACAAACTGGAATAATATTACAATGAAAACTGTCCAACTTCGTTGTGACTGCCAATACGCAAGGGGGCCTGGCAATATAATCAAAACACGATAACCGGAAATAGGAAAGAAGATCTGCCGTTATCATGGGAACCCCCAAATTGACTGGGTTTGGCAGTAGCAAGGGGACCTACTTTTATAACCCACACGCCCGAACACATTTTTGATTGGTAATAGGCAAGAAGGCTTGACATTGTCATGAAAAGTCGCCAACTTGATACTAACTGGCCATAGGCAAGCGGAAATGCCATTTCAATGAAAACTTCGCAAATCAACAGTGACTGGGGATAGCAAAGACGACCTATAATGATAATGGGAACCTTGAAATTCGATTGTGACCGCCTGCCCACCAGTGGGCCTGCCATTATATTGAAGAACCCTAAATACATTTCGCTAACAGTAGACAAATGGGCCTTCTTTTCTAACCGAAACTTTCCAACTCATCTGACTGGGAATAGCAAAAATGATCTACCGTAATAACGGAAACCCTCCACCTCGACTGTGACCGGCACTAAGTAAGCAACCGAGCTCGATAGCTGCAGTCGCTTAGGTGCGACCAGTATCCAGTAATCGGGGGATAGTGGGTTCGAGCCTCACTGTCGGCAGCCCTGAAGATGGTTTTCCGTGGTTTCCCATTTTCACACCAGGCAAAAGCCGGGGCTGTACCTTAATTAAGGCCACGGCCGCTTCCTTTCACTTCCTAGGCCTTTCCTATCCCTTCATCGCCATAAGACATATCTGTGTCGGTGCGACCTAAAGCAAATAGCAAAAAAATAAGTAAGCAGAACTGTCATTATAATTAAAACTCCCAACTCAACTCTGACTTCTACTCGAACTCCCCAATTGGACTAATACTGTCGGTAGACAAGTCCGCTTGCCATTATAGTTAAAACTCCCCAACTGATTATCATTGGAAAAAGGAAACAAGATATCCCATTGTAATGGGAACTCTCCAACTCGACAGCGACTGGAAGTACACACGGTGGCCTGGCATTAAAACGGAAAAACTCCATCACGTTTTTGATTGCTAACACCCAAGGCCACCTGCGATTTCATGATACTTCCCCAACTACACTATGACTGGAAATAGGGAAGGTATTTTCATTATAACGGCACGTTCCCTTTACTACTGTCAGTCGCAGTCGAATTCGAGTGCTATCATGATGCCGTGTCATAAGAGGCGACTACAAGCAACCTCAGGGGCTGTTAAGTAGGGAGTATGGGTTGGCGATCGCGGGGCCTTAGCTGAGTCCTGACATTGCTTCTGTTTCCTTGTGCTAGGCTTCTCACTTTCATCTATCCTTTTCGACCTCCCTTGGTCAACTTTCGTTCTATTTCAACTCGCACGGTATTACGTGTGGAGGCCTTTCATTTTCACGCCCTTTGTGGCGAGGGGGGGAGTGATATATACAAATAATCGAAAATAGTGTCGAATCCATAGATTTCGGGGTCGCTGACATGAATACTGTCACTTCGGATTTTTTAAAGTTCAACTTCAGCCCCCTTTGCGGTGGGGGCGTACAAATATAACCTACTATGTGGAAAAAGTACTGTGGGAGCAAGACGCCCCTAGAACCCCTCGGTAGGGGGGTGAAATATAATATATCTATATAAATAAAATTGTTTCTGTTTGTCTGTTTGTCTGTCTGTTTGTCTGTTCCACCATCACGTCGAAACGGCTGGATAGATCTCAACCAAACTTCATATTTAGAGTATACTGACCCCGGGGAAGGTTTCGATATGCATATCATTTTAAAATCTTTGAAAAGACGGGGGTTTTATAGGAAAAACGGTTTTCCTCCATTTTCTCTTATACTATTATAGGCAAAATATCGAATTTGTCGTATAAGGACGAGACAAAGCTCAATTTAATCCTCTTGACGCAAAGAACAAAACTCGGTAAGCCCTACGGGCCCGAAAACCATGTTTTAAGGCCCTAAAACCAACCGTTACGGAGATATTGGCACCACACTACCCCTGCTCTAGGAATCGGATAAAGAAATGAACTGCCGTAACCATGGCAACGTCAGCTCCAGGATTCTAGAGCAGTGAGATTATGCATGTACGTTTGGGCATAGCTGTCAACCAAAATAGGTACAAATAAGACTTAATATCTGGGAAAAAAATATACTGTTGTGTAAGGCACTCATAGGACTCCTTTGGGCGGGGATGGAAAGGGGGTGAAGAACGAGTGTAAAAATCTATATAAATAAAATTGTTTCTGTTTGTCTGTCTGTTTGTCTGTTCCACCATCACGTCGAAACGGCTGGATAGATCTCAACCAAACTTCATATTTAGGGTATACTCATCCCGGAGAAGGTTTTGATATGCATATCATTTTAAAATCCTTGAATAGACAGGGGGTTTATAGGAAAACCAGAATGGTTTTTCCACCATCACGTCGAAACGGCTGGATAGATCTCAACCAAACTTCATATTTAGAGGATACTCATCGCGGGGAAGTTTTCCATATGCATATCATTTTAAAATATTTGAATATATGGGGGGTTTATAGGAAAATCAGAATGGTTTTTCCACCATCACGTCGAAACGGCTGGATGGATCTCAACCAAACATTGTATTTAGAGTATACTAATCCCGGGGAAGGTTTAGATATGCATATCATTTTAAAATCCTTGAACAGACGGGGGGTTTATAGGAAAACCAGAGTGGTTTTCCCACCATCACGTCGAAACGGCTGGATAGATCTCAGCCAAACTTCATATTTAGAGTATACTCATCCCAGGAAAGGTTCCGATATGCATATAATTTTAAAATCTTTGAATAGACGGGGTGTTTATAGGAAAACCACAGTGGTTTTCCTCTATTTTCTCTTATACTATTGATTTTCTGTAAACTTCGTTTACCGTACGTGAAACGTCTCTTCATTATAAACAACTTTCGTTATGTTCATAATTTACCTTACTCTTCACATGACGGAGAAATTTACAATTTTCTGCTGGTATCATGCTCTGCATTTAGTGACCGACAGACCGACAACGAACCTACAAGTTACCATGGCAACGTCTCTGACTGCATGCCAGTAGGGAAGTAACGTATTTCCATTTTCCTCACCATGCTTTTAAATTCGTGGTTGTTCCTTGGGTAGTTGACAAGAGAGGCATCAATCGGCTCATCTGCGGGATATTGGCGGAATATCGTTGGAGGTTATAACCGCCCTCGAATAGATTAAGTAATAACACCATTTGTCATCTTCATATTTGTTTACCTAAGAATCACTGAACCTAAATTTCTCCTCTGTTAGCGCTTTATTATATCCATAACTCACGGCATTTATTTATTTGTCGTTATCCGGCTGTCCTCAGTTATAATCCATTTTCTATTAGTTTCAACATTCTTAACTGTATTATTTTCTTCCTTAATTACGCCGTATGTACGTGAATGCTAGAAACTACTGGATGCATTTCCACCAAGATTCGTATTTAGAATACACCTGTCCTTGATAGGTTTCAGGGCAAATATTGTTTCTAAATCCCTGAACTAACTGGGGGTTTATACGAAACCGAAACAGTGATTTTGCACTTCCAAAAAATATACACAACAAAAGTTTATGGAAGTCTACCTACCTTGGTAGAAATTAATGTCTAAACCTTTTTTTCTCATGTGCATCATTTCGATACGAGGATCAATAAGGGAGATATCATTAAAGGACCGTTTTTCTGTACAAGTCCCATCGGACTTAACTCACGAGCGGGTGCGTGTAAAGCGTATTCCTTACAACTTGAAAACTACTGAAGACATTCGAAACAAAATTTATATTTAGCATCCACCTGTCCAAAGGTAGGTTTTAAACGTAAATAACATTTCATGTTCCGGAATGGACTGGCGGTTTATAAGGAACCGAAATGGTGATTTTACTCTTCCACAATATATACAGAACAAGACCAACCTGACTGGAAATCGACCAAACCTGATGGAATTCCACCTCTAAACCTTTTTTTTCATGTCCATTTTTTCGTCAGGAGGATTAATAAGGGAGATATCATGAATGGTAACTTTTGCAGGTTAAGTCCAGCGGACATAGCCCAAAAGGTGTTTTACATGGAGCAGATTCCTTATCTATATAAATCAAATCGTAACGACTGTGTACCTCTACACTGACTATTTTGGCGAAATTTTCGTACAGCTTTCCGTTTAAGGGGTAATAATAACAATCTCCATAATTTTTGATTTCCTGAAAGTCCTAATTTTTACCCGCCTCGCCCAAAATCCACATTGTGGCATAATCTGCCAGAAGAATAAGAAGATAATTGAAATTTGACAAAATTATACGTTTTAGCCTGTAACGAATGAAAAATCCTATATCATTAAATTTTTCATTTTTTATCCCCGAAGAATATCGAAATATGCAGGCAATTTTAATGATGGTGCAGACCTTCGGAAATTCCTATCACGTAACGGATTGCACAATCTCCGTTCAATTTGGAATGATCTACAACCTTGGTCTTATGACTTTATGCCGTATCTGTATCCCTTTTACGTTTGATTTTTCTCTATTAATCGATGTTAAGTCAATTTGGAATTTTCACATGCATTATTCATACTTTCAATTACTTATATGAAATACAGAATCATCAAACTCTTCACGAAAATTGGCCCACTCAGTAGCCATATGTGAGCCAAATGCTACGTATGTAGCTGTCACATTATTATCCGAAAAGTAATGTAATGTGAGATGATCTTAGAAAACCTTTACCCTGTTCCACGTTTCTAAATCTGACCCAAGAATAGATGACATATCATTGGACCAGCCATTTAGGCCACTAAATCCGGCGTGTCTTATGGTATAATCCTTTGTCGATATGACGTACGTTTAGTAGCAGTTAATCTGTAAATGAAGGTCTTCAATATTGTAAACACGCATATACTTTCGTATGTCGATCTATATATATTCACTGATGTCGATTTAGCGATCGAGAAAGGGTCGGTCTGCTATTGTAATCAGTACTCCCCACACCGACTTTGACTGGCAGTAGGAAAGGGTTCCTTCTCCAACTCCTGTGTAACTGTCATTAGTAAGGAAGGCCTACAATCGTAATGAATAGTTCCCTTCTCGATTTGACTTGCAGAAGGTAAGTGAGCATGCAGTTTTGTTTAAAACTCCCCTACCCGATTGTGTTTGGCAGTAGGCAAGGGTGCCCGCCATTATAAAGAAATGTACTCATCTAAAATGTGACTGGCATTAGGCATAGTGGCCTGCTATTTTGATGGAAACTCACCAACTTGGTGTGACTGGCAGTACGCTGGCTGGCAGTAGGAAAAGGGGCCTGTCATTATAATGATAACTGCACAACTCAATTTCGAGTGATAGTAGGGTAATTGCCTGCTATTATAATAAAAACTGTAATCTGTCTGGAGGTAGGTAAGGGGGGCTGCCATTTTAACGAAAACTCCCCAAATCGATTCTGTCCGCATAGTAGGCAATGGGGCCTGCAATTATAATGTAAACTTCCCAACCTGATTGTGAATGCCAGTAGGCAAGTGAGCCTGCCGTTATATCACAAATCCGTAACAAACACTTTACATTGGAAACGTACGGGGACCTCCCCATGCTCTTTCTCGGATAACGCTAAGAGACATGCAATTTTAAAACTATCTTATTTACTGCATGTACACTATTTACTTCGATATTCGAATACAATGTAGAATACCGTAGCGAAGCACGGGTACATTCGCTAGTATATTAATAAATTGAAGTCGCTTTGGAGACTCACCTAAGGGTCCGTGGTCGCGAGCCCACCCTGCCAAGTTACGGGCCTACTCACTGCCTTTACAGTAATTTACGGAGGAATCCGTATACAATGTAGAGTACCGTAGCGAAGCACGGGTACATTTGCTAGTCTATATAAATAAAATTGTTTCTGTTTGTCTGTTTGTCTGTCTGTTTGTCTGTTCCACCATCACGTCGAAACGGCTGGATGGATCTCAACCAAACTTCATATTTAGAGTATACTGAACCCGGGGAAGGTTTCGATATGCATATCATTTTAAAATCTTTGAAAAGGCGGGGGTTTTATAGGAAAAACGGTTTTCCTCCATTTTCTCTTATACTATTATAGGCAAAATATCGAATTTGTCGTATAAGGACGAGACAAAGCTCAATTTAATCCTCTTGACGCAAAGAACAAAACTCGGTAAGCCCTACGGGCCCGAAAACCATGTTTTAAGGCCCTAAAACCAACCGTTACGGAGATATTGGCACCACACTACCCCTGCTCTAGGAATCGGATAAAGAAATGAACTGCCGTAACCATGGCAACGTCAGCTCCAGGATTCTAGAGCAGTGAGATTATGCATGTACGTTTGGGCATAGCTGTCAACCAAAATAGGTACAAATAAGACTTAATATCTGGGAAAAAATATAATGTTGTGTAAGGGACTCATAGGACTCCTTTGGGCGGGGATGGAAAGGGGGTGAAGAACGAGTGTAAAAATCTATATAAATAAAATTGTTTCTGTTTGTCTGTCTGTTTGTCTGTTCCACCATCACGTCGAAACGGCTGGATAGATCTCAACCAAACTTCATATTTAGGGTATACTCATCCCGGAGAAGGTTTTGATATGCATATCATTTTAAAATCCTTGAATAGACAGGGGGTTTATAGGAAAACCAGAATGGTTTTTCCACCATCACGTCGAAACGGCTGGATAGATCTCAACCAAACTTCATATTTAGAGGATACTCATCGCGGGGAAGTTTTCCATATGCATATCATTTTAAAATATTTGAATATATGGGGGGTTTATAGGAAAATCAGAATGGTTTTTCCACCATCACGTCGAAACGGCTGGATGGATCTCAACCAAACATTGTATTTAGAGTATACTAATCCCGGGGAAGGTTTAGATATGCATATCATTTTAAAATCCTTGAATAGACGGGGGGTTTATAGGAAAACCAGAGTGGTTTTCCCACCATAACTTCGAAACGGCTGGATAGATCTCAGCCAAACTTCATATTTAGAGTATACTCATCCCAGGAAAGGTTCCGATATGCATATAATTTTAAAATCTTTGAATAGACGGGGTGTTTATAGGAAAACCACAGTGGTTTTCCTCTATTTTCTCTTATACTATTGATTTTCTGTAAACTTCGTTTACCGTACGTGAAACGTCTCTTCATTATAAACAACTTTCGTTATGTTCATAATTTACCTTACTCTTCACATGACGGAGAAATTTACAATTTTCTGCTGGTATCATGCTCTGCATTTAGTGACCGACAGACCGACAACGAACCTACAGGTTACCATGGCAACGTCTCTGACAGCATGCCAGTAGGGAAGTAACGTATTTCCATTTTCCTCATCATGCTTTTAAATTCGTGGTTGTTCCTTGGGTAGATGGCAAGAGAGGCATCAATCGGCTCATCTGCGGGATATTGGCGGAATATCGTTGGAGGTTATAACCGCCCTCGAATAGATTAAGTAATAACACCATTAGTCATCTTCATATTTGTTTACCTAAGAATCACTGAACCTAAATTTCTCCTCTGTTAGCGCTTTATTATATCCATAACTCACGGCATTTATTTATTTGTCGTTATCCGGCTGTCCTCAGTTATAATCCATTTTCTATTAGTTTCAACATTCTTAACTGTATTATTTTCTTCCTTAATTACGCCGTATGTACGTGAATGCTAGAAACTACTGGATGCATTTCCACCAAGATTCGTATTTAGAATACACCTGTCCTTGATAGGTTTCAGGGCAAATATTGTTTCTAAATCCCTGAACTAACTGGGGGTTTATACGAAACCGAAACAGTGATTTTGCACTTCCAAAAAATATACACAACAAAAGTTTATGGAAGTCTACCTACCTTGGTAGAAATTAATGTCTAAACCTTTTTTTCTCATGTGCATCATTTCGATACGAGGATCAATAAGGGAGATATCATTAAAGGACCGTTTTTCTGTACAAGTCCCATCGGACTTAACTCACGAGCGGGTGCGTGTAAAGCGTATTCCTTACAACTTGAAAACTACTGAAGACATTCGAAACAAAATTTATATTTAGCATCCACCTGTCCAAAGGTAGGTTTTAAACGTAAATAACATTTCATGTTCCGGAATGGACTGGCGGTTTATAAGGAACCGAAATGGTGATTTTACTCTTCCACAATATATACAGAACAAGACCAACCTGACTGGAAATCGACCAAACCTGATGGAATTCCACCTCTAAACCTTTTTTTTCATGTGCATTTTTTCGTCAGGAGGATTAATAAGGGAGATATCATGAATGGTCACTTTTGCAGGTTAAGTCCAGCGGACATAGCCCAAAAGGTGTTTTACATGGAGCAGATTCCTTATCTATATAAATCAAATCGTAACGACTGTGTACCTCTACACTGACTATTGTGGCGAAATTTTCGTACAGCTTTCCGTTTAAGGGGTAATAATAACAATCTCCATAATTTTTGATTTCCTGAAAGTCCTAATTTTTACCCGCCTCGCCCAAAATCCACATTGTGGCATAATCTGCCAGAAGAATAAGAAGATAATTGAAATTTGACAAAATTATACGTTTTAGCCCGTAACGAATGAAAAATCCTATATCATTAAATTTTTCATTTTTTATCCCCGAAGAATATCGAAATATGCAGGCAATTTTAATGATGGTGCAGACCTTCGGAAATTCCTATCACGTAACGGTTTGCACAATCTCCGTTCAATTTGGAATGATCTACAACCTTGGTCTTATGACTTTATGCCGTATCTGTATCCCTTTTACGTTTGATTTTTCTCTATTAATCGATGTTAAGTCAATTTGGAATTTTCACATGCATTATTCATACTTTCAATTACTTATATGAAATACAGAATCATCAAACTCTTCACGAAAATTGGCCCACTCAGTAGCCATATGTGAGCCAAATGCTACGTATGTAGCTGTCACATTATTATCCGAAAAGTAATGTAATGTGAGATGATCTTACAAAACCTTTACCCTGTTCCACGTTTCTAAATCTGACCCAAGAATAGATGACATATCATTGGACCAGCCATTTAGGCCACTAAATCCGGCGTGTCTTATGGTATAATCCTTTGTCGATATGACGTACGTTTAGTAGCAGTTAATCTGTAAATGAAGGTCTTCAATATTGTAAACACGCATATACTTTCGTATGTCGATCTATATATATTCACTGATGTCGATTTAGCGATCGAGAAAGGGTCGGTCTGCTATTGTAATCAGTACTCCCCACACCGACTTTGACTGGCAGTAGGAAAGGGTTCCTTCTCCAACTCCTGTGTAACTGTCATTAGTAAGGAAGGCCTACAATTGTAATGAATAGTTCCCTTCTCGATTTGACTTGCAGAAGGTAAGTGAGCATGCAGTTTTGTTTAAAACTCCCCTACCCGATTGTGTTTGGCAGTAGGCAAGGGTGCCCGCCATTATAAAGAAATGTACTCATCTAAAATGTGACTGGCATTAGGCATAGTGGCCTGCTATTTTGATGGAAACTCACCAACTTGGTGTGACTGGCAGTACGCTGGCTGGCAGTAGGAAAAGGGGCCTGTCATTATAATGATAACTGCACAACTCAATTTCGAGTGATAGTAGGGTAATTGCCTGCCATTATAATAAAAACTGTAATCTGTCTGGAGGTAGGAAAGGGGGGCTGCCATTTTAACGAAAACTCCCCAAATCGATTCTGTCCGCATAGTAGGCAATGGGGCCTGCAATTATAATGTAAACTTCCCAACCTGATTGTGAATGCCAGTAGGCAAGTGAGCCTGCCGTTATATCACAAATCCGTAACAAACACTTTACATTGGAAACGTACGGGGACCTCCCCATGCTCTTTCTCGGATAACGCTAAGAGACATGCAATTTTAAAACTATCTTATTTACTGCATGTACACTATTTACTTCGATATTCGAATACAATGTAGAATACCGTAGCGAAGCACGGGTATATTCGCTAGTGATTTTATAAACTTGTATTAAAAAAATTTACATTTAGTTTTTAATAATATGTTTCTCCTAATCGAGGAATGGTATTTTAATTCTGGTTCGTCAAATTATGCTCATGAGGGATATAAAGCATCCCTGAAAATGTTATAGAATTTTATTGGCTAGGTTTTGAGAAAATGTACCTGATGTGGACAAATATTCAAATTTGAGATAAACGCGTTCAAGGAAAAACATGCACAATTTTACTGAGGTTCCAACTTACAAGCCTATAACATTCCATATCCATAATAATGTGCTCCAATTTTCTTTTCTCTTCCTCCTTCTTCTTTTCCTGGTTGCGCTTCCTTTTCCTCTTCTTCAGCATGTCTTCCCAGCACTTATATTCACTATTTGTTATTCGAAAACTATCCAGACTTTCCAGTGTTGCAGTGAACCCACCATTCAACCCCATTCCCTATAACACCAGACAAATGCTGGGGCTGTACCTTAATTAAGGCCACGGCCACTTCCTTCCCACTCCTAGCCGTTTCCTGTCCCATCGTCGCCATATGACTTATCTGTGTCGGTGCGACGTAAAAGCAACTAGCAAAAAATCATTCGCTCTAATATCGATTTTGTTGCTTGATACGCATCATCAAACACAGAAATGGCATTTGACACTTAGTTTTTGAGCATCTGTTCCTGATAACAGCATTGAGTGCCTCAATGGAATTCTGAGTCTTTGTATGGAGGCAGTTTTTCAAGAGTTCTGCATGGGAAAATTACCTGTAGACGTGCATTACTCCATCAATAACAGGTGCCTGGAGATAATGGTCATGTTTATAATTAATGCTGTTTTTATAACCACACCAAGTATCAGGTCCAGGGAGACAGAAAGAATGTTGTGGGGCCTGGTCTGTAGAAGCCTTGTGAAGAAATATTGCCCATATTGCTTGCCTCATACGTTCAAGGTCCCCACCACTGCTCCTTATGGCTACACCATAATAATACTGAACAGAGACAATTTCAGAATCAGAAAGCATGTATTTACCTCCTTTCCGTGATAATACCTTTCTTTCCCTTGAGGCTGTCACGTAGTTTTCTCAAGCGGCAACCCATTCTTTTCTTAATGTGGCCAATGCATTCCAATTTTTCAATCTGGACAGCTTCTCCATAGGACTTTCTCCTTAAAACAGGAAAATATAAACAGAGGGATGACTGGGTGAACTTTCTTGAGTCCAGCGAAGTGTATAACTGTTTGCTGAAGTTGCTGTGAGTCACACCCACTTAAAAGTCGAAATTTATTGACCCATGAATCATAAAATAACACAGATATTAACACGAAACAACTTTTCCTAGAATGTTTATGGCCTGCAACATTAAAAACGACAAAATATTAAAATTTGACATATTTTAACCAAAAGCTCATTTGTGAAGGTCTGCAATATTTTAAAAATGCGTATATTTTTGTATGTCGATCTATACAGTATATATTCATTGATGTCGATTTTTAGCGATAAAGAATGGGTGTGTCTGCTATTGTAATCAATACTCTGCCCATCGAAATTGACTGGCGGTAGGAATGGAGTCCTTCTCCAACTCCTGTGTAAGTGGCATTAGTAAGGAAGGCCCGCCATTGTAATGAATAATTCCCTTTTCAATTTCACTTGCGGAAGGCAAGGGAGCATGCAACATTCTGTTCAAAACTTCCCTATCCGTTTGTGTTAGGCTGTAGGCAAGGGTGCCCGCCATTATGAACAAATGTACCCATCTAATATGTGACTGGGATTAGGCATAGTGGCCTGCTATATTAATAGAAGCTCATCAACTCGGTGTGACTGGCAATAAGCTGGCTTGCATTAGAAAAAGTGGCCTTTCATTATCATAACAGCACAACTCAATTTAGACTTGTAGTAGGGAAGTTGCCTGCCATTATAATAAAAAATCCTCAACTGTAATTTGTCTGGAAGTAGGAATGGGGGCCTGCGATTGTAACGAAGACATCCTAAATCGATTGTGACCCAGCATTAGGCAATGGGTACTGCCAATATAACTTGATTGTGTAAGGCAGTTGGAAAATGAGCCTGCCGGTATCATCACAGCTCAGCAATTCACACTTTATATTGGAAACAACGTATGGGGACCTCTCCATGCTGTTTCTTGGATAACGCTAATAGACATGCAATTTAAAAAATATCTTATTCAATGCATGTACAGCAATTTACTTCGATATCCGTATACAATGTAGAATGCCGTAGCGAAGCACATGTACAATTGCTAGTCTATGATGTAATTAAGGATTCTAGAAAATAATTGTAAAACTATCCTTTAAATAGTGTACCTATGCTAAGGAATTGAACAATAACAACAGTAAACACAATTTCATGGGAAATAATGTCCACAATTACATATAAAGTAAATTCTGTATGCGGCATAACAAATAGTATTGAAATTACGATCATGCTCCGAATGTCAAGATACATGTTTACTCTAACGTCTCAGTTCTCCGTTTGAATCCGATTATTCTAGGACAACACTGGTTGTTAGAAAAGTTAAAATATAGTACCGTACAAGTTTCAAATTGAATTCAAGGAGCTGATATCACTCTGAAATGTGCTGGAGCAGTATTTTGGAGGCTGCGAATTAGAGTTTTCGATAAACATGAAACTAGCAGCTCTACCTCTCACGCATTTTCCATCACAATACTTCGGACTGGAAAAGAGTTCTTAAACAAAGACACGAAAGCGACTGTATCGTCGCTTGCAATTCGTCGCCTGCTGGAAGAATTCGTTTCTTGGTCGTATGATTGAGTAAAAGCTCACCAATGCCATTCCTCTTTCACTAAGTTATCAATTATTCTTTGAATGTAGACAAATCCCTGAACTCTGCGACTGAAAGTAGCCCTAAAGTTTACTTCAGCGTCTTCTAATTTTTAACGAGCCAAGCATTTCATTAACGTTTTGTTAACTGACAGGTATTAACACCGATTGGCCACCCAAGTGATCAATGTGCGACGTCTCCTTTCTTCAGATAGTTCAAGTTGAACCCACTATCTCCAGAATGCCGACTCACAGCTGCGCGCCCCTAACCCTACGGCCATGTCACTCGGTAAAATCGTCGGTGGGGAAAAACTCCAACGTCCTCGCCCACACTTCCACCCTTAATTTTGCACCCTGTGACAAAACTTCCAAGAGTATTAGTTGAACAAAACGTCGTTAAAATGTCCAGCAACGTTTGACAATGGATTTTCTCCTCTCAGAAAATTGCTTGGTCGTACAGGCAACAGTGATGACTGGAACCCGGATTGTAAGGCATTGACTGAATCCAAAGTGATTTGGCTAGTAGAACGTGTCGTCCACCCCATTCTTCCGTAATGTAGTGAGAGTAACATCACTTCTAGGTGTTCTAACTAGTGGCGTGCATTGTTCGATGGGTAACCAGGACGGAGCAAAATGTCCCTTACTGCGTATGCAGCCACCATTACGCACGAGTGGGGCGCGTAATCTAAAATGCCCGAGTTTCCTCCAGTTCGTTCAACAGGGCATGTTCGAAGTAAAAGTGGCTGATTAGGGGTATGACTTGCTTGCTTTCGTGACGTTGCAAACAATGTGGTTGATCCAGAGATTAGTAAGCCCCTGTGTACAAAGAATGAAGGCCGGCAATTTGGAGGTATAAAAGGAAGAGAGAATGATTGTGTTAACCATTACGTTTCAGCTGGAGTTTATCATGCCATGTGAATCAACGGACAGCGTTATGTCTAAAATTCAAAACAGTGAATATAAACTGATAACGAGAGATGGTCTCAATTCTGATGTTCTGATGTTTGGAACATGTTTTTGGTCACTGCAGACAGTCGGCAGACAGTGCGCGTTTCCTGTGAATCGTGTAATGAACTTTGAATATATAAATCCGGTACAACTCAATTAAAAAAATTCGTTTGCAAATTTAATGCTAGCTCTTCTTGCCAAGCATTTTCCAGCGATACGAAGCAAGAAGGCGGTGAGGTGTGGTTCTGAGTCAGGTGCCCTCCGTGTATTTTTACATTTTTCTGCAAGTTGCTTTACGTCGCACCGACACAGATAGGTTTTATGGTGACGATGGGACAGGAAAGTCCTGGAAGTGGGAAGAATGCGACCGTGGCCTTATTTAAGGTACAGCACCAGCATTTTCTTGGTGTGAAAATGGGAAACCACGGAAAACCATCTTAAGGGCTGCCGACAGTGGGGCTCGAACACACTATCTTCCGAATACTGGATACTGGCCGCAATTACGCGATGTCTTTTTACTAATTCATGTGATAAAGTGTTTGATAGTAGCTCTTACAACTTATTCACGTCAACACGAAGTGCCTATGTTTTGTGTGGGATATGATGACCTATGGGAAGAAGTCATGGTGAGTATGAATTGTACAATTTCACGTCATGTGGATTCTTTCAACTGCAAGCAGTGCAGTGGGACCGACCCAAGTGAAAATTCTTTCTGCCAGAGAACTGGTTAACTGGTTACATCCTCGTGGACTCACGCTACACTAATACTCGCTCTTGCTGGTGATACATCGTTAAGTCCAGGCCCGTCAAAATCCGGTGAGTAGAATTTCTTCTATCAACATGAGAGGAGTATTGTTAATGCTCTACTGGAATTTAATGCAGCTTTCAGTGATCTAAGATATGTTTGGGTGTGTATATGTGGGTCTTGGCCTACGTCATCAATAGGAAACAGTGAAATTCTATGTAATAATTATGGGATATTTCGTCTGGACGGAGAAGCAGTGCACTATATGAAAGGATTAGGCGGTGGTGTCTTCGTAGCCGTCAAGTCGACGCTGAGCCCACTACCAAGGACGGATTTCGTGGCTAACTGGGAATGCACAGAAGTGAAAGTTGGTGCATCCAGGCCGGGCAATGTTTATTGTTTATTGCTACCTGCCACCGGTCGAAATGAAGAATCGGGTTAGTGACCTTCGTAAGACTTTAAATAGAACTACAACTGCCTCTTATATTCAAGGCAGTATTATGTTGTGTGGGGACTTCAGTATTAGGGAATTAGCGTGGTCTCCAGACTAAAACGACACTGCACAACCAGTTATTATGAGACACAGTGAAACTGTTTTGTATTTCTATGATGTTATCAATGAAACTAATGTGGGTCAGATATATTGCTTTACAACTAATGAAAATAATTTTCTTGACTTAGTTTTTATTTTTTAACTGCAGGGCGGCAATGCATATTGCACCGAAACCGAAGAGGTTGTGAAATATGATCACCGGACAATGGAGTTTAACATCTCTCTGCCTAACAGAATAGTGCCGAAGCCGTCCGGAATGACTGTACTTTTGAGGCTGACTTGAGTCACATGCGAAAGTTGTTTTCTTTACTTCCGTAGAAACTGATAGATGAGTGTACTTTAGCAGACGAAGCTGCAGGGCTGATCTATGATTTATTTCATGCTATCATTAAAGATAGCGTGCCAGTCCATACTGAAAGAGAAGGTAAAGGCAAGAAAATCCTTTCGTGCATCGGCTCAGCCATGCGGTTACATTCATTTCTCCACTTGCGTAAAGAATACAGAGCGCTGAAGGCATTCACGTATGGAAAAGATGTTAAATCGATCGACGAGAGCATACATACAAATCACAAGCATTTCTGGGACTATATAAACAATAAAAGAAAGTCAAATCGTCTTCATTAGAGATGTTTAATGGCGATCAAGAAGTGAGTAATACTCAAGATATCCTGCAATTTTTTTCAAAAACATTCAGTAGATACCACGCCCCTCCGTGACCTGTAATTCACCGTTCGAATTTCTCTGCGACTCTACGCCGGGAACCTTGGTGAAGTCTGCCAGTGAGGTTATAGAAATCATTTCGGCAGTTGACATCGACAAGTCAAATACAACGGCACTACACCTGGCGATGTGTTAAGAGCGTGTGCTCCGGTGTTAGATATCCCACTAACCAGCCCAGTGGACTTTTCAAGCTGGATATTTCCCCTTCGAGTGAAGGAGAGCCTATGCTGTTGCAGTGTTTAAAAGAGGGGATATTCGTAAATTTGATAATTGCAGGCCTGTTGTTGTGCATTCGCTGTTGTCGAAAATGGCTGAGAGAACAGTGTGCAGGAGGCTATACACCTGTTTGAACCAATACAATTACATCTCCCA
Source organism: Anabrus simplex (assembly GCF_040414725.1). Lineage (NCBI taxonomy): Eukaryota > Metazoa > Arthropoda > Insecta > Orthoptera > Tettigoniidae > Anabrus > Anabrus simplex. The sequence continues at coordinate 41,246,427 of NC_090267.1, forward strand.
GCTTTGTATAATGGCTCACAGATCGACTCCATATATACTAATCTCTCGAATGTTCTCGTCATAGAACAACACAAAGCCCTGATTCTTAAATTATACGCGTATGGGGTGCATGGAAGTGTCCTGGAATGGCTGAAATCTTATCTATCCGGTAGGACTTGTCTCGTAAAATCTGAAGGATTGCTATCTATTCCGTATCACCCAACATCAGGTGTTCCACAAGGTTCAATTCTAGGCCCCCATCTATTCATTGTGGGTAATAATTGATTTGCCTTCTATCTTTCAGTCGAGCAATTGTCTCTTATACGATGATGATTTTAAAAATCTTTAAGGTAATAGTGTCTGAAAACGACTGTAAACGTTTGGAATCATACGCCCATCGTATGAGTGAGTGGTGTTAGAAATGGATGTTGCAAGTCGATGTCTTGAAGTGCAATGTGATCAGCTTCACTCATAAGAAATCCCCTGTCGAGTATAATTACGCTTTCAACGGCGTATATTTTAACCGTGTAGATATGATCAATGATTTATGTAAAATATTAAGCAATGAAAATGGTCTCTATTTCCATGACCATATATATTTTATAACAAGGAAATCTCTCAGGTATTTTGGTTTCCTTTAGAGACTAAGGGATTTCGTTTCTGTTCAAACGCTGAAAAATCTACATATTGTAACAGGAACGCCCGTACTTCAGTTTATCGGAGAGCATGAGGAACGACAAGGCGTGTACGGCCCATGCTAAGAGAGTGAGAGAGAAGGGTAGTGAAAAAAAATTCATGATTAAGTGGATCCTTCAGTTTATTCAATAGATATGCAAGAATTATGTCACCTTTTACAGCTGAATCGTGGAGTTGTCCCTGAAGGCGTGGAGAGGACGTCGTCCTGCGGCGGCTGCGTCGTCTTGCGGTCGGCGTTGGCGTTGTCTTCCGTTGTTGGGGTTTTCTCTGTATTAGTGTTGATGACTCGAACCTGAGGCAGGAACGGGGAAATGTGGAGCTTCCACATTGGACGTCATGGGACACTGGTGTGACACTTCTCTAAGGCGAAGCACGCCGAAATAGTTCCCACAGTCAATGATGTTGAACGCACTTTAGCAGCAAGGATAAAGTTAGGGTTACAGTTCCACGAGGATAAGATGGAAGGAATTATCGTATTTGGAATAATAAACAAACGAAAACAATCTAGGACCTTCCGAGGTGCAGTGATTAAGCACTTCATAAAGAAAAGTAAATTTACCGGGTACAGTATCTGCACTGTACTCCATCAGCACAATACACTTGTTGAAATAAATGACAGTCCAAGTTCCATTACGTCGTAAATTTTAGAAGATTCTCACTGGCACTTAAGATCATACGTGATTCTGAACAGGTTATGATGGGAATTGACATGGTTCCTCGGAAAGATATCACGATACTGCATTCCACTGTCTTTAAGAGGGAATGTTGGCACAGTTTATTATGAACACAGTTCAACGGATAGACACAGTCTTTAAATGAAATGAAGATCGGCACAGTCTATGCTAGAAACACTGTCGCTGTTTTCACACAGTCTTTAAATGAAATCAAGGCTGGCACAGTTTATGCGAGAACACAGTCTTTAAATGAAATCAAGGCTGGCTAGAAACACCATCGCTGTTTTCACACAGTCTTTAAATGAAATCAAGGCTGGCACAGTTTATGCGAGAACACAGTCTTTAAAGGAAATCAAGGCTGGCTTGAAACACTACCGCTGTTTTCACACAGTCTTTAAATGAAATCAAGGCTGGCACAGTTTATGCGAGAACACAGTCTTTAAATGAAATCAAGGCTGGCTAGAAACACTATCGCTGTTTTCACACAGTCTTTAAATGAAAGCAAGGCTGGCACAGTTTATGCGAGAACACAGTCTTTAAATGAAATCAAGGCTGGCTAGAAACACTACCGCTGTTTTCACACAGTCTTTAAATGAAAGCAAGGCTGGCACAGTTTATGCGAGAACACAGTCTTTAAATGAAATCAAGGCTGGCTAGAAACACTACCGCTGTTTTCACACAGTCTTTAAATGAAAGCAAGGCTGGCACAGTTTATGCGAGAACACAGTCTTTAAATGAAATCAAGGCTGGCTAGAAACACTACCGCTGTTTTCACACAGTCTTTAAATGAAAGCAAGGCTGTCACAGTTTATGCGAGAACACAGTCTTTAAATGAAATCAAGGCTACGGAGAAAGCTCTTAACACGAACGTTCTGAACTCAAGTATGCAGCCGGACCGAGTGACGAATTATGTCGCGACGTGCTTGCTTGCACACACTCACTGAACTCACGGCTTACTGCCGACTCCCTTCACTCTCTGCCTACAGCACACTGCCGCTGCGTACCGCACACTCTCTCTGCTTTACCCCAGGCTGGCGACTCGCTTATATTGCCGAAGGCCGGTGGGCGTGGCTACACATGTGGGCCCCAAGAATTTTTTTTATCTTGGCCATCTTCACACCGATTGACACGAAATTTCGGCTAGCAGCGTTCATTATTTCTGCCTGTAAGGTGACGTTATTGAAATATTGATATTATATTTCGTTCATGCAGCAATGCTATGGAACACGAAGGAACCTTCTGCGTGACGTCGCTTGTCCTTGGCCGGTGTTTTAGAACATCGCGAGCTTGTTTGCAGCTCCCACTATGCCTGTGCGCTCGGCGCAAGTTTTAAATGCTTACGGCCGGGTGTTAGCGAGCTCCTCATAATAAGAGAATGAAACGTGAATGCTCGTAGGGTGTTCCCGTTTCATCTCCCCCCCTGCTCGGGAAAAAGAAAATTGCTGGGCGATTTTCTTTTCGCTCATCTCCTCGTAAAGTATTTCAAAAACTTGAACAGTCTTCTCACTATAGCCAGAGGATTAATGTAAGTTGTGACGCATTTTGTTATGATTCCATCATTCTCCATCTGTTTAATGATGACCCGTGCTTCTTCCAAGTACTTCATGGGTACCGGATAAGGCCGTTTCTTATAAGGTGAAGTGTCAGTAACATCTAAGTGGTGCTTGAAACCCTTAATGACTCCAGGTTTCTCGGAAAATACATCTGGAAACTTCTTGAAAAGCTCTTGGATTGCCTTTATTACTTCATCATCATCGCAATCTGGGCTTTCAGCTACATTGGCGTAAAGCGTGAAGTTGTAGTGGTCCTCGTTAAACTCATCATCGATAATGGACGCCATCTGGTCCTCTACGGGTCCCACTTCCTCGGGTCGCCCCTCTTCGTGGACGCTTTCTTCGACAGGCGGAGCCTCGCTCATCTTGCCTTCTACTATGGCCACCGGGGTCTCACATTCCGGATTCTTCACGTCATTATAAGTAACCAACTGTAGCCCTACAGATTCGACGTGGAAAAATTTAATTACATTAGCGGGATTATCAATGATTCCCCCATGTTGAATGAGAAAGTCTGATCCAAGAATTAAGTCAAATTTCATTTGCGTCAGAATAAAAAACAGATGTTGGAACTTAACACCACCAATTTCTAACTCAAGAAACGCTTGGAATTTGCATTTAATAGCTTTGTCAGGAACTATGCCTTTAACCTTAACTTGAGCAACCGGCAAGATGGAGATGTAGGTCGTCTCCTGCGCCACATCTATTAATTTCTGCGAAATTAGTGAGGCTTGCGATCCTGAGTCTACTAAAGAGTGGACAATCATATTGCCTAACTTAATGATAATGATCGGTAAGCCGCGTTGTATCTGAGGCTGTCGTGGTGTTGAATCCTCATATAGTAAATCTGCATCCTCTAAATACCAATGGTTAATGAGTGCGCTACATACTACTTCTCCTCCCTCCGGGTTTTCAGGCAATCTCTTTATTGCTTCGACAAAGTTTTTTTTTTGGTACCCGTAGCTCTTGGATCCATTTCCGTTCTCTCGTTTCTTCTCTGCATCTCAGCCTGGTATTCCAAAGAAGCTGCTCCAGGTAAGCCCTCTTCCCTGTTCTTATTCCTTACATATTCCGTAGTCTCTCTCCAACGTTTCTCTAATTCTTCCCGCTGGGAGTTCCTATTATCATTGGGTTGGTTAGCTGCCTGCCTCCATGAAGGTCCAGGTTGAAACTTAGCCCTCCCTTCGTAGGGACGATTCCTAGATCTTAAGTACCGAAACGGAATATCTCGGCGAGTTTCTCCTTCTTCTCGCGGTCCTGGATTTACTTGAACCGGAGTCTTCATTTCCGTAAAGTTGGTCGTAGTTTCTTTGGTTCGACCTGCTTTTGCTGCGCTCTGAGTGTGCGCAGTATCGAGTTTCCTCAGGACATCATCGAGCTGCTCCAAGTCCTGGACGTTTGCTGCCACCAATATTTCCTGAACATTTGGTGGAAATTGCAGCGTTATGACCTGAATAAGTTCTTGCTCCGGTAAAGGAGGATCGAAAAACTGCATCTTTTTAAGCTGAGATATAAGATAATCTGAATATCGCGAGGAATTAACGGATGTGTTATACTTTCTGGAGTATAATTGAAGTTTTATCAGGTGCTGAGCCTCGGCACTCCAAAATCGTCTATGTAAGGCTTCCTTAAACTCTTCGTAAGTGTTAATACTGAATTTAAAAGCGGTAAACCACATTAACGCCTTGCCTTCTAACAATCGAGACGCTATTCGTAAACGACGGTCGGTCTTAACGTGATTTTCTTGAAAGAACTCTTCGAGGTTGAGGAGAAACTCCTTAGCAGTATACTCCTCCTTCCCCGAAAATTTGGCTGATTTTTCCTCAGTTATTTTAAAAACTGTGGAAACATTCATGGATTCTCCACTAGTGTTGTGAAGGCTAGATGATGAAACATCCTATTCGATTTGCGATACTTTGCTGTTGAGAGCTTCTATACCTCCTTGGAGTTCAAGTTTTAGGGTTTTAATTTTCCCCTGTACGGAATTCTCAATTTCCTTGACCTCCTTTTCTATGTCGGTCTTGACTTCCGCTACATCGCGACAGATACGAGTAATCTGTGTGTGAGCATTATCTAACTGAGTCTTGACACGTTTATCGGCCTCCTCTTGCTGACTTTTCAGAAGAGTAATTTCGTTTCCCAACTTCATGAAATTATTTTTAACAGATTCATGAAGTTTGTCTTGAATAGAAGCGATTTTAGTTTGCGCAAGAGATAATTGAGCATGGGACTCTTGAAATTCTTCCTTTAGGCTTTCTACTTCTTTAAGGACTTCCTGAGAAGAAGACGGGAAAGCAAGTTTTAAGTCCTCCGCCACTTGTGATTTTATATCTTGCTTAATGGTTTCTAAGTCACGTGTTAATCTTTCATTTATTTCCGTAAACTTAGAATCCATTCTTTTGTTAGATTCTTTAAATCGTTTTTCAATTTCGGCACCTGCACTATTGAGCCTACGTTCCAAATTATTATTAACTTCTGCAAACTTTTGATCAACAGATTCTGTCAATTTTACAATGTTGGCATCATTAGCCTCCCTTAGTTGAGTGATACTACGATTAGTTACTTCATTAGCCTCCCTTAGTTGACCTATACTAGCCTTAGTGGCTTCCAGGGCCGCGTTAGATTCTTTAAGTTGAGCTCCTAAAGTATTATTAGATTCTTTAAGTTGAGCTCCTAAAGTGTTATTAGATTCAGCAATCCTACGCCCGAGATTAGTGTTACTTTCCGTAATCCTGTCATTTAGACTGACTTTTAAAGCCTCAATGGCAGCTAGTATATTTTCCATATTAATGTAGTTATTTTCACAAAATGCAGAAAATACAATCATTCACTTCATACGTAAAATCACCATTATTGTCCAATGGTAAAGTTCAAAATCTCACCAACACAAAATATCAAACACTTGTGCATAAAATTAAATATCACCATTATTGTCCAATGGTAAAGTTCAATGTTTCACTGACATAAATATCAAAACTTTATATGAGACTGTGCATAAATATTATGCCTGAAATGTTTTACATAACCAGAGAAAGAGAAAAAAAATCACTTGTGCCATAAACTTTATCAGAGTTCTGTGCCAAAAGTTTAAAATTTCGTCAAAGTCATTGAATTGATCTTCGTAAAATTTTAACACATTCACTGAACTGGAATTAACGTATGTACTATGCACTTTTATTTGAATTGGTAAGTTAAGATATCACTGATTTCAAAGTTAATTTTTATCACTTTACTCTCTTTAATCTGGCCCCAACGTCACGGGTGCCACTATTCACTCTCTTTAATCGGGCCCCAACGTCATGGGTGCCACTATTCACTCTCTTTAATCGGGCCCCAACGTCATGGGTGCCACTATTCACTACCTTCTCTCTGTAACAGGAACGCCCGTACTTCAGTTTATCGGAGAGCATGAGGAACGACAAGGCGTGTACGGCCCATGCTAAGAGAGTGAGAGAGAAGGGTAGTGAAAAAAAAATTCATGATTAAGTGGATCCTTCAGTTTATGCAATAGATATGCAAGAATTATGTCACCTTTTACAGCTGAATCGTGGAGTTGTCCCTGAAGGCGTGGAGAGGACGTCGTCCTGTGGCGGCTGCGTCGTCTTGCGGTCGGCGTCGGCGTTGTCTTCCGTTGTTGGGGTTTTCTCTGTATTAGTGTTGATGACTCGAACCTGAGGCAGGAACGGGGAAATGTGGAGCTTCCACATTGGACGTCATGGGACACTGGTGTGACACTTCTCTAAGGCGAAGCACGCCGAAATAGTTCCCACAGTCAATGATGTTGAACGCACTTTAGCAGCAAGGATAAAGTTAGGGTTACAGTTCCACGAGGATAAGATGGAAGGAATTATCGTATTTGGAATGATAAACAAACGAAAACAATCTAGGACCTTCCGAGGTGCAGTGATTAAGCACTTCATAAAGAAAAGTAAATTTACCGGGTACAGTCTCTGCACTGTACTCCATCAGCACAATACACTTGTTGAAATAAATGACAGTCCAAGTTCCATTACGTCGTAAATTTTAGAAGATTATCACTGGCACTTAAGATCATACGTGATTCTGAACAGGTTATGATGGGAATTGACATGGTTCCTCGGAAAGATATCACGATACTGCATTCCACTGTCTTTAAGAGGGAATGTTGGCACAGTTTATTATGAACACAGTTCAACGGATAGACACAGTCTTTAAATGAAATGAAGATCGGCACAGTCTATGCTAGAAACACTGTCGCTGTTTTCACACAGTCTTTAAATGAAATCAAGGCTGGCACAGTTTATGCGAGAACACAGTCTTTAAATGAAATCAAGGCTGGCTAGAAACACTATCGCTGTTTTCACACAGTCTTTAAATGAAATCAAGGCTGGCACAGTTTATGCGAGAACACAGTCTTTAAAGGAAATCAAGGCTGGCTTGAAACACTACCGCTGTTTTCACACAGTCTTTAAATGAAATCAAGGCTGGCACAATTTATGCGAGAACACAGTCTTTAAATGAAATCAAGGCTGGCTAGAAACACTATCGCTGTTTTCACACAGTCTTTAAATGAAAGCAAGGCTGGCACAGTTTATGCGAGAACACAGTCTTTAAATGAAATCAAGGCTGGCTAGAAACACTACCGCTGTTTTCACACAGTCTTTAAATGAAAGCAAGGCTGGCACAGTTTATGCGAGAACACAGTCTTTAAATGAAATCAAGGCTGACTAGAAACACTACCGCTGTTTTCACACAGTCTTTAAATGAAAGCAAGGCTGGCACAGTTTATGCGAGAACACAGTCTTTAAATGAAATCAAGGCTGGCTAGAAACACTACCGCTGTTTTCACACAGTCTTTAAATGAAAGCAAGGCTGTCACAGTTTATGCGAGAACACAGTCTTTAAATGAAATCAAGGCTACGGAGAAAGCTCTTAACACGAACGTTCTGAACTCAAGTATGCAGCCGGACCGAGTGACGAATTATGTCGCGACGTGCTTGCTTGCACACACTCACTGAACTCACGGCTTACTGCCGACTCCCTTCACTCTCTGCCTACAGCACACTGCCGCTGCGTACCGCACACTCTCTCTGCTTTACCCCAGGCTGGCGACTCGCTTATATTGCCGAAGGCCGGTGGGCGTGGCTACACATGTGGGCCCCAAGAATTTTTTTTATCTTGGCCATCTTCACACCGATTGACACGAAATTTCGGCTAGCAGCGTTCATTATTTCTGCCTGCAAGGTGACGTTATTGAAATATTGATATTATATTTCGTTCACGCAGCAATGCTATGGAACACGAAGGAACCTTCTGCGTGACGTCGCTTGTCCTTGGCCGGTGTTTTAGAACATCGCGAGCTTGTTTGCAGCTCCCACTATGCCTGTGCGCTCGGCGCAAGTTTTAAATGCTTACGGCCGGGTGTTAGCGAGCTCCTCATAATAAGAGAATGAAACGTGAATGCTCGTAGGGTGTTCCCGTTTCAATATTCCCTATATTAGGTTACGTTTGGAATATGTTTCCGAGATCTGGATGCCATCCAAAAATTAATTTACTCACTAGATAGAGTGCAGGTAAAATTGATGTAGTGAATGACTTACGGGGCATCGGAATTAATATGACGTTTTCATTATATGATGAGTTTTTCCAACAGTTGCAAAAGGAGAATTTACTGCTGCTGCGCAAATATGCTAACCCAATATTCATAATAAAATGCATTACAAGTAGAATACATTGTCCGGAGCTCCTGCAACTAATACCACTTCATGTTCCGACACGAAACACCAGGCACAGAATCACCTTTCATGAGACTAAGTGTAGAACTGGACACCACATAGAACTGAGCACCACAGGAGTTCGTGGTTAATTCAGTCACCGAGAACAGAGTTGGGGAATCTGTGGATTGCTTCTGTTCTGATATAAAGACAATTACAAATGGAGTATTACATATGGAAAAATAATAGATTTCTATGTGGCATTGTAAGGTGTTAATTTTCTTAACATTACAGTTTGTGATTGTGTGTAAATAATATGTAATTATATGTAAATAGTAAGTTAGTTGTAGTAAATATATTATAGGTATAGTACGCCATCTGTAATTGTGAATAGCCTGTTGGTCCTTAATAAATCTATATATCTATCTAATTAGCGCGTGTGTTTTCATGTGTGCAAATATTTCCGACAGTTCAACACTGTAGCCGGCGACGACTTAAAAAATTAGGGCAAGAACCTATTATCGGTGCTAATTATAACAAAGTAGATATCGTTGATGTGTTACCACATCCTTCCACAATTAGTAGAAACAAGGACGGACGGAAGGGAACACCTCTAACCGTGACTGAGATAGCGAGTATCAACGAGCAAGGTCGAAGGAGCATAGCTGGCCTCGCCTTTGAAAATCGTTGTTGATAGGTGCTTTACGTCGCACCGACACAGATAGGTCTTATAGCGACGATGGGACAAGGAAGGGCTAGGAGTGGGAAGGAAGCGGCCGTGGCCTTAATTAAGGTACAGCCCCAGCATTTGCCTGGTGTGAAAATGGGAAACCACGGAAAACCATTTTCAGGGCTGCCGACAGTGGGGGTTCGAACCTACTATCTCCCGAATACTGGATACTGGCCGCACTTAAACGACTGCAGCTATCGAGCTCGGTCCTTTGAAAATCAATGGTCATGCTCGACAGATATGACTGAGCATAGATCGTGTTTTCCATGACGCTAGTTCTAATAGGCCAGCCCCCAAATATTTATGCAAATCTCAAAGCAGAACTATTACTGGTATACTATTTATTCGTTTCATTAACTTTCAATTTTGACCTTTAGTGACTACATAGGCCGTGTTTCTCGTTAGATGAATGAGATATCAACAAACGCATCACCGGAACACGTCACGAGTGTATTTTAGCGGTAGATATTATGTACGCTTCTTCTAGATGAGCGAACGAATATACTTTGGTTTGTAACCTATTTTCACAGCTCCGCAGTTTGGACACTATACATTTCAAAGGAGACATTCTGCCGTTCACAGTTGAAATATAGCCCTTAATAACTTCAAGAATATCTGCTATGGATAGGTTCGTACTTTCGAAGAGTTTTAATTTCTTATAGAGTCATCAACTACGATGGCATTCAACTGTAAACAGGAATCCATCCTAATACATGTCACTTCATCCACGGCATCTCATGTTATGTCTCTGAATCATTTTATACCATTCATTAAGCATTCTACCACAGCAGTTTAAACCGTACAACCTATTAACTAGTTCGTACTAGTGGTGGGTGTATTCTCTGCGTACTTAGGTCTACCTGCGTGACGACAATACGGTGAGTAAAAGTTGTCATTTTATTTTATTACCTCAGGGTTACCACTTGCAACACTATTCCCGTACGGAACATGGGCACACTACAATAAAGAGAATAGCTTTTTTAATATCGTCACGGAGATTGCAATAAAGAGCATGCTAGTGGAGTAGTCCTCTACTCTGACCACGAATATTGCGAATAGTCGTTTTCTTAGAGCCAGGTTGGCTCGTTTTACATGCTGATATGCAGGTTGTATGCAGAGCAATATAGACCATTAGGAAGTTAATGTTGAACGGGTTGCATATCTTCAAGAAACGTAAGGAGCTGGTAGGCTAATCTGAATACGTACTGTTCATAATGATTTTTGACTTAGTAGGCTATATTGGGTCTATTCGTTCTGTACTCACTTTACTTGGAGAGAAATTATGTTCAACTCTCTTTCATTCCAGGTGTCATCGATTCGTTCCTCTCCTGGCCATGGTTTCAGCCTCTGAGCAGACTCAGTTACTCCATTTATCTCATTCACATGGCCGTACAGATGAATAAGCTCTATTCTCTGCGTACTGTGGTCTACCTGAGTGACGACAATATAGTGAGTAGATGTTGACAATTCATTTTATTATCACACGGTTACTCACTGTTTACGATGAATAACTCCCACCACTCACCGCTACTGCCTCGCTCCGTATGCACTACCTGTTTATATACATTGCATTTTGATATTTAACAGCAAAAGTAATTCAGGGTTGTGCATTGAACAACATGACCATAAGGTTGACTGAAAAAGGAAAACACCAGATCTTCTCGAACAGATGATTTAGAAACATATTAGTGGCCGAATATGTTACCCAATATCCAGCAGGGAGATCGGTCAAGCAAAGACGAACGATCAATTGCAAATACGTTTGTCTAATGAAATACACAAGGACGAACACCGGAACACCTGGAAGAGATCCAAGGAGCAGGAAATCTCAGTGTCCGCTTATATAAGGGAGACTCAAATAAACACGGATAACATTTAGTAGCTCAGAAATCATCACCGATATTATCCCGCTAGTTGATGAGACAGTGAATCCCATCCTTGAAAGTGCTGGTGGGCAGTCGACGGAACTACATCTGTACCCAGTCACACTCATACACGCATCGTGGTCCGATGTAAAGTGATCTCTCCTATCATCTTATATTTCACCACTTCTGCTCTAATTCCATGACATTGTGGTTATATACCGCCCTTTACACACCATGGAGGGTAATTTCGCTGTCCATATGATGTCCATTGTTCAGGACTACCAAAAGACGATTTTCTTTAGAATTTACAAGATAGTAAAAATATTCCTTCCAATCGTCCTGCAATTCCCCAGGTTCTGCAGTGAGTCCACATTTTTTACCCGCACCACTATTCATTTCACTTTTACCTCCCTTTCTAATATTCCCTGTTGTTGACCAGAAAGATTCCTCTGCCACTTGACCAAGACTTTCCATGTTATTATGGAAATCTTCCCAGAGGTTTTCTTGAATTATACAATTATATGTTTCGTTCTGTTTCTTCCTCCTACGTACAATTTCCCATTTACATCAGTTGCTATTTGCAGCTATATTTGATGCGCCTTCTTTTAGATTCATCATTCAACCAACATGTTCACTTATCCAATGTTTACACAATTGTTTCCAGGCTTCCCTTGCTGGTTCTACTAGATCAACCCTATATGCCAACCATTCCTTTCTATCACATCGAAGTTCACAGATAATTTAAATATCTCCAGTGCCTAGTAGACTGGACGATGCGATAACTTACTATTTAAAACACCGTCACTTAAAACTTACACAGATGTCAATGACTAACATGTTACACACCATAAACCAACATTTCAGACATTATTTTAACATTCAAGAAATGTACCTCTAAGATGTTTAGTCTTTTGCTGATACATCCTAAGGTATTAGTATCACACTAAGTGTGCTGCACGTAATGCGTTTTTACTTTCCTGTTCCCTGTTATACAAATTAATAACTCACTTAGTTTTATTTTCCTGCGATTTTCCCTTCACTGTACGTCAAAAATTGATCCCGCTTATGTAACAGGAATTTTGTAGTAGACTCTTGCAGTATCCTCAACCTGGCCGGTAACATCACAACGTTACGGACATATCAACGAAACATGCCGGGCTGAATGAATAAAGATGTTTGAGGCGCTGGTCCACTAACCCCGAACTGGCACGTTTGATCCTGGCTCAGTCCGCTTGAATTTGAAAGTGTTCAAATACGTCAGCCTCGTGTCGGTATATTTAAGGTCACGTAAAAGAACGCATGCGGGACTAAATTCTCGCACCTCGGTGTCTCCGAAAACCGTAAAAGTTATTAGTAGGACGTAAATCTAATAACATTATTCTCAAAGGAACTTCGTAAAAAATATTTTTACTCAATAACATCATTATTAAAGGAACATCGTGAAGTATCTGTACTCAGTTACATTATTATCCTAGAAACATCGTACAGTATTTTTACTACCTTGAACCCAAAATAAATATATGAGTTTCACTTATATATTATGTTTGTTCTACTTCAGATGCGTGATTTCTTGGGTGACCTGGTTATCTCTCTTCTGCTCGGTATTGTTCTGACGCTGATGTTTGAGTCACCATTCATCGTCCTGGAGAATGAACTTCTCGGTAAGTATCCATAATGAGATAAATGTTGATAACTTAAGTTGATCTGAAAAGTTCTACTGCAAAACATTCGAGGAACTCGAGTATACCCCATTGATAACTGAAACACCGATGTGTTTGCTTCTATTCACTCGCTCTTGGGCGAGTAAACTGCATCGCTTGAAAAACTTTATAATTCACTGTCTGTATTAACTGGCAATCAGCGGACATTTTATTGATTGTTAGTTTTTAGATACTGTACTACCTGTCAATTATGTGTAAAGCGATTTTTTTAGATTTCTTATTGTGACGTTGACTGATGGTCTAAGAACTATTTTGTAGTTTAAATATTTTGTGTGTTTAATTGCAAATTTTATTTACAAATTATTTTGTTTCTTGTTAGTTAAAGTAATCTCGATCAGTTTTTACATTTTCTCCACCAGCACGAATCGCAATACTTATACAGCTGAATTGGTCCAGATTACCCCAATACATCACAGCAGCCGCAGAAATTATGGATTCGATGCAAATATTGGTCGTTTTCGATTATTGCCAGGACTGCTTAGGGGTGTCTATCCCCTGCAGTATCTTTCTGAGATAGTAATTCGTATTTGTACGAAGTTTGGTTGAGAGATATTCCGGAAGATACTGTACACGTACACCTACAATCCGGTCATTTTCTGTTTCACGCATTTTAATTTTAGGATTTGTATTACCTGTTTGAAGTGAATTTTTTAAACTTTTTCTTAATTTTGACGTTGATTGTTAGTTTATTAACTCTTTTGTAGATTTAGGAATATTTTATGTGTACAATGTTACGTTTTATTTTGAGATTATTTAGATTCCCAATAAAGCATTTCCTTGCGGCAGCTCAGATTGTCTGATCCTTTCAAACTAACATTAGTTACATGTTGTAATGTAATGTATTTACGCGTCGCATTAAGATATCATTTACACAATTTCAACTGTCACTGTGGCTGTCACCAGTCAGGAGAGGGACCCCAAAAGACTGTGTAATCAACATTAATCTTCGTCAAATTGGACATTTTATATTTCACCCATCCTGAATCAACATGCCACAGGCTGCTGAACTTGGACTTAAACGACATCCGGAGTGTCACTATTCAACTCAGTGACGCCGAAAACTATAACGTTCAATTTGTATGCTGGAATATAACGCATACATCCGTACTCTCGGTTATTTTGGATATTAGATGTTTTGGGGCACTTTTCACCTAATTCTCAACCCCCCCCCCCTTTGTCGATATTGGCTGAACATGGAATTAAACGACATAAGGAGTGTCACTGTTCAACTCAGCGGCCCCGGAAACCTATGGATTCAACACTATTTTCGATTTTTTTTAATATTACATCCCCTTCCAAATCCACCTCTACGGGTGTCTTACCCCCAGATTGCTGTGCTGTATTCAGACAATCATATGCGTAGCATAATCTCTCCTTGGCCTAGCCTACATTTACGCACGTGCCCACTTCGAACACCAGGCCCGTGTTCTACTGCAGAATCGTTAAGCTGACGTTGCCATGGTTACGGATGATCATTTCTTCATCCTTTTCCTCTAGCGCGGTAGTGTGATGCCAATATCTCCGTAGCGGTTGGTTTTAGGCCCTTAAAGGATGGTTTTCGGGTCCCATTGGGCCTCAATGAGCTTTGTACTTCACGTCGTGAGGCGTAAAGTGAGTTTAGTGTCTCGTCCTTGTAAGACAAATTCGATATTTCGCATATATTAGCCTATGAAAATGTGCCACAATGCCTAAATTTATGAAATGGAGAAGGCTAATAATGTTTCTTGTAGATGAGGTTACCCGCAGTGTCCTAAGAGTTAAGTATACAAAATTTGGTTCAGATTGGTGAACGGTATAGATTTGTATAAGGAACAGACAGACAGACAGACAGACAGACAGACAGACAGACAGACAGACAGACAGACAGACAGACAGACAGACAGACAGACAGACAGACAGACAGACAGACAGACAGACAGACAGACAGACAGACAGACAGACAGACAGACAGACAGACAGACAGATGTAACCAGTATTCTACGATCTGTGAGGACTCTAACACCAGACCAGTCAAAGCTTAGGGTATGCCACAAAGCAAAAACTCCGGGAAGTTATCTATAACTGCTATAGATATTCGAGCTGTTGCAGGTTTACATGAACATTATTATGATCATAATGTTGAAATATGCATTCTGACATTTCTATGTCCAGCTGTTATTGCAATTGTACGCGGGTATGAGATGCTGCTTTATAAAAGCCATTCAGCTCCACTACCAATATCACTGATTTCACCGTAAGTTAAAAATCTTGCCTGGGTGGGGCGAAGGGAGTGGATGGTATGGTTGCCAAGGGTAGGTTACCCGACCCACTGCGGTTGCCATTGGGATTAGTCTGTTGATCAGTTCATGTTGTTTGGAGTTTCTAAACCTCTCACTTCTGAGTTACTTACAAGAGAACCGAACGATCAAGTAGCCTGGCAGCGAAGGGAAGGAGAAAGAAATGCAGGAATGTGTCAATACCGGGCAATGCTTCTCTCTCCAGCTCTATCTGTCAGAACGCTTCTTTTAATATTAAGGTATAGGAAGGTCCAATAGGACACTACCCGCATAGGCGTGGCTTGGCGACTGATCCTGTCGGATTCTCGTCACCCAGTTTCCAAGTGTTCCTCTGCACGAAGATCTCTTCTAGGTCTACAGTGTTTGTGGATGGGGATTACTTCTATTCGGTTATTCTCTGTCCAACTGTTATTGCAATTGTACGCTCGTATGGGATGGTGCTTTATAAAAGCTATTTAGCTTTACTACCAATATCACTGATTTCGCCATAATTTAAAATACTTTTCATATATTTCCTCGCTTTGGGCTGTGCCATAGCTAAGTGGTATGTACATTAGTCATGCTGGTGATGTCAAGACCCGGCACTGCCCCATCGTCGGCACTCAATATATCGGCCCAGCGGCATTGTGCTTGTGGCGGACATGCATACACTTTGCAGCGTTTCTGTTGTTGATATTTTTATTACACAATCTCTTTTGTTTCGTTAAGCATATACATTCGTTGCACCTTACATTTTGCATTCTATATTGCAAACATAAACTGAGTTCTTACCTTCTTCTTTTTGCTTGACGTTCTTCGTCACTCTTTGAGATCTTTGGCACATAATTTGAATAGCCATTATTAGGGCTCGGAAGCTGAAGACCTATAAATTGTCTTAAGAAGAACTGTAAAACGACCTAAATGTATCCAATAAAGGACCTATAAACCTGCGAAAAGAACGTAAATATACAATTAAAAATCATTCAACTTTTAGTTTTAATTACATATTTCATGAAGGAATATCTTCTTTTTCTTCCTGTCCCTCCTGCTGGAGGGGTCCGCTACATGGATTCGTTGTCTCCATTTATTTATGTCCTTAGTCATGTCAGGGTGGATACTGATGCTCTTCTGACCTTTGTGAAGGGTGTCGACACATCGGTGTTCCGGTCGTCCTTTTGGTCTCCTACCGGCGACTTCGACATGTAACCCGTCTTTGCTATAGTGTCGACGTCTGCCCTTAGTTCACGTCCAAACCATCCTAGACGACTCTCGCACTTTTTTGTCTTGAAGCGGTAGAACTCGAAATCTCTCCCTGATGGATTATTTGGAGATGCGACCCAGTTTAGTGAAACCATCTGTCCATCTCAGCATCTCAATCTCCATGACACCCAGTCGACGCTTTGTCTCAGCCGTAGTCGGCTAGCATCCGCAACCATACATTACAACAGGTCGGATGACAGTGCGATAGATTCTTGATTTGGGATTATATTTCATCCTCCAGTCGCAAGTCACGGGGTTGTTCTCCATTTAAACCAGGCTGGGGATATCCTTGAACTGACCTCTTCGACAAGTCGGCTATCATCATTTATTGAAGGAATATATTGTTAAAAAATTCAAAATTCAGGTGGTATGCAACATACCGTGCAAAAGTATGAGTGAAATATTTCTTCTATTTTCAGGTGTTATATATATATTTAGGTTAATATATTTAAAAAAAAGAAATCCGTATTTGTGAAAAAAGTACTTGCAAAATTTAGAATGAAATATTTTGTCCACCTAGAATGAATTCAGCGAACGCACACCGAACATCTTGGAGAAATAAATAGAAATGAATATAGCTGCAATCATATTTGGCTTAACCACAGTACGGTTGCAGAAATTGGAATTCGGAAGACCTTACCTCAGTTGGCTTTGCAGTGTATCACAATATTCATCTCCAGGTTCTTAGCTGTAAAGCAAGTGAGATTTTCCTCTTCAAAAACACTCATATCACAATTTTCTCCCTTCAATATTTGACTTATTTTGAACATGATATCGCTGGTTCCTCGAGCACTAGTTTCATACATTTTAGTTTTTTCTCTCTTTTCACATACGGTACAAATATATGTATTTACTACGGAAAAATGTTTAAGAGGTAATGGATAAACTAATGGTGATTTACACTGAGAACGGGCAGTAAACATGTAATCGAGAGAAGGCGAAGTTGCAAAAACAGGCGTTAAAACAAAACATGTTTTAAAAGGACCAAAAAATGAAGAAAAACGCCAAGAAAGGCCAATACCGCCATTTTCTGGCCTAAAATGAGACAGAATGAACCTTAATCTTCGGACACTCAAGGAAGAAAGTATTTTACCTCATCTTCCGAGCCCAGGTCATTAGTAATACGCAGTTCTAGTTAACAAATATATAAGTACAATTATTTAAAGGATTTTCAGCCGACAAGATCTTATTTTTGTGATTTTTAGATCACCTTAATTTGGGGTTATTAACATCATATTTGTGTAATCCACATAATTTGTAGTATGAAAGTGACACTATATTGTGCCTTCCTCTCAAGGAACAGAACAATATTTTTCCAAATTTGTAGTTACAATTTACAGTTTGAGTCTCCTGTGAACTAGAATTATTTACATTAAGTTAAAACCAAACCAAATTTACAAACATTATTCTTTTCACTATACGTCGTCATCACCAAATAAGTTGAATAATTCTAAGCCACTGTTTACAATAATTAACGTATCGAAGTATTTCAATGATAAGATAAATTTAAAATTAAATATCAAAGAAAACTCTTCACTAATTTAGTTGCTAATTAACAAGTTTTTGTAGTTTGTCCTTGTATACACCTAAAATGCTTTTAATCTTTGTTTATCTGCTGTAATTTAACTTAATATTTAAATCCTTAATTACTAATAAATGCTTGTAGGGGAACGAACATGTTCGATAAGCATTGGTTCAATCATTTTGTATACGTATATTTGCATTCACGAACCTTGCGTTCCGATCCATTAACCGGTACTTCACTGCCAATGTCTGGTGAAGTAATTTTACATACCCGCGTAACGGTGCAAGTCACATACTCCTACCAGGTGGCATTTCAGTACTCTCGCCAGGGTATCTTAACAATTGAGGTCAAACTATGGTAAAGGTTAAAGTACCAGAAACATGTTTTCGAGTAAGCACCAATAATAGATTTCACCATTCTCTACCAAAGGAGGCAAGGAATTAATTATTACCTACGGCTTTTGAAGTGCAATAAATATACATTCAGTACATTTTGTACAATTCCGTAACAATATTTCAATCCCCCATGGCATTACAGCTCTTGTAGGGCCTTGGCCTACCAAGCGACCACTGCTCAGCCCGAAGGCCTGCAGATTACGAGGCGTCGTGTGGTCAGCACGACGAATTCTCTCGGCCGTTATTCTTGGCTTTCTAGACCGCGGCCGCTCTCTCACCGTCAGATAGCTCCTCAATTCTAATCACGTAGGCTGAGTGTACCTCGAACCAGCCCTTAGGTCCAGGTAAAATCCCTGACCTGGCCGGGAATCGAACCCGGGGCATCTGGGTAAGAGGCTTGCACGCTACCCCTACACCACGGGGCTGGCATAATAATATTTAGGGGGCCGATGACCTTCGATGTTAGGCCCCTTAGAACAACAAGCATCATCATCAGCAACAATATTTAGCTTCTATAAATGTAAATTCTTTTATTAAGTGGCTCATAAATTATAAAAATACATGGGTGATGGACTCAATGGACAGCACAGAAGAATTGCAGCGCGAGACGCTGGCACATTCACCCTTCCCGACCAAACTCAGCTGGACACATTGGACTGTGGCTCTACTTCCTACCAACTAAAGTAATGACCCCAGGCACATGCACAATTTGCCACCATATGTGTCATGGCTGACACACGCCCTTATTATAAAAAAAAACTCATTCTCATATTTCGGCACTTTCATCCTTTTCAATCTTTGGTCACCAATTGTATTCCCTTGCACTCTGTATAATAATTGAATGTATTCATTTTACGTTCCAATTCTTCTCGTAAAATAAACAACAACATAACCAATAAACTGACCTTAAAAGAAGTGATTTATGAACCATAAATTTGTTTATGTTTTCGTGATTAAGCTGCATTTAATAGTCTAAACTAATTCACTTATTTTCAGGTGGGAGGAAGAAGAGGACGGTTGAGCCTAATGAAGTAGCCGCAGTGGCGAGAACCTCCCAGACAAAGGTTGAACAAGCGCAAGAAGATGTACCAGAAGAGCAGCCAAAGGAGATGTTGAAAGCGTGAAAATATTATCTTTCGACGTTGAGTAGCTCTGGCTGGGCAACACTTTTTTCCGTGCAAACGTGTTATGTTAGTTTAGTTTGCGATATACAGGCATCCATAGCAATTCCAAGCGGAGCAATTTTTAGCACCAAAGTTATCGTAATTGAATCTAGTTGGAGCGATATGTACAGAGTCAAGTTTTCATTCTGTCTCTAATTCGTGAGGGATTACGCACGATCGATTTGACCGGGTACTATGAAATACCACTTTTTGTACCAAAACTCCTAGTATTTTTAAGTAAAAACATGTCCACGAAACGAAACACAAGTTTTTCATGCAAAACAAATTGTATTGTGTAAGAAAATTATATCCGTGAAACAAGATTCCTTTCAACGGACTCGTTCACTACGCGTATTTACGTTCGCTATTCCCCTTTCCATCATCAATCAGTCAGCCTGGTCCTTTACACTGTACGGGACAACCGGGTTTTTAAAAGACAGCATATGCACGACAAATATACCATGTTTTATTGCATTACATGTTGTATTATTAAAGAAAAAATATATCCATGAAATGAAACATTAGTTTCTGTACCAAAACACATTATGGTATTGAAGAAAAAATATATCCATTAAACTCTTTTATACCAGCAACAAAGACAAGTGACGGCGACCATCAGAATTTGCGTGTAAACAACCAGGGTTACAGACAAAGCTTTCCAGGACTGATTGATAATGGAAGGGAGAAAAGCGAACGTAAATACGCGTAGTGAACGAGTCCGTTGAAAGGTGCAGGAAAGGAGAGGCTTTATACCGTTAAACTATTCCGAAAGAATTAAAATATATGCACCTGGTCTAAAAGACCGTGACGCAATCCCTCGCGGATTAATATAAAAACGACCAAAAATAACATGACTGCTCAACACTCTTGTACTCTGTGGATTGTTAGAACGGAATATATCCTCTGTCATAAGCGAACCCGGATGTACTGTTTGAGTTGAAGCAGAGTGATTGAAATTAAACATGATGGAGTAAACAGTTCAGAAAGCATGAACTTAAATGACAATACTCATTCTACCGTAAAATAATATCTACGTATAAATATTATTTTTGCTGAAGTATTCAGTGGAAGGAGGTGAATTGAAGACGCCGATTGCAATGAAACTGTGATCAATGAACACAACAGAACCTCGCTGCATGTCCCGCAAAATAAATACCGTCGGGGTCGGGAAAGAACAAGTGTTGATCAAAGGAGATCGAATAGTAAAGAGGAACAGCAGGAACCGGACACAAGCAAGAGTAAGGAATGTCAGACGCAGGTAAGGGAACCGTGGTCGCCAAACTGCGCTCCCATTATGAAAGCCTTTGTGTCATCTTCTAGTCGTCTGTTACGATTGGCGGTCCACGTAGGAAAGTATTACATACTATTTAGAAACACATAACTTATTTTTATAACTGTGGGAATGCTCCATATTTCCTTTAATATCTGCTCAATATTCTCAGGGATTCAAAGTTGGCAAAATAATAGAATTAATGTTTATTTAATTAGTTTGCTTTTACGAATGATTACATTGAGTTTGTTAAATGCAAAAAGTGGCAGAAAATGAAGAAGGTTAAATATTTAATTCTTCCGGGTTGAGCCTTGTTGTTGTTGTTGTTTTTCTATGCCTTCTGTACAGTTTGCCGATGTTTGGAATACATTGCAATATTCTCTGTCAAGGCGAATGATTTCCATGATTTGTTCCGGGTGATTTCCGAAAAAAGGGGTAATGTTAAGAAAATGTTGAAAATTTTCAGGTGGGAAGACTTAGGAGAGAGGAGAAGAGATGCTCGACTATGTGGTATGTTTCGACCTGTCAGTGGGGAGATCGCGTGGAATGACGTTAGCAGACAAATAATCTTGAGCGGAGCTTTAAAAAGTAGGACCATAACATAAAGATAAATTTGGAATTCAGGAGGACAAACTGGGTCAATGATTCTGTTAAAGAACGCGGAATAAGGGATTGGAATACATTATGAAAGAAAATGTTCGAAAAATTTCCAACTACTTTGAAAACGTTTAAGAAGAAGGTAGGTAAACCATTGATAGGTAATCTGCCACTTGAGCGAGAGCCCTAAATGAGGATCAGTGGCGATTGATTGATTTATTGATTGTTGATTGATTGGTTTATTAAACAATGCCAAACTCTACGCGAGGTGCATAAAATGATAACACGGATCAAACCGGAAGAAGAATTAAATAACTTCTTATATGAGAAGATGAGTGTGGTGAACATTGAGGAATGACTTACGCCGTCGTCAGTCGTACAATGGAGTATATTAATATTTGAAATTCAATTTCGAAAATACTTGCATTGATTCTTATGGATGTTCGTGGCATCAGAGGGTATTAAATGGGAAATTTCAAAGTATTTCTCTTCCTCACACGGAATGTTTGTTTAACAAAATATCGCACTGAGTAGTGAAATAAATTTTAAGCACGAATATGTTAGAATAGAAACGGAGGGTATTCGGCAAGGCTCAAGTGTCGTCTAGCCACTCTCCACTTTCGTAGGCGAGTTGCATAAATTTTAGGGGTTCTGGTAGTCCCCATCGCTAATCTCTCTGCCGAACCGTTGTGGGGGTAGAACACATTTGCACCTTGTTTAAATACTTTTTCACTAGTGCCAAAATACTTTCTCTAATTATGAGAAATTACTCAACTGACGAGGAGTGAACTTTTCGGCACAATTGAGGAAATTACTTAGTTTTACGTTTTGCGTTGTATGGGGACCCCTAGTTTGTCTGCTAAGAAATGTCTTCAACATTAAAAACAATAATTTATGTGCATGTAAGTTTTCTGCATTTCTCAAGTTGTAAAATTAAATAAATGTTCATCTTAGGGACATGAGCTACGAATTTTAGGTAAATAACATATAATGAAGTATGAGGATATATACTTTATTTATTCCTAAGCATTACAATCTTTTCCTTCAACATCGTTATCCAGTTGATTGGATTAGCAGTTAACCATTTTCTACCACTGAGAGCGCTAGTGTGTGTCAATGCATTGTTTTGCTTATGCACCACTACTATCGCTAATGTCAGTCAAGGCAGAGTTACACTTAAGTCCTTATAACTACATTTGGTGTGCAAATTCTTCAAAAATCATAACGCCTAAGTGTATTGAACCAAATAATACACCAGAGAAAGAATTATCCAAATAAGTTTATTTGGCTAGGGTTTGAATCAAAAAATTTATTGAGAAAAGGAACAAGCCATTTGAAGTTTTCTTTCCGGAACTGCATTTAGCCCGAAAGGATTTTTCGAAATTTGAATTTTTAGTTTGATACAGCTATCCATTACTCACAATTTGAAATCATTCCGGGTCATTAAGCCATTCAACTTTCGGTACAATTGAGGAAATTACTTAGTTTTACATTTTTCGTTTTATGGGGAAACCCAGTTTATCTGCATTCCTCAGCTGTAAAATTAAATAAATGTCCGTTGATTGTAATAACAAGTTATTAATAAATTGTATTTTCAAATTGATTAAAATACTGTCTCTTTTATCTACAGAGTGCAGAAAAACACTTTCTTAAATTTAAGGAGCGTTAGATGGGACATATACAAGAGTATTGTGAATGTACAGTAGGTACCATAGGTGTGCAATGACTAGTTCCGGCAGCCCAACCCCTAGATCTCGAGCATTAAAGATCCAAATTGTTTTCACTGAGGCACCACGCATTTTCCATGTAATACCCATTCGAACATCTGCTCTGAGGTACAGTATATTTGTCCCTTTTCATTGTGTGCAGCTATAATGTAAACACAAAGCAGCACTGTGTCACATTTACTCTTCAGCGCCTGGGAGTTTGGCAACCGATCATACATTTTTAAGCACGCATAAATGTATATGTAACGTATACACTCCCGCAATTAACGAAACAAAGCTTTCCTGCACTGTATACACAGTTCCATCTGCCTTCTTGATGCTACCAGCTGGAGAACTTAGCAGCTTTCTCATGACAAACATTTTATAGACAAGGCTAAACTGTGGAGAACGGTTTCTAAAGAAATTTCTTGTTACCATATGCGAATAGTTGAACTGTGCTGTTGGATTCTATTTAAGGTTGGCATAGTAAACTCACCGGTATTAGGTCATATTTGCATTACGTTACGTAATTGATAATATCCGTAGATAATGTGGGTGGGGGTACATTGAGTGCATCAAGGTTACAGAGTCAATGGTTAACGATGAGAAAATGCGAACACAAAGCCAAGATATAAATCAGCATGTGTCTAGAAACAAAAGCACTGAGCCCAAGGTCACGTGCAATAGAAAACACCAGCCAAGTTGTTCGTGGCGCACGTGTAGTGTTGGCAAGCTCGAGTACCAGACGACATAGGGAAATAAAGCGAAGCGTATAATCAGAACAAACTCCAAGACATCAGCAGAATTAGCGCAGGGATTTCTGGACCTTTGCCCAGGAGGTATATCGTGGTAAGTACATAAGAAAGAAGAAAGAGGGGAAGTAGGGATAGCAGAACAGCTCAAACAACAAGGTTCAAATCACAAGATGTATTAACAAACCACCAAAAGTAAACATTTTTACAATCAAGAAATTCTGATAATTATCAAAATCAAATTACAGTAATTGCTCCATTTTCAAGCATAAGCTAAAATTCGAAAAGTTACATGGGACTCATCAAAGGAAAAGTTGATTTGAGATCGTGACTAGAATTTTTAAAATTGCTATGGCAATACAAAGAAGAATTAAAAGGGACGATCATTAGACCGTGACTAGACCTAGGTATAACCCTATAATTGGAAATAACATGTACACCTGAGGAAACACTTTATGGAATAATGAGGATATTCTACTGGAGATAGAATATCTTATCGACAATTGAGAAGATATCTAACAGTAATCTTTACACGTTTAAAGAGATAAAGCACCATAAATACACCCCATATACAAAATAGTTAACAATGCGTAAAGACCACTACTAGAATTAGAACCACTAAAATTTATGAAATAGGAGGGAGGTTTGAGGGGCAGAAATAATGAAAAGACAGGAAATGGGAAGCAGTGTTGACAGTGACAAGGAGGACAGAAATTTCGAGGGTGAGGGAGGGTAAATTCAGGCTGCTATATCAATTTGAATGATTTTGAATCACACGCATACAGGACATATACAAACTTCCGTATCAGTGAGAAAAGTTCGCCCAAGCACAAGTCGTTTGCACAAGAATTATGACCAAGTCTGAGGGATTTGAAGTTGTTTAAACCAAACAGTATGAAGTGCCCAGAATGGGCCAGAGTTTGAAAAATATGTAAGTTGAGGCCTGAGGGGACAAGAAATGAAGAAGTTTAGAAGTATCGGAATAACATAATACAAGTTAGCTCACCCTGCACAGTGATGAAATGATGTCACGTGGAACAAAATTATTTAAAATCCCTACGGGACAGCCGTGCGAAAGAGTTCGTGCTCGCACCGCTCACATACAAAGAGAATGCCTGACCGATGATTGCAAGGCAGTGGCAACTTTTATACCGGAGCGAAGCGTAGCCGAGAACATACGAGAAGCTGGTGACGTAGTAGAGTGCACGCCAGGAAGGCGGTACAGCAAGCAGTCGCTGGTGACACGAGTGAGCAAGCAGAGTCCAGTTGGAATATTCACGGCGGCGAAGTAGGCAGAATGTTAGATGAATGATGAATATAGTAACTGTAATTTAGGGAGCCCGTAACACCGGACAAAAATGGTCATCTTGCAGAAATCATTTCATGCATAATTAAATAACGTGACTCCGCCTCTAGACTTGATACAACCTGCATTAGGTTAGTAAGCAAGCCCACAAGGTTATGCAAGACCGTCGCAAGTAGGTTACACCACGCGCTGAGGATTCCAAAAATTGCTGCGATGCTGATACCATCGTTGTACCTGTTGTACCAACATGTATCACAGATTTTCAATATGGTTCAAGCCAGGTAATTTTGCAGGCCAATCGATATGTAATAGCTTGGGGGAGTGTTCACAAAAGCAGCCACATATGCGTCATGCGTCCAGCCCGATGAACTTTGCTGTCGTCATCTTGAAAATTCGGGGTATCAACAGCACACTCATTATATAGACGTTGACTGAAGGACAACACCTGATCATTCCGAATGTTTAAATAAACACGCTTGTTTGATGGTTCATATTAATGGTAACCTTCGTAAGCATGCCAAACCCATGATACGAAAAACATCCCCAAAATATCACAGACGCACCTCCGGCTTGAACCTGACCTTGCACATATCCAAGGCGAAATCCTTCATTTGGCCTTCGGTGCACTCGACGTCTTGCATCATCGGAATACATGCAAAATCGTGATTCGTCAGAAGACGTTAAGTTCCGCCAGTGAGCTACTGTCCACGTTCAATGATTTCAAGCCCAATGAAGACGCGCAAATTTATTTACCTGTGTGTGCAATGGCCATTGTGAGGTGTCCTACTCCAAATGTTCATTGCATGCAGTTTCCGTCGCAATGTTCTCTCGCAAACAGAATGAGATGGACCTTCATTCCCTGCATGCAGCAATTTCTGTCGGGTTTGGAAGCGATTTTGATTCACAAGCCGTGGGACTCGTCTCCGGTCCCTCTCAGTTAGGATCTTTCTCCGACCACAATAATTCTGACATCGTTGTCGTGGCCACCTGTAGTACACCACTGCTTGTAGACACGTTGACTAGTCCGTTGCAAAATACCAACAAATCCAGTAACTTCACGCACCGTATGGCCATGGGCAGGACCAAACACGATTGCCCCATTTTTGCTTGTCTCTCACATACTTTTATATATCCATGTTGACGTACGCTCTCCGCTTGAAACATTTAAACATCAATGTCTCACTCATCGCTACTGCTTCATGCTCACGTAGGTGCAGTGTGCATGCCGTTGAGCACGAGACTCATTCTTTGCCTCATCTGTACCGGCTTAAACATCCATCTGCGCGTGCACACTAGGGTAACTGATTTTTTGTCCGGTGAGATTATTTGTCTCGGCAAATCAAATTATATTGTATATGATGGGATCCGAAAGAGCTAGAGCTGGAAAATTATCGTGATGTACCATGGCCAGTCTCCGAGCGAGATGTCGCTCCTCAAGGTGACTACGTGGGAAGGGGTGGGATTGTAATGACGGCGCCCGTGAGCCACTCTTGTTGACGGCCGACTCACTCGAAAATGACTCCAGACTGACTGGCGTGCACCATTTCTTTTCTGTATATTATAAAAGTGGCAATTAAGCAATAAACCTGGCGAATACTATTTTGGATTATACAAAGGTGCGGTGAAACTCTGAATAAATGAATTGTAAGACTGTGCCATGGAGAAACTGATCAATAAATATAAAAACAAACTCCACAGTGAAATGGTACAAAGACTGAGAACAGGCGAACCGATGACTAGTCGGAAACACATTTTAAATACATTTCAAGCACATATAACATAAGGAGAAACAACTGATTCATTGCTCACCTCTTTGAGGACAATATGTTGAAGGTAAGGTCATAGATCAGTGCAATTATGAACTTCGAGTTCCTGAATTATATTTTTATTCATAAAATGACCATGTAAGTTACCTTCCATATTCATAAAACAGAAGAATTAGGAAAATTGAGTTATTAATTAGTGAATTGTTTTGAACTTACTACATGGCAAAATACTCCTGAACAGTTGCCATGGAAGGGTAACACCTAGTTTCGGCTCGATACATTTAATTAACGACAGTATATTACCATATGAAAATCGACGAGTGTATATTATAATTTTAAGATTAATTGCCAATGTAAAAGAAATGAAAATGTGGTTGCATTAATAATAATGAAGAAGGTTATATGAAAAAAATTATACCAGTATCGTCGTTAGGGTGTCAACTGTAAGAAAATCCAAGTAAAATACGGAGGACAGAATTGAAGAGGTAAAACACTTTTCAAAAATTCAAGGATAATCCAAATGAATGATATTAGTAAGATACAGTTCACACGAGAACCCAACCGGTGTAGGCTATTCAAAATCAAGTCCTTTCTTAACGACGAACGACCAAGGAAATGTTGTCAAATGCAAAGAATTAATTCACATGTAAATTCAAAGATATCACAAATAAGATTCAAATGAAATAATTAATATTTCTACGGAACTATTTACAGTTCATGTCAAGACTTTTAAACAAATGCCTTTTAACAGGGTATTAACACCATAAATGCGTCCGTTTCGGTTCAAGTCTCAGGCAGAATTCCACAAATCCAAGTTAATCAGGAAAACAAAACATTTCAGAATAAAAGTAACTAAGAAGACAAGGAAATAAATTCGAACGACGAAATATTTGACTAAACACCGTAACAAAGCATATGAGTTTCATTTTTCTCAATTCTTAATTAACATATCCTTCGTAGGTAAGTAATTATTTGGATAACATGGTATTCCGCAATAAGAGGAATGGTACAGATCTACACGAGGTTACATGCAAAATGTTAGCCCTCAGAACTGAGAGGCCTTAATTAAGTTTCTTGTCCAACTGTAATTAAATCGAATGAGGTAAGATAATAGGTTTTAGGTAAACGGCCAGTAATATGCTTAGAATCAGTATTCCGTTCCATGATAGTACCATGACATCAGACATACCAGATAGTAATACGTAATAACAGACTAGAGGCCTTCAATTAGAATAACTTCGTCGATGAATATACAAACTTATGAAGAAGTAAGTAGTGTAAAATACAAGGTGAAAGCCTTATTAAGAGAAAGACTGCCATAATATAAATTGAAATAAGGTAATGTAGTAGATTTCAGGAAAACGGCCAGTTATTATTAAAAATCATTCCCTATTACTAGCAAGGATGCCGACAATACATGAGTTAAAAGGTAGCGAGCAACCCGAGCTCCGAACTGAATAATTTAAACTCTCCACGCACAAGGCCAAATTTCTCAGCTGTAAAACACCTCAAGAATGAAGAAAAATGTAAATAAAAGCACTTACAAAATTACTTGCCCCCAGTGGGGAATGGTAAACCGGAAATAACCCCGGTAATATAGAAAGCTATATCCCAAGTATATGTACACAATATCCTGGATAATAGCTCAAGATGTCTACCCCGATAACGACTAAGGCCAAACGGTCTGCCGCTAGTAAGAGCAGTGAGAAGGAAAATAATCCAATCAGGTTCACCCTTCAAGACAGTGCTAAACAGAGAACGATCTGTATAACCCTGTTGACCTATTACACCCTTCCTGGGCTAGACTAGGAGACCCAAGCATAATAATACGTCAGTGTAATCTGACGAATCCCCAAGGATGAGACTAAATCGAAGAGTGGCCCTGATCCCCAACACGGACTTCGAATCACCCTCCTCCTACTTTCTGGGCCGGGCCGGGCATACTCAAACATTTGGGGCGGGGGTGGGGGTGGGGGAGTGGTGACGTTCGAAGAAAAGAAAAATACTTAAGATGGAGTCTTATCTAATGTGAAAGTAGAATTTTTGTGTTAAAATAATTACTGGATACTGCTTAGCACTGCTAGAATGAAAAGAAACATTTAAAGGGGTCACGAATATCAATTTATTCCCGAATTGCTACATAAGAAGAGAAAACGCTATCACAGTAAAAATCTCCACACAAGAAGATAAAATAGGTACTCAAAATAAAGTGACTCGTCTGAAGTGCATTCAGTGAGCTCAAGTTGTTTAGGGATTTGGACCCCCGATTTCACACTGTTTTTTTTCAATAGTTCGGTACAATAGCACTCGTCTCTCCTGTGGGACTGCTGTCTTCTCCTCGGTTGTTACACGTGCTCCATGCGGCCGATTTCCACCTCTCCAGACGTCATCTCTCGTCCCAATGCATTGCTGCTGCTCAGTCCACATCGATGTCACCATCTTACATGCACATGAGGAAGAGAAACTTCTTGAGTTTCATCGTAATTTAATCAGTAGAAATGGGAATTATAAGCACGAATAGGTTTGACTGCAAACTTATTTCAATAAGGCGCAAGTGGCATCTAGCCGCTCTACAGTAATGCCGGCGAGTTACATACATTTTAGGGGTTTTGATACTTCAGATCGTCAATATTTATGCAAATTACACTGTGGAACCGTCGTACTGGTATATGACACATACTCCTCTGTTAAATGTTTGTATTGTAAGGTATTTGTGCTTATAATTCCCATCTCTATTCATTAGCATCCACGTAATGAATTCAGCCCACAGGGAAGAGAGCAGTGTAGGAATCTTCCATCCCTGGACGTGCCTGTGAAGAGATAACGCAACCATCTAGTCCAAACAGTGTACAGGAAGCCGGCACACACCAAGCTCTATCACAATTAAAATTCCAATCTTCACCCTAAACGGAAACAAGAGATGATGAGGACTCTGTTCAAGCGAGTCGGAACATTGTGACCCAATTCAGTACCAGGGCGAATTAAAGCATCTCTTTTCACCATTGCAAGTTAATGGATAGAGTGAAACTGAGATAAAGAGTGCTTTTGGGCCTGCTCCCACAATCATAGGAGAAGGGATAGTGTGAAAGAAGCATTCCTTTCACAAATTCCACAGGCTACAAATTGGCAAATCTTTAAAGTGTCACATTAATGCCGCAGATATAACTACTAAGAAAACATCTTTTCAGAATGTAGAATGAATCCATGATGTTTGTTTATGCATAATTAATTTTTTCTTATTTCCCTGGTTACGGCTCCAATAAATGCAAAGAGCATGCGAGTTCCTTTAAAAAGCTGTTTATATTCTAAACAACAAAAACTACAATGAAGGGAAATTTACTAGAACCACGAGTATCCACGGAATACTTTTCCAGACTGATAGGAGGAGAGTTATTCTGCTTTGGAATATACATGGAATACATTTATCATTTCGTTGCATCCTAATTCCTCTTTCTACAAATGAGCATTTACCCAAATTTTCCTTCTTAAATTCGAACTCTTCTAAATTAGTATTATCCTTCCCATTCTTTTTCCTACCCGGAAACTCTGGAGATTTTGAATCTTGCAATTTGCTTTACATCGCACCGACACAAATATGTATTATAGCGACGATGGAATAGGAAAGGCCCAGGAAGTGGAAGGAAGCGGCCGTGGCCTTAATTAAGGTACAGCCCCGGCATTTGCCTGGTGTGAAAGTGGGAAACCACGGAAAACCATCTTCAGGGTTGCCGACAGTAGGGCTTGAACCCACTATCTCCCGATTACTGGATACTGGCCGCAATTAAGCGACTGCAGCTATCGAGATCGGTATTTCGAATCTTGACATCTGTTTTAATAGGAAAGGTGAGGCCCTACATAAGTAGCAGAATTTGGAGCCCGTCACTTCCTGCCAGGCGACAGAAGTTCGCAGGCCGTAATTAGAAACAGAACGAAAATCCCAAGGCACTACCAATCAACCGATGCTCATCCAGAAAGCATGAATATTATGAGATGACGCATGGACATTGCGACTCATCCTATCGGCATTATCCCTTGGTTTCAGAGACTGGGTCCCAATGTCACCGTCAGATGGTTCATCAGTTGTGATTACGTAGGCTGAATGGACCTCGAAAACCATCCCTCATATCGCAGGGAATAAAACCCGGGCTCTCGGAGAAGAAGGCAGAGAGGAAGGTAGATGTTTGCGCCACTACCTAGTCTTCAGATGCTATGAATATTCGGGCGTTTGCCCGCAAAGGCTACAGTAGTGTAGATGTAATTTTTACACCTTTTTAAAATGTCTACACACTAAGTAACATCCCGGAAATACATCTTAGTTTTTCGGTTAATTTTTTATTTTTTTATTTGCGAATTGATCACTTAGGATGACGCTACATCATTTTCGTCTTTGTCCGAAGTTTCCTTATCCTCTGGCACTACTTCATAAGAGAACTATGATGTCTTTTCTGTTAATTCGCCCAGGCTCGTCCAGTCTTCGCAGCTCTTCCGACTTGAAACACTCCCAGATTTTGAATTATGGTACGAAACATTTTAATGACTAACATCTGAACTTCCTGCATGTTGGACTTCTCTAGATCTTTCCGGACGTCCTTAATCCATGCCATCGTTGTCTTCTTGTTCCACAAGTAGTCGAATAACTTTTTGGTTAGTCTGATTTTGTCCATTCTATACATATGTCCGAGAAATGATAACCTACTATTTTTCATACTATTTTTCACGGTCTCTAAAATTTTCTCCTCATTTGTGTAGAATTCACCGTTGTTCCGAAGTTTCCAGACGGTTTCAATCTGGACTGGGACCAAGATTTTCTGTAGCATTCTTCTTTCTAGGATCTCCAGCCTCTCCCACTTGTAATTCATCGAGAGACATTCGCTGGCATACGGGCATTAAGTTTTTACTACAGTGTTATATTGCCTTATTTTGGTACCATGAGATGCATTTCTTGTTGTAGATGATTGTTGAGATACGACCGTGTACAGCAGCTTTATGTAGCCCATTCTCTTATATGATTTCACTGAGGTATTTGAACTTTTTCCGAGAGGATTCGTCGTGCTGACCACATAACATCTCGTAACATTCAGGCCCTCGGACTGAACAGCCGTCACTTGGTAGGCCAAGGCCCTTCAGGGATGTAGTTCAATGGGATAAGTTATTTGAAATTTTTACCACTCTGAATCCGCCCAATCCCCGTTTCAAGGAATTGTGGCTCGTGTTTTTCTTTCATCTTGAACTTGGTTTACTCTTTCGAGTTACTTACTCCCGTCTTGCTAGCGATCTTTGCAAGGGGGTCCCTATGGCTGTAGGTTTCTTGAAAGTATCGCAAAATCATCAGCGAAAGCCAATCATTTGACTTTGATTCCTACCAAATTTCTTCCTAAGCAGATCGAGATTATCCCTTGATTTTTAAGTTCGGAACTTCAAATTCTCACAGTCGTTTTCAGGACACAGTTGAATAGTAGAGGTTATAATCCATCGCCCTGCCGCACACCTATCTTAATTTCAAATTACTTAGACGATTATCCCATGAATTTCACCTTAGAAGTTGTGCCTATTAAGGTTTCTCTGATAATGTTTGCCAGCTTGGTTTTGACCACAAATTCTCTAATGTCTTATCTAGGGTCTCTCTGTCGACCGATTCAAAGGCATTCCTGAAGCCAATGAAATGAACGCTATATTTTTCCGTTCAGCACTGTGTAGCGAGTTATTGATTTCAAATTAAGGATATGCTTAGCACATGAGCAGCCTTTCCAGAACCCACTCCGGTATTCTCCAAGTGGCTTATCCAGGATTCCTTCAATTCTGTTCAGAAGTATCATGTAGAGAATTTTGCAAGCAACTGGGCGTAACGGCACTCCCCTGTAGTTGTTGATATTTTGTTTGTTCCCTTTCTTATGGAGTGGCTAGTAGATACTTTCAGATGGCCACAGCATGCCCCTGGACGTAGTCTGATCCGTTGGGTGACGTCAAGGCACGATGCGGGACGCTGGCTAAGAACGTACCTTAAGCTCACTTGACGTAACGCTGGCTACGTGTCCATGCGTAACCTCACAGACCACGGGTTCATCCCCAGGCCTAAGGGCGTTAACCATAGAGACCCTAGTTCGAAACCTAAGAGTACAAGCCTAACCTATGAGACTCAAAGTTCAACAACCCGGGCAAACAGCACACGAGTGTAAGCTTAACCAAACAGACTTCAAGTTCGACACTCGGGCTAATTGCATAAAATTCCATGTCTAACTTCACGTTGACTACGCGTTAACCTAAACTAACTTTACCGGCTAACCGCAGAAGTTTGTAAGCTTAACTTAACAGACCTTAAATGCGATACTTGGAGTAACTGCATAAAGTGTACGTTTAATGGTACGCATAACCTAATCTTACTCTTACCGTAGCAAAATGTCCGGGCTTAACCTTACCCTGATCAGGCGTTAACCTAACCAGTTGCCCTTCCCTACACCCTGGCTAGAAGTGCAGACTTAACCTTACGGTGTCCGGGCGTTAACCACTCCGAATGTCCTTCTCTACACCAGCTCGGACATAACTTTACACCCTAGCTAATTGTGCAGCGTTACTTCACGCTAACTAGGCGTTAACCTAACCGGCTGCCCTTCCCTACGCTACCTTAGCGGCTGCACTTTGTACTAATAGGACCAGTGAGATGGTGTAAGACCTAATATATATGCTTTATGCATGGGGTCGTAACGTTGGAAGGCAAACTCAGGGGCTTCGTTCTGAACTTGGAACAGAATAGCGAACTGGTGTTAGTGTAATACGTGTACTTTATTCATAGCGGTGTAAAATTGGGAAGCATCTTAGGGCTCGGGGCTGAGCGACTGCAGAGTCATTCCTCCTCCTACTCCACATAGATTTAGACTTCCTCCTCCTCATCCTCCTGGTCCTCATAGACTTAGTGGCGTATGAGTACCTCCTACTCCTCCTCCTAACAGGCACGGATTCGACTCCAAGCAACACAGGCCCTGGTGTCCACCCTAGTCTTATCCTTACAAGAGCTTTAGCTTTACATATTCAGGTCTGATGCCCATGCATGCTAGTTTAACATAACTGCCAACGTGATTATGGACAAGAGTGTTAGCTTAAAATAACGGGCACGGATTTGGTGCCCTTTAGTCTTCGTGTCCTTTAGCCTTTCAGCCCTTTTGCTCTTTTGAACTTTTGCCTTTTAGTCGTATAACCCTTTAGTACCCTTCTTCATTTGGTGCCCTGTAGCCCTTTTGCCATTTAGCACCTTAGCCCTTAAGCCATTCTGCCCTGTACACATCAGCCCTTTTGCCTTTCAGCCCGTTTGGCCTTTAGCAATTCTGCCCTTTTACCCATTAGTCATTCTTGATTTGGAACCTTTGACCTTTAGCAATTTAGCCCTTTTAGGCTGTTTGTATTTGGCCCTCTTGCTCGTTTGCTCTTTTGCACTTTAGCCATTCTGCTCTTTAGCCCTTTAGTCCTTTTACCATGTAGCCCCTTTAGCCCTTTAGACCTTTAGACCTTAACCCTCGACTGGCTTTGTGGGGTCTTTAATGATACCAGTGAATTTGTACAACCCACGTGATCCCTCCGTATTCGTTCTGACTATCGCCGTTCACTGTAGCTGTTACTTAGTGCAAGGTCAAATGCTTTCTGAAGTTGTACCCTTTATTAAATATTGGTTTTCTCAGGAAATTTATTTAAATATTGTATGGTGCCGTTTACGACCCCACAACGTCGTTTGTGTTACGGAGTTTGTCGTGAATTAAAATTTCGTAAGTGTTCATATTTCATTCGAAGTGCGTGTTTGGTACTTTTTCTTCGTGTAAGCCTTTCTATGGCTTCCACATCTCGCCCTGGCATGTCAGTGTGTGATCTTAGGAATGCAGTGTTTTAGAGGAAGATGCCGAACGAAGCGACGAAAGCGATATCTCAGATGAAAATGATTCAGATTACAATTCGGAGCACGGCACGGATTCGGAACAAGAAGAAGGCGAGGAAGACGAAGAGGGAAGTATCACGGACAACCTAGACGTCCATAACCGGCCGTCATCTTTCTCTGGTAGGAACAGATAGGAGTGGTCAGCTACCAAACCCAACAGCCAAGTGAGACGTCAAAGTCAGAACATTATGTTCAAACTTCCAACATTTAAGTGGTGGTGAAAATGACGTAAATGACTGTGAAATTCAAAATTTTTATGAGATTTGCGTACTATAATATTTAAATGTACCTCTGAATTTGCTTTGGAGCAATGAACATTTAAAATATGTTTTTATTTAAACTTAATTCATGGGAGTGCTACGTTCTTTTAAAATCAGTGACGGTAAAAGAATTGTGGATTATCTCAGAATCTATAATCAGTAAAGAGATTAATTTCTTATTGTAGGTAATGCAAAAGGTATTCATGAAACATAAATATAGGGTGTTTGAGGTCATCCATTCTATGGTATTACTTTCGACCCTACAACGCCATTTACGTACCAAAGTTTTTACAACTCCATTCGAGAGTTTACCTCGTTTGCCCTTTAGACTCTTTGCCCTGTAGGCATCCTGCCTTATAGCCACTTTTCCCTTTTGCTTTTTGCCACTTATCCCCTTAGCCCTTTTGCATTCGCTGAGCTCACCTCCTACTGTAAGGTCGCCTTTCAACATTATGCCCCTGCCAATAAAGCTAATGTATTAAGCCTTACGCCATCTCCATAGTCTCGTTAGTACAATGTGTAGCTGCCAAATTTTTCCGAGTTCAGCCTCCAACGTTACGGCCCCTATGAATGAAGCACATGTATTAAGCCTTCCGGCATCTCCTTAGTCCAATTAATTCAATATACGAAGCCGCCATCTTGTTCCAAGCTCAGTTGCAAAATCCCCTGGATCATGTCTCATCTTCTCTCCGTGCCTGTTAGGTTTGCTAGTACTCTTGTCCATAATCACGCTGGGAGTTAATGTAAGCACACTGGGCATCAGACGTGAATATGTAAATTTATAGCCTTTGTAAGGATAAGCCTAGGGCCGAATCCAGGGCCTGTGAGGTTAATGTTGCAGTAGAATTCTTACCTGTTAGGTTAAGCTCTTACTCAGAAGGAGGGGGAGGTAGTCATTTGCTACTAAGTCTATGAGAATGAGGGGCAGAAAGTTGAGGAGGAGGAAGAAGTCTACGTCTATGCGGAGGAAGAAGAGGAGGAGGAGGAGGAGAAGGAGGAGAAAAGGCCCTGCAGTCGCTCAGCTTCGGGCCCCAAATGATGCTCCACCAAATGTTACACACCTATGACTAAAGCATGTGTATTAAGCTTAACACTAGGTCCCTTGTCCCATTAATTCAACATGTGTAGTCGCCGTTTTGTTCTAAATTCAACTCCAAGCTCCTGGTGTTGTCTTACAACTTTACCCCCCCCCCCTCCAGAGCATAAAGCATATGAAGACCTGGGGGGATAACGATGAAGGTCACATTTCCATTGTTCTGAGATATTTGAAATGCTTTATTACCTAATACATATTTAAAGACCATACCGACTGTGAAACAATGCACCCACGTTCTAAGAATGTACTTAAAATGTTTCATGTTTTAAAATTAAAAAACAGTGGAGAATAATCAATACTTACCTATTAGTGCATGTACATAAGAAGGAATATAGATGAGTGTCCAATTCTTATTCCACAACAGGGTTTAATTATCACACTTAAATTATATCTTCTAAACTTCTGGATTTATAACATAATAGCACTTCAATATACAACAATTGAACATTATTTTAAGAACTCTTATTAACGTGCGTTTTCATTCAGTATGTGGCAAATTCTCATAAAACTGCTTTGATCGTTCTGTTGTAAGATGCTTGGTCAGTTCCTGCAAATGAAAAATTAATGAAAATTAGTTAAATAACAAAACTTAGGGATGTTAATAACAATACTATCAAGGTTTAATTACCTTCAGATCTTTCCATTTTGATAGTGATATAGGCAGGATCTCGGTATAAGCTGGCCTTGCCAGGGTTAATTCCCCCTCTTGCAGCACAGACAAAGTCCCCCTTCTCGCCTCTGTAACGACGCCAGTTCCCCAGGCAACGTTATAGCTTCCAGATTTTAGTGAGATAATTCGTGGCCGTTCAGTTTCCACCTTTATTTCCTTTAAATGTCTTGAGGGAACAGGTAACTCCTTTTTGTAATACCCATTAGAAGAAAATAATGATGTCCATGTTTCAAACGTTGATTGATGACATTCAACAACTTGGAGTGGGATTGGTTTAAGTCCGCTGTGGCGCATGACCTCATATCAACCTTTTGGTATCTCCGTTACTGCAGTGTGTGATATCAGCCCCATAATTTGTCGCACTCAACATATGAGTGCCCTTTTTCTGGATATCTCATCGTAATTTTTTCCAGCCTCTGGCAAACTGTTACTACATAATGAATGTACCGAAATACAGTAAGTTTTTGTTTTGGCCAGCACATGAATCGCAGAATATATGAAGCCGTTTCACATCAGGGGTGAGAATGTTAAATATAAAGTGGTGAAGTATTGATATTACATCATCCGCCTCATCATAACCATAGAACACAGACTCTCCAGTAGCTAAAATATGGATAATAAACAAATGAACTGACAGCTGATGTTTGTAATATACCATGTTACTTGCTATATTTGGAACTGGCAGATTCTTCTGAAAATCCATAGCAATGGCCTCTTCTTCCTTCCTTTGGCACAAAATTTCTTGCAGAGACGTTTTCTTTCATAAAAAGCTGCAGCCTTTCTCAAATTAAGCTCTTTCCTGGTTTCAACTTCTTTCAGTTTTGTAGTCAATTGCTGTAATAGGCCTTGATCAATCTATTTCTGTTGCAAAGATGTCAGTTCATTTTTTAAATGCATCTCTTGAGTTTTCATACCGTCACATTTACTACATGTATCCGATCTTGGATATCCAAATGAAATATTGTACTCCGAATTGAATATTCGCAAATAAGTGTCCTAAGACACTGGATTATTTGGATACCTCTGCATGTACATTTGGTGTAATTTCTTTGCATTGAGTTCTTCTGGGAGATAAACTTTTGATGTCCGGTTCAAAGAATAGTGCGATTGACGACCTTGCAGGGACTGAATATGTTCATGAATTGCATTCCTCGTTTCATTACTTAGAGCATGTGGCCTATTTGTGTGCTTTCCCCTTCCGTCTGGTATCACCTTACCACATTCTTTTATTTGCTCTCGAATGGTTTGTAATGTTCTTGGAGTTATTCCATCCAAATCCAAAAATGCTCCATAGCAAACGGGCACTTCCATCACAACGCCATTTTCTTTAGTTGTAACTGTGTAAGAATATGAGTGGTCATGAAAGTGGGGTTCGCTTTGATCTTTCCTAGGGCGTCTCCTTTGTACAAGCTTTATTTTGATCAAACCACTTAAATACCACCTTTGTGCATCTCGATCAGGAAGACTATTGAAATATTTAATGATATCATTCCTCTTTTCTTCATTCAATCTATCAAAACACTTGAATCTGGTGCACTTAGAGTCCTGTCCTATTTCATGTATCTGTGTTCTTAGTTTCTTTGCTCCATCAACCACTCGGCCATACTTTCTTTTCTTCTTCGCACTTTGGCTCAATTCTGGACTGTTATCTAGATCCATTTTCACAGAAACACTGCACTTGGTTTTGGATTTACACCTTACTTTTACTAAACTGCAGCATTAATAACGGAAATGTTCATTAATGTAAACCCAACAATGCCACACTAAGAATAAATAAACAGAAATACAAACTCCTGAGAAATATAATTCTTCCTTAAGAACAGAGTAGAATGGACTATCATCATTTTTCCTTCAAATACCAGGACTCTCATCGGTCTTCCATTTTCCACAATATATTTAACTGTGAATATCACCGGACCCTTAGCATTATTCACACAGATGAATATACACAAAGGAACTGCATGATTTGTGGCACAAAATGGCGTCAACACCCAAAAATTGAAAAAAAATTGGACCTTCATCGTTATTCCCCCGAGGTCTTCATATGTATTATGTCTTACACCATCTCCATAGTCCTATTAGTAGAACGTGTAGCCGCTAAGCTAGTGTAGGGAAGGACAACCAGTTAGGTTAACGCCTGAGGTAAAGCCTGCACAATTAGCTAGGGTGAACAGTTATGTCCAAACTGGTGTAGGGAAGGGCGGTCGGATTGCTTAAGACCTAGTCAGCGTAAGTGTAAGCCTGCACACTTAGCCAGGGTATATGGGAGCGCAACTGGTTTCGTTAACGCCTGGTCAGCGTAAGGTTAAGCCTGCACTTTTTGCCGGGTTGTGAATTATGTTGGATTAAGCGTGGTCAGCGTAACGTTAGACCTGCACTTTTATGCAGTTATTCCGAGTATCGAGTATCGAACTTGAAGTCTGTTAAGTTAAGCTTACACTCTTAAGCGGTTTTCCTGGTAGGTTAGGTTAAGTTAAGCGTATTCAGCGTAGTGTTAAGCCTGCAGATTTATGCAGTTAGCCCGCGTATCGAACTTGAAGTCTGTTAGATCAAGCTTACACTCTTATGCGGTTAGCCCTGGTGTTAAACTTTGAGCCTCTTATGTTAAGCTTGTAGTCTTAGGCTTCGAATTAGGGTCTCTACTGTAAACGTCCTTAGGCCTGGGGTTGAAACCAGGGTCTGTGAAGTTGAACATAGACACGTAGCCTGTGTTATGTCATTTGAGGTTAAGAGCGCGCTCTTAGCCAGCAGCCTGCCTCGCTCTGTGACGTCACCCACGGGATCAGGCCCCGTTCAGGAGCGTGTGATTGTTGTGATGGCAGAACCATTCGAAAGTATCAACTACTTCCTTTTTCCATTCGTCTGGTTGCTTTTCTGTCTCCCATATTGGCTGGAAAATATGATGCAGGTCATCCGGGATTTCCGGATTTCCCATTTCAACATTTCTGCTAATATTGAGTCTTCTTCTCTGGAATTGTTGTTCTTTAGATTTTTAGGGCTTCTTTTATTTCTTTTTTATTGGTGGCATTTCATCTTCTGGGTTCATAGCAGGAGCCAGAAGTTCTAATTTGTTTGTTGGAGGTGGGCAGATGAGGAGGTTCTCGAAGTATCTGGCTAATGTATTGCAATTTTCTTGATTGTTCAGTCCTATTTTTCCTTGTTCGTTGTTGAAGCTCATACTTGGAAGTTGTTATCCTTCGAGCTGTTCCTTAAAGGTTTGGAGGAAATCTCTCGTATTATTCTTAATGAGGTTGTACTGGAGGTTATGTACGTTAACTTTGAATTTTAAAATGGTCATTTGGAACTGCTGAATATCCCTGATGTTTCTTTCCTTTGTTTTCTGAATTGATCCAAGTGTCCCGTATTTCTTAATCATTTCCATTTTATCCATGTATGACCTCTCTTTTCGAGTGTTCTCTCACATTCTTACTTCTGCCAGATTGTTCGTTTCCTCTTTTCCAGGCCGAATGTTTTCTTAGCGGTTTCATTTATCTCTTGACTGAGATGTTGTCAGATCCTTGTTCTAGGAGAGCGGATTTCTTCTCTGAAGCCATTTACAATATCTTCTCTGATGCTCATTCTGTTGGTGTTGTATTATTTGCCTTTGGGTGGATCTTTCTCTTGTCTTGGTGGAAGAAAACGTATTTTAATTTTGGAAAGATAGTGACCAGAGTCAAATTTACAATTTCTAATCAATTTAAGGCATCATTCCGGAGATAAAAATCGATATTTTGGTCAATTTGGTAAATTTATATAATGACTGAAATTGAAGGGATTGAGTTTCTTTTTTCTTGTCACGAAGTTATTTCGCTGAATTCAAACAATTTATCACTGTAATAATGCTTTGTTTGCCAATTGTAATTTTACATTTAAATCCCATTTTCTCCCATAATATTCTGCCAATTGTTATAAAATTTGTATGGTATATGTATCACAGCTCTACCAAGAAACCTGCGTATGCAATTTTTGATTGCAGTATGTTTTCAATTCGTAAGGATTTTTAAGTAAAAACTTAAAAGTACTAAAATTTAGTACTATGTATCTTCTTATATAAATTATGTACAGAAAAATCGATACGTGGTGTTTTTAAGAGCAGTATTATCTACCTAATTTCGAATTTACTTTAACATGTTAATTAAATTTCATTAAAAATTGAATAAAAATTTCAAAAGCAAAAATTTATTTTGGTGAACTATTAATTGGATATCAAGGAAATGTTCGTGATATCTCTACATTTATATAGGTGACATTCGCACAAAGCTTCCATGCATTAGGTAAAACTATATTTTTATCTCCGGAGTTTCGCCGTAACATTCATCACCTTCCTAGTTTTTGTACTAGTTATTGCTATATGCTCTAATCGGCATTCTCCTAGCTTAGGATTTGGAGATACCAATATATTTTCTTTTCTTGGGGGTTTCCGAAAGTTAGTTGACGTTAGAATCAACTGGAAAGTTTTGCAGAGTCCAAGGAGCCTTCCTCCATTCTTGTTTGTCCTCCTGTGTGCTGGGTAGTCTCCTACTACGTCTCTGTATTTTCTTTATCTCCCTATTTGTGAGTCGATGACTCCCAGAAGGATTTTGGCATGGTTCACAGGTATCCGGACGATTTCTGTTTCCAAGAGGTCCGAGAAGTCATCAACTTTCGGTGAGTTCTCCTTGTTGTGTTTGTTGATAGATCACGGCAGTTTATGAGGGCATAATTCTTGCTTTTACACTTAATTATCAATAGAGCAATCTTTCAGATTTTGATGATAAGTAAGTGACATTATCTACTACGGTTTTTTATGTATAAGGCAATCCCAATCAGAGGGGTGTTAGCTGTTATCTTTATTGCTAGCTTTCCTTTGAATACTCTGTAACGTTGTCTATCCATGATGTGGTCATCTAGAAATCTAGATTCTTGTACAGCCAGAATCATGATTTCTTGGTCGTCCAGGAGCTGTTCCACTTTTTCTGTTTTCCACTTCGGAGGACTGAGTTGACGTTTATGATCCCGATGCGGTATTTCTTCTTGAATTTAAATTTGGAAGGTGTTTCAGTACGCTCCGACTCATCTTGCACGCAAATGGTGTGACTCACCAGACCGATGCATTGCGTACTGCAATGTTGGATTTCTCTTTCAATTTACCACCTGGGGTAGTGCTCTCACTTAGCGACATTTCCATTCTGAATATAAAATTGTGTTATATAACGGTAGGAATAACATTAAAAAATATTATCATATTGTTAGTCCAAAATGATTGTTTCTCTTAGCTTAGCCGACTAGGTTATTTCGCTCTCTCTTCCGTTGGGAATTGAA
This sequence comes from Anabrus simplex, assembly GCF_040414725.1. Lineage (NCBI taxonomy): Eukaryota > Metazoa > Arthropoda > Insecta > Orthoptera > Tettigoniidae > Anabrus > Anabrus simplex. The sequence continues at coordinate 41,288,581 of NC_090267.1, forward strand.
ATTTATCATCCGCCTCTGAGACCATTGACCATGTTTCACCCTCCTCCTTTCTCAACCGGGGTTGGGTCCGTCTGCAGCGGTGTTCCTACAGTAATCACTTTCTTCTTCAAGCGAATGGACCACTAAGGATCACGCTACAAATTCATTTATTTCTCTTCGTGCGTAATTTTCTCGGTGTCCAATACTAATTCATGCGTTCGCTGGCCTGCTTCCGTTGTTCATCTGTCCAGGCTCTTCCGGTCTTCTTAGTTCTTCCTGCAGCTTGAACACCTTCCGAATTCTCCACTGTGTTACTAAACGTATTCCTTTCCAACAGCTGGACTTCCGAGATGCTTATCCTTTCCATATCCCTATTCGTTTCCTTAATCCATGCTGTGGTGGTCTTTTTTCTCCAGAAATACTCAAATATCTATTATTATTACTACTACTATTATTATTATTATTATTATTATTATTATTATTATTATTATTATTATTATTATTATTATCTGTTACTATTATTATTTTAAGAGCTAGGCAGGTTTAGGAAGCGATAGAGTCTCGGTGCTTAACGAAAAATGAGCAAAGGATTCAAAAAGATAAGCAAGGATTTTAAATAGTATCACTCTTTCTTTTGGTTTGGTCATTTAATGAGCAATTTAATAAACTTGGTCCGAAAATCAGTTTTTCAATGAAGGTCAGAATATAAGGTAATAACAAATTGAAAAGGCAGATAATAAGTCTCAAAATAATGATATAACAAGGAAATAGAAATGTTGCAGAGCAATGCGTGATAGCTTAAAAACGAGGAGAGAGGTTGGAGTGGGCTATTTAGCTCTCTCCTAATACGTTCGATGAGAAGAATTCACGTACCTCACAGACAATGTGAGCGTTAACGATTCAGTAATAAAACATCAACACGAAATACATGTACAAAAATAAGGGGGAGAGAGTCCCAAGCCACGAAAGGTAAAGTGGCCTGAAATTCAAATGCTTTACACTCAGGTAAGGAGAGAAAATTAAAGAAAGGCAGAAGATAGCAGCACCCAAAGAAAAAGGAAAAAGTAAATCACAAAATGAAACATTAAAAAATCTGCCACTGTTTGCCGTTCACCTTACAATATTGCAGTAGGCCACAAACTTCTAACTTATTAATTTATTACCATATACAGTATGCATATGCAGTATAGGCCTAGGGTAGAGAAAGTGATATCTGTCTGCAAACGAATAAGGGTAGAAAATCTCCAGGACAAGGAACTTAGACAGAAGTACATGGATATGATCAGTGAGAAGTTTCGAACAGTGGACAGTAAGCAGGTTCAGCTTACAGAAAGTTAATGGGTTGCATACAGGGATGTTGTAGTAGAAACAGCAAGGTAATGCCTAGGAACAACTGTGTGTAAAGATGGGAAAAGGCGAACATATTGGTGGAATGACGAAGTGAGAGACGCTTGTAAACGTAAAAAGAAGGCTTATAAGTAATGGCTCCAAACAAGGACCAAGGCAGACAGGGAATTGTAAGTAGATGAAAGAAACAGAGCGAAACAAATAGGTGTTGAATCCAAAAAAAAAAAAGTCGTCGGAAGATTTTAGTAATAACCTAGAAAGGCTAGGTCAAACAGCAGGGAAACTGTTCTGGGCAGGAAGGGAGAGGAAAAGGAAATGAACAGTGTTTTGATTAATTCAGGTGAACTCATAATAGATCCCAGGGAATCACTGGAGAGGTGGAGGGAATATTTTGAACGTCTTGTCAACGTAAAAGGAAATCTTCCTGGTGGTGTTGTGAACAGCCAAGCTCATCGGGTGGAGAAAAATGATGATGGTGAAATTACGCTTGAGGAAGTGGAAAGGATGGTAAATAAACTCCATTGTCATAAGGCAGCAGGAATAGATGAAATAAGACTTGAAATGGTGAAGTATAGTCGGAAGGCAGGGATGAAATGACATCATAGAGTAGTAAGATTAGCAAGGAGTGTTGGTAAGGTACCTTCAGATTGGACAAAGGCAGTAATTGCACCTATCTATAAGCAAGGGAACAGGAAGATTGCAAGAAATATCGAGGTACCTCATTGATTAGTATAGCAGGCAAAGTATTCACGGGCATCTTGGAAGGCAGGGTGCGATCAGTAGTTGAGAGGGAGTTGGATGAAAACCAGTGTGGTTTCAGACCACAGACGGGCTGTCAGGATCAGATTTTCAGTGTGCTAAAAGTAATTAAAAAAAGCTACGAGAGGAATAGGCAGTTGCGTTTATGTTTCGTAGATCTAGAGAAAGCATACGACAGGGTACCGAGGGAGAAAATGTTCGCCATACGGAGGGGGAGTATAAAATTAAAGGTAGATAATTAAAATCAATCAAAGGCATTTATGTTGACAATTGTACATCAGTGAGAATTGATAGTAGAATGACTTCATAGTTCAGGGTACTTACAGGGGTTAGACAAGGCTGTAATCTTTCAACTTTGCTGTTCGTAGTTTACATGGATCATCTGCTGAAAGGTATAAAATGGTAGGGAGGGATTCAGTTAGGTGGAAATGTAGTAAGCAGTTTGGCCTATGCTGACGACTTGGTCTTAATGGCAGACTGTGCCGACAGCCTGCAATCTAATATCTTGGAATTTGAAAATAGGTGCAATGAGTATGGTATGAAAATTAGCCTTTCGAAGACTAAACTGATGTCAGTAGGTAAGAAATTCAACGTAACTGAGCGTCATATTGCTAATACAAAACTAGAATAGGTCATTATTTCAAGTATTTAGGTTGTGTGTCCTCCCAGGATGGTAATATGGTAAGCTAATGCAGTGAGCTTGCAATTGCGATCAACAGTATTCCGTAAGGAGGAAGTCAGATCCCAGAAGAAACTCTCCTTACATCGGTCTGTTTTCAGACCAACTTTGCTTTGCGGGAGCGAAAGCTGGGTGTACTCAGGATGTCTTATTCATAAGTTAGAAGTAACAGACATGGAAATTGCGAGAGCGATCGCTGGTAGAAACAGGTGGGAACAATGGCAGAAGGGTACTTCGAATGAGGAGATAAAGGCTAATTTAGGAATGAACTCGGTGGATGAAGCTGTACGTATATACTGGCTTCCATGGTGGGATCATGTGAGGCGAATGGAGGATGATAGGTTACCTAGGAGAATAATGGACTCTGTTATGGGGTGTAAGAGAAGTAGAGGGAGACCAAGACGACGATGGTTAGACTTAGTTTCTAACGATTTAAAGATAAGAGGTATAGAACTAAATGAGGCCACAGCACTAGTTGCAAATGGAGGACTGTAGCGACATTTAGTAAGTTCACAGAAGCTTGCAGACTGAACGCTGAAAGGCATAACAGTCTTTGTGTATACATATATGTACAGTATAACATTATCCGAAAAAAGCCTTATTTCTGATTCCAGCTATTTTCTCATATAATTTATATACAAGAAAACATAAAGGTTGAATAATATTACCTCGAGGATCTCCCCACTTATTGATTACACGATCAGCGAACGCTTTACTTACTGTACTTTTGTACGTTCTGTTTTCTAGAAATGTAGCCACCCTTTCAGTTGATAATTTTCCTAGTCCAATAGTCCCACTTTTTGTCAGTAGTCTGCCATGATCTACCTTGTCAAACGCTTTAGATAGATCAGTAGCATTCGAGGACATTTGATTTAGTGAATTTAAAATATTTGCTATATCTTAGGAATCCTGCTGTCTGAGGCTGAGTGCAATAAACTTTTGTGGACCTTAACTACCTCCTTCGAAATCGTGCCCAATATCATGGGAAATGTAACTTTCCCACAAGTTTCATGCAACATATGTTATATCAAGCTGGCTGGCCTGTAATGATCAGCTTTATGTTTATCACCCTTTGCTTTTTACACATAGGCTACTACAGGAACTCTCCATTCATCCGTTATAACTCTTTCGTAAAACATGTAATCCCTAATGAAATAAGTTTAGGGGAATTTATTCGGTTTTGGTTAATTCCACTAGGAAGTGGATGCTTACTTTTGTCTCGATTCATGCCTATTCATATGGAGAGAGCACAGTACCATCCACTGCAGAAACACCTAATGATGAATATGTACACCCAAATGGGGTTAACGTCTGTAGTCCAAATTCTTAGGCCGCGTGCACACCGAGCGCGCTTCGCATAGTGTGTCGCGTGTTGCTCAACGCTAAGCGTCACGCTAACCATAACCAGTGCTTTGCTCCTAAGCCAGGTGTTCACACCGCCCGCGCTCTGCTGTGCTGAACGCCTATCTTACAGCTAAGCGAAGCGCTGGACAACGCGCAGTGTTGGTTAATTGCTTAGCGTTACCTAGCTGGTTCTGAAGCTATGGTAGAAGAAATTATTCATGCAGTGTTTCAAAGAGAAGAAATATGGAATCCAAGACACAAAAACTACAAAAATGTAACTGTTTTGCAAAATAAGTGGACTTTCGTATCTACAACAGTTTTATCGCATTCCTACAGTAAACACATACAGTAATATTACTTCTATTGTCACACTTTACTGGGCTTAACACTGTGACAGGATGAAATTGCGTATGGATTTTAGTGTCGGAAGTGTCCGAGGAGAAGTTTGACTTGCCAGGTGCAGCTCTTTTGAATTGACACCTGTAGGTGACCTGCGTCGTGGTGAAGATGAAATGATTATGAATACACATATACACCCAGCCCCTGTGCCAATGGAATTTACTAATTATGATTACAATTCCCGACTCTGCCGGGAATCGAACCCGGGACTCCTGTGACCAAAGGCCAGTACGGTAACCATTTACCCATGTAGCCGGACACTTTGTGACAAAGTGCATAGAATCTATCATTTTGCAAATGGAGGGTGGTAACATGAAGAATATCACTCTGCAGGCTAGGAGTGGGTTTGGAAGTAAATATAATATTTGTCACACATTTACGTCACTTTTGTTACGATGATAAATTGTGTATACTAATTGTAACAGTATTGTAAAATACTATTTATAATTATTATATAAAGAGCGTGATTTAGCCGGAAATTTAATTTCCACGTGTTTGCTGCACGGTGCTCCTGGACAATTGGGAATATTGAATTTCTCCCAATACTTCTCTGCTACTTGTCGCCACATTTCAGTTGTAGGGTTTGGAAGGTCAAAGGTATTTTTTGTCATTCTTAAGTAATCATAAAATTTATCGCGACAAAGTCTTGCATCTCTGTACAAACGATGGAATTTTCCGAAAGTAATTCGTTCTTCATTAAATTCATGAATCCACTTTCGATTCTTCTTTCTAGTTTTTAATTTTAAGTAACTGTTATCCATCAGTAAACTGCTTCTAGTGTACTTGGATAACAGCATTAGTTTGTGACGACCCTAAAACGCCTCGCGCCAAACTAAGCTGAGAGCACGGCGTAGAGTTTTCGGTGTGAACAGCAAGCACGCCTTGCGCTATGCATAGCATTTCACGCTACACGCGACACACTATGCGAAGCGCGCTCGGTGTGCACGCGGCCTTAGTAAACGTCATTCTGTGTGATCGGCGGGGTGCGTCATGTAGATAGTGTGGGAGGTCTGCTTCGCGCGTGCTCTCTCTCTTCCCGGTTCGCTAACTCACACCTTATGTTGAGGCACTGCGTACAGTGATTAGCACTATGTGCAGACGAAGAGGAGTGGGAGACGAGGCAGGTCCTTTTTATTGCCTCTCCCCACATGCACGGCCGATTCCCGCGCAGGACGTTAACAAATTATTGGGACTATAGAAGGGCATTCGTCCGTAAAAGAGCGCCATATCCACATATTCGATACAGTTCCACCCCGCGGCCGAACCAAGGTGTAAAACGTATAGGCGAAGAAGGAAATGTATCACATGGCCTTAAATGACTGGAGCGATATTTCTAACGTGGGTACAGTGAAAAATCCACAGCCGGTTTCCAGTTATTCGACCTGGTCAGGAATGGAATGAATGAAGCCCCCATCTAGCGGCGAGGTTAGGAACTGTGCTGGCTGCCGAGGCCTGTTGAATACCTCTGGGGCAATGATTAATGACTGAGAGATGAAATGAAATGATATGATTTTCGAGAGTGGTGCTGGAGTGGAAGATGACAGGGAAAACCGGAGTACCCGGAGAAAATCATCACTATCACTATCACTGTCACTATCAGCCATATTCAATCGTTTTTACGATGTGGCCTCTTTAAGTCCGAAGCAAGGTAGGTTTTCATGAGGTCTCTCCATCTGGGACGGCCTTGAGCGATGTTCTGCCAATTGATCCCAGTAATCTTACGGATGTCTTTATCCCATCTGTCCGGTGATCTTCCCCTAGGTCTCAGATGATCTTTCGGACTCCACTCAAGCACAAGCTTTGTCCACCTATCATCAGTTCTCCGAGCAACATGGCCTTCCCACTGCCATTTTAGGGTAAACATCCTTTCTAAAATGTGACTGACCTGATGTAATCTGCTCTCTTGCTGTCTTTCTTGGTGAAGCCTAGCATGAACCGTTCCATAGCTCTTTGGGTTGTTCTGAGTTTTTGCTTAACAAACTCGCTCAATGTCCAGGCTTCACAACCGTAAATCAGTACAGCGAGGACACTCTGGTCAAAGACTATCTTCTTCAGGTGGGTTGGCATGTTGGATTTGAAGACTGAAGAACTTCTTCCGTAAGCTTGCCATCCTAGTTTGATACGTAGGAAGATTTCTGGTCTTACGTGGAGTAACCGGTATTTGAACCACGAAACCCATTGTTGTGAGGCCGACGCATTGCCGCCTCTACCACGGAGGCTCTTAATGTAGACACAGTGTGCATACACATTTTTCGCATGCTGTAAATATTGAGTTATTATACAAGGAAAAACCGAGACAAAGCGGGAAGCACAAATACAGTCCGGGAAGTGATAGCCGAGTGTCAACATCACTGGCTTCTCATAAATGTGACTGCGGTACACTTCAAGTCCCGGTCAGTGAATTTGTGCGTCTTTTCAATAAAATCTCGTCCCCGTTGTAAAGATTTTGCGTAAAATGGGCAGTCCCATGGCCACATTACGATATCAATAATCACGTTCTTCCATCATTCTGATAATAATGCCTTTAAATATGTCATAATAGGGCAGAGTCAACATGATAACGAATAGAGAACTCAGATCTCAAGGACTTCTATATGTTTTTCTACGTCATCCGTATTCCATTGTATTCTAAATGAACCTAAGGAATTCCATACCAAAGTCCACTGTTACGATAATCATTCGTTTATAGCTGTTATCAACGAGTGATTATTTTAAGATAAGGTCCGAAATATTTAATTTGGAACTTGACCACAAATAATTATCAGATGATGTACTCAATTGGAGTTAACAATCTTCATAATACACGGCAAGATGATTTTGACGGCAACTTCCAGTTCGTTCCGCTGGTACGGTTAGAGATGTCATAATCATTAGAAAAAAATAAAACCATTGTCAACAGTGATTATGGCTAGATACACTTATTAAAATTAAGGACAGTCTATATCCGCACACATTAAAATTTACTCAAAACCAGTTTTCGGTATTTTCGTTCCATCAACAATGAGTCGTCATGTCGGTCTTTCCTGTATGTTTTAATCATATTCACTAGGCGTAAAAGTTCTGTTATGCTAGATTTCTTATTCAATTTTCTATCAGGCGTGATCAAAAAGTTTCCGTTTTAGGGCTGTGCTGCAGCGGACGTAAAACGTAGCGCGAATCCGCTGCGGGTAATTGTAATTAAGATATCCAGAAACCAGATGTGGAATTGCATTAGCTTCCCAGGAGCAAAGGTGAACCCTGAAAACAACTTGATGGTCATGCAATGCCGTGCGATGTTGCAAGTAATTGAAGAAGGGAATGCAAAGATATGGGTCATAGACAAGTTGAAAACAAAAAATAAGCGAGGGATTGTTTCAAGAAACATGTTGTTCAAAGACTGAATAAATAGGTTGAAAGGTACACAATAGATGAAAATGAGGCAGTTGTGAAGAATAAGGTCATTGGGTCTCCTGTATAAAAGTAAGGAAGAAAGTTATAAGCAAGTAAGGATCACCGGATAACTCTGGTGATACTAGGCCAGATTGACGAGGTGTGGAAGTACAGCAACAAATGAGGAGGAGAGATAATACTGTAACACAGGTGATTTAAGAATTAAGAAGATAGCTTGTGCAGGGCAGCTTAAGGCGAATGGCTGGAAAAGAAGTTAAAAATTGTTGAATATTGTATGGTTGCAGAAATGGTAGAAGCTGCTTATTGAAACATCAAGGACACGTTTGGAGAAAGGAAAACCAGGTGTGTGAGTTTCAAGACCTCATATAGTAATGCACACCAATTTTAGGGGAATAAAATAAGGCAGCGAGATAGCAGTAACATATTAAATGGAGATATCAATGGAGAGACGTACACTATACGTTTCTGGAACAAGAAGAGGCTGCTGATTCTCATGAGATAGGGGACCTAATTTTGAGGTCATAATTTGACAGATCATTGAATGACCTAAAGAGGAACAAATCAGCTAAAACTGTGAAATACTCCAATGAGAGAAACCGGCATCGCAATGTTGTTTCATTTAGTGCGTTAGATACATAATACAGAAGAAGCGCCATGATATTTTAACAAGAATGTTGTTATACCTATTCCCAAGAAGGGACGTTCTGACAAGTGTCCTAACTACCGCAAAAATCGCACTACTGCACAATTTTAAGAAAATCAGGAGCATTTACCGAGGAAGAAGGATTAGGGCCTAAATGATATCTGTACAAAAATCAGTCTGCAGTGATAAAAAGTGAGGCCTATGAAAAATAACAAGCATTGCGAAAGGGACTGAAGCACGGTTGCGTTTTGTCCCCTCTCCTTTTCAATACTGATACAAAAGCGGTCGCAAAAGATGTAGCTGAATTTGGAAAACGAATCACAATTCAAACAGGGAAGTTCAAAACTCTGAGATTTGCTATTGTTATTTTATCTTAGTCTGCATAAGATATCTGTAACCAATGTTAATCACTTCTGAAGGTATTAAGATTTGAAAAGACCAAGCTCGATAGCTGCAGTCGCTTAAGTGTCCAGTATTCGTGAGATAGTGGGTTCAAACCCCACTGTCGGCAGCCCTGAAGATGGTTTTCCGTGGTTTTCCATTTTTACACCAGGCAAATGCTGGAGCTGTACCGTAATTAAGGCCACGGCCGATTCCTTCCCACTTCTAGCCCTTTCCTCTCCCATCGTCCCCATAAGACTTATCTATGTCGGTGCGACGTAAAGCAACATGCAAAAAAATGTTTCGAAGAGAAAGAAAAAAAGGCGAAAGGTTAAGAAAAGAAATAAAACTGCCAATTTGAAAGTTTTAATTCAATCTTTCCATTTTCGTATATCCACCAATTCATACCCGCAACTTCTCTCACCTGTGCTCTCCATCAAAGCTTCGTTACAATAACATTTGATTTACGTCCCACTAGCTACACAGAGGTGGATTTACATGACGTGCCAGTAAATATGAGGATGTCGTATTTGAGCACCTTCGAATACCACCGGATTGAGGCGAGATCGAACACGCCAACTTGAGCTCAGAAGGTCAGCGCTCTACTACCTGAACTACCCAGTCCGGAAATTATATTACACAATTAGACTTTCGTCCGCATCAGTGGTGTAGTGGCTAGTGTGATTAGCTGCCAGCCCTGGTAGCCCGGTTTCGATTCCCGGCTTTGCCACGAAATTTGGAAAGTGGTGCGAGGGCTGAAACGGTGCCCACTCAACCTCTGGGGGACAACTGAGTAGAGGGGGTTCGATTCCCACCTCAGGCAATCCAGGAGTTGTTTTCCGTGACTTCCAACTCCTCCTCCAGGCAAATGCCGGGATGGTACCTAACTTAAGGCCACGGCCGCTTCCTTTTCCCTTCCTTGTCTATCCCTGCCAATATTCCCATCTCACCACAAGGCCCGTTTCAGCATAGCAAGTGAGGCGGTTTGGGCAAAGTACTGGTCGTCCTTCTCAGTTGTATCTCCCGACCCAAAGTCTCACTCTTCAGGTGACTGCCCTTGAGACGGTAAAGGTGGGATCCCTCGCTGAGTCCGAGGGGAAAACCAACCCTGGAGGGTGAGCAGATTTTGAAAGAAAGAAGGAAATTTGACTTTAAATCAACGGAGAAAGAATTACAAGTTTATGTACAGTACGTGGGTATTACATATTAGTACCGAAAAAGTTAGTTTCTAAATAGTACAGGACACTTGAAAATATCTTTGAGCGGAATTTATAAGATTTCAGTAACTCCACCAGCACAGTTCATATGCATGGCAATTAGTTGTACTAGGTTGTGAAGTTTCAAGTTTCTACTCACCTTTGTTAACTGAAGAAGGAACTCATTTCAGGGTGAAAGGAGTAGAATGAAGTAAATAATTGTCAAAATAATTTAATATTCGTTAATACACAATAAACAGATATTTATACATTGTATGCAATATGGTACAAAAATGTCATGAAATCAAATATAACAGCGAAACTATACGTTTCGTTATAAGATAAAAAGCATTAAAGGAAAACGCGTTTAATCCTTAGATCAGGGAGTACTTCCACTAGATAATTTTAAATAAAATAACAAATTAAGTCTTAAATAATTTACTCTTACTCTTAGTACTATTAAAATAAACAGTGATGTGAGCGATATTTTGAGGCCGCAGTAGATTTTAAGGAGTGTACAATAAGTTTGTGTATTTCTTAAATAATTAAATTTCTTTCATTCCTTCATTCCTTCAAAGCCATTATAGACAATGTTAAACAAGTAGTAAAACTTTACTGGACGTCTTTATTGCATTCCACTATCTCTGCATCCATTTTCTGTCAGTATGTCTCCTTTCTTCTTCCCTTCTGATATTCCGAATTTTTTGCTTTTTGGAAGCCCTTGAACTTGTTAATTTTCAGTCTGTGTGAAGGTCTATTTCACCTACTCATACTACTTAACCGAAAAATTTGATCCATTTTCCAGTACTTGAACAATGAGTTTCGTCAATCGATCTTAATCCTGGTTTGAGCAGACAGGAATTCCTTTTGTCATGCTCTTTTTTTTGGTACAATTTCTCGCTTCATTTCAGCGGATAATGTCCTCCTACGAGCTGAAATCTCATTGTCATGCGAAGAATTTTTCTGTCAAAATGTTTAGGTTCTCTAGGCCAGGTTTATTAAATCATTAGGAGACAGTTATTTGCATATTCACATTGTTATGATGAATTATGTTATTACAAAATTGTAAAATACCTCTCCTAATCCGTACCAATACGAGGTATTTTCTGATAAAACCCCATCAAGAAAACAATAAGAAAATCTTAAGTTCCGAAACTCCCTTCCACCTAGCGCGCTCAGTGCTGCATGAAAATTAAATGTAATTGTGTGATGATTCTTGAAGTTACGACAGATATCGGAACAATTGCGGTATTCCAATGTGCAGCTGAGGGATTTCAGCACACTCAGAAGTAACCTGGATGTCGGACGTCAAATTCCATCGATGCTAGAGTATGCCATGACAACAGCTGGCATGTATGTACATCGGCACAGCTCAAAGGGACTTTGGAAAACAAGTTGTCTTTCGGAATGTTACAAAAACGTCGGATATCGTTTATATTGTCGTGAACGTGGGAATAAATGCATATAAACAATCACTCTATCAAAGTATCCTCGGCGTGAGATCATGTGGCACATCTGAGTGTGAGGTTGCTGTTACTTCTCCCAGTAAGGAAGTCGTGTGATCCTCCGGAAATTATATCCGATGACTTCTGGAGCGAATATCTTTCGGGAATTACTCTTACGGTGTTTCCAATGTGATGGAAATATGGGAGGAAGTTCAGACTTCTCACTTCTAACGACCGAGGTGTATTCGTCAATCACAGCACACCTTCAGGAGTTTTATTTTCTTCTTGAGTATATACAGAAGGATAATTCTCTGCAGGCGTGGTTGAATACAGTTGGGAGGCATGTGAAGTGCTGGCTACAGGCAGAGGCTTCGGGACTGGCTTCTTCCCTCCTGAAATGAGATCATTATTTTCTCTCAGTCTCACAACATAATTAGCTTAAAACATCCCATATAGAGTAAACCTTTCAATCGTGATAGATGGCAAGTTTTCAATCTCGTGTGGGATCACCGGGATATTTCAGACTGTTCTTTTGTAAGGAGATGCCGGCAATGTGTAACTGTTAATGGTAAACATTCTCAGAACCAGCTGTGAACTGAGAAAGTACATATTTCTATATTAAATGACTCAGTGCTGGGTGAGTGTTTGCCGCATTACGGCAAAGTGCTTGGCGGGAGACAGGCTCGCAGCGCAGGCGACAGAGCGTGTGACAATCCCCGTCATAGTCAAAACAATGTCCCTGTAGCTTTCTTGGTCCCTCACAGAGAAAACATAACGAAACATTTTGGGAATTTTCCCAAGGGGCTAGGTAATGAAGACGGAAGTGAAGAAAAGGATGCAACACCAGAGCATCATGACTTCAGCAGGCGGTGATAAACGGAGGATGCAGAGTGAGTTCAGCAAGTGAGCACTCAGGGTTACTGCCTGGGATAGGACGAAGGAGGGCAAGGTCATGGAACACTAGCACACAGTGGTCAACACAAACAAAGCGTGGAAAGTAATATCACAGTACTGTTTCAATTATGCATTGTGTATGAGAGGTAGAATGTCGGCTTCCAATTCCCAGGATCACGGGTTCAAAGCCAGAAGATTTAGTCAGACTGAAGATTTATTTAAAAGTAAAGACTTTTGTTTTCAGTTTCGACTTAAATATATGACTTTGAATTACTTAGGCTATCGAAATTAATGCATCTAGGAAATACCCATTAATGAAGTGTAGTCAATAACAGAAGAGGTGACCTTTAATTAGTAACAGAGCGGAAGGAAGTCCACGTTGCCACTACGCTCTGCTCAGAAATTTCATATTTACCCGACATAATTCAATTCACTACCCAACAGAGATCCGAGTTGATCTGCCATCTGGTAGGGTTTAGTGCCACGACGAGACTGCCCAGAGTGAGTCTATATGGTCATTATTATTCGGTATCACACATTATTTTAAAAGTTTGGAACAATATTTGTGCATATATAAGTAATCGAATGAATCTGGGGGAACGAATTTGACGTGATATTTGAAGGTTGGATATCCTGTGGCTACGACTACGATACCAAGAGTCACGTAAGGAAACCATAAACGTGATCACCGAAGTAATAATTTCTGATATTAGCAGTTTCTCATTAACGAATGATAATGCCATGATGTGGTCTCATGATGCAGAGTGTGTCCCGGTCTACAAGTGGTCACGGCTGGTCTGCACTCTGACCGGCCAACCGATCAGAGGAGGGGTGGCTACGCCTCTACCAATGATCTACGCACTGCATTTAAGAGACGTAAGAGGGCTGGACCTCAAGGTTGGTCTCCACCGTCGGCTCTCTTCAGATTCCGTGATTTTCCATACTCTTGCACTAAGGCGAATTCCAGGACAGATCCTAGTATGGGCCACGGCCTTCAACCCTCTTATCTTCTCCGTGCATCTCCTTCACCGTTACAAATCTCCTGGCATGAGAGACGACGTTACCGTCTAAGAGGCCCGCCTTCCCCCTTCAGGGAAGGAATGAAAACATTTCACTAGTAGTAGTACCGTGGTATCGGCTGCAAGACTTTTGTGCATTAATATCGATGCTAAGTTCTCCCTGTCAGATCACACTACTCTAATAATCTGTTCTTGTTAAGAATTTCGAGCCGGCCCCGTGGTGTAGTGGTAGAGTACCTGCCTTTTACACAGAGCTCGCAGGTTCGATTACCGGCCAGATCTGGATTTTTGCCTGGATCTGTAGACTGGTTTGAGGCACACTCAGCCTATTGAGGAATCTGGCGGTGAGATAGCGCTCATGGTCTAGAAAGTCAAGAATAACAGCCTAGAAGGTCGGTTGTGTTGACCATACGACACCTCCTAATCTGAAGGCCTTCGAGCTGAGCAGTGGTGGTTTGATAATCCAAGGTTCCACGGGGTGTAGCGCTATGGTTTGTTTCGCCCAGATGATGATGATGATGATGATGCTTGTTGTTTAAAGGGGCCGAATATTGAGGTCATCAGCCCCTAATGCAATGAAATGAGACGAAATGGAATGACATATTAAAAGTCCAACATCTTCCACTGACCAGGATTCAAAATGTGAGGACAAGGATGAATGGATGGATATGAATTTAAAACAGTCAATGGATCCAACCCGCAATATCTCGCATTCGCAGAAACTGACGTGAAACAATAGTATTACTGACCAAGGGACTGCATCTATAGCATAATACTGAAGCGATGAAGCTTTTAGTCCAAAAGGGGTCCAAAATCCAAGTCATCGGCCTCTCATAATGGTACTTATTGTTAGGCAAGTAGAACCATGGTATTTGACACGTTGCGGTACTAATCAAAAGTAGCGTAGACTCGCGGCATTCCACACAGTATGGTACTATTCACAGGTAATGAAATTCGCACATAGGAGACAGACCTATGGTGTTTCGCACACTGTGGCGCTATTTACAGGCAACGCAAACCTATGACGTTCCTCACAAAAGTGGACTAACCAGGAACCCACACTATCCCGGGGTGTTCCTCACAGAGTGGATACTAAGCACAGGCAAGGCAGAACTATGGTGTAGCTCATTCCATGGTATTGCTCATACAGGTGTACTAATCACAGGAACTGTAGAAGCCGGCACCGTACTCTATTGTTACTAATCACAAACCTATTTGGTGCCTAACATATTGGTACTACCCGCAAGTAAAAGTGACCCATGGTGGTACAAATCACAAGTAGTCGCATGGTTATAATTTGATCAACCGCTGGTCACCCCTTTTAGTCGCCTCTTACGACAGCCAGGAGATACCGTGTCTTCGTGTGCGTCTCCCACCCACAGGGGGGCTGTCTGTTTGGTCCGCGAGAGGTATTTTATTTCCCTCAAGTCCGCCGGCAATCCGGTTAGGACCCCCCCTATCCGCCACCCGGTACGCGCCTCATGGGAGTATCACCTCTCCGCCTGCTACGCCAAAGTAGTATGTTCGTGGGTTTTGCCCAGAAGACCGAGAGCTCTATGGAAGCATACGAGTACTTGAGTTTTGGGAAAACAATGTGATCTGTGAATTTTCTCGACTTTAAAATTTCTTCGATCTTGGCTGGGATACAATCTCTCTATCTTGGACACTAGCGACTAACCTGATAACCATTCTACCAACAGACCTGGAACTAAGTTGGCTACTTTTCAGGGATACAAATTCTCGAAGTGAGAAGAAGCCTGTCATATTTTCTATGGCCAGTTTTGATACGGAATATCTATGTACAGTAAGTTGTGCATATTTCAGTGATACTACGCTCATATCATATAAATTCCTTATTTATTCCAGTAACCTCGAAACTCTCAAAATAAAACCGATCATTTTTGGAGTTTATTACATGGATTGAGGTACTAATGTAACTGACGAAAATGATGAGAAATCATGATGCGCTTACCTAGCAGCTCTTTCTCGAGGACGATGAATGGTGATTCGAAGACTAGAGACATAGGGATGGCGAATATCAGAGCGAGCACCAGGTCACCGAAGAAGTGAGGAAACTAGAACAATAAAAGTATTTGTAAGACAATGTGTGAAGTTAGAGCAAGTGCACAACATTTGAAAGCAATCATGATCATATAATCTATGTTTTTAATTTAGGTAATAATATTTTAATATTAAGGTGACTGTAGTTTAACATAGGGACAAGGGGATAATGTTAGCTGAGAAATTCCAGGTAAACTCGTTGAGAGACAAATTGTTTTTGAGGGAACGAACCTAATTGGAGTTCTAATAAATAGATTTTATGTGTTTCCTTTAAAATAATGTATCTGGTAGGGACATGAGTCCGGTCGCATTGTAATCCACTGAAAACCAAACCAAACCCCATGGCACTACAGCCCTTGAATGGCCTTGGCCTACCAAGCGACCGCTGCTCAGCCCGAAGGCTTGCAGATTACGAGGTATCGCGTGGTCAGCACGACGAATCCTCTCTGCCTTATTCTTGGCTTTGTAGACCGGGGCCGCTATCTCACCGTCATATAGCTCCTCAATTCTAATCACGTAGGCTGAGTGGACCTCGAACCAGCCCTCAGGTCCAGGTAAAACTCCCAGACCTGGCCGGGAGTCGAATCCTGGTAAGAGGCAGGAACGATACCCCTACACCACGGGGCCGGCATTGTAATCCACTAGCAGGAAAATTCAGCCTGGGAAGGACACACCTCGCTCTACAGCAGCATAACACGTGTCTGTGAACTGGAATGGGGCTAGGAGTTAAGCCGGCAAATTATTCGTCAACGCTGTTATGTGGCTTTGCATACCTTCCAGGCGTACTGAATGGCGATGCGAACGGATCATTGTCCTCACCAGATTCTTCTACCACTTTTCGCAAATCTGTAGTATCGGGGGTGTTAACTGCGTCGCGCATGTAGATATAGCAAAGTTTTAAGGCCAGATGCCATTCCTACGCCAAAGCTATATGGAAGGATGTCCTTTCTATTGCGTTTTTCTGTAGTGGTGTGTTGCGTGGTGTGCTTTCTGAACGTGAAGAGGAAAGTGTTGCGACAGACACCAAAATCCAGTCACCGAGCCAAAAGAATTAATCGGAAGCGATTAAAATCCCCAACCCGGCCTGGAATCGAACTTGCGACCCTTTGATACGAAGGGAAGTACGCTGATCTTTCAGCCAAGGACTCGGATTTTTCCTCACCAGATATATGTACATAATTCTTCTTAGTCTGCTTCTGTATTTCATTTACTTTGAGAGGGCAATATGTGTTTTTTAATCCGAGTTTTAAGGTTAGATTCCCTTTCCGACACCAACCATATTGTGAAGGGTGCCTTCAGTACAGCCTGCGAGTTTCTGTGGTTGTTGGTAGTGTGATATATTTTGTGTCAATGAACACAAATTCCCAGCTCCTGAGTTACATGAATTAACCAGACGCAATTGAAATCCGTTTCGACCATGAATCGAACCCGGTCCCTCTGAACTTAAGCCAAGGAGCTGGACGAATTCTGACCGAAGAACACGACTATATAATTGCATTATTTCTGACAGAGAGAGAGAATTGGCAGCCCCGAATAGTCTATACCGTGGTTTCTCATTTTCGCACCAGGCTAACGCTGGGGCTGGTCCAAAATTAAGGACACGGCCACTTCTTTCCCCTCCTTACGTCGCCGAAATCCTTCAATATGTGGATGTGACGTTAAACCAATAGCAAAAATGTAATAATAAAAATGATTATATATATATTGCTAAAATATAAACTTACTACGTATAAATCATCCAGGTGAACAGGCACACGTGTAGAGGCGTACTGAGTCACCTGCAGGGACGGGTGTAACAAATACACAGAATATGACAGCCTGCTCAGAACTTGGAACCAGTCCCATGACAATATCGAGTTGATGATACCTGCAACAAAAGAGAAATGAGATCATAGGAAGGTATTCGGATATTGATTGATCCATTAAGGGGAACTGAAATTCTGGATCATGTCAAGATTTAAATTGGCAAATTTATGCGATCTCCAACATTTAGGTTTCATCTCCTCGGACGTTCAAATTCAGAGTTCATTTTAACTTATAAGCTAACTGTTCCAGAGTCAACTAATAATAATAACAATGACTCAGGATATCTTATTCATAAGTTAGAAGTAACAGACATGAAGTTAGCTAGAATGATTGCAGTTACAAACAGGTGGGAACAATGCGAGGAGGGTACTCGGAATCAGAAGTTAAAGGCTAAGTTAGGAATAAACTCGATAGATAAAGCTGTACGCATAAACTGGCTTCGGTCGTGAGGTCGTGTGAAGCGAATGAAGTAAGATAGGTTACCTAGGAGAATAATGGACTCTGTTGTGGAGAGTAAAAGAATTAGTGGGAGACCAAGACGACGATGGTTAGATTCAGTTTCTAACGATTTAAAAGAAGAGGTACAGAAGTAAATGAGGTCACAGCACTAGTGCAAATACTGGATTGTGGCGACGTTTAGTAAATTCACAGGCGCTTTCAGACTGAACGCTGAACGGCATAACGATATGCAATGATGATATATGTATGTAATAATAATAATAATAATAATAATAATAATAATAATAATAATAATAATAATAATAATAATAATAATAATAATAATAATAATAATAATAATAATAATAATTGTCGCATGGCGTGTGGGACAATCTCACAATATTTTTCCAATTACCTTGGAAAAATAATTCTTCCTTCTGGATTAAATAGCCTTTTTCATTACGGAAAGAGCCTCAAACTTTCATAGGGCATTTAGACTAATACGGGACTACTACAGTAAACTACAGTAATGTTAAACTGCAACATTAAAAAAATATTTATCTTACCGGAAGCTCTTTATGCATCAGAAACCTTAACTTTAGGAGGTCACTGTAAAATTTCAGATATTGAAAAACAAAAACGTAAAATTCTTAAGAAAATATACGGACCCGCGCAGAAAAATGCAATTTTAATCAAATGGGGGATTGGAGAGCTCTATGGTCACACAGATAGTTTCATCAATACTGTACGTAGGACACGTTTGGCAATTTTTGGACTCACAAGATGATTATTTAGTGTAATTATTTCCCACAATAATAAATTGGCTGGAGGAAACAAGAGAAGAAAGGAATGAATTGAACTTCAAGGAAGACATCATGAGGGATATAGAAGTTTTCAGGACCTTAGAAATAAATACACACCGTATAATTTCAAATACCACCCGCAACCGAATAAGACCCGCACCCTTATTTTGAAAGAACAAAATTTAAAAAAGTTAAGTCAAAATTATTTACAATCTTTACTAACACACATCAACTGATAAGAAAATACAAATATAGGTACCTAAACAAACATTTCCAGAACGATATCCAATGAATTCAGTCAACATCATCATCATCAGTACCAACTTCGGAACTTTCATCACCATCACCTACCCAGAAAATGTCGTCATGGCTGCCATCCATAGCACTAGAAATGCTACATTTCCTGAATCTCTTCCGTATGAGGTCTGCAGGGATACGATTCCATGCCGGCAAAATCCATCAACACAGCAGCTGAACTTCTTGGAGCTGAATGCGACCAGTTGGCGTCAGTGTGTGATTATCAGCCACCATCCATTCTATATAGCGCTATTTCAAGGCTGCTTTAAATGGACGATTCACGCAGACATCCAGCGGTTATAGCATAGACGTCATCCCTCCCGGAATGACTGCTAGGTCGGTTTTACCTTCCTTGATATGTTTCTTCACAGCGTCTGTTGCGTGGCCGCGGTAGCTGTTGAGAACAAGCAAGCTCTTTTGTCCGAATAATGCACCAGGGCGACGTTGGCAGACAGTCTTTACCCAGTCTTCCACGAGTGAACTGTCCACCCAGCCGGCGCTGCTGCCCGATTTACGCGCATTCGGAAAGATAAATTTCCCAAAATTTTAAATAACACCCGCACCCAATTTCGGAAGTAATAATAATAATAATAATAATAATAATAATAATAATAATAATAATAATAATAATCGTATGGGCACAGCTACCTTGTGCAGACATTTCAATTTGACGCCATCTGGCTGTCTGCTCGTCAATTTCGACGTTCCGTTTTACTCTAGGCCCCCACTAGGTGGCAGACCGAGTAAACCGAAACTCCCTTGGGCGTCTATGGCTGAGATTTAATGAATTTTGTCGGGTAAACACCAAATGTGTCACCAGAGATATTTTACATGCCGACATCGTACGACATGGAGTGTCGAATGGACATTTTTCCGCCCTTCAAAAATCCGACTACCTCTGCCGGGTTTGAACCCGCTATCTTGGGATCCGGAGGCCGACACTCTACCGCTGATCCACAGAGGCAGCCATTTTGGAAGTGATATTTTCGAAAAAGCAGCGCTGGAGGTATTCGAGATTATACGGAATTTATGGTGAAACCTAGCAGCAGGACTGGTGCAAAGCGGTCATAAGGTCCCAAAAGGCAACACAGTGAGTTCATGAAGATACTTTTTGAAGAATAGGAAGGCGAAAGTAATCAAACCTACGAACAAGTTTCAACACGCTCTATGAATGGTCATAACGAAACAGGAACAAATGTCATATTGCCTGAAATCTGGAGGGCTGAGTAGTTTTTAGGAAGGGCCCAAATATAAAACAGGCAAGAAGTGGACTGAACAGATAAATGAAGGTCACCGAAGACAAATTTGGGAGTACAGAAAAATGTTTTAAGATCATGGAAGTGAACAGTTGTAAAACGTAGTCCGTAGGTTTCGAATTAAATCTTTAAACAATGAATTTTAAGGACTCGGCTACCGAGTTTCATACTGCTGAGGTGATGCCTTCTAGGAAAGTCTACTTAAAGGAGAGTTGCCAGAGTTAATGACAGTTTTTCACGCGACACAGGGTGCACTTCAGCATGCCGGAAACAATAAGCGGCAAGATCATCAATCACTCTTAAAATATTGACAGCCTCAATCCAGTTCGAACCAGTAAAGTTCAGATTATGGGACGGACACACTATTGTTGATCCACTGGGGTGGCTACGATAGTTACGTGAATTTTACAGCTTTAATATTAACTATGACTTCTTTTGCTTTAAGTATTTATCGAAGGGAACAAATCCTGTATAAATTTATCAATTTCAGGCCATGGGAAATATCTGATTCCGATTTGAACCAGTAACTTTTCAGAACTGCTCTGAGAATTTTTGAGACATTTACTATTATCGGCTCTATAATGTGTCAGATGAAGGTACGTATTTTATTGCCAAAAATGAGATGATAGAAACTGAGATCGAAGTAATCCATTCAGAATACTTGTAAAATTGGCCACTTAATTCTTATCTCTTTACTTCACTTGTGATTTCATTGTTACCAACATAAAGAATGAAGATTTTTCTAGGAATTCATGGAAACCACATTACTGTGTATCAATTAATATAGATACATTAGATTTCCAAGAGAGCCACGTTAAAATGGAATGAGTTTATCTGTAATATTTTAGACGCCAGGTAATTCTTTCCTGCTGTACTTCCACGAGATACGATCCACCGAACCTCACACGGATTGTGTTTACTTGAGCAGGTACACGGCCTGCAACATGCGGAGACTGGGTATAGTGTTTGAACTATGAACGTAC
Source organism: Anabrus simplex (assembly GCF_040414725.1). Lineage (NCBI taxonomy): Eukaryota > Metazoa > Arthropoda > Insecta > Orthoptera > Tettigoniidae > Anabrus > Anabrus simplex. Next base: position 41,309,700 of record NC_090267.1, read on the forward strand.
TGCGCTGTTAGTAACAACTAGAGCTAGGATTATTATATAATATTCAAGTGCAAATCCAATATAATTTTTAAACAGTATAATTGTGCCTGGTCTATCCCCGCAGAAAATAGAACTTACGATTAGTGTGCCCATCATACTACTCCGTAATTTAAGCCCAACGAAACTTTGCAGTTTTACTAGATCGCGAGTTGTGTCATTGCAAAGAAACGTTATAGGAAGTCGTATAATATCCGGATGCGGAAAAGGTGAGACGATGTTTATACAATGGATTCCCATCATACAGTCAAATTTTCCATTTGATTTCTAAAGTCTACAATTTCATATCAACATCAGCTTTGCCATGGCCATCAACAAGTCACAAGGGCAAATGTTGAGCAAAGCTGGCATAGATTTTTCTAAGGGTTCCTTTACCCATGGGAAGCTATATGTCGCATGTTCACGAGCGAGGAATGCCACTGGCGTTGTTGTTTTAGCCCAAGGCAATCGTACACCAAACATTGCATATAAACTTTTCCAACGACATTATACGAAAAGACAAAAAGCAAAAAACTATTTCAGACGTTAACAAGGAAGCTTTATAAGTCAAAAATAAATTTCAACGCGTTCGAAGTCGCAGGCACAGCTATTAAAAATAAAAGTACTGCACTTTATCTAATTTACCTGTGTAAAATGAGGTGTGTTAAAAAAAGAAAATGTTATTTTGCTTTTAAATAAATATTTTAAAACATCTAACGGCTTAATTAATAAACGTGGGTGAAGCCAAGGGTACAAGCTAGTTATGTACATAAAAATGCAATCAATATCAGTGAAATATGTAGCTAAATATGTAATATTCACAAACTTTTTTAGAGTATTATTGCACTAAATTTACAAAAGTTTTCGTATATTCCTTTTATTATGACTTACGGTTATAATATGAGACAAATTAATAACTGGTTAGATAGAAGAGAGTTTGGGTTTAGGAAAGTTTATTTCACTGAAGCTCAACTTGTAGGATTCCAGCATGATATAGCAGATACCCTTGAGGTCAAATGGACTATTGACCTATCTAAGGCATTTGATGGGGTAGATCATGGGAGATTACTGGCAAAATTAATGCAATTGGACTAGACAAAGAGTGACTGAATTTGTGGCTATATTTCTAGAAAATAGAACTCAGAGTATTAGAGTAGGCGAAAATTTATCTGATCCTATAATACATCAGATGAGAGTTCTTCAATGCAATATTATAGGAACTTTATGCTTTCTTACATATATGAGTGGAATCAGAGATAAGGCTGCTTGCAGATGATGTTATTCTGTACAGAGTAATAAATAAGTTACAAGATTGCGAGAAACTGAAAAATGACCACGATAATGTTGTGAGATGGACAGAAGGCAATGGTATGATGATCAAATGGGGCTAAAAGTCAGGTTTTCAGTTTCACAAATAGGGAAAAGTCCTCTCAAGTTTTAATTACTGCGTTAATGGGGTGAAAGTTTCTTTAGGGGATCATTGTAAGTACCTAGGAAAGATTTTCATTGGGATAATCACATAAGCGGGATAAAATACAGATCTGTGCACATGTTTATGAGGGTATTTAAGGGTTCTAGTAAGAATGTACAGAGAGCGAACTCTAAAAGAAAACTACTGATTAACATCAAATGCAGGAAAATTGCGTACTTGGGGCTTGTGTTACGTGGTGAAAGATATGCAGTATTACACCTCATTTTAAAGAGCAAAATAGGAAAACAGCAAGGAGTAGGTAGAAAAAGAGCCGTCACGTCTCAAGAACATTCAAGACTGGACTGTAATACGAACCGTCGCAAAAATCTACCGTTTTGTTGAAGATAATAATACTGTCCATACTGATCGCCAACGTCCGAGAGAGTGGGCAAGGCATATAGAAGAAGAAAAAGAATGTAAAGGACAGGTCACATACGTCTCTGGTATGAACCCAACTAGAGTATGCTTCCAGTGTATTGGACGGTTACCTGGATTACTTAATTCAAGAACTGGAAAAATCCAAAGAAAATCAGCTCAAATTTTCTGTGTGATTTCCGACAAATGAGTGGCGTTACAAAAATTTTGCAAAGTTTGTATACGGAAGACTTGGGAGAAAGGAGACGAGCTGCTCGACTGGGAGGTATGTTCCGAGCTGTCATTGGCGAGATGGCGTGGAATGACATCAGTAGACGAATAAGTTTGAGTGATGTCTTTAAAAGTAGGAAAGACCACAATATGAAGATAAAATTGGAATTCAAGAGGACAAATTAGGGCAAATGTTCGTTTAAAAGACAGGGAGTTAGGGATTGCAATAACTCACCAAGGGAGATTTGCAGTAAATTTCCAGATCCTTTGCAATCATTTATGAAAATTCTAGGAAAACAACAGATAGGGAATCTGCCACCTGGGCGACTGCCCTAAATGCAGATCAGTAGTGAATAATTGATTGCATTTTTTAAATATACGTACCTCCATATTTTATGACAAAGTCATGGTTATTGCTTTAGATAATTTATTATAGTCTAATGTTTTCTAATTTTGACAGAATAAGAATAAGAATAAGAATAAGAATAAGAATAAGAATAAGAATAAGAATAAGAATAAGAATAAGAATAAGAATAAGAATAAGAATAAGAATAAGAATAAGAATAAGGATAAGAATAAGAATAAGAATAAGAATAAAATAAGAATAAGAATAAGAACAAGAATAAGAATAAGAATGAGAATGAGAATAAGAATAAGAATAAGAATAAGAATAAGAAAAAGAATAAGAATAAGAATAAGAATAAGAATAAGAATAAGAATAAGAATAAGAGTAAGAATAAGAATAAGAATGGTGTGTGGCCTCTGGAAACGCCTGGTGCAGGTCTTTTGATTTGATACCCGTAGGCGACCTGCGCGTCGTGATGTGGATGAAATGATAATGAAGACGACACATACATACATCCAATCCCCGTGCCAGAGGAATTAACTAATTATGGTTAAAATTGCCGACTTTGCCGGGAATCAAACCCCGGACCCCTGTGACTAAAGGCCAGCACGCTAACCATTTAGCCATGGAGCGGGACAATTTCCAAATTAAAGGCGTAATCAAAATACTTCAAATATCAAAAAATAACAGTGTAATGTCCTGCAAATTTTGGAGTATTGTTTTAGCTAATTTCCTGTTGTCTTTATGCCCTGAAAATGAAACAAATAAATGTTACTAAATAAGGTTAATAGAGAATCTATCTTTTAACCACTATTAAGTAACGCAAATAATAAGACAACATTTTTATCGTGATGCTCAATGTGTGACGAAGTACTTCTCCATATTTTTCCTTCTGATGTTTTGGCGCTAGTGCGATATAACCCTTGTAGGCTGAGAAGGAAGTCACTGGTGCATATTTTACTAGGGAAAAGCAGCCGCGTGAAATATATTTCGAGGCTCTTCTTGTTCATCAAAAATGATCTTACAAATAGATAGGGAGATTGAATAACCTAGATTTCGTTTCAAGACTGCATGGAGTCTGTTCAAAACTGTGACCAATGAAAGGTACCTAGCCATCCCAGATTCTGAGCTAGTGCTGTCGAATGCAGTTGAGGTAATCGGAAAGATGGTTAGATATCCCTATTTTAAATTAATTTTAAAGTCAGCTTTAACAATTGGAACATATTCTCTCCGAGATAAATTCACCAATTATTTTACTATAGTCTGAAAATTAAACGAGCCGACACCTTTTTAATAATTATCTAGATATATACAAGAATGTGATTTTCTTCACATAATATGTCAAACTATGTAAAATGAAGCACGGGTATAACCATATCACACCCAAAATTCGTCAACATTTTTAATCTTGGATTATCTACAAGTAGAGGATGGAATGTGGAATTACATAAGGATCCGGGCACTATTGAAGAGTATATCAGAAAATCCTTGAAGTTAAACACCTCACCTCCATGACCTGTGGCGCAGAGAAAGACAACCATACCAACACCCAGCGCCCAGAGCGGTCTGTCGAAAGCGTTATACAGTGCGGAGGTGATGGGTTCGAATTCATAATCAGGCTGCTGGAAGACGTGCACTATGCAGAGAGTAAAGAGCATGATACCTGCTGCAATCAGCCAGAGGAGCAGTGTCACCACCTGAAACACACGTTAAAGTGTAAGTAATACATATATGGCGTATTGTCAGAACATGCTAACCCCCTAAAATGGCTTTTTTTGTACTAAAACAGTGGCTATATAAAATAAACAATCCTCGCTCGTTTGGTGCAGACCTGATCGCTGTCAATGTTCCAATCGAGTTTTTCTGACAAGAGCATTTATCATGTATAGGCCAAACCACTGTCCATCTTTCATAATATAAACACGGGGACTTAGAGTGATAGGATCAAATTAAACGTTACTGCATATTTGGGCATTGCTTGTTTTCAGTCATAAAGCATAGATTCCTTAGATCATACCATCAATCATTTGTTAATACTTCTTGTCTCTGATGCATATGTTCTTTTAACATCTATAGCGAACGACTTATTTCGTGGTAAAAGAATGGTAGATGCTGTACTTAAAAGCCACAGCAATAAGAAAGTATTGGTAATTAATCTACTTCTTCTAATACCAGGCAGGTTATAAAGGAACAAGTTAGTAACCGAAATTAAAAAGAAAGTGCCACAAATAATTATTTCCAGGTCATACTTATCAGTAGTGGTTCAGAGGAAAAATAATGATTTCTTTTCATTTCCGAGCCTTATAAAATGTCGTTTTACTAGGAAAAGAATCTATTTGCATGGTGTAACATTTTCTGGCTACATGTCACCAAGAAATTTGGAGAATTTAAATTAAAATTCAATTATTCACTTTAGAATGAGGCGCCTTAAAGAATTTATAATATATATAGAATAGGACAGCAATCAAAAGAAAACATGCATTTGCGTGTTGCCTATGAGGAACCGGTGAAGGTTCAGAAGAAGGAATATGCTGTCTATGTCAGAGCTTATTGATTCTCTGTGACAAAGATTCTACCAGGAACTTCGTGCTTCAAAGGATGTTACTACCTATTTGATTGATAGTGGTAGTGCTAGTGATAAAGAGTTCTTTTAAACCAAGTATTTCGTTTTTCTTTCAAATGGACAAACTGTACAATAATTACTAGTTACGAAGCATGTACGCTTCTAAAAGTGAATTCTATGTGTAATTTGATACAAAATTGATAATGCTTATTCCACTGTACATTGATTTACTACTGTCAGTTAATAGTAACAAAATACATAAATATGCAGATATCATGTTCTGATTATGGAAAACATAATTTGGTCATGCAATGATAACACCATTTCTTTTCAAGTCATGAAATTTAGGAACTATATAGAAGCATAAGCATATGAATATGACAAAAAAAACTGCCAACGCATTATATTTTCATTTGCATTTATATATGTACCAGATTTTCGACTTTTAAATTAAATTTGGAAACAAAAAAGTTATATCTCGAAACAGTATTTTTGTGTATAACATGTTCTGACCAACACCACAGATAATTGTCATACAGTAAAAGAAACATATCAAGGACGCGAAGTTCAGGCACTACAAGGCAACAGTGAGGAACGCGGTGCTGTACGCGGCCGAGACGATGACATTATGGGGCAGAGCAACTGGAGAAGGAAGAGAGAAACATTGTGAGAAAGATAGTGGGACTAAAAGGAGGAGGTGAAAGATGGGGTCGAAGATCATGGGACCAACTGTAGCGAAACATGAGGACGATATCCGAAGATTTGCTGATGGACATGTGATCAAGGTGGACGTGGAGATAATGACTAGAAGAGTAAGGGCGAAAACTGGTAGGACGAGAGGAAATACGGGAACTGGGTGGGTTGTCTGGACCGAGATAGGGATCAAGGTGGAAGGGACAGTGAACTCGAGAAATAAATATACACCAACCAGTATACCTGAACTCAATGACAGAGAAAGGTACAGGAACAGGATGGAAAGGAGAGAAGAGGATACTGAAAATATCATCTGAAGAGAAGGAGAGACAGGATGAAGATGTTATGGGAGGAGAAAAAGAAAACCCAAAAACTGGAAAAGCTGCCCATGATCCTGCAGAGGCCGTAACGGAAGAAGATATCCAGTGAAGTTGCATTTCTTAAATGTTACCCAGAAATGAAGGATTACTTAAAGTTCATGGGGCAACAGCTCCAAAGAGTGAGGATGGCCTGCAGATTACGAGGTGTCGTTTGTTCGGCGCGAGGAATCCTCTTGGCCGTTATTTTTGACTTTTTAGGCCGGGGCCGCCAACTCACCGTCAGATAGTTTGTCAATTGTAATGAAGTAGACTGAGTAGGCTGCAAATCATTCTTCAGATCTAGGCAAAAATCCATACTTGGCCTACCGTGTAACAGGCAGACATGCTTCCCCTAACATGGGGCTCGCAAGATGGGAAGATATTACATATTCAACTTTTGTATATATGATTTGGAACAACGATACATATTTAGGTAACATAACTTAAAAAGAACATGTGGACTTAATATTCACAGGGAGAACACACGTTCAAACTCTCCAGCTACTATGCGAACAGTGAAGAGGACTCGACAAGGTCCTCCCGACAACAAAGATATGCGGTGGAGGGCATTCATTCGTTATGTTCCAAACCTTTTGGAAGCCTGTTCCACACTCATATTATAGAGCGTTTTAAAGCCCACTCATAAATATAAATGCAGACTTTCCACAGCTAGAGTCAAATATGTTGAGATATATCTTCATTGGAAGCCAGATCTATTTTATATTCATATAAAATGAAAATATCATCAGGCATTGTCCATAAATGATGAAAACATTTTATAAGGGCACAGTAGGGGTCCGTATACTAGGAAAAACGTAAAATTAAACAATTTGATCAATTGTACCGGAAGTTGAAGGGCTCGGAAAGGTTCCAAATTGTCGGTATTGGACACATCTAAGTCTATACCGGCGATTCACTGATGAAAGGAATGCATATTGTTTCTGAACAATGTATGATGGAATACATAATTTAGAGTCATTAAAAGTGTATTGACAAGGAGGATCCAACATATTGAACCCTTTTGGTCCACTATGAAGGATACCTACCTTCCTTACATATCAGCAAAATTTCATGAGATCTGTCTCCTGGGTCGTATCGGGTTCTTCATCACTTGCTGAGGTAAAGGTAGGGTTCAGTAATTCTAATCTATCTACTCAAATGAAAGGTATGTTTAAAAATATTCCTATTTATACAAGTAATCTCTGAAGATTTAATCATTTTATCATCGGTATCATTGGAGTCAAATCGTGTCCATTGGACACCACAATCATTTACACAGAAGGTCAGAACACTGGTGTGAGCCTCTGACATAACTGCCTGATGGGTATCCTTATTAGAAACCATCGTCTCAATTATTAATTAAAAAAGGAAAGCCTGGAAATCCTTAGATTCGGCTTCCATGTGAGACTACATGTACCATCATAGTGATTCTTTATCGTCCAGTCCTCACAACACGAACTATGGACTCTGGGTATAATTAAGGCAGTCCAATCGGTGTGTGCCACACAGTGGTTATATGGCATGGACCCTTAATTGAATCGATGTGACCTGCGACTATGTCATGGACCGACATCTAAATTTCTAAGTTACTTTAAAGTCATTGTGGATGATGACCACAAGGAAAATGATGCTACGGCGGCATATGACCCTACTGTTAGTCACTGAGGGTGATGACCCCAAGACCATCTAAGTTTCTAAGCTGAAGGCTAAACAGAATTAAGTTACATCGGTTGATGACCAAAGTTTCCACTTAACTAACCCCAGCACATTTACTGCTCAATCAATCGAAGTCAAATAATGCAACAACAACAACACTCACAATACTTTGTGGCAGTAAAATCCATTACCTTCGGATATGTCCCCTTGATCGTTAACATTTAAAAATATTCCCAGAAAACATACTAAGATTTCCAGAATGCATCTCCCAGTTATTCGCTTTGATTTAAAGTTATTTCAAAATACTTTTCCACTGAATGTAATAATTACATACATTTAAATGTTTTAATGAAATCTTAATGAACAACAAATTCTATCTTCGCGGATGAATGGTTTCTTTCACAAGTCCCTAATTAACGTCTTGACGTAATTCATTGTAATCATGTTGGATGTATATCGTCGGTAGCTGGAAACATTTACATCACTTATTTCCAGTATTTATCCTGTTTCGTAACATCACACTTTAATTTAATCTAATACTAACCATTATTACTACTTGGATAACCCCGATAATTAAGTACAAAACCATAAGTAAATCGCCGTACAATGTAAACAGATTACTTGTCATAACATTTCCGTGAAGCTTTGTGCGCCCCTCACAAAGAAAACAATCATCATTGCCATCGCTCTATATTTTGGACAACCCTCAAATTGGCTAACCTCGCTCATTATACTCTAAGTTCGTGGTCTCAAATGTACATTACAATCTCAATTAAACAATTTTACAGTATCTAATAACATGCACGTTATTCCCGGATGAAAATTTCAACTAGATCCAACAGTTAACGTTATCCCCTGCAATTTCGTTTCAATGTGTAACACACTCTGCACGTTCCGTTATTCTAGCTGCGAACTCCTATCAGCTGACGGCATTGAGACACGACCTCCGCTCTGCTGTGATATGAAACATCCGTTCGTCTAGCTTGACTGGCCTCTCAGAATGAAACCTTTAACCTCGCCGACATAATTAAACAAATACAATATTTCTGACCAACAAAATGCACACAGATTATACTTCAAAATGCCCTACAATAATTGTACACGTCGCAAATTAATACCGGCACGGATTCTCTAGTTCTACTTTCCATCCCAAACATTACAGCAGTTCAACCCTCTGTCTTCAGCCTTACGATACAAAATGCAGGGGATTTAACACGGCGTCCCTTCTCCAGGCATTTTCTCTTTGCCGCCAAGGAAATTTGCGTAACCTTTCTGACTTAAATGAACCGGATTTAAAAGAGTTTTGGATGTAACCACGTACTTGCTACATGACTATCGGTAGTTCCTGAACATTTAAATTTTATGCACATTAAATTAACCGGTTAGATGACCTCATTTGATAGGCACTACATTTCTGTCCACTTCGCGTGGGGACGCTAGACACATGCGCCCTTCTGAAATAATCCCCAGGAATGGCTTAACAGACTCAAATCCGTCTTACTAAAGACCAATGGTCTTAAAGATAAATACAGGACCATCATTATATTGCATTCACCAATAATTCTTTCATTTAATTATATTTATTCGACATAAACCTTCTTCTGTATCCTTCCACTGCTGACACGTGCGGATGACGTCACATCTCAGAGCGTGGGACGGAAAGTAGCTACCTCCTTGCCACGTGTCACTCCCGTGATATTAAGAAATGTTCAGAAATGTAGTAATTTTTCATACTTAAAATTCTTAGGGCACAAACGTCATGGGTTAAATATACTATATTAAATACAAAGACAAAGACACCTCCGTACAGGCCATGAAGGCCCTTGGAGGAGTGGAAGGTAAAGGCTTCCACCATTGCTAACCGCGGCACGTGATGGGGTAGAGTGTTTACCTCTACGCCCGGCCACCTTTGCCCCCAGGAATTAACCTGGTACTCATTTTTGGTGTAGGCTGAGTGAACCTAAGGGCCATATGCAGCTTCGGAAGTGGGAATCCCGTTTCTTAAATTTTTACGACATCCTGGCGGGGATTCGAACCCACATCCTTCCGGGCGAGCCGAGCACGCCTTTACCGCCTCGGCCAGGCAGCCCCTGCTATATTAAGTAGTTTCTTTAATATATTCAGACAAGTCAATACAGGATGAAATAAAATACTTATAATAGTTAAGTTTATCAACAGAGGATAGATCTATCAAACTTAAAGGACATATATCGAAAAATCACTTCACGCCTAAATACAGTTTCGGACAAAACATACTAAAATAGTTTCTTTATTCGTTTTCTTTCTGATTCAAATCCTAGCAACATCAGCTTATTTACATAATTCTTCCAGTAATGTGTTACTTGGTTCAATACCCTCAGCATATTTTGATTTTTGAAGAACATCTACACCGAATGTAATTATAAGGGCTGAAGTGAAACTCTACATTGACTCACATCAGCGCTCATATTCCTACGATGTTTTCAACACTGCGTTCTCCTCTTAAACAGTGATTTCTTTCATCAACTGCTGTAGAATATCCTGTCTCATCTAGAGTTAACTTATTTTTTACAAACTGCCGTGTTAGTTAATCGAAACGCTGTAAGGATATTTTCCTACGTTTACATAATATCTTTAGCAGGCTGTTATGAGATACTGTAACATCAGTACAGAACAAAGAAATTACCTGAAAATCAGGTACAATATTTTAAAAGATACATTTATAGTTATAGTTAATGTACCTTTGTGAACTGGATTTTGCGTCCTTTATTCCTGATATCTACGAGCACGTATCCTAAGGCAACACCCACCAAGTAGACCATGTACCTTGTCCAAACCGGCCAGTACATCAACTTCATAAAAGCCATAGGTTCCGTTGTTGATCTGAAACGAGATAAATTGCTTTCCATAGAACTAAAATTCAAAACACAAAATCATTCCGAAAATATTTACAATTAAATTTCAGCCTCCCAATGTACTGAATAAGACGTTATCTTCGGCTAATTCTCTGGACAATTCATTGTTTTCTAACTAGGCTTTAACAGTGTTTGAGATTTTCGGCATCTGGTGAGATTGTATTTATTTTTCAAGTCGAAAATGATGATCACGAGGAAAGTAATAATAATAATAATAATAATAATAATAATAATAATAATAATAATAATAATAATAATAATAATAATAATAATAATAATAATAATAATAATAATAATAATAATAATAATAATAATAATAATAAGGTTTGAATATTTAAGCAACCTCATCTTCATCTCTCTATTTTAGGCTCAGCTTCATGACTAAACTTTTAGCGCGGTGGTCTCGAGTCCTAGGTATCCCGGGTTCTATTCCCAACCAGGTCGCGAATTTTAACTTGCCTTGGTTAATTCTGAAGGCTGGAGGACTGTGTGTGTGTGTGTGTGTGTGTGTGTTGCATTCAGCATTATAATTCATCGTAGTCAAAGCCCATTCCTCACAGACGCTCACGTTTCCTATTCGTCATCAAGTCGAAAGACCTGCACCTGACACCTTCGGACGTTAGACGCCCTCATTATTATTATTATTATTATTATTATTATTATTATTATTATCATTGTTATTATTTTCATTTTACTATTATTATATCATATATTTATGGCAAAAATAAACCATGGGATCCTGGTTCACAAAGGTGGAAGGCGAACTGCAAAAACTGCGAATCACACATGAAGACATTAAGAAGCGGAATCCTGTCAAGGAGAAGGTTCAGTGGCATACTGTAAAAGAAAAAAAAAAAAAAAAAAAAAAAAAAAAAAAACAGGAAATCTGTTGAGTGAGGTGAGAAAATAAGAATACGGAAGAAGACGACATCCACTGAAATTACATAGTCTTACTTTTGTCGAAACGAAAGAAGCTCGTGGGAGTTTCCGATTGGAGAAGTTCTGACTTGACGCCTTTTGAATTAATTCTTATTTGCTCAATCTAACGATCGGTGAGCGGCGAACGTTCTTATGCACTTTTATCTCCTGATTCGTGGTTCCACTCCCACATGGGATTTAACCTTTACATCATCAATAATTTACTAATGAACTGCATTCTTGCCATGCATCTTACTCCTCAGCCCGCCAGCTTCCCATCCAAAATAAATATGTTGTGCCCGTATAAGGGTGCAATAAAACAAAGTCTTTATTTCAGCAGTACTTCCAATGACTTCATATTCACTCTTTTATTATCTTGTACCCGCGCTGAGTGGCTCAGACGATTGAGGCGCTGGCATTCTGGCGCCAACTTGGCAGGTTCAATCCTGGCTCAGTCCGATGGTATTTGATTTACTCACACGTAAGATAACTCCTGCGGGAATAATTTCCGGCACCTCGGGGTCTCCAGAAACCATAAGAGTAGTTATTGAGACGTAAATCCAATAACATTGTTATTATTAATATTATTAACGTGTAATACATGTTATAGTGTAAACCGAGACCGCGATCCTTACGTTTACCACTGGAAAGTCAATTAATAAATAAATGAATAAATAACAATAATAATAGTAATAATAATTTTAGCTCTACGTACCACTAATTACTTTTACGGTTTTCGGAAACGCCCAAGTGCCGGAATTTAGTCACGTGCCTCTAAATCTACCTACACGAGGCTGACGTATTTGAGCACCTTCAAATACCGCCTGACTGAGTCAGGATCGAACTTATCAAGTTGGCGTCAGAAGAGCAGCGCTTCAGCCACCTGAGTCTATCAGCCCGTCGATGAATAAATAAATAAATAAATAAATAAATAAATAAATAAATAAATAAATAAATAAATAAATAAATAAATAAATAAATAAATAAATAAATAAATATTACATATCTCAGGATCTTATCGTTATTTCTTATTTAAGATGCAGTATGAGTCATACTTACTGCAAAACATTGAAGAAACTACCGGAGAAGTCATGTTCATGGGAGATGACGAAATTTGTCACTAAACCGCCCACCATGAGTCCTGCCATTAGAATCCATCCATATTTGGGGAACTTCCAGAGTGGGATCAGTACTAGAGGAGACAACCAATGCAGCTGCATGTCCACCGCCAGGAACCAGCTCTGGCCCAAGCACTGGAAAGCAAAGAGCATAAAATGCATTTAGTGCAGATTTTGACTTTGACCACTCCAAAGAACAAATATGAACCGCGGAATCTTTTACACATTAAAGACGAAGTTCCTGACGTAGAATAACTTTCTTCTGAGGACCTGCTTGGTTAAGAGCGATATGAGGACAGTGTTAAAAATAGCCACATATCCCTTCAGGCAAGCAACACACTGTTGAAAACATCCTAGGGATTTGAGCTACGAATTTTAAGTAAATAAAATATAATAAAGTATGAGAATATATCGTCGCTGCCGGACAAAACCTCCTATGTGAAATATTTTCGCTTAGAAATTTGGCGGGTAAGGTTCTGTCATCTAAGGTGCAATATTGTGTGAATATTGTCAAGGCATTCTCGCTCTTCATAATGTATGTGCTGCGGGACAGTATATCTGCAAAACGATTATAACATAGGAGGTTTTGTCCCGACAACGACGATATTCTTTATTTATTCCTGAAAATTACAGTACTTTTGTTAATCATCGTTATCTGGTCGATTAGATTAGCAGCTTGATTTTTATTACCACTACGAGAGCTGAAGTGTGTCAATGCACTTTTTCACTTAAGCCCTTATAACTGCACTTGGTGTGGACATTTAAAAAAATTCAAAAAGCCTGAGGGTATTGAACAAAATTACACATTATATAAGGTATTATGTAAAAAAGTTAATTTGGCTCGGATTTGAATTCAAACTAGTAAAGAAAGAAGCCATTTTAAACTGTTTTTTCCGGATCTACATTCATGCCGAAAATGATTTTGGAAATTCGTTTATTTTTATTTTGATAGAGATATCCAAGACTCACAATTTGAAGCCATTTCGGCTCGTTTAGCCCTTCGACATTCGGCACAATTGAGGGTATTTCTTAATTTAACGTTTTTCGTTATTTAGTGACCCTACTTTATGTTTTCAACAATAAAGTATGAGTATGAATTGGCTTTTTCAGTTATCTATTTCTGTACTTAAATACTGTTACCATAAATATTAATTACCTATTTTCGTTTTGTTCTTCTTCCGATTAGCCCGCTGCTGTTGGGTCTCTGGTGCGAATTTTGTCACACATGTCGAATTGGTCCTATTTTGCCCTGTATGTGGCAGAAAGTGTTCATTATTACGTTTTCTTGCAGTGGTGAGTCTGGAGAAGAGTATGTAGTGACAAACAACAATGCCCACTCCCCGAGTCGGAGAAATTAATCAAACTCAATTAAAATCCCTGACTTGGCCGGGAATCGAATGCCAAACTCTCTCAACTGAAAGCCCAAACATTGAACATTCAGCTAGCCAGTCGGACACAAATATAATAATTGTATATTGGAGTAAAATTGTGTCGCACACTTATCTTAAGCGGACATTTTACACGTTCCAGGACACTGGGTTTACACAGGGCTTTGTTATCATTTCCCTTTACATCATTCCGCAAACATCAGTGAATAGTTATGGATTCGGTGAATATGACTTTTTGTTGTTTTTCCCATTTTTATATCAAGAAAATGATGGGATTGCACCACTACCTGCCCAATCCTAGCCATTTTCAAAGAAATCTGAGCTCTTCCCTCAGTTGGACAGATTCGCTGATCGAGCCAGGGCAAGGAAGGTAGCATTCTATGGTCATGTGGCAGAATGTCCTTCCAACTGGCTGACCAACCACCTGTGGCAAAAAAAGTCCGTACTCGTGGCAGAGATACATATTCTGAAGACAGTCTATGATGTTTCGGAAAAAGACACAGGAAGAGAAGGCAATCCCTAGTCTGAAGAACGAGAAAGAAAGAAAGAAAGAAAGAAAGAAAGAAAGAAAGAAAGAAAGAAAGAAAGAAAGAAGGGAACTACACCGGGGAGAGATTAGACAGTACTGGGCAAAGATCAAAGCTAAAACTTTGATCAAGCGTATTCCCAAGCAGCTCTAATTTAAAGGAAAAAGGAAGTGGAATTCGAAGTGTAGCAATGTACAAAACAGTCCAACCTGCTCTAACGGACACATTTATTAAGCGGACACCTCCTTATACGGACATTTTTTCACGGAACTGATTTTATTTTTATATAAGACACGTGTTAAATAAGTCTCATTTAAGCGGACACATTGAATTCCGTACAGCGGACATCGCGATGTGTGTCGGCCACTTATCTTAAACGGACATTTTACACGTTCCAGGAGATTGCGTATACACAGGGCTCTGTCATCCTTTCTCTTAACATAATTCTGAAAACATATGTACATTCCTCTTGAAATTTTGTACAAATTTGAGTCCAAGGAAAACAATGATACGTACATAGGAATGCTGCAGTAGGGTTGCCTCCTCTTCTAAATCAGTGTGCATTCTGAAAAATATAGTTGTCCGGGAATATGCGACAGACTATTTACTGACAAGTTAACAAGGGATTTTCCCACCCTGCTTGAATCATTTTATTTCTAACCTAGATTGTAACCGATAAGGTCGAAGTCAAGTCAGTTCAGTTAAACTTGACAAGGAAAAGACTTTAATGTGCTGAATGTTGAGACAGAAATACCGTAGAATTTCAATCGGCAAGTGAACATGAGTGGGAGGGACATTGCGGAATATGAGTGGTTCAAATGTGTTCTAGCAAAGAAACTGTGATTGAGTGGACCAATGTTACAAGGAAAAGCACGAGCAATCGAAAAATGTCTGAAAGTTGAGGTTAATTGAATAAAGAATGTGTGTGTCAAGCTGAGAATATCGCGGTAAAGAAATATGTCCTAAATTTGTACACCCAGCTTTATGATTACTTCCCCAAGCTGTAATTAATATAAAGGCTGTAAAATCACTTGTAATATCTCCCAGGCAAATATTTAGTTAGAAAGTATTTATAATATTCAAAATAAGGTAGATCTTCTTTGCCTTTGAAATGTTCGATGAATTATTTTACAGACTTGTTGTAAGGGACATTTTTCCATGGAACCAACGGTATCTGCCGAGGGAGGTTTGACTGTATTAACAAATACTGACTGTCAACCGTCTCCGTATTAACTTAATGAAACACTCCGACTACGCTTCGTACTACTTGTTCATATTACCACTACACTCTCAATCATTGACAAGCTTACGCAATGTAAACAATACTCTACATACAGTATATACGCATCATTTAAGTGATTTGATACAATCTGAGGATGTTCTTCTAGAACGAAACATGCGATTCTTTGTTGAATGGAGTGGATATTTTACTGGCATGTTATACTGTCATAATTTATATTGAAATTGTGTTTTTAACAGGCTGGAAAGATTTTAAGCTACTTTTACCTAAGCCAAAACTGGAAAATATGGCTTCCTTCTTAACAAGAGATTTCCCAGTTGTTATTTAATTGCCACTTAGAAATTATTTTTGAAATTGGTATAAGGATTGGAGAAGGAAACGAATACTGAAAAGTCGTACGTGTTCGGCAAATCAGTAGCGTCAGTTGGTTGTTTATTGATCACGTTTTCCCGTATTTGAACCAAAAGGATCATAAAACAAAAATATTGAAATGATTTGAAATTGAATTTATTTGGGGAAGGAGTACTGAGGCCAACAAATTAAGACAAACATGAAAAAATGCGTGCAAATTCATACGTAAAAGAATGGTACAACAACCATTGGCATTTTTCAACAGAATTGGGGCAATTCATATGGAGAAGACACAATAAGATATTCCAATTACTGTGTTTCTATCGGTTCCATTTCCCAACATAACACACGTGTGCGGAACAACTGAAGGTAGTTTCTTTTTCGCGGTGGCATCGGTAGTCACCGCATTTTCAAAAGCAAATTTTGATACTACTTTTGCACCTGCAAATTCTAGGCTCGCCATCTGCTTGAAAACTGCATCAGCAGAAATAATGTAAACACACTCTCTGAGACCAACATAATTATTACTGTCCGAGTTGAAGCAAAAGAAGTGACTCATCAGAGCGCCTGGTCTTGTTTTAATGCTAAACTCCGTGCGTCAGATGCAATTTGTGCGCGTGGCTTTTGCATTTTTACCATATTAAAACTATATCCCGTGCCACGTAACATTAGTACCACGGGTCACCACTTGATCGCAAACATCTACGCACGGAATGACCGTCCTTTGTTCACTTTCCGTGGACAACGTGATCGAGTGGTACACAAGGCTACCAATGTCTACTTACGAAATAAGATAATCACTAAATGACCTCATCCCCTTCTTTCTCACCACGCGGACAGTATGCGCCGCAGCCATAAACAAAATTATCTCATGACAGAGGATGGCCAAGGGCGACAGTGCTAGTGGTGAAAAACTCAACTAATTTTACCACTTTTTTCTTGCCGGCTGGTGGGTCTCTGTACCAGTGTTGTCATCGCAGGACGAATAGCAGCTCATTCTATGTGGTCTAGTAGTGAAAAGCTCTACTAATTTACCAGATTTTTCTTGCCGACTGGTGGGTCTCTGTACCATAAGCTCAACTAATTTACCACATGTTTCTGCCGGCTGGTGGGTCCAGGAACCAGAGTTGTCATGGCAGGACGAATAGCAGCTCATTCTACGTGGGATAGTGGTGAAAGACCGAATTTAAAAGCTTATACTGTGGACAAAATTTCAAATTTCTCTGGGTAGCTACCGCCTCCAGATGCATTTTACGTTAGCCAATAGCAATGATAGGACCTGCTTAGCCGAGGCGGTGGCAAAAGCGTACTCGTTTCACCCGGAAGAACATGGGCTCGATTCCTCGTCAGGAAGTCGAAAAATTTAAGAGACGAGATTTCCACTTCGGGAAATGCGCATGGGTAAAGATGCTGGACACAGAGCTAACCACTCTACCCCACCGAAATTACGGAGAGCGAGATAATGGACATAATATGTCCATGTATGTATGTATGTATGTATGTATCTATGCATGTATGTATCTATGCATGTATGTATGTATGTTCCAGCATAGCTCTGAGCCAAAACTGATACAAGCATAGTTCCTATCTGGAAAAAATACCTTGGGACTAAGAGACCCCTAGCGCCCTAGAGTAGGAGGGTGAAATTCAAAAATGGCCGAAAATGACAGACATTTGTGTGTAATCCATAACTTCCGGGGAGGCTGAAACGAACGGTGACAGTTTGCATGCCGTTTACGACAAATTTCAGTCGCAATCGTTGGCGGGGATTGGGCGGCGAGTAGGGGTGGGACGGGGTTAAGAAAAGGAAGTGTCCCAAGTGACCGAGTTTAAGGACGTATGTGTGTTGTAGTATACATCTCAACCAAACTTGGTTTTTCCACACATGACTTACTATCTGAAAGAAATTACTATAGGGGTAAGATATACCTAGATACCCTAGGGGAGGGAGTAAATTATAGAAAATACAGAAAGTGCGGCGAAATATTAATAATACGACAAATTTTATATAGTCCATAGCTTCCGGGGTGGCTGATGTGAACAATGACACTCCGTATGACGTTGAGGTCCATATTCAGCCCCATCAACATGGAGATGAGAAGGGCTGTAAAAGGAAATCTCCAAAATGGCCGAAATCGCTGATGTATGTGTGTTTCTTCCAGCATAGCCCTCAAACAAATTTGGTACAAATATAACGTACTATCTGAAAATAATACTGTTGGGGTTGAACACACCTAGCCCTCTAAGGGGAGGGGCTGAAATATAAATATAAATGAAAATGACTTTTTAATTTATCTCGAATACGTTGTTTACGAGGTCGCTGAATTGAACTGTGACACTCTGGATGTTTAAGTGACACTGCTGGCGCAATCAGTATGGACGTTGAGAAGGGGTGAAAATGAATATAAAAATAACCGAGATTATGGATGTACTGTTTGTAGTTATGTTCTAGAATAACTCTCAACGAAGCTTGGTACACACATGACTTACCATCTGAAAAAAAAGGACTGTGGGGAAAGGCAGGTGATGATGTGTAATCATAATGGAAAATAACCGATATTAATGTCGAATCCATTGTTTATGTGTCGCTGGGTCGAATTGTAACGTTCTGCATTCAGAAAGTGATGGAATCAACTAGAGGGAAGAATATTTTGGATGTGATGCTGGTTAAACAAGATGAGCTCTATAGAGAAACCGAAGTAATGGATGGTATTAGTGATCATGAAGCTGTTTTTATCGTAGTTCAAAATAAATGTGATAGAAAGGCAGGTATTAAAAGTAGGACAATTAGGCAGTACCATATGGCAGATAAAGTAGGCATGAGGCAGTTTCTAAAAAGTAACTATGATCGGTAGAAAACGGTAAATAAAAATGTAAACAGACTCTGGGATGGGTTTAAAGCAATTGTTGAGGACTGTGAAAACAGGTTTGTACATTTAAAGGTGGTAAGGAATGGTAAAACCCCACCTTATTATAATAGAGAAATAAAGAGGCTAAGAAGGAGGTGCAGATTGGAAAGATATAGATTTAGGAATGGCTGTGGAAGTAATGAGAAATTGAAGGAACTTATTAGGAAATTGAATCTAGCAAAGAAGGCAGCTAAGGATAACGTGATGACAAGCATAATTGGCAGTCATACTAATTTTAGTGAAAAATGGAAGGGTATGTATAGGTATTTTAAGACAGAAACAGGTTACAAGAAGAACATTGCAGGAATAATTAATGAACAAGGGGAGTGTGTATCTGAGGATATTCAGAAGGCAGAAATATTCAATCAGCATTATGTAAAGATTGTTGGTTACAAGGATAATGTCCAGATAAAGGAGGAGGCTAATGCTAAACAAGTATTAAAATTTACATATTATAACAATGACATTTACAATAAGATAAACAATTTGGAAACTAGAAAAACGGCTGAATCGACAAGTTTCTGGGGATATACTGAAGACAACGGATTGGGATATAGTACCGTATATGAAGTACTTATTTGATTATTGTTTGGTTGAAGGAGCTATACCATATGAATGGAGAGTTGCTACAGTAGCCCCTGTGTATAAAGGAAAGGGTGATAGACATAAAGCTGAAAATTACAGGCCAGTAAGTTTGACATGCATTGCATGTAAGCTTTGGGAATGCATTCTTTCTGATTATATTAGACATGTTAGCGAAATTAATAACTGGTTCGATAGAAGGCAGTTCGTTTTTAGGAAAGGTTATTCCACTGAAGCTCAACGTGTAGGATTCCAGTCCGATATAGCAGATATCTTGGTTTCAGGAGGTCAAAGTTCCGTATCGCGATTGACCTGTCTAAAGCATATGATAGGGTTGATCATGGGAGACTACTGGAAAAAATGAGTGATTGCAATTGGACTAGACAAAAGAGTGACTGAATGGGTTGCTATATTTCTAGAAAGTAGATCTTAGGGAATTAGAGTAGGTGAAGCTCTATCTGACCCTGTAATAATTAAGAGGGGAATTCCTCAACAGTATTATTGGACCTTTATATTTTCTTATATACATAAATGACACGAGTAAAGAAGTGGAATCTGAGGTAAGGCGTTTTTGAGGATGATGTTATTCTGTATAGGGTAATAAATAAATTTCAGGATTGTGAGCAACTGCAACGTGACCTCGATAATGTTGTGAGATGGACAGCAGGCAATGGTGTGTTGATAAACGAGTTTAAAAGTCAGGTTGTGAGTTTCACAAATAGGAAAAGTCCTCTCAGTTTTAATTACTGCGTTGATGGGGTGAAAGTTCCTTTTGGGGATCATTGTAAGTATCTAGGTGTTAATATAATGAAAGATCTTCATTGGGGTAATCACATAAATGGGATTGTAAATAAAGGGTACAGATCTCTGCACATGGTTATGAGGGTGTTTAGGGGTTGTAGTAAGGCTGTAAGGAAGAGGGCATATAAGTCTCTGGTAAGACCCCAACTAGAGTATGGTTCCAGTGCATGGGACCCTCACCAGGATTACTGATTCAAGAACTGGAAAAAATCCAAAGAAATGCAGCTCGATTTGTTCTGGGTGATTTCCGACAAAAGAGTAGCGTTACAAAAATGTTGCAATGTTTGGGTTGGGAAGAATTGGGAGAAAGAATACGAGCTGCTCGACTAAGTGGTATGTTTCGAGCTGTCAGCGGAGAGATGGCGTGGAATGACATTAGTAGACGAATAAGTTTTGAGTGGCGTCTTTAAAAGTAGGAAATATCCCAATATGAAGATAAAGTTGTAATTCAAGAAGACAAATTGGGGCAAATATTCATTTATAGGAAGGGGAGTTAGGGATTGGAATAACTTACCGAGGGAGATGTTCAATAAATTTCCAATTTGTTTGAAATCATTTAAGAAAAGGCTAGGCAAGCAACAGATAGGGAATCTGCGAACTGGGCGACTGCTCTAAATGCAGATTAGTATTGATTGATTTATTGATTGATTGTTTAAGTCCACACTCAGTCTCCACTGAGACGGGTTATCGAGGATAACGCTGAATCCTCTGCTTTTGAGGGTCGCAAGTCTGATTGATGACAATATCAATGGCAGTTGATATCTTGTACATCATATGTATGGCGCGAGTGGTAAATACATATGGTTGCCGCTTTTCAAATTTTTGAAGGGATAAAATATTTCCCAGTTAATTCGCGCTTCCACAAGAACAACGTTTTGCTAGAAAATTAAATAATATAAAACTTGAAACCAAACACATCTCAGTATCTCTAAAACTACATAATAAATAGTAAAATCAACTTCTCAAACAGGAGTTCTATAAAAATTCTTTTTAAACATAAGTAACTGGTAATACAAATCTTAAATGTAAATATTCAAAGCCTATCCGGGAAACGCCGAGTACTACAGCTAGTAATGTTATGTTATTTTTACCATTAACATTAACACACCCAAGCACACATACCTCATACGATGTCAATACTGTGTGTCTTATTCATAGTGCTCTTTGGTACTTCACGTGAAGTGCGTTACTATTGCCATTTAAAACCAAGAGAAGCAAGCGGGGAACACTGCAGTGGCCTCAAGGAGTATTGTTCTTCTATTATTTTATTTGTTTTACCACTGTCACTTTTACGAATTTACGGAAGTTTATATGCCTGCATAAAGTAAGTAAAAATGCGAGGCTAGCGTTTTTCAAATGACACTTTTATTTCTATCCCACATATAATATGTTGTCATTATTACCACGAGGTTTGTTTAGAAGTCTTTACAATTTTCAAAGAAAATGAAACTTAATATATTTTAGTAAATGTGTTTTTATTTTGTGAGCCTTCTTAATCCGCTTACCCTCCACGGTTGGCTTTTTCTTCGAAATTAAAAGGGAGATGATGCCTCTACCGCCTCAAGGGCAGTGTCCTGGAGCGTGAGACTTTTGATCGGGGGAATACAACAGGGGAGGAGTACTAGTATCTCAACAAGGCGGTCTCACCTGCTGCGCTGAACATCGGCCTTGTGGGGGATGTGAAGATTGGAAGGGATAGACAATGAGGGAAGGAAGCAGTCGTGGCTTTAGTTTAGGCACGGTATCATCCCGCAATTTGCCTGGAGGAGAAACATCTTAGAAGAAGTCTGATGTGGAAGTCAAACCCCCTCCCTTTTCTATGCAGTTGACCGCTAGCGGCTGAGTGAACCCCGTTCCGACACTAGTACCACTTTTAAAATTTCGTAGCAGAGGCGGGAATCGATCCCGGGCCTCCGGGGATGGCAGTTAATAACACTCACCACTACACCACAGTGGCAGACGTGAGCTTTCACTTAAAAAAATGAGTAAATATTTCTTTAGCTTCCAAGTGAAAACGCGTGCACCAGGGGCTAAGTGTACGGTAGTTATACCTATGGAACAATTAATACTATTTCTCGATTTTCACTTTGGGGTGGTAATGAGTTAACTAGTGTTTTTGCCAAGGGCTACTCACCTGTGTAGGAAGTTTCACATAGTTTTGAACGTAGAGCAAGTTAGCCCACCATTTCTCCTCACAGGCAGATATTTCAGGGTTGTACAGAGTATCCCAGACTGGACCGGAACCAGTGTACCTCCACAAAGTGACCGCTAGCATTATCATAATAGCGAAGGCAGGAGTCAGTCTGAAATACCAAAGGGAAGTTCTTAAATACTAAAATATTTTTGGTATTTCAATGCACACACATAATTTTCAGCATGAGGTGGGGGGTCTGGGGTGGAATTTTTAATTGAAAGCAGTGAAGGGAATAATGATTATTTTATGGGGCAGTAAAACATGTTAACTATCCACCATTAGGAGAAGCTGCAACTGTAATATTAGAAAATATTGACAATTTTAAATATGCAAGATTTGTTTTGTTTAAAATGCCGGGATGAGTGTTTCAGATAGTTGAGGCGCTGGCCTTGTGACCCCAGCTAGCACGTTCAAACCTGGCTCAGCGCGGTGGTATGTGAAGGTGCTCAAGTACGTCAGCCATGACTGGCACGTAAAAGAACTCCTGACGGACTAAATTCCAGTACCTCGGCGTCTCCGAAACCATAAGAGTAGTTAGTGGGACGAAAAGCCAATAAAATTATTATTATTATTATTATTATTATTATTATTATTATTATTATCATTATTTCCTTGACACGGCATAAGCCCAAAAGCCTATACAGTATCATGCCTATAAGTACGGGCAGTGAAAGCATCAATGGCAACAAGTTTCTTTTTTTTTTTCACTGACAAAGAACTGTTCGTTATCAATTAAAATTACCGCATTACTCAAAGTCATGCCTAAAATTAACTTCCCTATACAACCTGAATTAATCATTCTCACGAGTTATTCAGATCCTTTATTGAGTAAGATATTTTGTGATATTAAACTGATCCATATTCCTATATAAAGTAGCAATGATCATCCATATTAACCCATGTATGCGATAATTACTGCGTTAGAATGCAACTCTTCAGAAGAAATCCTAAGTTAACGTCTAAGTGAATGAATATCCTTTGATGAATGAATCCTACCATAATATTCCACGAAGGTTAAAATACGTCACCATTACCGTACTATATGGATTCTCGACAACATATAATGTTATTCAGTCATGAATATATATGATCCTAATTTGCTTCAATCATCACATTTTTCAGTTAAAATATTCTATTTCCATCTTTTATTTTATCGTAGCACATATCTCCATCCAGTTCATTTTTCATTTCTTTCATATAACAGCATTACACCTTCTTCATTACTCATTTCAAATCATATCTCTTCTAATTACTCTAAACGCTTCACATATCAACCTCTCTTGATGCACAGTTAATATTATCCTCGTATATTCTTAAACCATTGGACCAGTATCTTCTTTCATCATATCAACATTTCTTCTGCTGTTGTTTCCATATCTTGTGTTGCCCTAACTTATTATGACAACGTAACACCTATATGCTTCATCTACATATGTCACCTATTAACATATCACTTGGATTCTTTCTTTCGCTTCTGGAATTATTTTATGGCTCGTTCATGCTCTGCTGTCGTTAGAGATCACGCAAAGAAACCTTAAAAGAAACATAATTATACGGTATATTAGAAGGCTTTTATATGATTAACATGCAACAGCTGATTTCAAAATTATATTTTATCTTTGTAATTGGGCAAGACCCGGTAACGATGGCTTTCTAAAAGATGGGAGGCAGGCTATCTGGATAAACCGGAGCTTAACCAAGCTGGACCAACATCCCAGATGGCGTCTACATAGCCTGCCATGCAGCAGGACAATTACTCACGACAGAAAGAAGATAAGTTTCCTAAACACGTCTTACTATTAACATCATAAAGTATTCTATAAACTTATTCACTATGTTTAATTTCGTTGTGGTTAATCGCGTTTACTCCAACTCGACTGAATTTCACTTCCGCAATAGTGGAATTGCAAAGTATGGGTGGATAGTCAGACATTGTTACCTAGCAACTGTGTAGGCCATGTTGTTAGGTATGGATGGATGGCCAGACAGTGTTACCTAAGCAACCGTGCAGCCCGTTATGATTGTAAGGTATAGATGCATGGCCAGACAATGTTACCTAGGAAATGTGCAGGCTATGATGTAAGGTATAGGTGGACGGCCACACAGGGTTAAAGATCAGTTTCTCTTGCCATGAACGGTAGAGTTCAATACCTTGCATCACAACCTGCACAGTTCCTAGGTAACACTGTCTGGCCATCCAGCCATACCTTACATCATAGCTTGCACGATTGCTAAGTAACACTGTGTGGCCATCCTTCTATACCTTACATCATAGCCTGCACAGTTGCTAGGTATCATTGTCTGGCCATCCGTCCCTACCTTACATCATAATCCATACAGTTGCTAAGTAACATTGTCAGGTCATCCATCCTTACCTAACACCACAGCCTGCACAGTTGCTATGTAACACTTTCTGGCCATCCATCCATACCTAATATCACAGACTGCACGGTTGCTAGGTAACACTGTCAGGCCATCCATCTATAACTTACACCACAGCCTGCGGGGCTGTCATATATCATTTAACGCAGCAGTAACGTAGCGTCAGAGTATTGAATTGAAGACATGCCCGGAAATAAAAGGGTAATCCACACGTATTTAAAATGGAGAAAATTTGAGGTTTGTGAATGAGGCTGAAAGAAATATAAGACATTATCTTCCTTCATTTTTGTAAAAGTAAAGTTCAAGCAGACAGTAAAATTTATCATATCTTATCACCCAAGACAAGATATTATCAATAAACAAAGAGATACTTTACATTAAACTTCAAACCTTTACACACCTATCACAAATGGTAATGAAAAAATATTTTTTTAATATCTCGAAAGTAATCATTACATCTTTCATTTACCCTCCTTTTAACATTTTATAATTTGTCTATTGCATTTCTCAAATAGTATAACAGCATCTTTTCCTGGAAATTTATGGTTAAAGGTGTCATGGAACAATAATCAGTGCTATGATTAAAAAAATGGTTCATCAGGAATAGTCTCGGATTATGGAAAAGTTTTAAGGTTTTGTTAGTATTCATGATAAACTGGAGGAATATCCATCAGTTCCTGTAAATCCTTCAGTTTTGCAGGATTTATAGCTCTTGGACCATGATATTTGAGGGGAAATGTCTCACAACTAAGTGAATGTGTACAAGGTAATTTTTTTCTAATATCCACAGATTCATAACTTTCAATTTCACCATAGCTGTACTTAAAAAAAGAGCTTAAACGGTTGGTTTTTAGTTACTTCCAAACAAGTAATCTTTTGACAAGATTCTCTCACTATTCTTGTTTGGACTTTATCGAGAAGAGATATTGCTGTGATAAACATACCAGTTGTCATTCTGACAACACTGAAAGGATTTTTAACTAGTTTTCTAAACTAACTCCATCAATTGATTAGGAACATAAATATAAGACAGTTGCCTCTTTTTTCTCAATGAGACCAAAGTCCCGGTCACATGGTAAAACCGGGAAAGTTGGCCGTGCGGTTAGGGGCACGCAGCTGTGAACTTGCATCCGGGAGATGGTGTGTTCGAACCATATTCTCGGCAGTCCTGAAGATGGTTTTCTGTGTTTTCCCATTTTCACACCAGGCAAACGCTGGGACTGTAAATTAATTAACGCCATGTGCACTTCCTTCCCACTCCTAGCCTTTTCCTATCCCATCGTCACCATAAGACCTATATGTGTAGGTGTGACGTAAAACAAATTCTAAAAAAATCACATGGTAAAATGTATGTCCGGGTACCAAATAATTATTGGACTGAGCAGGAAAACTGTTGGTGTGAGCTCGAGCAAATGCCAGGTTTTCATCGCTGCATTTACTTGGACGATTTCTGTTACGTCCTCTTTTGTCCACTTTTAATAAGTAAATAATGAATGTAGTACTTAATAAAAGATTGGGTTGTATTGTAAACCACTGCAAAATTTCCAGTAATGGGAACTGACTGCTTTAACTACTGGTACATAATAAAAGTAAAACATGCAAGCTTACCGAAGATGTCAGTTGCAGCAGTGGGTTAGCCCGTTTTTGACATTAAAGATAGATCAAATCCAGAAACGCAAGAACATTCGCCTTTTGTATGTAAGCTAATATGATCCCTGGAGGATAGCCGAATATCACAAAAGATAGCTCTTGTATCCGACAACAGATAGCAGCGCGTAACTCGAATATTTTAATTTTGAGGGTTAACCCGTTTTTCCGGGCATGTCTTCAATTCACAAAAGGCGCGAATTCGAGCTGAGTGTTTTGGGGAGCAAGGCTCTCAGCGACGGATGTGGCGTAGGAAGTGAACGAGAAAGAATATAGCAGATAAATGATGGCGATACTCGGATGCTGTTCAGGAAACTACATCTACCACCCTGCTAAGAATTAAAGCGGCAAGAACCAGGCCTGACACGTTTGGAAATCAGGGCCATATCTACTCTCCTGGAAGGATTTCAGAGGAATTAAAACCACAGTTATACTTTTCATAATTTACTGAATGACATGATGTGCCTTCAGATGTTATTGAGCATTGTTTCTCGTTATACAATATTCGCGCGAATACCGTGGGAACCAAACGACTCGCTACACAAAGAACTCAAGTGTGTACGTGGGTGAAGTCCCTTGTGTGGCGTCACCGGCTGTCCTAATAAATAGAGGGAGATGTGTGGGGAGGGGCTCATTCAATTCTAACATTTTCTTCAGTGCGGTCGCGTGTGTGTCTGTCCGTCAGGTGACTGCGCCGTGAACTTACCAATAGAACAAAGCCTCCGTCACAGGAGATGAATAGGTGAACAGTGTGCAATTCGAGATAGGAGTGTAACTAAAGCCTGAACTAGAACGGGAAGTTGCAGA
This sequence comes from Anabrus simplex, assembly GCF_040414725.1. Taxonomy (NCBI): domain Eukaryota; kingdom Metazoa; phylum Arthropoda; class Insecta; order Orthoptera; family Tettigoniidae; genus Anabrus; species Anabrus simplex. Next base: position 41,337,146 of record NC_090267.1, read on the forward strand.
CTTCTAACACACGTTCGTTTGCGGTTAAGTACTGGGCATTCCCAAAGTATATTATGGCTAGCTATGCCACAACTTTAGCCTAAACGTAAAGACAGACAGTCTAATAAAGTTCGTGTGCGGTTGAACACGATGCATTTACTATGTACATTTCGGCTAGCTAGGCCGGAATCTTTGCCTTGACGTAAAAGTCTGACTTCTAACATAAGTTCGTGTGAGGTTGAGTACTAGGAGTAGTATAATTGGATGGTTCTGCCGCCTCCTCCTCCTACCGCGGGAAATTTGAATTTTGGCGGGAAATTTAAATGTTGGCGCGAGATTTGAATTTGTAAACAAAGCCACGTGCTTTTTGACAGATGTCATCGACAACAACGCGTCACTAACCTCACTGCTGCCATCTTGACGGGCCTAAACCTCAGTGGTACCAACTTAACCTAACTAGCGCGAGATTTGAATTTGTAAACAAAGCCACGTGCTTTTTGACAGCCACGTGCTTTTTGACAGACAACAACGCATCGCTAACCTCACTGCTGCCATTTTGACGGGCCTAAACCTCAGTAGTACCAACTTAACCTAACTAGCGCGAGATTTGAATAGGTAAACAAATCCACGTGTTTTTGACAGCCACGTGCTTTTTTACAGACAACAACGTATCGCAAACCTCAGTGCAGCCATCTTGACAGACCTAAACCTTAGTGGTACCAACTTAACCTCACTAGCGCGAGATTTGAATCGGTAAACAAATCCACGTGCTTTTTTGACAGCTGTCATCCGCCATCTTTAATCAAGAGAGCGCCGTGCTGCACTCTATGTGGTGGCGGCAAAGTCGAAGTGCTTTACAAACTCACGTGCTTTTGTCATCCGCCATCTTTAATCCAGAGAGGACCGTGCTGCCCTCTTTGTGGCGGTGACAAATTCCACGTGCTCTTGTTTGGGTCTCGCATTCAGGTATATGTGTAGTTACAACCCTTATATGAGGGAACTAATGTTAGGTTTAATTGATAAAATCTGCGAAGAATTTCAGTTCCTAGCATCATAAGTTTCGAACGTTGTTGCCAAGGCGTTTCTCGTGAAAAACCTGTCCAAACTTAGCACCAAATTAATTAAAGTACTAAAGCAACTGTCACACGGACTCCGTAAAGATTAATAGTTCTGTTGCCACCTCATGGCCAGTGACTTGAATTTGTATTTATGTACTGTACGCATTTGTGTTATTTGGGTTTCTTTTCATTTTAGTTCATGCTTTCATTTATAAAATCTAGCTTATGTAATCTCGTTCCTCATTTACTCACACAACAACGTTTCCTGTCTTGTTAGATCTTTAAAATCCTCTTTTTTTACTGGATCTAGTCACCGAACCTTCCATGCGCTCGCCGATGACCTAGCCAGGTGGGGAGGAGACAGGAACGATAGGTAAGTTTGCCACTCTCTGTACCCAACCATCTTGATTTTATTTTCCCACGTGTCTTTACGGTACAGTATCATTGGATTCACTAATTTGTTGAAGTTACACTCAAAATTTGCATGAAAATTTGTACACATGGACACAAATAATAACTGAATGCGTTTCCTCCTTGAAAACTTGAACATTGTAATTTAATATTATACAGGACTCGCTGATGTTAAAATTGTTAATTATTCTCAATAATAAATTACACACAATAATCTGCACTAGTCAAATTGACCATATTCAGTGTCATATTACACGCACTGCTACACATATTTTTTAAAAACTTTTCAAACAAATTGGAACTTTGCATTTGCGACACAAGTAGCTAGGTTTTTATGCCTTTTTGAAGGACAAAATTGATATATCTTCCTTGCATCTGTCGGCAGTTTGTCCTCCTGGCCCAGATATTCATGGAGATGTACTTCAGCTCCTACAACTCGATTGACAAAAGAAGACAGCTCTCGTGGAAAGCGTTCATTCATCATTCTTCATCGCAGTGCTGGTTCAATCAGTTGTTTCACGAGAGTTTTTCAGCTAAGTACAGTTCTTTAATTGAAGGACTTGTGAGCAGTATATGTGCTGATAACACTCGTATGAAGGACACAACCATGGACCAGCGCTTTGTACGGCGGCTTGTAAAGCATTCGGCGCTCTTATCATCTACGATTTCAATACCAACTTTTGGTATCAGGCTGTTACTTAAAACTTTTCCATTTCCATGTCGCCTTTTCTGTCATTAACAGATACGGAAGATACGGAAAACAATTACACGCAATGAACGGGAAACAAATGCTCAGCCCGTCACTGACTTACACACTCACAGTCGTGCGGTCCTCCGAACGTCGCTTTAACAATTCGAGAGATAACACAGCACCTCAAACACTGACCGACATTAGACTGAGAATGAGGAAGCTACTGAGATGGGCAAATCTCCAAGGCAAATAGTGTTCCTTGAATTATGGGTGCAAAATGCAGTGCGATCCCAGGGACCAAACGACTGTAGTCAAGCGTTAATATTGTTGATATTATTTGAGGCTGCTCCTTCATATTTATTTAGTTCCTAAAATATAATTTCATATCCAAAACTGATTTCAGTGATACCTTGTCAGTTTGTACAACCTCTAGCATAGATAAAGCGAGTAAAACTGATTCACTATAATGGACTAAGCGTTTGAAGTTTTGAATTTCTCACCCACCTGATGTATCTGTGCAGATAATACAGAGGAAGGTTAAAGGAGTTCGTCTTGGGCACCTGCCGGAAGAAAACGTAAGCAGCTAGCAGCCCACTTAAAAGGAAGAACGTATCCACAGAGAGATGACCGCTGGTGACAAACAGGTACTTCCACTTTGATGTTAACTGAAACAGAAAAATTCACTCCACTATACACCTAATCTACATAAAAGCCTAAGTTACACTTAGTGACAAAAGGAAATCCAGAAGTACCAATATGGACATATTAGGAGCCGACTCAATGCTTTCCAACTGCATTTTTTCTGTGAGTTGGCAGCGTGTTCATAACAGGAGCTAAGTTTAGTTGCATCATGAGGTTTTTGCTGTATGAAAGTCTCAGTTGCCCTCTTCCTTTCTTTCCAAGTACCTCTTTTGGCATGATGTTATAAATAAAACTCTTGTCTACCATACATTTTCACTTCCTTGTTCTATATTTCTGTCTTTCTTTCTTCCTTTAATTCATAATCAGTTTACTCTCCAGGGTTGGTTTTTCTCTCAGAAATAACGAGGAATCCCACCTCCTCCGCCTCAAGGGCAGTGTCCTGCAGGGTGAGACTTTGGGTCTGGGGATAAAACTCGGAAGGATGACCAGTACCTCACTCAGGCGGTCTCACCTGTTATGCTGAGCAGTGTACTTGTAGGGGTGTTGAGAAGATTGGAAGGGACAGAAAAGGAGGAGGGAATAAAGTGGCCGTGGCCTTAAGTTAGGTACCATCCCAGCATTTATCTGGAGGAGGATTGGGAGACTATGGAAGCCCACTTCGGGGATGGCTGAGGAGGGAATCGAATCGCCCACTGTTCAGCTGACCATCCGAGGCTGAGTGGATCTCGTACAGTCCTTTTTTCAAATTTTGTGGCAAAGCCTGGAATGGAACTTGGGCCTCCGCGTTTGGCAGCTAATAGCACTAACCACCACACCACGGAGGCGGAATATTTTATATTTCACAGATTAACTTCTTTTTTCATTTACTTCTCTGAGAAAAATGTTCTTTTTCTTTCCGTTTACAAAACCACATCGCAGTTGCTTTTAGCCTCCCCCTTTATTGCTTTCCCAGGGTCCATGTTAGAACACACAACATATGACAGTTTATAAACATTCATCGGCAGGTGAGGCAACCACGCTCATTGTGAAGGTTCCGATCGACATCATATGATGCGTCAAAAAATATTCAAACTCATAACATCTGCGCATGGACCCTTCAGTACAGAACAGAGACATACAAAACATAGCTCTGGGAGTAAGAGCTTAATGCTCCAAAGTCATATTCCCACTGTTCACTCACGCACTTGTCACTCTCCTATTGTTTCTTTAGCTTTAAGCTCCTTTCAGACGATCCACTGCTTTCAACTCCACTCCACTCCACTCCACTCCACTCCACTCCACTCCACTCCACTCCACTCCACTCCACTCCACTCCACTCCACTCCACTCCACTCCACTCCACTCCACTCCACTCCACTCCACTCCACTCCACTCCACTCCACTCCACTACACCAGAGGTCTAGAAAGGAGGCCGAGACACTTCGGGTGTCGCCACCTCCCTCAATTCTCGCCAACAGCAGGCCACTGTCATCTGGCTTGAAGTCTCTTCAACGCTTGGCGACTGGTAGCTCACTAAATCAGATTACTGTAGTACATTCAGACGGTCAACATTGTGTGCGCCACAAGTTGAAATTTTTGTCTCGAAATGTCGATGGAATAAATTTTCTCATGTTTGTGTCCTGACGCTGTAAACTTGCTTCAAGGATTGGCAACAGTTCATCAAACGAATTCCCAGACATACGAAGCTAATTAAAGTTTTTTTGATCGCTGGTGCGTACATCTAGAAGAAAATGATCAGCTCCTTGTTCTAGGCTATATGAATTAAATAGTGTGACCCAATTACTCCTAGTACTCCTCTATTACCCCATTCCTCTTTTTGTAAGAATATAAATCCCAAGGATAACGTTCGCGTCCATGTTCCAAAGTCAAACTGAGACGCAAAAGATGTGGTGGGGACTAGAAGTTGCAGGAAGTGGACAACAAGAACAAAACAGAGTGTCTGATAAGTGAAGTGGCGTGGAAAGGGGTGGATCGTGTAAAATAGACCTAAACCTCGTACTTAAAAATGTGCCTCCTGTAATGAAACTTAAGGTAACTATGTATAATTATGCATTAACACCTCGCCTGACAAGTGGTAGCTATCACGTGCGGTCTGCACAGAATGATCCAAAATCCAATGATACTTTCTAATTCGTCTCCAGAATTATTTAAAATATTTATATGAACTGTGCCTCCTGAATATATTCTATGATATAACTTTACGTTTCGTCTGTTGACAGTACAAGTTAGAAGTGCTGTCTCTTGTAATTAACAGAGAGGGCTGCCTTCGGTAATGTGCCGTAACCTGGAGGCGAGGACTGTTGTCAAGTGATATCTGATCATCTTTAGCGACAGACCTAGGTTTTAACTGATATTGATGGTGGTATTGAGAACGGAGGATATTTTATACTAAGGTTATTTTGCGAAATACAGCTTTTGTGAAGTAAAGAGTCACAGTACTTGAAGTCAGATTACTCCTGGTTGTGTTTCGGGGTTACGGAGGGATCAACGGTACATATAGCCACTTCAGCTCAGATACTGACAAATAGAACCAAACAGGCAAAGTCACCATAGCTCAATAGGAAATGCATCGTTTGGGAAATCAGAATGTTGTAGGTTCAGTTCCCACAGGTGCCCGATTGGTCAGCTTTCTCTGTACTTAACATCAGTTCGGATTTTATTACAGGCGTACTATCCTGTTAAGGACCCGAAAGCCTTGCAAGGGACCGACTACAAGAATGAAACAACATCTAAACTATTTAACAAACATATTTCAAGTTGATCGAATTTGATAATAGTACATTACGCAACAAGCCTATAATGGCAATAATTAAGACACAAGTAAGTTTACAAAACGAGCGAAGGAATAATAATAATGTTATTTGTTTTACGTCCCACTAACTACTCTTTTACGGTTTTCGGAGACGCCGAGGTGCCGAAATTTAGTCCCGCAGGAGTTCTTTTACGTGTCAGTAAATATACCGACACGAGACTGACAAAACGAGCGAAGGGACTTCTATAACTTCCGTACGCGTGTCTTAATTACCATTATAGGCGAGTTGCATATGACTGTTTATGCTCGACGAAAAATATAACTGTATTTTTTAAATATTCATTCTTTTCTGTCGAGATGTCGCTTGACAGCTGAGTTAACTCAATAGGCACAGAGCGCATGCGCTGGGTTATTGATTTTCCGTGACTGGATCAGAGACCTTCACAATATCACTTTCTTACTAGTGGCTTTACTTCGCACCGACACAGATAGGTCATGTGGCGACGATGGGATAGGAAAGGCCTAGTAGTTGGCAGGAAGCGGTCGTGGACTTAATTAAGGTACAACCCCAGCATTTTTCCTGGTGTGAAAATGGGTAACCACGGAAAACCATCTTCAGGGCTGCCGACAGTGGGATTCGAACCAAGTATCTCCCGAATGCAAGCTCACAGCCGCGCGCCCCTAACCGCACGGCCAAGCCCGGTCCACAATATCATATGTTTTCAAAGCTTTGATAGACGGTTATCATAACCTAGCTTTATTTCAAATACAAATTGTTTACTGTTGGTGAAATGAATATGCGGGAATGAGCCGTGTGGTTGTGGAATATTGGAAGTAGAAGGTGCATTGATGTTAATATATGAGGCCGAGATGATTGATTTTGCTACCCTTACCTAATTGGTCAAACAGTTGTATTATAATGAAAATCTGAACTATGATTGGTGGAGAACCTGTATCATAATGGAAATCTGAACTCTGATTGGTGGAGAACCCGTATCATAATGAAACTTGAACTATAATAAGCCTCATTAAGATTCATGGCATATAATACTTATATTTCGGCATCGTTGAGCGTAAAGTATATAATATAGTATTTGGGAGAACTGATCCAACCCAATGGACTAGGCAAGGAGGCAAACAAGGAAAGAGCTAGAAAATTGGAAATGGCCAACAGACCAACACAGAACAGGTACAATAAACGGGCAAAATTAAACACTACAACGCTGTTGTAAAACTAGAGGGACTGTACATTTCAGAATGCCTAAAATTAAATAAAAAAAGGGAACTTAAAGAAATTGAGAAGAAGGAAAGAGAAATTCTGAGGAAAATTCTTGGACCTCAGAAAACGACGGATGGTACGTGGAGGAAAAGGAGCAATGAGGATATCTGCAAGTATTCCGAAAAGATCACGGACACAATGCGAAAACGAAGACTGAAATTTTACGGACATCTCGTCAGAATGTGTCTGTAGAAAAGGAAGCTTGACACAATTGTGTAAATAACTGACCATGTTTTGCAAGCATTGAATGCATATTATCACTATCTAAGTGTATATATGATGACCATTTGGTTGCAATACTTTTATTATGTATGACAACCGCCTGACTAAAAGAATAGTTAAATATATAATTGGATTGAGGAGATCAACGAAATGGGTGGAGGAGGTTAAGAAGGACGCAGAAGAAATTAAAATAACACCAGAATTTATCTTTAACAGAAAGAAGTTCAGAACTCGTGTAGATGACCACAAATTTCATGAAGAGCAGCGGACAAACAGGCCCAAATTTGAAATATCTGAGGAGCAGAGAAAAATAAGGAGTGGACGAATGAAGAAGTTCTGGGAAGAGAAAAGAAGAAGACTGGCCAGAAAGCATTAAGTTTCACGTGGTCCACAGTTAGCCAAATTCGGAATCAAGAAGAAGAAGAAAATCCCATTTCCCATAACATCCTTCTTAATGGAAATATCTTCAGGAAGTGTTGTACCCTCTTCAAGTTCTGAATGTTCTTACATAAGCGTACTTATTCTAGATACAAGTAATGTTAAAAGTACTTACATCTGGCACATACGTCGCTAAGTTCTGAGATGGTGCTAATATTCCGTCCATGTAGCGGTGACCGACCACGACCCAGGCAATGCTGAGGAATCGAATCCCGTGTAGGCAGTGGAGAGTGTCCTCTGACTTGGATATGGCCAGAAGTTTCTTACCGTTAGCGTACACGGAGAAGGCCATCAGCAGGTTACTTCGGGACTCTGTAACAACATCACCATGTCAGACAACACTTATAGAAAAGTGATTATTAAATGAGCAGCAAGTTACTTCGGGGTTCTTTAACAACATGTACAGTTCGCATCACGTCGTTAAGATAAAACCGAGAAAAGAAAATTGAAATTGGAATTATACAGTGAGCTTCGACAATTTTGAGAAGGTTCCTTGAACAGTTCGAGGACTCAACACTTTCAGTGACCCAGGTGTATCAATGGAACACACAATATTTTAGGAAGCAAATGAAAAAGTGGAAAATGAGCCTCACCATACATGACCGCCAACAAGCATTAGTGCAAACAACATGCGTGATGTGCGTGACCTGATTGAAGAAGATTGGTGCATACAATTTCTGAAATTGTTTCGCTCATAGGAATAAGATTTCGAAGTGTTCAAGCCATCATCAATGCTGAACTCGACCTTCGGAAATTGTGGCCTTTGTGGTTTGCTCGTCTTCTCACCCAGGAACAAAACAAAAAATCGCCAGGATGTTTGTCGGAGGCATCTGAATCGCTACGAGGAGGAAGGATACGACCTTTTGCGTCCCATTGTGTCTTCTGATGGAACTTGGGTTCAGCATTACACCCCAGAGTCAGAATAAGTAAGTCTGGAGAGGCGAGAACGAGGTGGAGCTGGCCCAGTCAAGGCCAAAACAAGTCTTCCTGCTGGAAAGGTGCCTGCAACTCTTTTTGGGACTATGCGGACATTTTGCTTGTGGATTATCTTACATGAACGAAAAAATGAAGCCCATTACTGCCGTCTTTTGGTCGAGACAAAATCTGCATATCGCAACAAACGTCTCCGGCAACCAATCCGAGATGTTCTTCTTCTGCACGAAGATGCAAGGCCACACTGCCGTTATAACACAAGGAGAACCGGAAGAAATGCATTGGACGTCTGTGGAACACCTTCCTTACAGTCCAGATGTGTCACATTGTGTCTACCACTTGCTTGGACCACTGAAAGAAGAACAGGGAGGAAAGGGATTTCTGGACGATGCAGCGGTAGAGGAGAGCGTGCGCTACTTCTTGTTTCAAGGTCGGCATCAAAATGCTGCTGTTAATAATAATAATAATAATAATAATAATAATAATAATAATAATAATAATAATAATAATAATAATAATAATAATAATAATGGCGTGATGCCTCCGGAGAGGTATAGTTCAGGTCTTCTGATTTGACTCCCGAAGGCAACCTGCGCGTAGTGATGAGGATGACATGATGATAAAGGCGGAACATACACCCAGTTCACTGCTCGGGGGAATAAGCCAATTATGGTTAAAATTCCCGAGCCTACCCGGAATCGAACCCGGGCCCCTGTGACCAAAAGCCAGCACGCTAACAATTTGGCCATGGGGCCGGACAAACTCGTGTCCTCATCCCGACGGGGTGAAGCTCTTTTTCAGGCACGCTCCCAATGGAGGTGATTTGCATGTACCATTTCAACCAGATAGCAGCACTTCTCCCATCCTTCAATTTCTGGCAGTACCAGGATTCTTCCCGGGCCCCCGAGGACGGCAGCTAATAACACTAACCGTTACGTTACGAAGGCGAACAAAGAGCTGCTGATTCGGTGACAAAAGTGTGTGTCAAATTCAGCATACTCTGTAGAGAAATGAGTTGCTTGTTGTGTATTTGTTGGTGGATTCAATAAAATTGTAGAAACGAATTCCCGTTTATATCTCATTCGCCTAATAATAATTGTAAACAAGGTGTAAATAGTTATGTGATATTAATGAATGAATAGTATCCAAATCTCCTTGTACACTGCATCAGGAGCAGGGGAGGATCACGGAATCCAGCGGGTTTAAATATCTGGGGAGGAAGGGCTGGAGCCTAATCTCTCCACAGGAGTAACATTATCACCTCGAGTTAACAGGTCCAGTAACACCTACAATAATAACGATCTCTCCCGTAACACTATAATGAAACACTACCAGACAGTCATACGTTATGAAGTCTTATATGCTTCAGAATGTCTAATATTCAACAGTAACGGTTTCACGGACAAGCTAGAAACACAGGAGAGGAAAAATACTGAGGAAGATATTGGGACCGGTCAAGGAAGGTAATTAATACAAAGGCTACCCAACCAAGAGCTCTACAAATACTGTGAAAAATTCTCGAACGTGGTCAGGAAAAGGCGCCTAGCATTTTTATGAACAAGTCTACAGCATGCATCCGGCCAGGCTGACCAAACAGCTTAGCGGTTACTGTCAAAGGAACAAGTCCACGTCACTGTTGCTGATGGAAGTAAGCAAAGGTCTGAAGGAACTTTGAGTAACGGAAAGAGACTTAAAAGACTAACATCTCTCAGGGGGTTGTTTAAACAAATGACGTTCCGAGACAAACCGACAAGAAGGTAGACAACTACCACCTGGACAAAGAAGAAAAAGGAACAGCAAAGTCAGAGGATGCGCAATTACTGGTCATGTATCAAAACATAACCAAAAAGCAATAAATGCATATCGTGGTCCTTAAACGGCCTCTACGAAACAAGGAGAAGAAGAAGAAGTGTCGCTAATCTTATCCGTTATTAGTAAATTCTTTGGATAAGTAGAAGTTCCTCTTATAAGGACAATAAAGTAACATCTCTATTGTGGTGTGTCCGCCAATTAATACGGTATGGCCTTCTGAAAAGTGATCCAATCTGGATTCCTGTCGCGAAGGACGTCACCTACAGTATTAGGGCCAGCCCCCTTGGTCCACTCTTTGTGGCCACCTCTCAGGCCTCCCGGGCAGCATCAAAAACAACTAGAATGACGGTCCCAGAATTTTACATATCCAGTGATTTCTGGCGGCTTCTGCTCTTCCGAAGTATTTGGAAGAGTCAGCCCTCTATCCCCGTACATTTTGCACTAGTTTGTCCCACACGCACTAATGAAGAATGTGATCCCTAATCGCTGGTTTACAAAGGATCACTACAATTTTCTGTATTTAGGATTTGAAAAAAGCAGTCATTTTACGACACACTTTCTGTAACAGAGTGCATTTGTAAACACGCCAAAGATGCAAAAAAAGAAATAAACTCATTAATTTATACACGTGCAGAAATTCCACTCTGACAAAAAGTTCCGTGCGTGTGGTATGTGCCTTGAATGGTATATTACCTCCCAATAGCAACTATTTTCGACGAAATACGTGTATGGAAGGATGCGGCTCCTTGGAAACTCCGGCACAAATCCTCTGCGAGCAACTGCTGCATTCCGACCATATTCTCCCTAGATTAAAACTATGTTTGTGCATTTGCCGTTGTTGAACACACCAGGCATTGCCTGTATGTTTACAGCAACTGTAGAGCTACTTTACAAATACCAGCCTATTGAGCGTTCGTAAAGGAGGCATCGTAAAGCAACGGGTTGCATGTGATGTGGGTTCCCGTCCGGTTGTTATCTCTTCGCATTCTGAAGTAAATAATCTGCAGGCTATAATACTCCTGTGAAAATCAGTTTAGACATCCCACTCAGCATTATTTCATGAGGGACACATATAAGCACAGTATACGGTGTTGGTGGGTTAGGTGAAGACATGCAAGGGTAGCTCTAGTGTTTCAGTTAAGCTCAGTCAGCGTTTGAGATCGAAGAGTGCTACAGTGACGGTTCAGTTCTGTGAGTAAGAGCGCGGTGACATGTGTGTTCTGCTGTGAATCAAGTATCAGCGTGCTAGAGTGTCGACGGAACTGACGAAATAGTGCACGTGAGCGGTGAGGTATAACGGAAGAAGATTGCCATGTTTGTGACTGAACTCTGTACCACACACAGGTTTGTGTGAATGTGTTGTACGTGTATGGACTATGGACTGTGCGTCTGCTGAAGTTGTTCAGAGAATTTATTCATGAACAACAGTAGGGCCCAATTGATCGGTATAGAAGTGATCGTAGTGTTGATGTTTCCTTTTTTAACAAATGGCTTTACGTCGCACAGACAAAGATAGGTATTACGGCGACGATGCGATAGGAAAGGCCTAGTGGGAATAAAGCTACCTTGGCCTTAATTAATGTACGGCCCCAGCATTTGCCCGGCGTGAAAATGGAAAACCATGGAAAAGCATATTCAGGGCTGCTGGCAGTGGGGTTCGAATCTGTTACCTTCCGGATGCAAGCTCACAGCTGCGCGCCTCTAACAGCACGGCCAACACACGTTATGTTTAACTTTTTTGCTTTTTAATACTAATGCGAATGGACGGTGAGAACAAATCGAGCGCGCTATCTAGTTTCATTGCGTGCCTGTGTCTAACCGATTTTAGTGCTAGTTAATAAACCTTAGCCTTAAACGCTACGGGTTGTTGTGTTTGTTATATCCACCCCACATGCTGCAATATACATACATAAAATCTCTATTCTGCGATACTTAGAAGATTTCAACAGGTGAAATTTGTACCAGTTATACGTTGTTACCTCTTCCTTACATGAATAATTGAATGAATCTTTTACGATCACGATTTTTGTACATTTTAAAAGTAAAATAAGTTTCATTTGGTGAAGTGATTGTCTCATATTCGCCACGACGACGCACACAGCTATCTATCGGCATGGGCTGAAATTACGTACAATTTGATTTCTGTTGCCTTCCTCAGTTATGTAGACAAACGGGAACATTTGAGAGACTTAAAGGTCTAACATATATGGGTTACAAGAACAACGCATTGATGACTGTCATTCTTGATCTCTTTAGTGAACAATATTATGTCAATGAACTGAATGAAATCTCTTTTCCATTCGGCTGTATGAAAACACATTATTTCTATCGATAAGCATGAAATAGAACGACTTCCACTGAATTTGAAGAATACCATCTTAACAAAATAATATTGGTCTTGCATGCTTCGTTTCAACGGTAGATATGGTATTTCGTACGCATGGCTGTTTCTCCATAAAATACTTGTCATGCGACGAGGATAGAGTGTAATTTTGTTGCACGTAATAACATTATTGTCATATATTGGCATAAGACTGACCTAAGTACTGTTTCTGATGTAAAGTTTTCGCATTACATATTAGCAAACAGCAATAATTAGTGTAAATATCCAATATATTTGTGCTTTGGTATTAGCAGACAGGGTGTACATTTTCTTCCACCATAATGTCCGGCTCCATGGATAAATATGAATGGCTAGCGTGCTGGCCTTTGGTCACGGAGGTTCAGGGTTCGAATTCCGGCAGGGTCGGGAATTTTAACCATCAGTGGTTAATTTCCCTGGCACGGGGGCGGGGTGTAACCTTCACAATTTAAAATCTTTCCGGGCCTTCAGTCCTTCAACTTTCGCCAAAATTGAGGAAATTGATTAGTTTTACAATTTTCGTAGTATAGGAACCCCTACGTGGCCTGCTAAACAATGTTTTAAACATTAAAACATTGATTATTTCACGCACTGTACACGTGTTTATCATGATGGCTTCGACATTAACTTTACGATTGTTTAAACCCTACTTCGTTTCTGCCAGGAAGAAGAATTTAATATTTAGGCGTTCTCGACTCCTGTCCCTCCTGTATAGATCATTATCCTAACATGACAGATTGTGGAGTTTATGCCATCGCTTTTGCCACATCTTTCCTATTCAGCAGAAATCCGCTGGGAGAACATTACGCTCATGCATGCATCATTTCTTAGTTGAAAAAAGTCTTCGATCGTCAAAGGTTTTATGAATTTCCCAAGTTAACTCCACAAATTTTAAATAAGCCGATAATCCAAAGTACTAAAATTCCGCGAGGAAGACGAAAACAGCAAAAGTGGGGAAGATAAAATATTCAGTTACGGAGATAAACAACTGAAGCTAAAGCGATAGTCTTAAAAAATTCACATTTCTCAGTGTGGAACATAAGAATGACGAAATGAGGCAGGTTAAGTTATTTAGCCGCCTGGAACACGAAAGGCTCCATCCAAATACTGCATATGACAAGGGTTAACTACAGAAAACTCTTCACGGTTGTACATACACCCAATATTTAAGTGTTATGGTATATTTTGTCAGATTTAGGCAGCCTGTCATTGTAAGAAGTGCAAATAAACTTCAGAAATGGGACGATACAATCACGGCTCTCCAGTACGCTCCTTTATCAGTAGACCAGCTATTTAAAATGAACAACAAATCACATTCAGTTAGAAAGGTGATATTGCTTGATGCGGACTTCTGACAGTGCTTGGCAGTAATTCGTTGATATCACAGAGCACCTGTTGTCCAGTCAATCTTAAATTTCCTACTTTATGGTCCAAAACTAAGAATTAACTTCAGTGAATGGCTTAAAAGACACGGAAACTGAGAACTAGGCCAAATGCTATATTCGGAACTTATCAAAATAAGATTTCAATATATATGTAGGAATTTTTCTAGGTTGTTTTCGTCCCAATAAGTGCACATATTTTACAAAGTACCGATTTTTTCTCCAAAAAGTTAAGGTCGTCAACGAACAGGTTCTGAATAGTTGGATAGGTTGACAAATAACGTGCATTACAACTGACTCAGCAAAATGCGATGATGTCTATGAATTTAATAATGTTGCTTCGTTCAAAGGAACGAGAAGCTGGGCAAACTTATTGTTCATGCAGAAATTGTAATTCAGAAGTATGTTTTTTATTCCAAGAATAGATTTAGCAACTGTTCACAGCGATATACCATTCGTTCTGAAACGGAGTAGTTTTCCTCTAAATTAAACCTTGCCTTTCACAATGAATAAGTCACTAGGACAAACTTCAAACTTGACATAAATCTGTTCACTCCAGTGTTTTTGAGAAATTTATGCAGCTTTCTCCAGAGTACGGAGATCCATATACGTCAAAGTACAACTCTAATCTACAGCTACACTCAATATACAGTTGTGTGTAAGTAAACAACATATTACCTGTTGTAATTCCATTAAAATTATATATAAAGCCTGGGAAACAGCTTTTATTCAAAACATGTATTAAAATTCCATTTAGAACTTCGAATTACCTCTTAGATGGTAATTTCGACAGGCTTACGTTTCTGTACGTCTATTTTATAAATTAAATTCGTATATTCGTGTAGTTTCATTGTTAAAGTAAAAACTAAGAGTTTCACGTAACAAGTTTTAGTGAATAGTGGTGAAAAATATTAATCATACAGAAAATGTCAGCAAGACGGACATGAGCTTTAATATTGGATTCCATAAATTGTATGTTTGCACTGAAATATTTCTGGACCTAGCATGTTGAGGGAAGAGAACTTAAGTTAGTTGTCATCTGATAGCGACCACCGCTTCTTTCCTTTTTCTCAAATTGGTTAACACAAGAACAAATCCATATATTTTAAATTCCACTTCCGATTTAGCGGGTGTTATCGTCTAAAAATATATACATTTCACATTTGAAAAAAGGCAAGATTCTACTCGATCATGGAAATGATCTTCACGAATACGGAAAAACAAACAAAAAATTTGTTGTTCAAACGAAACTTTTGTGAAAGCTTCGGAAATAGTCTTGTTAAATTACTCCCATCGTGCGTTACAAACAGGTGCTGTGTTCATTTAACGTCGTTTTCAGCGTTATATTCCTTTCCACACTCATTCCGCCACTTACACTTCGTACAGGTACCTGTATATAGATTCAAAGGAAAATGATGTTATTCTTGCGATTTCAACGTGAATACTCTTTCGCTAGGATCGTCTGAGGACGAAAACCTTCCATAATATTAAAAGGCTTCTGTAAAAATGTAACTCAAATCGGTAAAATAGGACTTATGGCTCAAGTCGTAGGCATTTTAAAGTATAATAATAACAACTACATGGAATAATATAATAAGGAGTCTGGACACTTATATTTTTCATGATACATCTCTGTCTTCCAATGAAAGTAGCCCTATAGAACTCAGTGTATTCAGTGACGTAAATTTAATATAACAGCTGTAACAAATCGTACTCAAATATTTTCATTGAGATGGTGAGGGTTTCTTCAGTATAGTCACTACAATTTCATATCTAAGACAGTATGGCAAGCCGAATATCTCAATAATATTTTAAAAATGCTCTGGAAAGGCACCTTGAGCACCCACGGAAAAACCACAAACCTCGATTGACTCCAAGTAATAAATTTACTGTGGCCTCATAAATACTCTTCCCTTCTTGGTGGACCACTGAACCCTGTTCAATTGAAAACGCATAGATTATCGTGGGATATATAATTGCTCCGCATTTTAATGTCGAAAGTATTTATTAGCAGACGACGATACTAAGAAAAATGTAAAATTAAGGAATTACCTCAATTGTGCAAAAAGTTGAAAAGCTAAACGGCCAGGAAAGGTTTCAAGTTGTAAGTCTTGGATAGCTCTATCAAACTCAAAAGCCAATTTCGAAAATCACTTCCGGGCTAAATTCAGTTCCGGAAAAACATCCTAAAAATAGCTTGTTTCATTACTCGTTTTCTCTTCTATTCAAATTCTAGCCTAATTACCTTATTTACACAATTAGCTCTGTAATGTGATCCTTGGTTCAATACCCTCACGCGTTTTGTGATTTTTGAAAAATATCCACACCGAATGTAGTTATAAGGTCTTAAGTGAAACTCTGCATTGACTCACATTAACGTTCTGAGAAGAAGGCAAACTGCTAATCTAACCGACCGGTTTAAGAAAAGGATTGTAATTTTTAGGAATAAATAATTTAATCTCATACTTTATTATATTTAAATACCTAAAATTCGAAGCTCATATCTCTGGTATGTTTCCAACATTGAGTTTCTTGCCTGAA
The DNA here is from genome assembly GCF_040414725.1 of Anabrus simplex. Taxonomy (NCBI): domain Eukaryota; kingdom Metazoa; phylum Arthropoda; class Insecta; order Orthoptera; family Tettigoniidae; genus Anabrus; species Anabrus simplex. Next base: position 41,353,647 of record NC_090267.1, read on the forward strand.
CGGCTAGAACTGTGTTTGTTTCATTAGTATAGAAGCCAACAAAACGCAGGACGAGGCAATAGCAAGCGACCGCCAATCAGAACTAAACTGATCGTTTCAATTCGAGCGCTGGTAAAAACAAATGTTAGTGAAAGGCGAACCGCTGATCTATTTAGATCCTTTGTCGCATGAAGGGGGGGAATTATTACTTGGCGAAGATATTTTTTTGTTTCAGTGTCTGTGACAAGGTAGTCTTGGATACACGAGTGTTTAATTAATGTATTACTTAGTGGGGTGTTGTGGTTCTAGTTGTATTGCTGATATTAGGGATGCTCAGGCAACCCGCTTGCACACATTTTAGTGCTGGTATGCCACTTGTCGTCTCTATAATGTTTTACGTAGTTTCGCTGCCAATATTACGAGAGGAATTGCTCCTTACAGTAAGCAACTCTCTGGGGAAAGATTGTTTCGCAGGTTAAGCGCGGGCTTTCGCCTGCGATTTTAGAGCAGTATTTTGTGACTTATTTACGAAGTAATTTAATTAACCACCTATAAGCCATGATAGTCAAGCCGTGAGGTCTATATGGTCTAACAACATGGTTATCCGGTTCGAGTATCTATCGATGCAAATAATGTGTTTTCTTATACGATCATGGAAAATGGGGTTTCATTCACTTCACTGACATATAATATTGTTCACTAAAGAGTTCAAGTATGATAGTCATCAATGCATTGTTCCTGTAACCTACACATATGGTACCAGTTGCAGTCACTCAAATGTTCCCGTTTTGCCTGTATAACTGCGGAAGACAACTCAAGTCAAGGTGTACGTAGTTCCAGCTCATGCCGGTAGGTATAGCTGTGTGCTTCATCCTGGCGAATATGAGACAATAATTTCGCCGAAAGAAACTTATTTAAAAAAAACGTAGTGGTCGTAAAAGGTACATTGAATTTTTCTAGTAAAGAGGAGGTGACAACCTATAACTGGTAGAAATTTGAACTGTTGAAACCGTCTCGTCTTCTCAGTATCGCTTTGAATGACAGACAGAATAGGAATTTGATGCATATATATCATAGCGTATGGGGTGGATGAAACGAACGCAACTAGTAGCGTTCAACGCTTTTTATTAATTAACCCTCAAAATCGCTTACACACATGTACGTAATTACACTAGATAGTGCGCGCTATGTGTCCTCACTGTCTAATCTCAATAGTATGTAAAAGCTAAAACATTAAAACACCGGACGAGTTGGCGGTGCGGTTAGAGGTCAGCAGATGTTAGCTTGGATCCTGAAGATAATGGATTCGAACTCCACTGTCGGCAGCCCTGATGATGGTTTTCCATGGTATCCCATTTTAACACAGGGGAAATGCTGAGGATGGTTTATATGTGACTTTCCAGTCAGTGATTCCTTGTCTAAGGCGACAGTCTGGAGATAAAAATCGATATTTTGGTTATTTTGTCGAAAATTTATTTTAGGGCTGAAATTTAAATGATTTAGTTTCTTCTTCCTTGTCACGAAGTTATTTCGTTCAATTCAAAAAATAATACTTGTTTGCCAGTCCGAACACATTAGAAATGGGCGTGACTTCTGATTTGCTCCCATTTTCCCATCAATTTAACATATTATTCCCATTATTCGTGTTTTCTCCCATTATATTCTGCAAAATGTATCAAAATTTTCAAGGTGTATGTATCATAGCTATATTAGGAAGTACATACATGGAATGTTTGATTGCGTAATCTTTTCAGAAATAGGGATCTTTAATTTAAAAATTTTAGAACATTAGAATTACACAAACTCCTTGCATAAACGGTGTACACTGGGGCGAAAGGCTGGCAACCAGGAATGAGTTAGCTAAAAAATTTATAATGCCCAATAACGGATGATTTTACCGGAAAAATCAATACACAGTGCTTTTTAAAGAATTATTATCTACCTAATTTCAAATTTCCATTAACACTTCAATGAACATTTTTTAAAAATCTAGAATTAAAAGTTTCAAAATATTTCCATTTTTTGAAAACTATTAATTATATCTGACACAAATTTTCATGATATTCCTACTTTTGTAACATGACCACAAAGTTTCATGAACGCCCATGAATTAGGTAAAAATATATGTTTACCTCCAAACTGTCCTTTTAACGGGATATAACTATTCAAAGGACCATTAAGTACTACTTATAAACGTGAACATTTCTGAGTGTTTCTGAAACATTAAATGACACCGTAAGGTGCGCCTTTATTAGATTATACAGTTCCTGTAAATAAACATAACTAATAATCGTGACGTAGAACATATCCGACATACTTGACTGTTATCAGCACCGAAATGATCGAGCAAAGGTGAGGGTTAGATATCCGATTTATGTGTGTATCAGTAGTTATCATTTTAAGGTTTTCAGAACAAGCATACAATCAGTGTAAACGTTATGGAGTGCATGAGCAATCAACTTCCACGTTATATATAATCATGGATTGTACAGCTGATGATGTTAGTATTTCTGTTCATTGATATGTACTCGAAAGCGTATTTTTCATAACTTGTTTGTTTGCTTGTTGGTAGGCTCGTTTTGGCTGTAATAGGTACATGCCTAGTTGCTAATAAACTGAATAGTCTGTCCTCAGTTTCGGCGATCCAGATCTGGAGGATGAGATATTCTATTCCATTCCATTCTATTACATAATTTATGCAGTACTAAATGGGGAAGAGGTGCTTATTCAAGAGGAATAAGACGTTTATGAAAGTCTGATTTCCTGTACCAGGTGTATGAATAAGTCTATTCCGGTTTCATTAAGAGAAGTCACCAACGAACAGTACGCAGCGCATGAATATAACACAAACGTTAGTCTGTTCGTCTGATATTAACCTACCAACACACATACGTTGAGTCCGCCAGACACTAGCGTCTGTGTTGTATCGTTCAGTGATCATGTCGACGTTTCGTGCCTGAAAAAATAACATTGGCGGCACGCATTGTTTTTCTTATTTCATCAAAAGGAAAAGATTTTGGAAAGTCATCGTTTGCTGGTAGAAACATATGGTGAACACGATCCATCGATTAAAGCAAGTGAGACATGCTTTCAACAGTTTAAACGTGGTGTTTTGTGTCTGGAGCCAGCCCCGTGGTGTAGGGGTATCGTGCCTGTCTCTTACCCGGAGGCCCAGGGTTCGATTCCCGGCCAGGTCAGGGATTTTTACCTGGACCTGAGGGCTGGTTGGAGGTCCACTCAGCCTACGTGATTATAATTGAGGAGCTATCTGAAAATGACATAGCGGCCCCAGTCTCGAAAGCTAAGAATAGCGGCTGAGAGGATTCGTCGTGCTGACCACAAGACACCTCGTAATCTGCAGGCCTTCGGGCTGGGCAGCGGTCGCTTGGTAGGCCAATGCCCTTCAAAGGGCTGTAGTGCCATGGGGTTTGCTTTGGTTTGCTTTGTGTCTGGTGGGACCACAGTGGTATTATGTACTATGAACTCTTGAAGCCCGGCTAAAACGTTAATATACAACGATATCACCAAGAAATGATTACTTTAAATCACGAATTGTTCGGAAAACGACCTGAATGGGGCAGAAGACAAATTGATTTTGTTACACGAGAAATTTTCTTGCGAGGCACAACTGGTGGGATTTCAGCAGGACATATCAGATCAGTTAGATTCAGGAGGCCAGTTAGATTGCATAGCCATAGATCTTTCCAAAGCCTTTGATAGAGTGGAACATGGAATATTATTAAAGAAATTGGAGGGAATAGGATTGGACGTAAGGGTTATACGTTGGACAAGAACATTTCAAAATTCAAGGGTTCAGAAAGTCAAAGTAGGAAATAATATATCACAGGAAGAGAAAGTCTGGAAGGGAATTGCACAGGGTAGTATAATCGGTCCCTTACTTTTCTTAATATACGCAAATGACTTAGGGAACAATATAACATCGAAAATAAGATTGTATGCAGATGACATAATTGTTTACAGGGAAATAAATAACATTGAGGATTGTTCAGAATTACAAAGGGACCTTGACAGTATCCAAGAATGGGTTGAAGAAAATAATATGAAGATTAATGGAGGCAAATCAACTGTTACAACATTTACAAACAGGAGCTTTAAAACTGAATTTGAATATACTTTGGATGAGGTAATTATCCCTAAAGATGGCAAGTGCAAATACTTAGGTGTGAGATTTGAAAGTAATTTGCACTGGAAGGGTCATGTTGATGACGTTGTTGGGAAAGCATACAGATCGTTACATGTCATAATGAGGCTACTTAAAGGATGCAACAAAGAATTAAAAGAAAAAAGTTACTTAAGTATGGTTCGTCCATTATTGGAATATGCAAACAGTGTTTGGGATCCTCACCAAGAATACCTAATAAAAGAACTAGATGGTGTGCAGAGGAAAGCAGCAAGGTTTGTAAGAGGGGATTTCAGGAGAAAGAGTAGTGTATCAGAAATGTTAAAGGAACTTGGGTGGGAAACTTTAAGTAAGAGAAGGGAGAAAAGTAGACTTATAGGATTATATAGAGCCTATACAGGAGAAGAAGCATGGGGAGATATCCGTGAGAGGCTTCGGTTGGAAAATAATTATATTGGTAGAACTGACCACAAGTACAGAATTAGAAGGAATTTTAGCAGAAGCGATTGGGGTAAATTTCCTTTCATTGGGAAGGGCGTGAAGGAGCGGAACAGTTTACCAGGGGTAGTGTTCGATCCTTTTCCAAAATCTGTACAGATATTCAAGAAGAGAATAAACAACAACAGAGATAATAAATTAAATGTTAGAGGGCATTCGACCAGTGGAGGATATTGTAAATAATAAATGTGTGTGATTAAATTAATTCCATCCCCTGGTCTAAGGAGTTTGGACAGCCCAAGTAGGGGACTGCCTGTAGGGGTGAAGTACAGTGGGGACTTCGAGGGCCCTGGGACCGCTACGGTAGCTGTGAAGGCCCTTCAGGAACTCTGAAAAGTGGTGGCAAAAGGGGCTCTGGTTAAGACGCAGCAGGTCGTTATGCTACTTAGGTTCCAAAATGGGTAAAATATAAATATGTAAATAAATTCAATGTTAATTTTAATCTTATACCAGTTGTATAGTATTATTAGACGTAATTTCACATACCGTACTGTATATGAGTTGACTATGTTTGTAAGATATTATAAGTAGAATTTTGTAAACAATATACATTTATTAAGGATGATGTGTGTGTTTAATAGAAAAAATTATTAGCGTAAATTGTATAATATTGTATTCTAGAAAAATTTTCTTCGTCTCCTGTTAATTTAAAATTTCGTGCTTGACAATAATGTATTTTAGTGTACCATTTGGCACCGAGGTAGACACCTCATTTGCAAATAAAGAGATTTTGATTTGATTTGATTTGATAAACAGCCTGGCCTACACTGACGACTTGATCTTAATAGCAGATTGTGCCGAAAGACTGCAGTCCAATATCTTTGATGATGAAAACTGGTGTAGTGAGTGCAATATGAAAATAAGCCTCTCCAAAATTAAATTGATGTTAGAAGGTAGGAAACCTAAGAAACATTAATGTCAGGTTGGGAATGAAAAAGTGGGACAGGTAGATAATTTCAAGTATTCAGGATGTGTGTTCTCCCAGGTTGGTAGTAGAGTTAGGGAGACGGAATCGGGATACAGTAAGGCTAATGCAGTCAGTTCGCAGTTGCGATCAACAGAATTCTGTACGAAGGAAGAACGATACTATCTTTACACAAGTATGGTTTCAGACCTATTTTGCTTTACGGGAGTGAAAGCTGGGTGGACTCAGGATATCTGATTCATAAGTTGGAAGAAATAGACATGAAAATCTCGAGAACGTTCGTCGGTACAATTAGGTGGGAACAATGGTAGGGTGGTAGTTGGAATGAGGAGATAAAGGGTAGGTTAGGGATAAACTCAAATGATGAAGCTTTACGCATAAACAGGCTTCGGTGGTAGGGTCATATGCGGAGAGTGGAGGATGATACGTTACCTAGGAGAACAACATACTCTGACATTCAGGATCAAAGAAGTATAGGGAGACCAAGACGACAACGGTTAGACTCAGTTTGTAATAATTTAAAGATAAGAAGTGTAGAAATAAAGTAGATCACAGATCTAGTCATAAATAGAGGATTGTGGTTGCATTTAGTAAATTCACAGAGGTTTGTAGACTGAACGCTGGAAGGCATAAAGGTCTATAATGATGTTTTGTTCTTGAATCTATGCATTACTTATATTTTACTTGATAGTTTCGTATCGTTTGGTAGCACTGTGGAATAGAATCTTAGCAACAAGAGTTAATTAAAAGTGAAGAGTCGACAGGAGCACTGGTCCAAGTAGGAAATGCCAGTTGCCGAAATTCTTCGACAATTAATGGAATTCTTTGGCGAAAGTGTGATGAGTCGTCAGTGTAGTTTACCAAATCTTGGTGGGAGATTTTGGAATATCCCATGTATACTAGCCCTGATATAGTGCCAACTGATGTTCATCTCTTTCCTGTTTTGAAAGAACATCTTGGGAGCAGCAGGTTTCAAAGCATTGAAACATTGTCTATACGGTCAAGTCAACCCATTTTACGAGAAAAAATTACTCCATAGATATAGAATGCCTATGTCCATACAGATATCACAGTATAAAATAATATGCTAAGTGAATAACACGGTGCATGGTGTAAACTTACTTTTGGGACGCCCCTCGGAGCTAATTACAGCTCCGTCGGGGTGAAAAGCGAAATTCACAGTTCTTACTACTGAACATTTTTGAATGACTATTGGACTGTACCTACCTGCCTCCCTGGTTACAATGTCGTATCCAGTGCTGAGAACAACGATAACTGCGAAGAAGATGAGGACACAACTGAAAACAACCAAGAGAAGGAGGTTGAACACTACTGGAAAGGCTTCTACAATGTGTTATAAAAAAAATTGACATTAAATAACGATGGTGTAGAGGTAAGTTGGCGTAACATTCAACAGCTTCCTTCAATGAAAAAATGAAGAAAAGAAGAAAGTAAATGGCAAGCCACTTGGCGTATCGAACTAGTCGTAATCTACAGGTAACAGTAGGTTGTACCCGTCAACTGGTGTAAGCCGCTGTACTTGCGACAGCTAATTCTCTCGATCTAACAAGCCACGTGTCTGTCTTTGTTTTGATGAGTGTGCGTCATTTAGTTGTCACTGAAATTAACTACATAAATCAGTAATACAGTTTTTGTCATACGGTGTACAAATAGTTATTGGTGTACGATGCTAATTCAGTTTTCGTTGTTAAGTTGAGTATTACTTTGGTGAGGGTAATTTATTTGAATACTTCAGGATAGGAAATGTGTGTTTTATAATAGGTTACTTATATTAATGATCATTATTTCACATAATAAACAACTTACTGCTGTTGGTGTTATTTATTCCAATTAGTGCAATCCACAATCTACATTGTTGTAACCAACATTGAATTTGTATTAGTCCCAGTTAAATGACATAACCCTCAAATCTCACGCTAAATAATTAATCTCAAGAAACGCTATGATCCCAAACTACATATCCCAGTAGACTACAATCCTAGTTACATTGCAGAATGCAAATAAACAACAATAATTATTAAGACAGATCAATGCCTGCAGTGAGGTGCAAACTGTTTTTAACTCTCCTGAAAAAATTGCTTTTTGTGGCTTACGCTAGTTGGCCTGTACAGCATCAATATACAGAGCTGGCAACACTGATAATAATTTTTGACACAGCCAGGAGGTTACAGCCTACATTGTAGCAATATTTCAGCATGTGGTCAATCCTATACATGCGACCTCTAAGAAAGGAAAAATTTGAAGCAATATTCGTCTTTACAGGTTACGTCCAAACCAGGACAACGTGCCAAAATTTGAGTCTTGTGCAATGCAAATGTTTCGACCCTGAAATCTCCTACGAAGTGCGCTTGTGTTCCACGGTAACGCACATAAATATGTCGTCAACGCAACAGGAGACGGTCGGTGCTATTTTCGCTGGGGTCTTATGGTAAACAAGCCTTAAAACGAAGATATCTCCCCTTTTGGCTGTCGCATCTTTGTTCTGTTGAAAGAGGCCTTTATGATTAAGTGTTTCACGATCTAACAACCAGTTAGTAATGCAGTGAAAGAGTTGTTCAACCAGCAACCACCCTTCTTCTTTGTGTAGGCTATGGAGAAACATACACAGTCGGCTCAGATGTGAGGGTGATTGCTGTAGACTCTGATCATCAGTAGAGACCGGAGGTTTAGGCTTAGAGGTTACAATGCAACAAACAAACTGAAGATTCTGCTCAATTACCCTCTCATCACACCGCCGCTATCATCCCATATTATAGTCCCAATAAACGTATCACTTCTGCATTAAGCTGCTCACTACGTCATCCGAACGTCAGCTCTACGTCACCTTTTCGTAATAACGTATTATACAAATCTTTCTAGTGCCTTCCAAGCTCGATCTATATACAGCATCCCACTCCATTTGTAAGTTATTCCAGTTTCGACTGCGGTGTGCTGTGGACGGCAGTCATCTACCATACAAGTGTCTACACGCCATTTATTTTCATCTTATTCGCTTGGACTACATATTTGTGTATTTGTGTTGGGTCTTTAACTACCATTGCTCTTCGGACTTTATAACGTTAACTACTACTACTATATCCCTCTCCTGAAGAGGGAGGCAGGCCTCTGACGGTGACACTGTCTCTCAGGCCGGGAGATTTATTACGGTGAAGGAGATGTTCGGAGAAGGTGAGAGTGTTGGCGGCCTTGACCTATACTAGGAACTGTCCCGGCATTAGCCTTAGTGGAGAAGAAAGGGAAACCAAGGAAAACCAATCTCAGGACAGCCAAAGGCTGGGGTCAGCCGTGAGATCCAGCCCTGACCCATTTCTCGAATGCACAGGCGTAGAGCTACGTTAGAGCCATGGCCACGCTTCCCCTGCTCAGTTGGCCGGTCATAATGCAGAGCTGTTGGACCACGGACCAGCCGTGGCCACTTGAGGGCTGAGACCCACTCTGCATCTACCGACCAACGTTACCTGGTTTAGAACTCTTCAACTCTACGATCAGTAGTGGACCATCTGCGAGTGTGATAGATTTTCTTTCCGCTCATGAACTATAATATTGGAGCCTGGCGATGACATGTGCTTGAGAACTTTGACAACCAATTTCTTCACCTACACGCGTATGATAATCCCGGCACTTTGTGTTTATTCTCTCCGTAACTGGGAGTTTGCTTTGCAGGTCGCTTCCCCCTCATAACGCACCCGACTTGCTTTCCCCTCCCTTTTCGTTAATAAGGTTCTGTTATTCTTTAAAATGTTAGCGCTCGGTACGTGGACTCTTGCAAGAACAATTATGTGTATACTTTATTCTTATGTCACCGTCCAGATTATTTTCTCATTGCAATTGTGTGTGCGGTGGTTCAAAGTAACGTTACGTCACTTCCAGTTAATTTTAATGTGGTCGTCGTTTTAATATTATTTTCAAGTCTTTTGGTGCTTTTTCAAATGCATGTATTTGCTGGTTATAAAATACAGTACATATTGTTATTCACCCTGTTAAATCATTATTTATATTCAACCTTTGCGTGGTTTCTGTACCCACCTCGGATACCCCTAAATTCCAAGTTGCTTCCATATTACATGGTATTTTATTATTATTATTATTATTATTATTATTATTATTATTATTATTATTATTATTATTATTATTATTATTATTATTAATATATTCGCAACCAATGCATTTAATACCATGTCAAGGTGCACATAGACGGTTTAACGAAAACGGAATCACACTATTGCCGTGAAGATTCGAAGAAACTCCACTTGTCCCCTAAACTGAATGTGGAAAAGATGTATAGGTTTTTCTGTGATACATACTGTCCAAATAAAAACATGAGATCTGTTTCCGAATTTGTACACAGGACTATGTTCAAGGGCTATGGTCCAGAGCTTTTGTTTCACGTACCCAAGAAGGATCAGTGTTAAAGCTGTAACCACAACTACAGTGCTTCTAGAGATAGATTGGAGAATTTATAAATAACGTGAATTAGAGTCCATGAAAATGAAAACAGAAGACTAAAGCTCACAAATAGAAGACAAATACATTTCGGAGAGGACAGTAACTTTGGATCTACCGGGATGTTGTCTGTACCATTTTCAAGTGATGCTAAAATGTATGACAGAAGAAACCTATCAGCGTTCAGTTCTACTATATTCGATTGCTACAAATCAAAAAGGGGCTTTTGAAAGATCTGAGATATTTTCATAACTGAATATTGATTATTCAATTTTTTAAATTACTTGTTCAGACTGTATGATTTTGTTAACAAATGGAGATCGATCTGTGACCCTACGCAGCCCCCGCCTGGATTTTGTCTCTCCTGAGATTTTGGGTCCTACTAAACAGAGTGCGCACTGGGCATGGAAGAAGTGGTTCTGTGATGCGTTATTGGGGTCTTCGAGCCTCTCTAAGCTATGACTGTAGTGAAGAATTCCAGACAATGCGACAAATCACTTCCTGATGCCCACATAGAGCCTCCTGCGGAACGATCGGCGACATTATGAAAACTTCAACAACGGCTATTCAATGGCTGCAACCACTGGACATCCTAGTTTAGTTTTCACTTTTCATTTGTTTATTTATTTACTTATACCTTACAAAATTTCTGTGTTTTTGTATTTTCTTACTTTTTGTTTCTCTCTTTCTATATTGTACATATCTCTTTCGATTTCCAGTTTTTTACATTGACTTTTTAGATTTATTATATTTTGTGAATTATTTGTTGCTTTCATAATATTACTCAATTTGTGAGCGGCTTAACCAGTACCATTACCTAAATAAATAAATAAATTGAGAAATAAGAATCCTTTACTAGTAATCAATTTTAGAAATGCTATGAAATCAATTCCTCTAAGAAATATAGTATTTGTGACTAGAAGTTCTCTTTCACATTGTTAGTGCCAAATATTGTATGTCCCTATTTCCGTTAAATTACGTACAGTAAATGATTCCTTAAATGCTACATATGGGACAAGACAAATGGTTGGAACGGTTCGTCACAACTAGAGACTTCTTCTAGACTATATTTCTCCTGGAAATGTCATACATGTTTCCAGTTCTTTGGTGCATGTGGTGAACAAAGCCAAAATCATTTAACATATGCAGTTTTACTTTAGGGTGTCAACGAATGTTAAAATTCACAGGTGATTGACTTACAATTTATGGTATGTGGGCACTCCTACCGAGAAGCAGATTTAATGCATGCAACAATAGAGGGTGCAAGGAAGCACAAAATATGTACACGACACGAGAATGGAGTGTTTTTATTCAAATGGCCCTTAGGATCTCTTCACCTTACAATGTGAAGCAATTGACGTATTCTGACTTTAAATATCTACAAAAACTTGCACCCGAAATAATTCTTAACACGAAAACAAACAACGAATATGAAAGGGCAAATTGGCTTAAGATCAAGTGGCTGAGATTTGAACAGTGTCGACCATTCAAAATTCAATTCAAATGTGATCTTAACCATCCCAGATTTAAGGAAATTCATGTCACACGAAAAAAAGAAAATATAGCTGATTTTTTGGGAGACCAACACTATTTTTCCAACATATTAAAAGAGGTTAAATTGTGTCGGATGCGGAGAAGAAGGATTTACTTCGTTTACTCAACAATGGAGTCAACCCTTTCTAAATACTAGCACTTCATTGAAGACATCCCCGCTGCTGAGAAGAAAACAACATTTTTGCACTTTTCTGAAATATTTCAGATATATTCTTAAATTAATATGGGTTACTCAAATTTATTTAATTACTTGTTCATGTCTTATGATGTTATTAAGAAAATAACATCCTTTTGCTAAAATCAAAGGACTGTGTTAAAATCAATTCCTCTAAGAAATGCAATGTTTGCGCCTTGAAGTTCTCTTTCACGTCGCTATTCCAAAATGATGCATGTCCCCGCCGTCTATTAAAATATAGTGATTAATGTCTTTACTGAAGCATATAAAAGTGGTACGGTTGTGAAAATACAATTAAAAGGAAATAATCTACAGATCAGGAACACTGATTCGTGGTAAGTAAACTACAACCGTAGCGCGAGAATTGGCCAGGTCCTAAACTCAAATGACGAGACATTCACGCGACACTCCGAGTCGTACGTACTGACTTATATTTTGATAATTCCTCCAAGAGTTTCCCTTTTACTTATCTCTACGGATAGATCAGGGACGTGACTTGTTTACAGATCTCCTTCTAAGAAGTTCACGGTTAATGAATGTCTGACTGTAGCCTCTGAAAGCACAAACCTTTCATCAGGTGTCAGTCATGCTCCAAGCCATGGCTCCGGGCGTAGTACCAGCAAGTGACAGCAATGCTATTGCTGAGTTAATTGAAATTGTTTTAGATTCAAACGACAATGATGGCGATTATGATAACATTGAAGAAGAGATTTGAAATAAAAGTGATATTTCATCTGATACAAGTGATAGTGAAATTGCACCTACAGCCGCGTGTGCGGAACCAAAACAATGGCTCAGTGGGTTAATAATATTGATGACCAACCAATTAATCATCACTTTACAGGCTCGACAGGGATATCAGGAGAACTGAGGGACAAACATTTTTGTAATTCGTAAGGAAGTTGTCTGTATTCCTGAAGGTTATTGATCCATCGTTTCCGACATTGCGTGGGAAACAAATATTCACACTATGGAACAATTATCGGACCCACATGGAAAAAGATAGCGAAAAGTTGTTTGACACTGTTGAGGATGAAATTAAGGCATTCTGATGTCCCAGGTTCGTAAACTTGAAGCATTCAGAATAATTGATCTCAACAAAAATTATGTTATAACTAAGATTTTGTGTGGTAAATTTCGAAAAATTCGGCTTAATATAGAGGAATTTCACACTACTCATTGTCTCTCGAAGAATTGGTGTCTCAATACATTTCGAGGGCTCAGAATAACAAGTTTATGTCGAACGTTTGGTAAACTTTACAGGAGAGCATTTTTAAAGTTTGGTGAATAATAAGTTCAAAACCAATAATTATATTTAGGACTATTCTGGCTGGTTTAATGGCTTTACAGAGAGTATTGAGACACCAGTTTTTCGAGAGACAGTGAGTAGTGTGAAGTGCCTCTATATTACAGCCGAAGTTTTCAAGATTTACCACACAAAATCTTCGTAATAATTTCATTGCTGTTGAGTGCAATTATTCTGAATGCTTCACTGAAAAGTGTGCGTGAAAATTCTGGTTGCTGTTCCACTTGTGCCAATTTTTTGAGACTGGTGCACAGTAGTGGGTGGCTCACTCTTGTTGAGAACGATTTAAATCTAATTTCTGGTCGAGCGCGTGTATCTGGACTACTTTTTCCTGCTTTACTCGCACAAATCAACCTCCGATGAGTGTTTCACGTGTTTAGATGTGTTTATTTGTCCAACGCGTGTCCCGTTTCTCGGGTATGAGGTGAGATGTGTCTGTCGTGGCAGGGTGGCGGGTTTTTATGACCGGATGCCCTTTCTGACGTCAACCTTATCAGGGGAGTTAATGGGATGAAATGAATGATGTGCTATATGATAGTGGGAGGGAAGAGGGTGAAACCACGTACGGCACATAGCTTGCTCCTGTCAAAGAGCACCAAGGGGTCTGCTCAGGGCTTAACGTCTCTATCCGTAAGGTTAGGACCTGTCAAGATATCAACTGTCATCCTGACAGCTGTCAAAATCACGTGGCTTTGTTTACAAACAATATAACGTGGTCGGGGTCAATGACCTCGAGTGCTGACGAGGTGGCTTAGAATCCGCCCAGCCCTACTACTACTACTACTACGGACGAATCACCATCCACAGCGTCATATGCCCTCACTCCATATGAGCATTGTAGAGAGGTTTCGAATTATATACCACCATCTCCCTTAGCCTACCGGACAACATTCTAATAGTGAACATTTTCTCGACAACTGAACTCGAACCGGCAACCACGGTGTCAGACGGTTTAGATTTCAGCGCCTTAACAGTCATGGCCACCAGACGGGCTTGTTACACATGTTCATATACATACTGTATACCGTTTCAAATGTTAAAATTTCGGAAATCAGGTAAGATCACAATGTGAAAATTCATACCTTATATTTTTACGATTGGAACTTCAATTCCGGCCCCGTGGTGTATTGGTAACGTACGTGCCTCTCGGCCGGAGGCCCCGGGTTCGATTCCCGGCCAGGTCAGGAATTTTTCTCTCGACCTGAGAGCTGTTCGAGGTCAACTCAGCCTACATGATTAGAATTGAGGAGCTATCTGACGGTGAGTTGGTAGCCCCGATCTCGAAAGTCCAGAATAACGGCCGAAAGGATGCGTCGTTCTGACCACACGGCCCCTCGTAAATCTGCAGGCCTTCGGGCTGAGCAGCGGTCGCTGGGTATGCCAAAGTCCTTTCAAGGGCGTTAAGTGCCGTGGGGAACTTCAATTAAAGCATGACTCTCAAATCTAGTGTTCAGGAACATTCCATAGCCAAGATGGTAATACTCTAATACCATGTTTGTACTTACACAGCAACCCAGTCTTGAGTGTCGAAGTGAGGTTGGTCCGCAGTGTGGCAGTCGCTCTCTATCACATTAAAGTTCATTTCCATATTCATCGTATTCAGAATTATTGCAAATTGCTGATAGTCTCTCTCCACCATGAGTGCTGTGTCATGAGTGTTGCAGGAAGATGGCACGCACTTGGCTACCTTAAATGGCATCGCCGCCGATGTGAAGCCGGATCTTGCCATGCCCTAGAAACAGAATTATCAGAATTCTGAGTTGGGCACCTTATAGTATTATTTGAATATTAAAATAAAAGTAATAAATAACTGAATTATTCACTTAAATAAAATAAATTAATAAAATGATGGGCGCCAGAGTTCACCTAAATGGATCCTACAAATTTAAATAGAGCATGATACTTTTCTCCCCCAGAACGTGTACTTAGAAATGCTTACTGGTACATGTGCTTCAGGCTTTACCTAACCTTCTGAAAACGACTAAATAGGTAGGAACTGCACCTAGGTTCATCAATAACACTGATTCTACAATACTTATACAACTCGTGTGCTAAGGTACTGATCTTGGTATTCACATCATATGACAAATTTCTTTAATTTATGGCCCAGTTTCGAGGCAGAGACTAACAGTGCAGGATTGTGTATCTGAAAGTGTCCCTAAAACCCAGTGTTCTTTCTCAGTGAAATAGATGTATAATATCACACTGATTATTTTCCATGCATGAGAAATTTATCAACACACCAAAGTATACACACACAAAATACTGCTGGAAGAATCCATATTTGCACAATTATTCTACATTTAAGAAAGACAGTGGGCACAAAAGCGAGGACATAACTACCTTTTGTAGTAACCTCAATGACCAAGAGTTACAACACATACATTTGGATAAATACCCTTCACTATCTCTATGAATCAACAAAAGCTGCCGGCTACCACCAACAACACAGGGTTTATCAATTTGAAACAAATACAGTTAACAAGAAGTTCGATAATCTGAGTTCTCCATGACCGTCGAGAAATCTCAGTAGCGGTTGCCACGCAGAAAATTCTCAAACTGAAGACACCATCCTACCTTTATAATGCATTTAAAACTATGGAGTCGGTACATAACAGAGATAATAGGTTTACAAAAACCACCCTTCAAATTCCCCTTCATCGTACCACTAGATTTAAGAAATCCTTTGTTTGCACTGCATCACGTATCTTTAACGTCTTTAATCTTCACCGTTTAGCAAATAACACTAACTGTACACAACTAAAGCAGTTCTTAACATCTATCTTTCTGGAGGTGTACGCAAGAGGCTGAGATCAGGCATTCTTGTGACGAACAATCAGAAATATGTATATTTCGAAGAAAATTGTTTCTCTGCCTTAGCTTTATATTCTTTAAATCCATGTAGTCCAATATAACAGAAGGGCTTAATGATATACTTTCTTATTTATTATATATAGTATGTCTTAACCTTACTGGATTTGGTATCTGTATTTTCATTTTTTTTTAATGTTTCATGTTTAGTTTAATACTTTAATATTATAAAAATGTAGTTACTGTGATCATAAATCTGTATTGTATTATAAGCTTTTCAGCCTCAGTGGCATGTAAATCATGATCAATAAATTCAAATTCAAAATTCAAAAAAAGTCTTGACTTACATGCAGTTAACAGTAAGATTAACAGTAAAAGTAAATATATGAAGAGTTCTTTAAGTAAGGAAATATGTAGTATGAATAGTGAATTAAATTCAGTTAGTACGGAATTGTCCACTAAGATTGATAGTCAGAGTAAGGAGATAATTCAGTGAGTGTTGAACTGTTTAGTAAAAGTGATACCGGGCGAGTTGGCCGTGAGCGTAGAGGCACGCGGCTGTGAGCTTGCATCCGGGAGATAGTAGGTTCGAATCCCACTATCGGCAGCCCTGAAGATGGTTTTCCGTGGTTTCCCATTTTCACACCAGGAAAATGCTGGGGCTGTACCTTAATTAAGGCCACGGCCGTTTCCTTCCAACTCCTAGGCCTTTCCTATCCAATCGTCGCCATAAGACCTATCTGTGTTGGTGCGACGTAAAGCCCCTAGCAAAAAAAAAAAAAAGTAAAAGTGATTGTTTAAGTGGTGCTGTTAATGGTAAAATAGATTAATTAAACAGGACGTTCGACCATAAAAGTAGGGAAATTCAGCAAGTAAACAATAAAATTGTTGAAAACAGCAAGGAATGTTATAAGAGAATAAAAGTAGTGGAAGTTAAAGCCAAATAAATAGATAGAATTAAAATCAATCAGAATGATTTAACGAAGCTAACAGATGAGAAGTGTGAAAAATTAATAATAATGTTATTTGCTTTACGCCCCACTACTTCTACTGTTTTCGGGGTCGCCGGGTTGCCAGATATTTGTTCCACGGGAGTTCCTTTACGTGCCAGTAAATCTACCGACAAGAGGCTGACGTATTTGTGCACCTTCAAATACTACCGGACTGAGCTAGGTTCGAACCTGCCAAGTTGTAGTCAGAAGCCCAGCGCCTCAACCGTCAGAGCCACTCAGCCCGGCGTGAAAAGATAGAGAAAGACATCAAATCAGTAGAAGAAAATGACGGAATGTTATTGTAATAAGGAATTATATCATGTCATGTGAAGTTAAAGTGAGAGATTAATCAAATCCAAGTAGCCAGTAATATGTGTAAAAGGAACTTGCTTGTTACTAAAGACACTGGAGTACTCGAGTTTATTTATCAACAGTTTCATCCGACGGAATTCTTAAAAACGGTGGAAAAACGGTTTTGTTAGTTGTGAATACAGTGCGAGAGTGTTACATATGTATTATCACGACCTATCAGGCAGATTACTTTTGAGGTAGGGATGAGAGAGATGGCTTAGTTCTAATACCACGTATCTGTTCCTACCCAATACTTTCCTTACGACTGTTCATGACTCCCAGTCACATATGGATATGTAGTCCATCAGAATTATTTTAACTGTGTTCGTTTTCCTATGCTAATGTGTAAAGGCAAATGAACCTTGTCGTACCGTACTGTAGCAATGTATGTTTGTATGACTTATTTATGCATTCCTGTAGTATGATGTATTTAGGACTCATTTTACTTTACACTTAAGCATAGGGAAACTCAGCGAAAATTGTTCTGATGGAATGAATATCCATATTTGGGTGACAGGCGCGACCAGTCTTAAGGAAAACAATGGATAGGAAGATCATCGCATTGATACGTTGTATTAGAACTAGGGCAAAGATATGACTTGTCGACTACACAGACCTGAATATACTTCTTGTTACTGGAACAAAAATAAAAAGCTCTAGGCCGGATTTTCAGCATTGATGCCTTCAGTTAGAGGACCGCGGGTTTGATTCCCAGACGGGGCGGGGATTTTCGCATCATGGGGACTGTTTCTTAATGATTACTTCAATACACGGCTCTTCACAAACTACCAACATAATACACCGCAGAAACACGCAATAATGAATATATTCCTCCAAGTTAAGTGGAGAATTCCCCTAGACAGTATTGTTGGACATTTATGTTATCTTATTAATATAAAAATGATGTGAGTAAAAAACTGCAATAAGGAATAAGGTTTCTTCGGACGATTTTATACTGTATAGAGTAATAAATAAATTACAATATTGTGAGCAACTGCTAGAAGACCTCAGCAATGTGAGATGAACAGATGATAAACGTGGTTAAAAGTCAAGTTGTGAGTTTCACAAATGCGAAAATTTCTCTCATTGTTAATTACTGCGTTGATGGGGTGAATGTTCCTTATGGGTATCATCCTAAGTATTAGGTGTTAATATAAGGAAATATCTTCATAGGTGTAATTACATAAACGGGATTGTAAATAAAGGGTGCTGATATCTGCAGAAGGTGATGGAGGGTATTTAGGAGTTTTAACATGGATGAAACCGAGGGGGCATATACCGTATTTACACGAATAATCTCCGCATATTTAAAAAAGATAGAGGCACGGAATTGAGGTGCGGGCTTCATTTGCGTTAAGTTTGATGCGTTTTCGATGTTGGATATAAAATTACTTTTCGTGTAACCGCAGATGGAAGAAAACTGCCCTCATATGTGATATTTAAACGGAAAATTCAGAACTTTAATTTAAAACTGCATTTACATCTTAAAAATAATATTTTTCAGCCTAAGAAAGCATCGGATGCGGAAGTGCTGGGTCGAGTGTGCCGGTAGAGCGGGAGTGGAGTGTAAGCGGTGAGTGCAAGAGGGGAGCGGAGTGTGACGAGCGAGATGATTGGTGTGGAACAATATCGGGTAGTTATTGAAAGATGGCAGGGGAGAATGAAGTAAGAAACAGCCAAAAGAGCGTAACATAACGTCGAGATCGGAGGAAAGGCAGGCAAGAGGGGCACAGAGGAACAATGAGATCATAGAGACGATTGCAGTAGGAATCAGTGAAGTGCTGAGGAAGAGAAAATCACAAGAAAAAGCTAGTGGACACACGCACAGTGAAAAAAGTGTTTGAGGGAAGAAGCAGAGCTAAGAGGAACTATGAATAAAGGGAGAAGCATGAGTTTAAAGGAACTATGTGGTAAGAAAGGTAAAAGTGATGAAGGCGTTTCAACGAGACGTAAAATGTCAAGTAGTATTAGTAAATAGGTTAGGTAATAATGAAAGATGAATCGGTCTGTAAATAAAAAGATTGGGTATAATTTGGTGGGTGGTGAAGTGTGTATGGTAAAGGCCTTGAGAGGTGGTGTAAGTGGTGTATAGACAAGTATATCGGAATTAAGTGTTCATGGTATGGGCCTTAAGAGGTGGTTTAAGAGGTGTACAGTGAAGTATGAATAATTATTATAATGAAGGTTGGCTGAAAAGTGGTGGGATATTGGCCTTAGTGTACCTAGAGTGATTAGAGTTGTTGTGAAGGAGTTAAATATGGTAAGTGGTGGAGTGTGTTTGTTAATTGTACAAGAGGAGGTAAATTAATGTTGGAAGTGTATTGTTATTTGTAAGAGGTAGATATGGTGGTGTGTAAGAGTGATTCATTATTGAGCTGGGTGATATAATAAAGGGTGGCTGTAAGGTGAATGGAGGTTGGTCTTAGAGAGATCAGAGTAACTGTTAAGAAGCTGAATTAGGTAGTTGGTTGAGAGTGTTTATTAACTGTATGCGAGCTAAGAGTAAGTCATTTAATTTGTAATTTAATACGGAGTTTGGATTGGTGTAAATGGAGTATAGTTAAGCATATCAGAAATATAAGTGAAGGTAAGAGTGATTATGAGTAGGAGGTTGAATTGGTGGTGTGTAAGAGTGATTAATTATTATAATGAAGGTTGGATGAAAGGTGGTTGAGTTTGGGATAAGAGTAATTAGTGTTACTGTTATGAAGCTAAATTTGGTAAGTTGTGGAATTTGTTTGTGAATTGTATAACGGGCAACAATATAATGGTGAAATTTCATTGTTATTTATGAGGGGCTAACTAGGTGGTGTGTGAGAGTGATTAATTATTGAATTTAGTAATACAATGAAGTCTGGCTGTAAGGTGGTTGGAATTTGGTCTGTGAGTAGAGTAGAGCACAAGGAGGAATCAGTAAAAAAATAGAGGACACAGACTCAGCAGATGACACAACGTTATGGTTCATCAGCAAGTTGTAACAGGTCGTGAGTGAATATGCAGGAGTGGAATGTATTATGACTTGCTGTGCCAGCCAGAAGAGGATCAGTAAGGCATTGCCCTTCATATGGGACGTATTACTATGGTGTGCAGATCCCCAATGGGGCAGGCTAGGGAACATCTTGCCGTGGTGAAAATTATTCACTTTCATGTTTCTATTGGTTTTCAGATTGCTTATTTTATCTAATTTAATTTAATCCAACTTTCTGTCAGTGTAATTATTGTGTTTCCTTGTTGTTGAAGTCTTTGTTCAGTAAGTGGAGTTGATGAGCATGTTTATGTGTAGACATTACACAGGGTCTACTAAGGGTGGAATCTTTGTATAGACTCATTATAAATAAATAAATAAATAAATAAATAAATAAATAAATTCAAAATTTCTCCCTGTCACGATGGAATGCGTTTTCGGAACGTGCAGGGGTAAATTGCCACACTTTATTTCACATCGGTGTGCCGATAGTGTGTTTCATAGTTGTTAAGTTAGAACGAAATCGTAATTAGTTTGCATTCAGCGTCTTAAAGAACGCCAAAATATCACTTAACATGTAGTGTTCGGAGAGGCAGAATCCGCGAACACTGGCGATGCCGACAGTTAGCGAAAAAGCGTGCTCATAACTATAATCCGTTCGTACGCACCGAACAATACTATCAATGCCAATGAAATTGCATTTTTTATGCCCAGCCAAAACGGACGTTTTTAAAGGAAGATGTGTCACTGTGCTGTGTTGCTATGCAGACGGAAGTGAAAGACTTCCTCCGCTCGTCATAGAAAAGCTCGATAAGTCACGATGTATTAAGGGCGCTGGGTACTTTCCATGCAAGTACAAGGCATCTACAAGTGCAAACGGTACAGTAATTCAAACAATAAAGCATTTGCACAGGGGAGCCAGCATAATTTGTCCTTGTCTTCGAACTGTGTTTCTTTTTTTCCATTGCGTGAGGTCATGTTTGCCTCTGAGTTACCCAAGTGCATAATTTGAATACTGTAAATGCACCTTGTTGGATACTTTTGGAAACAATTTCTCCATGGCATTTGACAGGTTTAAACTGTAATCAATATTAGTTGCTTGCAGTGACGGGTCCTGAATATTTTTTGACGCTGTAAGGGTTGGAATTTCTGAAGCATGAGTTGGCAGTTAATTCGAAATCACCTAATTCGAAGTCAGACTTTTGCGTCACAAAGATTTCGAATTAACGAGGTTTTACTGTATCGCAGAACTAACATCTGTGTTCGCCGGTGTGTCTCTTTCGAGTATTTACATTTCACGAAAAGAACTATCAACCACTGGTCGTGTTAATGTCCGAGTAAAAAGAGACCGCGTGGGAAAAGTCTTTTAGACGTGGTGTGCGACGGATTTGTAAGTAATTTAGGAAAGGATTCTAGTGATGCAACGGACAACGAATCTTCCAATCAACAGGGAATCGAGTGTATTGCAAGTTCAGATTCATGAAATGCCTAGGCCTACTTGCTAATTTTAATGTCAAACATATTTTATAGCAGTGATAGTGTATTTGTATCATCTGAAATATGTTCAGGCAAAGCATTTATATCCGTAAATTTACACGTTCATATTTGCGTGAAGACCACGTAGACCTCGCGGAGCGATATGAAATATCTGTTAATGCCTACTTTACTCCTTCGATAGAAGGAATTTTAGTTTATTTCGTTTTTTCAAAACGATCCTTCCTAAAATTAGAATGCTGGGATTATTCACGTGAATACGGTAAATTTCTTGTAAGACTCAAACTAGAGTATAGTTCCAGTGTATGGGAGCATCACCAGGAATACTTAATTCGATAATTGGAAAAAATCCAAAAGAAAATTTTTTCTAGGTGATTTCTGAAAAAATGTAGCGTAAACGAAAATGTTGGTATGATTTGGCTGGGAAGACTTCGGAGGAACAAGACGTGCTGTTCGATAAAGTGGTATACTCTTGTCTGTCAGTGGAGAGATGGCGTGGATTTACATTAACTCTTTCAACACTAAGGCCGTACAGGATACGGGCACACTGCTTTCCTCCATACGGGCGTAAATTTCGGGCGTGTTTATTGGCAGCTGCGTGTATCCCATACGGTTCCCCCCTCCCTTGCTTGGAGGTAGTAGTTTATCTAGTGTCCACTAGAGTAGAACGCAGCCCGGACGGTGGTTTCGTTGCGCAGAGAGAGACAGAAGTATGAGGTGCGGTGATGCCAATGTGGCTACTCATAACAGCATGAATGTGTAAACATTTTTTCATCGAGTTATATCTTGAATTCCAAAGCGATGAATTATATTTTTCGTGGGCTTAAACGTTTCCTAAAAGCCCAATTAAATTTTTAACATCAAACCCCGCGAATGTGTTGAGGAAAATTTTCGAGATATTAAGGAAGGTAAATGGATGGTCCAGTTTCAATGCCGTAGGATATTCGCCATTTTTATACATATCAAAAATTGTTGTACGCAGAACATTTTTATTGACATCATCCAGGACCGTCACTGGCTTCTTCCTCTAAGGGTTCTTCTCTGGCGACCTGAAGACCGCATTATTTTTATATCCGAAGCTTGTTTTATCCTCTGTATTGCTCGCATGCCGATACCACACGCAAGTGCTGTTTTCTTTTGAAGCGTGGGAACATGGCGTTCCTCACCTTCTTCGCCTATGAACGCCTGCTGCTGCGTGCCTACAAAATACAAATACACTTTAAATACTATTTCCCTCGCCTGCCGACGGTATACTTGTCTTTTTGCTCTTCCTGGATCTATCGTACACATGCAAATAGTTCCCTAAATTCGTTGATTATGACATTTACAAATAAAACTCTAAACATTCACTCGTGACCCGCACAAACAGGCACCTCTTACTGAAATGATTCTATTGGCTCAGCGGAAAACACATCATACTACAAAGCGCGCGATTGTTACTGCGCAACCCCCTTCAAACCGCCTTCCGGGCTGAGTTCTACTCTAGTATGCAGCAGTTATCGGAAAGATCACACCTAGTAGTTTCTCCTTGCCGTGGCCTCTATAGAAGAACTTGATGTGCCGGAAGCTGAGCGCGTCTAATATATCGCGCTGTTACCTGCGTTACTGTACAAACATGTTCTTACGCCGACTCAATGATAGTGATATCTTGGATATTTCATCGAGGGAAGCGGGTTCAGAAACAGATGATAGATAACATATCAAGTGATAGTTCGGGCAAGAGTTTTATTTGTTACGTCACTTCCGACTGCAAGGTTTTTTAGCTTCATTATTTTAATCCGAATACAAACGATAGAATTACATGACCTCAGCAGAAATTTGGGCTTATTTTTTCGTTTAGACGAAGAGATGCAGGCGGACGATTCACCTGTACCGCAAAAAATGTAGGTGGTGGTGCAAGAAGTGCAAGGATGGACTGTGCATAGCCCAATGTTTTCAGGAATATTATACCAAAACAAACTGTTCCTAAATTGTGTTTGTTTGTAGCTTAAGTAGCCACATTAAATAAATCGTATTATTGTTAGAGGGGGCTGATTGGTAGAACATGAATGTAAACGATTTTCCTCGTACATTTTTATGTTTTTCATAACACTAGTATAATTAAAATACATTAGGAATGTACTTCATGACTAACATCTTCGTTTTGGATGGCTATCACCTTTACATGATCCAAAAATTAGGCATGTACTATGTTTCGCTGTTGTGTAATAATTTATTAAATATCAGGCAAAAAGACCCAGTTCACTGCCAAAAATGTTAAAATAATATCGTGTTGAAAGTGCTATTAGACGAATAAGCGTGAGTGGTGTATTTATAATTAGAAAAGAACACTACATGAATATAAAGTTGGAATTCAATAGCAAAAAATAGGTGAATATTCATTCGTAGGAAGAGGATATGTTCAGCAAGTTTCCAAACCCTTTTCAATTTTTAAGAAAAGGCTAGGAAAGCAACAATAGGACATCTGCCCTCTGGGTGACTGCTCGAAATGCAGATCAATGGTGACTGATTGATTGATTGATTGATTGATTGATTGATTGATTGATTGATTGATTGATTGATTGATTGATTGATCGATCGATCGATCGATCGATCGATCGATAGATTTATTTATTTATTTATTTATTTATTTATTTATTTATTTATTTATTTATTTATTTATTTATTTATTTATTTATTTATTTATTTATTTATTTATTTATTTATCGTTTGGTTTCAGGAAGAACAGCTGGTCATAAAACAAGACGAAGTAAACGTGTGCGAAGTAGTCCGCACCCGTGACCCAATCAGGGTAAGGGAGAAATGACTGAAGAAGGAGAACGGAGCATTCTACCTCACATCTGAAAACACAAGAGGAGGAGAATGAATCTGGTGACGAGGATAGGGATTGCGCCGGCTGCCGAAGACTGTCGCACTCCTCTGGGGCAATTATTAATGCCTGGAAGATGAAATGGTAATGGAGAGTGTTGCTGGACTGAAAAATGACGCGAAAACCGGAGTACCCTGAGGGAAACCTATCCCGTTTCCATTTTGCCAATCACAAATCTCTGGAGTTACCGTTATTTGAACCATGGAATCCAGTGGAGAGAGTCCGGCGTGCTGCCTCCTGAACCACGGAGGATATTTGTTTATATAGTAACGTCTTGAAATTAAAACTTCATTTTCTTGAGTTCTGAAGGAAGTAGACATACCTGTCTTCCCCTGAACCTTCAAATGAGGAATAGGTGCTTGTGCATGCCAACACCTTGTCCAGAAAGATCTGACGTAATACTTCCACGATATTTCCTACCTGTCGGAAGTGGAGACTAAAGGGGAAACTAGGAAGTCTGGAATTACTATCCGGCTCCTCGCTTCCATTTTAACACCCTTCAAGGTCTCTATCATTTTTAGCCGATACCTACATTCTTAGAAGTGTCAGAGATCCCCCTATTCTTTTCTGATTAATGTTACGACAAGAGCTGGAGTGAGTAGGCCAGGCTATAGAACGCTGGCCTTTTGAGCCCAGCCTGGCTCATTTTGGTGGTATTTGAACGTGCTCAGAATTAAAACCATTAAAATTATTAATATTATTATTGTTAAGGGAGGATTTTTTACTCCTAAAATACAGAAATCATAATCACGAAATCTAACCGAACAGCTTAGTTCAGAGCATTGCAGCGCGGATAGTTACGTTTGCTAGCTCCGAACTCGAAATAGTTTGGTTCGGTTTTCCACTTCAACTCTAGCCAAATGCCGGGATGATGTCCTTCCTCATGTCCACGGCCGCTTCCTTCCCATTGATAGCCGGTACAATTACACTTACAGTCACAAGCAACGCTCTCACACAGTGGTACATGTACCTCGCCATCATGGGTTGTACCAGGAAAACAGCTACAGAACTTACGGGTCTAACATGTCCTCAGATGCTCTAAAATAAAACAAACGACTCACCACATGCGAGGCTTCACCGAGAAATACAATAATTCCATACTCTGAATGAAAGAACTGAACTTGTTAAGAAGAAAGATATACTTTCCAGTCTGTCAAACACACACATATTTTGAAATAAATTTTAACACTCTAAACATACCTGTCGCACCCCCTCCCCCCCCCCCCACTGCCGCCTACCCTACCCTCTCCGCGCAACAGTATGCTATGCCCAACAATTTCCACTGGCTTCTGTATGGCCATAGTCCTGAAATAGTATTTGGAGACAACGGATTAAACTTCGGCGGTCTAGATAAGACAATTTGTTAAGACATACCTGTAAAAAACACACTATTATACAAAAAATGGCATGTTTCGTTCTACAGGAACATCCTCAGATTCTATCAAATCACTTAAACCATGCATTCCACTCGCTAGTGCATACAGACCTAGTGTTTACAGTGCACTGCACTGACTTAGCAAATGATATGGGATAGTCAACTAATAGCGTGTGGGGCCTCCTCTGGCTCTGCGAACTGCAGTGAGACGCCGTAGAAGTGAGTCGACAAGTCCCTGCTTGTCCTCTGGACGCAGCGGACACCAAATCGTTTGCAGAGCGGCCGCCAATGCTGGTCTGTTCGTGGGTGCAGGATCCATGGCATGGAGCCTGCGTTCCAGGACATCCCAGATATCCTCGATAGTGTTCATATCAGGGCTGCTGGGTGGCCAAGGTAGTCCTTGGACCTCCACTGCATGTTCCTGGAACCATTTTCGGGTGACCTGGGAGCGATGTGGCGGGTCGTTATCATCTTGAAGCACCGCAGAACCGTCTGGGCGCTGTAAGGCCAAAAATGGGTGGAGATGGTCTTCGAGCAGCTGAACATATCGCGTACCATTCAAAGTCCCTTCCAGAACAACTAGAGGGCCCATTCCATGCATGGAAAATGCACCCCAGACCATAACAGAAACACCAGCGCCCTGGACCACACCTTCGAGGCAGGCGGGATCCATCGCTTCATGTTGTCTGCGCCATACACGGTGCTTCCCATCGGCATGGTGCAGTTGCAATCGTGATTCGTCCGACCATATCACGTTACGCCATTGTTCCAGTGTCCATCCCTGGTGACTGGCGACAAATGCACGTCGTTGTGCCCGATGACGTTGGGTTAACAGTGGCGTTAACCCGTGTGCGGCGCCGGCTCCCATACACCATGGAACCCATGTTCCTACGGATTGTCCACTGGGAGACGTGTCTAGCACGGCCTGTGTTAAATTGAGCCGTCATTTGTTGCACGGTTACCCGTCTGTCACTATTGACAATCCGTCTCAGATGTCGCCGGTCACGGTCATCGAGGGTGGCTGGACGGCCGGTCGATCATCTGTTGTGAACGGTGACACCCGCATTCAACCATTCACGATACACCCTGGACACGGTTGATCGTATGAAGCCGAATTCCCGCACCACATCCGAAATAGCACTTCCCATCCGTCGGGCACCGACCACCATACCCCGTTCGAACGGTGTCAGCTCACGACGACGATCCATGTTACACCTGTCACATGCACAGCCACTGCTCACAAGGTCTCCTATACAACTGCCGCTGGCAGAGGGGGCGTGTGGTGCTCAGACAACACACCTGCGCATCAGTGTTCCGCTATTTCATGACATTTGCTCAGTCAGTGTATGTCTTCTGGTATGGGTTAGAACAAATTTGTTACTTTCATTGACCTGTCTCAGTCTTATCCTTAGCTTTGACGATATTAAAGTGACTGAGGTATGAGCGATGCTAGTAATGACATTCCTTATGCTTGCAGTTCCTGTTATGTTGATCATAGTGTCGGTTGGTGCATACATTTCAGTGGGCTTGGCAGACTAATATCTAAAAGCAACATCTGGCTCAGTAAGGGGAGCAATGGGAAACAACGTCACGCCTCATTTCCCTACGGTGTCTCTTCAGGTACGCCCAGTTGATGGCAGATCTGTTGAGAATCAAACCAGCCTTCGGGCTGAACACTCATCATAATACTCACGTGTTTAGTCGTCGATTTAGGCACTATGGCAATCGATGCAAGACAGTGTTGACCGTGGAAATATCCTTCTGTAGAGTTAATATCACGAATGTCAATACATTCGTCGAAATTTCCAAGATTCTGGAAGTTCCCTCCAAGCACTCCCTCTGGCATTCTAGTGGACGAGTCGCACACTGAAACAAAGTAAAGAAAATTAAAATATGCGCTTCCTGTTTACAAAGTTCAAAGTGCAACATTCAACGTAAAAAATTCCCGTTTAAAGGCACTCCGAAGAACATAAATACTTTTACTTCCTGACACGTAAGGTCACAAGGGTTACTTTTAGCCAAACTGGCGCCCTAACAACTCGCTTTTTCTCTTGGCCAGCAGATGCGAGGCGTAATATTCCTCAATATATATGTAAAACCCAATCTCGTTGTAAGATTTCAAGCACTTTTGTTCCAGACATTGTGAACCAAAGTACAAGAAAGAACCTCTGCACTATACAGAACTAAATTCTCACATGTTGGGGTCGCACAATGCGCCCCTTCAGTTTAATAAGGACTGTGGCAGAAGGCTTCTTTGAAGGAAAGGTATATTTATAGAAAGTATAAATCCAAAAATTAGAGTAGGCGAAGCTTTATCTGACCCTGTAATAATTAATAGGGGATTTCCTCAAGGCAGTTATATTGGACCTTTATATTTTCTTATATATAAATAATTGATATGAGTAAAGAAGTGAAATCAGACATAAGGCTTTTTGCGGATGATATTATTATGTATAGAATAAAAAATAAGATACAAGATTGTGAGCATACTGGAAAATAATCTCCATAATGTTGTTAGATGGATAGCAGGCAATGATATGATGAAAAACATGGTTAAAAGTCGGGTTGCGAGTTCCACAAATAGGTAAAGTCCTCTCAGTTTTAACTACTGCCTTGATGGGGTGAAAGTTCCTTTTATCTTGCTAGTGGCTTTACGTCGCACCGACACAGATAGCTCTTATGGCGACGATGGGATAGGAGAGGCCTTTGAGTTGAAAGGAAGCAGCCGTGGCCTTAATTAAGGTACAGCTCCATCATTTTCCTTGGGTGAAGATGGGAAACCACGGAAAACCATCTTCAGGGCTGCCGACAGTGGGATTCGAACCCCCTATCTCCCGGATGCAAGCTCACAGCCGCGCGCCTCTAACCGCATGGCCAATTCGCCCGGTAAAGTTCCTTTGGGGGAACATTGTAAGTACCTTCTTCTTCTTAGCGTGCCTGTCCGCCTCGGACGTTGGCGATCAACATGGCTATTCTGGCTTTATCCATTGAAATTCGGAACAGTTCTTCAGATGTTTTGTTGAACCAGGTTTGAAGGTTGTCGAGCCAGGAAATTCTTCTTCGCCCAGGAGATCTTTTTCCTTCTATTTTCCCTTGCAGGATAAGCTGAAGAAGCTCATATCCTTTCTGATTACTCATAATGTTTCCAAAATATTGTAGTTTACGACACTTGATGGCGTTGATCAGCTCTGGTCTCTTGTTAGCTCGGCGTAGAACCTCAACGTTTTTAACTTTCTGCGTACACGATATTCTCAAAATTCTTCTGTATAGCCAGAGTTCAAATGCTCCCAGTCTAGCAATGGTGGCTTTTGTAACGGTCCATGTTTCCACACCGTAAAAGAGAACTGGAAACACATAGCACCTAAGAAGCCGCATTTTGGTATCCACGGTAAGGTCGTGATTCTTGAAGGTTGAGCTCATTGGAGTTATCACATAAATGGGACTGTAAGTAAAGGGTACAGATCTCTACACATGGTTATAATGGTATTTAGGGGTTGAAGTAAGGACGTAAAGGGGAGGGTATATAAGTCTCTGATAAGACCCAGTTAGAGTATTGTTCCAGTGTATGGGAACCTCACCGGGATTAGTTGATTCAAGAACTGGAGAAAATTCAAATAAAGGCAACTCGTTTTGTTCTGGATGATTTCCAGCAGAAAAGTAGCGTTTGAAAACGTTGCTAAGTTTGGGCTGGTAAGACTTGGGAGAAAGGAGATGAGCTGCTCTACTAAATGGCATGTTACGAGCTGTCATTGGAGAGATGGCGTGGAATGACATTAGTAGACGAATAAGTTTGAGAGGTGCCTTTAAGAGCCGGAAAGAGCATAATGTGAAGATGAAGTCGGAATTCCAGAGGTCCAATTGGGTAAAATATTCGTTTATAGAAGGGGGAGTTAGGAATTGGAATAACATTATTTATAAAAGGCTAGAAAAACAGTAGATAGGGAATATGCCACCTGGGCGGTTACCCTACTTGCATATCAGTAGTGACTGATTGATTGTAAAATCATTTCAAGTTAGATAGGGGCACATAATCATGTACCAATAAAGAAATCGTACGGTATAATCATCATCGTGATACGTGTTGACAAACATTCGCATTAATAAGGAATTAAAATGAAGTTTAGTCCACGGCCATGAACATATTCATTATCTTTTAATATGATGTCAAATTATTTACACATTGGGTCATCTTTGGCCATGGACTAAACTTGACAATATATAGTGCTTAACATGCAAAATAATTTTTAATATCTACATACTATTATAAATTATTTATTTGATTGTGTTTAGTTGGACATTGCACAATATATTGGCAGTTTTAGTCTGTGGCTGAATATGACCCACAAAGGGCTCGAAAACGTCAAAAATGTATAAGCAATTTGATATCATAAAATGGTATTGAGTAGGTGGACCTCCATTTTAAATTCTCATTCATGTCAATGAAGGAAGCAACACATGTCTGGCTCGTTGGCCGAATGAACAGAAGCCCCGGGTTTCATTTCCGGTCGGTTGACAATATATAGTGCTTAACATGCAAAATAATTTTTAATATCTACATACTATTATAAATTATTTATTTGATTGTGTTTAGTTGGACATTGCACAATATATTGGCAGTTTTAGTCTGTGGCTGAATATGACCCACAAAGGGCTCGAAAACGTCAAAAATGTATAAGCAATTTGATATCATAAAATGGTATTGAGTAGGTGGACCTCCATTTTAAATTCTCATTCATGTCAATGAAGGAAGCAACACATGTCTGGCTCGTTGGCCGAATGAACAGAAGCCCCGGGTTTCATTTCCGGTCGGGCCGTGAATTTTAGCTACGTACATTTAACTTTTCTGGCTCTGGGACTGGGTACTTTTTGTTCGTCTCAATACACTTACCTTCACCTACACACAACACAATACACTAATAACCACCATGGAAAAACGCCTAGTGAATACGTCTATCCACATAAGGTTGGGGTCAGGAAGGGTATGCCGTCGTAAATCTGAGTCAAGTCCAAATCATTATTCGACCATAATAAATTAAAGATAATGCCAAAGAACAGAAGAAGAATATGAAAATACCAGCATGACGTGGAAATGTTTTATGGCATCTGATCTGTTTTCAGGACTGCAGACCAACGATGCGATAATAATGATGATGATGATAACAATAATAATTGCTATCGTTATTTCATTGTAAATTAATACCGGAATTTGAAGTCAGTATACTTATAAAGTTTCCCGTCTGCGGTGTAGTGGCTAGTGTGATTAGCTGCCACTCCCAGAGGTTCGGGTTCAATTACCGGCTTGCCACGAAATATGAAAAGTGTTACGAGGACTGGAACGGTAGGTCGACTGAGAAGAGCGGGGTGTGGGGGAGGTCAATTCCTCAGCCACGTTCGAAGTGGTTTTCCTTGGTTTCCCACTTCTTCTCCAGCCAAATGCTGCGATGGAACATCGCTTCCTTCCCACTACCTTGTCTATTCCTTCCAGTAATCCCATCCGCCATAAGGCCCTGCTAAGCACAGTAGGTGAGGCCGCCTGGGGGAGGTACTCGTCCTGCACCCCAGTTTCATCCTAGACCTAATTTATTACTTCCAGGACACTGTCCCTGAGACACCAGAGGACGAGCTGTCACTGAAACCGGGGTAAAAACCAACTCTGGATTATATATGGATAATAATAATAATAATAATAATAATAATAATAATAATAATAATAATAATAATAATAATAATAATAATAATAATAATAATAATAATAATAATATTTCGCAGGCTACTACGGAAGATCTTAGGTAACAGATGGTTTGAAGGACAGGTTCAACTGAAATCCAATAAAGAAATATAGAGCAAGATGGAACCGATGACGACAGCAATTAGAAAGAGAAGATTGCTGTTTTCCGTATGAAAAATGACCGGCTCACAAAGAAAATTTGGAATATTTTAAAACCAAAGGCATCTAAGTTGAGATGGTTCAAAGAGTGTGAAAAAGATCTGTGAGAGGTGGGCATTACGGAGGATGAAATAAATGACAGGGTTGGTTTCAGGGATGGTGAAGAGCTATCAGGGTTTTATGATGGAGACAGAACCCAGAACACGGAGAGGCCTTTTACCAGAATAGTGGATGAAAGGGCTGATTTACGGGTTCAATAGATATTGGCAGGGTGTCAGAGCCGGCAGACGAACAAGACACAAACAGTGAAAATGAGAGTGGTTGTTAACAAGCAGTCCATAGAGGCTCAATTCAAAGAACATAATAATAATAATAATAATAATAATAATAATAATAATAATAATAATAATAATAATAATAATAATAATAATAATAATAATAATAATAATAATAATAATAATAATAATAATAATAATAAAATCATCAACAAAATTAAGGGATTCAAAGATCAAAGTAGAAAAAAACGGACCAGCAACAACTGGTCACGAGAACGTAAAGAAGCCCACTCCGAAAGGATGAAGAAGTACTGGGCCGATCGAAAGAGGAAGAACCGTAAATGAATGATACTTAACGTGGTCCATAGTAGACCTATTCGAAAACAAGAAAGAATAATAATAATAATAATAATAATAATAAAGTATGCTGACTGGTTACATTTTTGAAACATTTTTAACGAAACGAAAAAGTTAAAAGAAGATCGAATCAAAAATATATTTCGGTAAGTAATGTAGTTTAAATTAAGTTTTTATTCACTGCTGCAAGTAATGTTTTATCTCTTGGTAGCGCGTTCCGAATATCATCCGTATACACAGGAGAATAACACAGACTTGAGTTCCAAATTAAGACGAAACGAAAACCGAGGCAGGCTAGAATGAAAGCAGCAAGTTCCCAGACCTCATCCTCTAACCCTAGTTCAGTAAAGCACAGCAATATTATGTCAATGACCATCATAAAAGAGCTGGTAACTACGTTTACAACACAGACACTACAGAGCAGCCAGGGCTGTGGAGCATACCGACCCCTGGCACTTCTAGTTTTAAATGTGCGTTAGGTGTTATACTTACTGGACATCGCCCACGTTTCGCTCGTGTATGATTTGCGGTACAGATTGACGTGCTGCTTGCATGGCTCGCTAAGGGGCAAGCTTTCGTAGTTAGTTCCATAACATATATCTGTGATGGATATTCTGTGAGCCCCGACTGCTTTACGGAGCTGTTTATAAACCTCGGCAGAGTTTCTCACAGCGTGGGCAGTAGATACGGCCTTTTGGATGTCTCCGTACACTGACGAGAACTCCACAAGGAGTAACAAACAGCAGATACACGATAACTTGAAGATATCCATGTCACCGTCTACACTGAGATACTACAGCCATTCTGAAGATGAAAGGTTAATATACTCTGGCATTTAGGCTAAATGTCCATTGTTCACATTTTATCTTATCTGATACGGCATTTCAACGAGCAGGTGGTAGCAATTTGGTAGGACGTTTGCATCATTCATTAACCATTATTCGAAGAGCGACCTTTACCTTTGGCTTTGTTTTCCTTTACTTCTTCTTAAGATAGAATACGTCGCATTATTGTGCACGGATTTCATCATCATTACCGGGCGAGTTGGCCGTGCGCGTAGAGGCGCGCGGCTGTGAGCTTGCATCCGGGAGATAGTAGGTTCGAATCCCACTATCGGCAGCCCTGAAGATGGTTTTCCGTGGTTTCCCATTTTCACACCAGGCAAATGCTGGGGCTGTACCTTAATTAAGGCCACGGCCGCTTCCTTCCAACTCCTAGGCCTTTCCTATCCCATCGTCGCCATAAGACCTATCTGTGTCGGTGCGACGTAAAGCTCCTAGCAAAAAAAGAATTCATCATCATTATTATCGAATTTTTTGATCCTGGGTTATATCTGTTGTTTCCTTCCACAATTGGGTCTTTCGGTTAAAATCTGTTGGCACCAAATATGTGCGCCAGACTTTTTTCAGGAATTTCAAAACATATGAAAGAGAACCAAAATATTTTAAAAACTTATTTGAAAAGAGGAAAGTCAAGATCAGACGGGAAAATGTAAGCAGTAGAAGACTGGAGCGTGCTGTAAAAGCCGTACAACGAGGGACCGCGAGATGTCTTTTGTTCCACGTATGCGCAATCTAGTAGGGCTCGGGAGTCTGTGTCCTAAAGGAATACAAAATGTACCAGTAAATATATCCTAAAATTAACTAAATATGACCTACAGAAAAGGAAAAGTATTACTTAAGCATTTTAGAGAATAGCAAATATTAGCGGAACGAATGAGAGGAGTGGACTACGGCAGAATAGCGCGGAAGAATTTTATTATAAATACTACCAAATGTACCCGTGCTTCGTTACTGTATTCTATATTGCATACGGATTTGTCCGTAAATTATTGTAAAGGCTGTGAGTAAGATTATATTAAATTGCGTGCCTCTTAGCGCTATCCCGGAAACTAAACAGGGAGGACGCCATAGGCTGTTACCGAAGTAAGGTAAGCAGAGGGGATGTTTTGAGGATAACGGCAGGCTCAGTTGGCAACTGCCATTCACAACAGAGATAACGAATTTTCGTTAAAAATGCAGGCTATATTTCCTAATGTAAGTCCGGGGCCAAACGTTACACATTTGTATCGCTTTGAACTTTTCCTCAAAGAAAAGAGTGTCCAGATTTCGGGATCAGCACTCGAATACATACGCAGTAAATTAAGGAAGAAAATAATACAGTTAAGATTGTCAAAATTAATATCAATTAGGATTATAACTGACGACAGAAGGATAGGACAAATATGTAAATACCAAGTGGATGTATTGGAAAAACAAATGTCCCTCAATAAGTTGTGATGGTATATGATACGGATAGCCTATAAGGAAACGGTAACAAAGGAGAAATTTAGACGCGGGGCTTATTAGGTAAACAGATAAGAAGATGACTTATGGTGTTAAGTTGTTCAAGGACGGCTATAACCCCCAACGATATTCCGCCAATAACCCGCAGAATGGCCTATGACGTCTCTCTTGCTTTCTACCCAAGGAACAACCACGAGTTCACAGGAATGATGACAAATATGGCAATACGTCACTTCCCTGCTGGCAAACAGAAACGTTGCCATGGTAACCTGTTGGTTCGTTGTTGATCTTTTGGTCAATAAATGCAGAGCATGATAACCGCAGAAAATAGTATTTTTCTCCGTCATTTGAAGAGTAAGCTAAACTATGAACATAACAAAAGTCGTTTATAATGAAGAAACGTTTCACATTCAGTCCACGAATTTTACATAACATCAAACGTACAAGAGAAAACGGAGGAAAGCTGTTCTGGTTTTCTTATAAACCACCCATGTATTCAAAGATTTTTAAATCATATGCATATCAAAATCTTCCCCGGGATGAGTATACTCTAAATATGACGTTTGATCGAAAATTATTCATCCGCTTCACCATGATGGTGGAACAGACACACAGACACACAGACACTAAAAGTAAAAACTACCGATTCGGTCTTGAGTTTACCTAAAACGGATAAATATCTGAAAAATTTGCAAAACAAACGAAATTACAGACAGAGGACCCCCTTCAACATTATTTATACACTGACTGACAGAGCAAATGCAACACCAAGGAGGAGTGGTTCGAAAGGGATGAAAGTTGGGGAAAAAACAGAGTCGGCACGGAAGAATAATTGATGTTTATTTCAAACCGATATGCAGGTTACACAATGCGCACGGCATCGACTCAGTAGGATGTAGGACCACCGCGAGCGGTGATGCACGCAGAAACACGTCGAGGTACAGAGTCAATAAGAGTGCGGATGGTGTCCTGAGGGATGGTTCTCCATTCTCTGTCAACCATTTGCCACAGTTGGTCGTCCGTACGAGGCTGGGGCAGAGTTTGCAAACGGCGTCCAATGAGATCCCACACGTGTTCGATTGGTGAGAGATCCGGAGAGTACGCTGGCCACGGAAGCATCTGTACAGCTCGTAGAGCTTGTTGGGAGATGCGAGCAGTGTGTGGGCGGGCATTATCTTGCTGAAACAGAGCATTGGGCAGCCCCTGAAGGTACGGGAGTGCCACCGGCCGCAGCACATGCTGCACGTAGCGGTGGGCATTTAACGTGCCTTGAATACGCACTAGAGGTGACGTGGAATCATACGCAATAACGCCCCAAACCATGATGCCGCGTTGTCTAGCGGTAGGGCGCTCCACAGTTACTGCCGGATTTGACCTTTCTCCACGCCGACGCCACACTCGTCTGCGGTGACTATCACTGACAGAACAGAAGCGTGACTCATCGGAGAACACGACGTTCCGCCATTCCCTCATCCAAGTCGCTCTAGCCCGGCACCATGCCAGGCGTGCACGTCTATGCTGTGGAGTCAATGGTAGTCTTCTGAGCGGACGCCGGGAGTGCAGGCCTCCTTCAACCAATCGACGGGAAATTGTTCTGGTCGATATTGGAACAGCCAGGGTGTCTTGCACATGCTGAAGAATGGCGGTTGACGTGGCGTGCGGGGCTTCCACCGCTTGGTGGCGGATGCGCCGATCCTCGCGTGCTGACGTCACTCGGGCTGCGCCTGGACCCCTCGCACGTGCCACATGTCCCTGCGCCAACCATCTTCGCCACAGGCGCTGCACCGTGGACACATCCCTATGGGTATCGGCTGCGATTTGACGAAGTGACCAACCTGCCCTTCTCAGCCCGATCACCATACCCCTCGTAAAGTCGTCTGTCTGCTGGAAATGCCTCCGTTGACGGCGGCCTGGCATTCTTAGCTATACACGTGTCCTGTGGCACACGACAACACGTTCTACAATGACTGTCGGCTGAGAAATCACGGTACGAAGTGGGCCATTCGCCAACGCCGTGTCCCATTTATCGTTCGCTACGTGCGCAGCACAGCGGCGCATTTCACATCATGAGCATACCTCAGTGACGTCAGTCTACCTTGCAATTGGCATAAAGTTCTGACCCCTCCTTCTTGGT
Source organism: Anabrus simplex (assembly GCF_040414725.1). NCBI lineage: Eukaryota > Metazoa > Arthropoda > Insecta > Orthoptera > Tettigoniidae > Anabrus > Anabrus simplex. The sequence continues at coordinate 41,390,484 of NC_090267.1, forward strand.
GTTGCATTTGCTCTGTCAGTCAGTGTATAAATTAGGGTATTACTAATATTCAAGGTGCCAAAAAAGAGTGATTAGCAATAATACACCAGACACATGTAACCATGCAAACTCACAGAGATACAACAGGTAAATAAAAATTTTATACTTTCATTCATATCATATCCTTGAGGTGCAGTTCTGATTTTGTTTTCCTTTAAACAACCTTTTGGTATTTGTCGGCGTATGTTCGTGTAGCACCTCTTTCTTTTCGTAATCATCTCTTCTAAACCTACTACGTGTCTGTTTCGGGAAAAGAAAGAAAAATACATCTACTACAGTATTTTGAAATCCTGTGTTTGAAACTCGGAGCATATAGGATGTACTTCGTTAAAAACGATGCCTCAATTTAAACAAAAACATTCAAAATACAGTATGAAGGTAATTCGAAAAGAAATGAGGGGGAGACTATAAACTGAAAACTGATGAAAGGATCGTTATTCAGTTGCCTGCGGAAGAACCCCATCACTGACAACAGTGAAAGGAAGGCTTCAAAACAAGAGCAAAGGGGTGCCGAGCGTTTCCTGACAGCAGATGGAGTGTGAGGAACGAAGATTCGTTGACGAATGGACAAGTGTACGGAGACCACTGGATGTCCGTTGCAAGAGTCAAGGCCTGGCACAAGCGATTCATGAAAGGACGGATATCGTTGGCCAATGATGCACGATCTGGAATGCCACACCGCATTCCCGATGCCATTGTCCAGCAAGTGGATGCCATCATTATGCAAGATCGGCGAGTTACGATAGCAGCCATTGCCGCGGAGGTATGGGTGAACATCGGATGTGTTCACGCCATCATTAAAGACAGATTGAAATTTCGCTAAACGTGTGCCCAATGGGTGTCTCATACTGTTTAACTAGCACAGGAAGCACGTCGAATGGACCTCTCTCTGAAACATCTGCTGCGCTGTGCCAAGGAAGGGGAAATGTTCCTGTCATGAGAGGTCGCTGGAGACGAGACATGGTGTAATAACTTCGAACCCGAGTCGTCAAAGCGTCAAAATCTCCAATGGAAGCATTCAGGTTTGCCGCGAACCAAAAATCTAAGATGAGGTAAAGAAGGCTCTGAGAGGAAAACGATTTACCTTGGACGACGCCTTCAAGCAGCCTACGTTTGGAACTGGTTCACAACGCAGCCCCAGGAATTCTACGAGACGGACATTTACCACCTTGTGTCGCAGTGGGACAAGTGCCTGAACAGTGCTGGGAAATAATTTTGAAATAACGGTACAGATCTTCATGTTATAGTTTCCGGCTGGTCTCTTTTCTAATGGTCTTTATATGAACTTATATCATTAAAATAAGCAAAATACGACCAAAGCAATAAAAATGGCCGAAATATGGATTTATATGCAACATGAAATTGCTTTAAACGGAGTTACTTCTCAGATTTCGGGTGAAATGACTCCAGAAAAGAAATATGACTTTTCATTAAGAAACAAAACTTAGCAAAAACATTTATGTGAACACTTCAGTACCTGCTTGGAATATTTTTAAATATATAAGAAATGTTGGAGATTTTCTGAAATAACTCGGTATCTAAAAGGACCAAGTCTACCAAAAATGACAATAAGAAGGAGACATGGGACAAAGAGAATCCGACAAGCTCAAGATATCCCAATGTGGACAAAAAAGAGTCTGTGTACCATCAAGGAAAGCGGGGGTTCTTAGCTCTACGAGCCGCCAACGCGCAGGACTTTACATGCAGCTCCCTCCTAGCCATCGGGGATTTAAAAAAAAACAAGAAAAGAGGTAGAAAACGTAATCGAATTAATGACGATCAGAAATAGGGCGATTTAAAAAAAAACATGCAGAGAGGAGATCCCCGTGAGAAGGAAGAACACGATCTTTAATCATTAACTCCTAACATATATTTACCACCCATGTGACTTAGTCTATGCTTCAACGATTGCAGTCTGTGCACATTTTAATCCAACTAAACACTGACTAAAGCAGAAAACTTTTTCCCCGTTTAAAAGCATATCATCACAATGTGTGCAGGTTCATAAAATAGTTGTGATATGGTAGATTATTCAAGTTTAAAAACTTCATTTTAAATCCGTATTGAACTGAGAATATAATGGGAACAAATGGTAGGGTACACTTATTCAATACAAAACAATGCTATAAGGTTCATTATAACGTTTAATCATTTATGGGACCGGTGTGTTCAGCGTCGTCTTCAGCCATAAAAGTTAAAAGCAGAAAATAACATATTTAAAGTTAAAAAACAATGCGTAATACCTATCAATGAACAATAATCTTATAAATGATTAGTTGAAATTGACACGATTAAAACGTGATCTGCAAACATTTCTTATAACATTAGCTTACAAAATTTAACTAAAAATATAACATTATTCCCTTTTAAAATAAGTATGGCCTTATATGATACCGATTGAAAGTCCTCTTGAAGAAATTTCAACGAGTATTGATTTATGTAATAGAAGTTATGAAGAGTATTTGGAACTCCAGTCAAGATACATTTCCATGCACTAAGTGAGTACCAGTCTTTCAAATGTGTGTAATGTTCCTTCTTAAAATGACGTAACAAATTTTGAAATGTAAAAGGAAGATGAATATTCCATATTCTGCTTTCCGCTAACAGTTTTAAAAATATTGGATATTTTGCGTCCATTTTTGAGGATGAAATACAGGTCTTCTCTAACTGAAAATACCCGTTAACAAAGCTATCGTTGGAGTTGGTCTGCTGCGGGTTTTCAGTTTTTTTATAACATGTGGAAGTCAGGCGGGAAAGACACCATTTCAGCCCCGGGGTACTAGAAGGTATTCTCAGTTCAAGGAGGGACCTGAAGCAAAAAGGAAAATGGGGAGAAGTTACAAAAATTGGAAAGGAAGAAATCCTGCCCTAGGATTTTAAGTAAATAAATATGAGACTCACCTCTGGCAGCGTGTGTGGTCGTGCATTATGGAAGACACTGAGAGTCGTAAGACACCGAGACCAGTACGTACCGTGTGCTCTGGTAGGAGGGAGGGGAAGGGAAAGATGGTGAACAGGAGAAATGGTAGGAAGGCGTGGGAGAATAAGTAGGGCCTGGGAGGGAGATAGGGGTGAGATTGAGTAAAAACAGGGTGGGAGGGGAAGCAGGATGAGGAGAAATATGTAGGTGATACGGTGAATGAGCATGGCGTATAAACGTATTATGTACGTTTTGAAAAACGAATTTTCTGTTCGAGATTTTACTAATCCTAATCCTAATCCTTATACTAATACTAATACTAATACTAATACTAATACTAATACTAATACTAATACTAATACTAATACTAATACTAATACTAATACTAATACTAATACTAATACTAATACTAATACTAATATTAAAAATGCAATCAGAAATCTCATTGAGGTTTAGTCAAGCAAAGTACCCTTGTAGAGAACATGTAGTACTGATGCACTTTAAAAGGTGTTAAAATTTAGGCATATGAAAGCCGCCTAGTGATATTCAAGTTATCAACGTAACAGGCATATCAAAGATAGCTTACAGCGAATTTCAAAGGTACGTAATGGAGGAGGTTGTCAATTAGTTCCATTAAAATAAGTATACCTTTGTAATGGAAATTTTAAAACTCAAGAAAACAAGGTAAAATAGGGAACAAATTAGCGAAGTAATAGCACCATGAAGAGCACTGAGAATGAATTTGTGGTTGGAGGGTGTGTTCAGATTTATTCCCACGAGCTATGCACTAGCAACCTCAATTAATTGTTTCAATCAGCCCATATTATTCTGAGCGGTGAATGCTTTTTTGTTTACTTTCTTGAAATCTCTGTCACTCTTTACCATCCTGAACTACGTGTCACATAATTAAATTTCAGGGAAATATTTCCAAAAAGGAACTGAACGCTTGACCCCAGCGAATATTAACTGCCTTCTGGTACACGAATTGAAGCACGCCGATCGAATACGTAAGCGTACACGTTCTTGAATCTGATATATATGAGGGAAGTTTTCAAAATTCTTCATAGGAAAAATACTTTACTGATGAAGGGGTTCATTGATCTCGCAAGACCTCCATTTCTGCATTGATGTATCCAATAATTATTGTATTTCAGGCATGAGAGTTCGGGAATATATTCTGTAAGCATTGACCTGTCATCTTTTAAAAATATTCTGTATCCGTCTGTCCTTAACTAATTTGATGTAAGGGAGTTGCTATTTTTCAATCTATGATTGGCTATAACGAAGGATCATTGACTTAACAAAATGAATTTTATCACTAAAAGTTTAGTAGTTTCATTCTTATACATCCAAATAATCGCCCAAACGATTCAGGCATTTGTCGTATCGTGATACCAACTTTCCAATGGCCTCTGCAAAGAAGTCTGCTGCCAGTGAAGATATGTGCGTATGGAAAGTCTCCTGAAGTTTGTCCGTTACAAGTGTAGGTTTATGATCAGTGAACATTCTACAGCAACAGCAACCCTAGACATTTCTGTACGCAATTTTGAATCAACACTTAGAACACCGGAAACTTTGTTCATGATGGGTCTCGACAGCGATGACTGACGATCACACAACTCAGCGAATGGCACCAGCCATAATGTTTCTCACGCGTTACCGTAGTGAGAGGAAAGTGTTTTTAAACTCTGTTGTTACTGGCGAAACTTTGTTCATGTATGATACTCCAGAATCCAAAGAGCAGTCCTTGTAATCTTGTAATATTCGTTTCAATTTTTATTCTCTGTACTCATCACACGCCTCATGTACATTTTTCAAAATACACAGGCATGTCACTTAGAAAATTTGTATACATGGTTCATGACATCAGAAGTTTTACTGCTTGGGAAACATCCTTTGTATATTACTTTTTTAATTATGCCTTTTCTCTTTCTTTTTTCATTTTATGCTTCGGATTTCTTTTAATTTTTACTGTCTTCAATTTTTTTGTTGATCTGTTGTACTCTTTCATCATTATATTTTTTCCAAATCTGTAATTTCGCTTAGTTATTTTTTATTTTAGAGTAGAATTGTACATTTACTTTGAGTATTAATATCTTTTAATTGCATGGCTAACTGTAAGAGAGGGACACCAGCCATAACGAGCACTCAGAACAATTCAAAAATGTTTAAACTTACACTGAACAACAACAGGAAAACAATGGATTCCCTTCTTTGGAACCATTAAGGTGTCTTGTTGGTGGACTTTGTGGAACAGGAGGCTGTCCAGATGCGCATTACCTCAATGGGGGCAGATTTCTTTATAGAAGCCATCGGAAAGCTGGTGTCACGATACGACACAAGTCTAAATCGTTCTGCCAAGTATGTGGAAAAACAAGTATGAAATCACTAAACATTCAGTGATAAAATCTTTTTGTTATGTCAGTGAGTCTTTTAAATAGCTAGTCAGATGTTAAAAAGCAGCCCTATTATCAATCGACTGTGTGTTTGATCTTACTGGCAACATCCTACTGCAGTTCGAAGCTTGGTTGTTATTTCACTTTCAAAACAACCACGATACTAATCTTCCCTCTTCCTCGACAACCAGTTGTCAGGAAGATAAGATTTAGATAATGCAAACTTTGCCAGTTATCTTCACAGATTACTTTCTCAGAAATGTTCATACGGAGGCACGCACGAGAAATAACAAATCTGTTCAAGCTAATATCCTATGAAAATTACAATGAATCATTTTATCATTAAGTGTGACACTAATCATAATGCAATGATGTGAAATGTAGAGACGATATTGCACCAGTGAAACAGGATGAATCAAAATAAGTATCCGGAAATAGGTAATGCTGTTTTGTTGTATATTTCTGTTAAAGTACTTGCAATAACAGCTCTTGCTCAGGATTCCCGAAGTGTGATACCCTAATGCAGCTGGGACACTGGGACTATTTTAAATACTATACCTGAAGAGTAGCGGGGCAAACCTTTCTTTGAAGATTTTGTATGTAGTCCAGCGTAACTCATCAGATCGTAATGTTATACGAAAAACTTGGACGTAGATCATTTATATTTCCTTAACAAGGGTTTCATTTAATAGACGTTTAGAAGTTTCTATGGCCGCTACCTTTCCAATCCTAACCCGTTCCCATTCTTTCGTGGCCATAAACTTCAATGTGTAAGTACAACATCAAACAAGTAACCAAAATAATCACTATTTAATAATAGATTTAATGCAGCTAATGGCTATTAATCCAGAAAATATATAATGAAAATGAAAAGGTCATTCTCTACACAAGTCCTAAAGAAACTCGTGTTTCCTAATACTCCACTCCTCGTGATATTGTTCACGTTTCAGTCCACATAGTTCACAGATGAACTCTAAGGCTCCTTCTTGAAAGGCTTTGATTTTACACATTCGAAAGTGGAATCCATTCACTGAGAAACGAGTTACCATAGTCGAAGTTCGTAGTTTGGCTCTTCCCAGTCTGGCATGGCTTCTGTTGCATAGAATTCAGACCGTATTTCTTTCTTCTTAGCTTATAGCTCTGTTAGCTGGTCTTGGTAGGCGGCTGTGGATGGTAGTGTACCATTACGTTACAATTGACGTCAGTTGACATGAAGATAGATCGGAAGTAAAATGGCGCAGATCAGCTTCAAGCATTGAGAATGCACGGAATAACTTTTTATGACAAGTTGATCGCAATTAGGAGGCATTGCCTGGCGAGAAGGAAAGGAGACTCTATGAGAAATGAACCATTGTACGTAAAAAAATTGAAAAAACGTTCTATTATTATCTACTTTGGCGAAAAGATTACACCAGAAACGAACTGTAAATTGTGATTACTTAACCAGAAGAACAGCTATCATAATCAATACAACCATAATAGAATCCGTACGAAGGAAGAATCCAGTAACAAACACTGAAAAATACGCAAAAACGGCAGGGAAGCACGTATAATACATTTCAAGTACTGTGCTGAAGAAGAGGTGTCGGAATACGGCATTCGTAAATAAGGCCTATACTAACTTAATAAGCGGCCAGATTTCCTCACATAATACGAATAATCCATCTATAAGATTCAAAGAACATTATTCAGGCAATATATTTCACCAAGAAAGAACCAATTAATAAAAAATATAATAAACTCTGAGCATTATCTATAGAGAATAAGAAATATAAATACAATTAGTCAAAGTCCTTGGAAGAGCTTTATATACGGAAAATTAAGATGTATTCTGTGAAATTAACAATGTCTTTTCGTAGCATGGAAATTGGACACGAAATGGAGCTACCGTAAAGCGATGGAGGAAGGCTGACCAGATCATCGTAAGCTCAAGCCCGGCGACTTAGAGAGATCCAGCATGACGTAATCCAGCACAAAGCTAGACGTTCCGAGATGCCGTGTGGAGGAAGAAGAAACCAACATCGGACATAAAATGGCTTGAGATAAGTAGCATTTTTAAGAAATTTAACTATAAAAGTATTTCATTTAGTGTAGTATAATTGTAGGAATGTTGAAGTGCCAAAAATATAACCTGTTTGTGCCAATATGTGAATTCTAAGGCACATGCCGGAGAAAATAACCACAGATACGTATTATTTATGTGTAGTAATATACTGCCGTGCTCATAAGTTGATCTGAGGTTAATGTGAGCAGTATCGGGAAGTGAATAATGATGTTTTTGAACTTATATGTAGTGATGGGAATATCGAATGTTTTAAACTATCGGTAGACTACCGATTGTGAGGCTTGACTATCGAATGAAAACATTCGATAGTTTTCATTCGGTTTGAAATCGGTAGTAATAGCCTATACGTTTTATACTGCGGTAGTACTAGTAACTAGTAATAAGTCATTTGCTAGTAACTACCGAAATGTGGATTGTTGTATTATACTACCGATTTGTATAGATGTTTGTTTTGTTAATATAAGCGGAAATATAGACACTACGACTAGTAACTAACGTTACACAATGTTCGAGTGAAGTAATTGGAAACTGAAATACGTTGTTCTATAAAATAAGATAAAATGTCCCGATTAAAGTAATTGTGGTCATTATGCTTCATTTTATATAAAATGCATTTTTGTGCCCTAACCACAAGTTAATGAATTTACGATCGTCTGTTCATACCAAATGCTAGGTAATTTCAGACGAAGGTTATGTCCTTATTGTAACGACACCACATATTAAAGTAATATGAATACAGCAAACTAAACTAAATGAAAAGACAACATATTTTACTAGGAACAAATATAGTGGATGTAATAATTTTAAAATAATTCCATTCATGTAAGGTTAATGTTCAATCATTAGAGGTTCATGGTTCTTATATGGGAAGTATTTATATAAACTATAACATGATTATATATTGATAAAGTGCACAATATTAAAATTGCATTTATCATTATATAACTTTGAGTCAGATTAGTGCTTCTCTTTCATCTTCACCAACAAAGTAAATCTGCAAAAATTCAGGATCTTGATGAGCATTTGGCAATAGACTGCCTATGGAATGATAAATTTGAGCTTGTACTTTGAAAGTTGTCCGCCTCTGTGATGTACTGGTTAGTGTGATTAGCTGCCACTCCCGGAGGCCCGGGTTCGATTCCCGGCTCTGCCACGAAATTTGAAAAGTGGTACGTGGGCTGGAACGGGGTCCACTCAGCCTCGGGAGGTCAACTGAGTAGAGGTGGGTTCGATTCCCACCTCAGCCATCCTCGAAGTGGTTTTCCGTGGTTTACCACTTCTCCTCCAGGAAAATGCCGGGATGGTACCCAAGTTAAGGCCACGGCCGCTTCCTTCCCACTTCCTTGTCTAATCCCTTCCAATCTTCCCATCCTACCACAAAGCCCCTGTTAGCATAGCAGGTGAGGTAGCCTGGGCGAGGTATTGGTCATCCTCCCCAGTTGTATCCCCCGACCCAGAGTCTGAAGCTCCAGGACACTGCCCTTGAAGCGGTAGAGGTGGGTTCGTTCGCTGAGTCCGAGGGAAAAACCGACCCTGGAGGGTAAATAGATTACGATTCGATACCTTGAAAGTTGGCATAAAGCCGTGTTGGATGACTTGTTTAGCACCGAAAGATTGCTAATGACGCATGCGCGCCGGTCATAATGAGGGATGAACTGGTTACCAGTTGTACGGAATAAATAATTCCTTTAAACGGCTGCATAACTCACTAACGAAGTATAAAACGGTAATAATTCTCCTTGATAAAACAATACTCCTATGTTAAAAACAGTCGCCAAGAGGAAGATTCGAACCTGAATCCCGACTGTTTGCAGCTCGTTGATTTACCCGTTGCGCTATCAGTGTTGCTTGAAGTAAGTGCTCATTAATTTACTCATAAACCATCATATAAGTAGGCCTATATACTGGTAATTGCATTTTATTTTAATTAGAGATTTGGTTGATTTTCGTCTTGAAATACACAGAAGCGGAGTGAATTGGCGCGTACACTTTTATGTTGAAAACTACCGCAGCCATTTTTATAATAAATGACGGACCACTCCATGACGAAAGAGGTGGCGATTTCAGCGCTAACTAGCGGAAACAATTGGAATTTGCGATCCGAATGAAAAACCGAATGCAAACGGAAACAATCGGTTGTAACGGTAGTTGACAACTATCGAATAATTCGGTAGTTTTCATTCGATAGTCCCATCACTACTTATATGCTTAAGAGAACGTCGTATATCAAACTAGGCGAGGCTAAGATATGAAAGTGAAGTGTATAATAATAATAAACCTAGGCTACCCAATGACCAGATCGACTAACTAGGCCAATATCGTTCATATTTACGAAGAACTGGAATAAATAGTAGCAGCTTGCGGTGTTACGAATAGATATTGAGGTAAAAGAAGTGTTTTACTGCTACGTAATAGTCATTATGAAGAAGTTGAGTAAAGATATTGATTGTATGCGGAGGAATCGCAGTAATTAGAAACGTGAATGATAATATGTTGTTGGAGTTTTGAAATGTTGAATAGGTATTGTGTAAATAAATGATTGAATGAAATAGGTGCGAATTTATGCTTAGCTACGGTTATGTTGTGATTGAAAATGAGGCAAGCAATGGAATTAAGGCTTAGATACCTGAATATTAAGGATAGCAGTGAGGTTAGATGGTCGATTTGCTCGAACTTAAATGAAATATGGAGACAGGTTGATCGTAATGAACATGTGTTTGAAGTGCATATGGGAAAGAGATATAGTCGCCTAGTAATATATTTGTCTCACATAGTGGATATACAGTATTGGAGCACGCTTTAACCTGAAAATGGTAAAAATTAGTAGGCAGTAGAAGGAATCATTTTAATTGGAAATGAACATAATATTTAATTGATCTGTACGATTTTGGCAGGTTATGACGATTGATGAACATGGATATGGCACTCGTAAATGAAGATAATTTTATTTTATTTTGGCACATATTTTAAATATATAAGGATGTTGGAATTTATATTAATATGGTTAGGATTAATTTCTTTTAGTTACTTAAGATGGCATTTTGAAGCCATAGCTGGAAAGGAGTTGCTTATCTCATGCCATAAACAAGTCAATACGCATTTCCAAACCAATCCCAAAGAAAGCTGCAAATAGACCTAAAGGAAAGAAAGACCACTCCCTCCTTTAATAAAGAATAAATCCTAATTATCCCCATGATGAAATAAAATCATGAAATGTGGTCACACTGCAAAATAATAATTAATACCCGAATGAATTAATGATACCGACCCAATTTTAATTGTGTTAATTCAAGAATTTGTTTTGTCAAGAATGATAATGTGTAATATTTGAGTTTATTTTCCTCTATTACCAGAGATTGATATTATTTTATTATTTATAGTATTGGCATGCTAATAAATTAGTTTTAAGATTATTTAAACGTTTATTTTCCAAGGTAGAGATAGGAAGATTAGTTATAAGATAATATATAGACTGGTATTTCGGAGTCATGATATTTAGAAGCTCATATTGATTCTACGATAGGATTCCGGAGAAAATGAGTAACTTATTGAACAAATACACCCTCTTCAACGGAACTTGCCAAGGTAGATAGTATTTTTGAATATATATAGATGTTTTTACCCTGAGATACTGACTAAATATTGACATGCAACCACCGCGCTTGATCTGTATATCCATCCCCGATTTCGTATAGTTAATTTGTAGCATTTAAGAGGAAATATAGCGCGGGCAACAACATATTAAATTAGTACTACAACATGAGGTGAAGTGAGAGGAAGTACAGCGCGATGGTCATACCTATATTATTATAGGTCCAACGTGGAACTTGATAAGAATTAGGACTACGATGCCACCAAAGGTTGCAGTAGGTGCATCTGTTGTCTTATTCTCTATATTAAAGGATTCCCTGGCTAATTCATAACTTAGCGGGGTGAAGCGCGACAAACACAAAATTTTCTTCTGAAAAGTTGCCATTGTTTTTCAATTTATTTTCGGCTGTTCTTGGTGAGATAAGAAAAAATGAGTTGTATCCCATAAGGAACTTATTTTGCAGAAGATCCTCATAGCCGTCTCAATTGATAGTTTTCGTAGCATTTTCATGTCACTCATTGATACTGCTTCTTTATTATATGTTTCGTGGAGGAGCTTCCGGAAGTCTGCAAGGTTACTCCAAGTTAGTTGAAAACATTAATAAATGTTATGTGGTATTGTTCATAGGACATCTGTATAGGACACTTTGCGACCCCTTTTGGATATCATGTGAACCGTTTTGTCCATGTTTAGCTGGATTATTTTTCTCAGTGTACCAATAGATCCAACATTTCATCAAGTCTTCTAAATTGGAAAAACCAAGCGTCCTTTCATCTGCACAGGCATGTACAGAGATTTTTCCTTCAATCCATTTAGTATTTCCAAGACGTCTGTATTAATCAGTAATCTGAGCGGACTTATCGTGTCACCCTGTGCAAAAACCCCTCATCTTGATGCTACAGTAGGCAGTGAAGATTGTCTCTTACAATGATTATAATAACCTGTTTTCCAGTATATTTATTAGATAACTTCCTTCTCCTAACATTTGTCGAAGTTCATCAATAGGAGTATGAGGATTAAGCAGGCCGAAAGCTTTTTTTTGTAGCCTATAAATGTGAGATTTTATCTGCCTCTTTAATGTCTCAGAGTTTCTCCGTTGTCTTGCACTAAATTATTTATCGCGTGTAAAGTTAACCTGCCTTTCCTGAACCGTATATTTTATGGGAGTTAATTTCAATAGTTAAAACAGTAATACGATTACTCTACATTATCCTAAATCACGCACCTACTGGCAAACGGATTTAAAGGCGATATCACGCCAGACATCTTTGCACTGTGCTTGGTTGATTGTAAAGACCAACTGGAGGTATCATTTTTATCTGGATTTGTAGGCAAATTCCAAATCATTTGTAAAATACCTTATCTTAAAGCAACCACTCATTCAATAATTGTTTTCCGTCCGGTTATCGTCAATATGGACCTTGGTACAGAATCTCTTACAATCGATAAGGATGACTCAGACAATCATGTTGAGTTGAAGTTAAAATATCTGTGAGAATCCAATTCTGTATTCGTTATCAGATGGACTTTGGTTACAGAGGTATCCTTGAGAGAATTACTATCATGCTGGTATAATTCTTGAACAGGTTGGCACACCTGTCAGAGCTGACGAATGTTTGTTTTGTTCGTGGATTCTACAGTATTTAACGCCAGACAATCTAGAAAGTAGACTGAAGCTAAAAGGATGCCAGCAAGCGAGAGTTTTACGTGAATACTGATATTGGGATATACCCATGAACCTCCAATTTTATGTAGAATCGTAACCAAGGTGACCTGCAGATTCACTTCAAAGGTCACTCTGGAACTAGTCTGGACTCGAACCTCTGCCACCTCAGTGAGACGACAGTGACGTTGGCACTCGGCTGTCACTCGACAGGCTGTAGTCAGGCTCTGGAGTCATTCTGCTCAATGAATTTATTTACGGTATGGCTTCAGTGCCGGGAGTGTGTGAGGTCATATTTGACTCCTCCTGGTGGAGAACTTTCTATTCGACGCCCATTGACAACCTGCGTGTATGGATGTGTGATTATGATGTTAGTGATGTAGGGAGAGGGTGGAATCAGGTGTTGGCACGTAGCCAACTCCAGCCGAATAACATCAAGGCTTAACATCTCCATCCGAGGAACTAATCACAACGTACAACGTCATAAACTTCACTCCATTTGAGCATTGCGAAGAGGTTTGGAAATGAAACCAGTTTTTAACACGTAATCTACCAATTAGAATTTGTTTACCAGCACCTCTCCTGTTATATAAATCGTGAGACTACTGAATTATAAGAGGACTTCATCGTCGAGTTCACAATATTACATGTTATTATTATCAACACACACACTCCTAATATAGTAAGAAAGGTAACTATATACAGATACAAGGAATACATAGATATGTCATAGTTGACGTAACCAATGTCAATCCGCGACATCCTCCCCATCTGGTCTATCTCCAAAGGGATGACCAGCTGCACTGGCCGAGTAATGAGCGTGTTGTCAGGCTGTCGCAGAACGACCGTTCTTGCACGTCTGTCTCTCCCTGGGCGCATCTCTTCTATACTCGCTCTCTTCGACACGTGGCGGGGTCTGACGTATTCTTGAAGAAGGACGATGTCTCCGATCTTGGGAAAATGTGTATTGGTCTTTGATTTTTGACCTCATGGTGACTTCTCAGTTGAAGCAGATACTCCTTTTTTCAGCGTCGTGAAAAGTCCCAATATCTTCATTACAATCCGTATTCCTTTATGAGACTTTTCCTCGTACTCGGTTCTCTCCCTTCCGGGATGGACGTTAGTCTTCTTCCAACAAAACACTGGGATGCTGTCAGGAGATCTCCGGTGTCTGTGGCGTGGGTGATTGGCCTGCTATTGAGGGTGGTTTCAACACTTGTCAATATTGTATTGAGACTTTCTTCGTTCAGCTGAGAACGGCCGACTACCTTTCTTAGACACCTTGTTACAGAGCCAACCTTTCTCTCTCAAAATCCTCCCCACCAAGTTACCCTCGGTGCGATAAACTTCCAACGAATACCATTGTGAGCACAGTGGTGGTGCACCTTGGTGTCTGTCACAGTCTCATTGAGTTCTATGAGCTCGTTATGAGCGGTGGGGAAGGTCTGAGCGTTGTCAGAATATATGGTGTGCGGCACACCCCGTCTGCTGAAAAATCTCTGCATAGCACTCAAGAATCTATCTGTGGACATGTCTGTAGGTAGTGTAATGGAATTACAATTATTACTCCGTGGGGTGCAAGTACTCTGCATTATATTTATGCGCCGTGAGCTTGTCTGCATCTCTACGAAAACAAATATTGGAAGGAATGATCTTCCTTAATGGCTAATGGTGAGACATCTAGCGGTCAACTCAGAACTTGAGTGGAGAGCTCACTAAGCGGTGCTGCTATCTGGTCGTGACAAGTGAAGTATGAGGTCGACAATTAAATCTGAGCAGCAGTTGTTTGGATTTTGGTATTCTTGTGGCTGAATTGAAATAAGACGCTTGCTTCTGGAGCGTTTTCTTGTATAAAATTGTAAGAAGAAAGAAGAATGATCGTGGGACTAGATCCTGGGTGACGTTTTCCCAATCTGGGCGTTGGGCCTGAAGAATTTGAGTTATTTTTGATATTAATTTTGATTTATGCTATCGTCCGACTTGTAAGTTAATCTTAACCGTTTCTGTACTGTTAAGCTACGAAAAGGTGAGTGGTGTAATCACGCTATGGGACGTGGACACCTTTAAATGCAAGGATATATAAAAAGGTCCACAGTTGATTTTGAACCTTTCGTGGTTGTTTAAAATTTAAGAATTGAGAATCGGGTCTTAGCCAATCTACCTTATTTTCATACCCTCGGGGTTTCAAATCTAATGTATGGATGATATTCATTTTTCCTTTAATTCAGTTATTTCTAATTTTCATATCTGTAAAGGTATATTTACGTTGAAGAGCTCTCAACTAACCTATCATGTAAGTAGTCTCTGAATAAGTTATGCCGCTTGAATTTCATTTCCTTAATGTCATAATAATTATATTAATTATTTGAAACATTATCAAGAGATCTTGGCCAAGTATAAGAAAGAAAGGTGTTTTCAGGGAAGGCTTATCTAATGAGTTACTCGGTTTTCAAGTTCTCATTTGATTTCGGTGGTCGTCATCTGTTTTTCTTCGATGTCATAGAATGCACACGTGACATTTTGCCTTGCAATGTTGAAACTGACATTTGAAGGTCAGTTGATTATTATTATTATTATTAATGGTCTGACTGTCATCTGATTTTGGGGAATGATCTTGACTGCACGCAGATGTGTTACTGCTGTGATTGATTTATTTATTTGAGCTGAGTTACCTCTCCTTGGGTGATATTGGAGTAGTTTGTTCTACTTCTGACTTTAATTGCATGTTCTTGAATTATTATTGCTTCGATAATTGAAATTGGGTGATTTCTGCGGTTTATGACTGTTTGCGGGGCAATTTATTTAACCGAGATACTTCATTAGAAGGTTCTTCACTGTTCAATTCCTCAGAAATCTTAAGATTTTCTGATTGTAACGATTTAATTTAATCTAAATTAACCTTCAACCTACGATTATTTATTTTTCTGTGGTCTTTTCGTTTTCTTTTAAGTGGTTGACGGCAGAAGTTCAATATTCTTTATTCTTTTAATTAATCTAAAAAGGTCGGAAGTTATTCATTATTTGGATAATTAAAGTTTGCTTCTCAAAATTATTGACGAATTATTATTTCAGCCAAGTTTAATTAATTAAGCTTCATTTAAGTTGATTCACAAGACCTCTTGTGTTCAGTGCTTCCACAATCGGCGACGTTCTTTTCTCTGGATTATGGTATGTATTTCTGATTTTATGTTAATTTAGTATCTTTTCTGAAGACGTGCCAACACTCTTGCTTGGTATATCTTGTGTTGTGAGAGGTAGCACGAGATGGATAGCACGGGTGGTGGCGCAATTGAAAGGAATGATCTACAATTTGTTAACATTACTGCCACATCTAACATACAGGGGTCCAGCGAAGTCGATACCAATCACAGAGACGGGTTGTGACAACTGTACGCGATCTGCTGGTAATGGCGCCTCAATCACCTCTGGTCTCCTGTTGTGCGCTAATTTGCACGGTAGACAAGAGTGCAGAATCTTCTTGGTTACTTGTCGAGCTCGCGGAATCCTGAATTCTTCACGTAAATCTGCCAGTAATATACGTACTCGTAAATGGTGAAGTTTGATGCGGGTTTTTTGAATGATTAACTCGATGAACAGATGACGGCCGTCCAGAATTATTCAGTGTTTCTCAGTTTGAGACAAATTTGAGATGTAATCTGCCACCAAGTCGGATGATACCTTCATGTAGAAATGGGTTAAATCTAGCAATCTGTGAAGTGCCTGGAAATCGTTCACCATTTCGCAATGCAGCTAGCTCAACAGTGAGCCGTTCCCCTTGAACCCTTTTGATAAAGTATGTGCGTGACGCACGTAGCTCTTCAGCCGTTAGCGCAATGGGGTATTTTGCCTTCTTGCTCAACATATTGACGATACGAAGTACCGAAGCTGTGACGTGTAGCAATTTCGGGTATGAGCTGTACCTTGAGATATCCAGTAGGGGTTCCGCTATAGTGATCGTGAGAACTTCTTGCGTCCTCCTGGCTTCTGGCAACTGCGTACAGGTGGGCGTTGGTTCACGTGGCCATGCGCCTCTGCCTCTGCTGAGTCAGCAATGACCATGTCACCATGTTTATAAGAAGGCTAGCTGACCTGCGTATACTCCTCAAGTGTGGTGATCTACAGGCTTTTGATCTCCAGGACAGCGTCTCCATTGACTGGGGTTTCCGTGATTATGAATTTCTGTCACCCGGTTGCAGACAAACGTCTTCCATTTATTCGGTTCGTTGCGAATCCAACCAACTGCAACAGGAGAATCGCTCCACAGCTGAGCCTTCTTGATTTCACAGCCAGTCACTTGGCAGAAGTAGTGAAGCAGGCGTTTACCAGCAAGTGCGGCTAGCAGCTCTAGTCTTGGTAATCTTTTCACGGGCGCAAGTCAATTTTTGATGCAGGCGAGTTTTGTGACAGGAGAGTCGTTAGGCGTTGACATCGTGTAGACCACAGCGCCGTATGTTCTCTCCGAAGCATCTCAGAAGACGAGCAGCTCTTGTCCATGCCCTTGTCCTGTAATTCCCACCCACCTGGGAACGGATATGGTTGATAGATGCTGAAGTTTGGAAGTCCACAAATACCAGTTACGTACAAGATCTCATGGAAGAACTTCCTCCCAAGAAAGGCCCCTGAGCCACGTGTCTAGGAATATCAGTTTTGACACGATCCGCACAGGTGCGAAGAGTCCAAAAGGGTCATAGAATTTGGCAGTGGCACGTAGAATATTCCTCTTCGTCCCTGGTTTGTCCACCAGGTCTCTTACTATTTACCCCTTGTCGGTCTAAATTATGTCTTCAGAGGTATCCCAATCGATACCCAGCACACTCATTACGGATCTCGTTTCCACCCCCTCGTTGCGCCAGGCTTCCTTCAAGGTAAATGAACTGGTAGCCCTCTTACGGAGTGGGAGTTTGATCTCCATCAAAAGGTCGGAGAGTTCGTGATATAACTTCATCGCAGGGATGTCGTCTTGTTGTAAAGTCGTCCATAAATGTTGATTTATCGAGAAGTCCCGAAGTAAATGGATAATTATCTTGAAGCAGTGTTGCCAGTTCCCTAAGGGTGGCGGACAGAAGAATTGGGCTCGAAGTAAGTCAAAATGGCAAACTTTTGAAACGGTAGGCTATGACCTCGTCAGTGAAATTGTACTCATCTTCTCCTGTGTTCCCGGTGCTATACCACAGGAATGCGTGAGATCTTTGTCGTTTTCGTCTAACGCTAACTGGAAAGGCTTGGTGACCATCACACGCGATAGCTTTCGGGTGGCTCCTGAAACGTAGCAGGGTTCCCAATATTTCGGCGAGCAAGTTAGGACCTATTTCCAGTGTATAGTTCAGTGAAGGCAGGTCTACTTCATGTGACGACGCGTCGAAGACAGTTCTGTATTGTGTGATGTCTCCCTTTTGTTTCTTTACAATGTGGTGTGGCATATAGTAAACATTATTAGGAGTGACATCCTCGGGTGCAACTTCCACGTGCTCTTGTCTTATGTAGTCACATATGTGGTTGTAACAGATGTGTTTCAAGTCCTTGTTTCTCTACAGTTTAGTCTCTAACAGGAAGAATCGTTTTTCAGAGGTGGTGTGATTGTCAGCAAAGGGAATTTCCCCCTTTCGAGGTAATGATCCAGACCTTCGACCATGTTCGATGCGGAAGGAGTCTCGAAACTCTTGCAAAATGAAGTTTTCTTTAATGGATAATTTTCGCAGCTGGTTTTCCTCAATTCCAATGGTTTCCAATTCCCAGAACCGTCACATACTTTCATCAGTTATCTGATCGGTTGCGAGTGACACATGATGGACCATTATTTTGTTGATCGTAGTGCCAGATCTACTTCTGCTGAGGATGTATCCGAAGATAGTAGCAAGAAGAACCAGTGATAGTGACACTCTGATAGGTTCTTTCATTTCTACTACCTTTCAGTATGAATCCGCACTGATGAGCACCTCGATCGGAATATCTTTGTCAGGGTCGTCACTCGGATCAGCCAACTTCATTTTCCTTAGCTATGTTAGCGCGGTTTTGTCTTGAGGTGCAGTTGGTTGAAAAGTGTAAGAGCGGTGACTTTCAAAGGCGGTAATCGAGACTTCAGCTCTGGTTGAGTAGCCCATAATGTCGAAATAAACCTCCAGTCTAATATCATACATAGTGGATGGTGATTCAAACGTGCATATCTCGAGTGCCTTGCGATCAGTAACATTCAGCTCCAGCGAATCCATCATAGAATTGTGGATGAAGCCGGATTGACTCTCTGCGTCCAGGATGCAACGAGTTAGATTGTTTCGCACTGTCAGCCCCTTGATCCATACACGGGTCGTTTTGCACAGGTGTGTGAAATCGGACGTGATGACCCCTATCCTGCACACGGAAGTGTGTTGACTGCTGCCCTTGGTACAATTGGATACATGGTGTGACCCTCGACATTTGTTGTAGAATGCCTTATCCTTCTTAAAACACTGTGACTTGTTGTGCCCACGCCGTAGGCAAATAAAGCACCAGTTTGTGCCTTTCAGTCTCTCGACTCTCACTTGGGGATCCTTCATCTTCTGACAATCCTGACCCCATTGACCTCGGTTTTCGCAGTACACGCAGAAAGGGTATGGTCGCGGCGTCTGATTCCTGTTTAGTTCGTTTGGTTTTGTGTTTACGTGAATAGTGGCTGCTGTGGATATTGAAGACGTCGTTAATGGGAAGTCACCCCGTAACCTTTGAGCGTTTTAAGAGCTTCTTCCACTTCTTCATTAAGGAACGCCATTAGTCTGGTAATGTCACCTTCTTATATGCCTAGTCTTTTAGCGTGGACGAGCCAACGGCGACAGATGTCCTCTTGAAAGGCTCGTAATGGTTTGGGTGCTAAAATTCAACCATATGTGTCGGTATCTTCACCTAGTGTTCTCAATGCTTGTATCTGGCGATGGCATTCAATGTAGGTCGTGCGTAATACTTCAGGGGTCTCCGAAATTGAAACTTCGAGATTTTCCAAGTGATCGAGATGAGACTGGATAATCTTGTTCTTATCACCATATAGTGCTTTCATATATTTTTTAGTTTGCTCATACGTGGCTGCCCTTATAGATATGCCGTCTACAAGACGCCTTGGTTCTGAAACATGCTAATTTAGCATGGTTTCTAATGTGATTATACCGATGTCTCCAAGAGTAGATATCTGGCTGTTCCTATAGTTATTGTATTTCAACCTTCTGTCAACAGAGCGCAGCTCCCTCTGTCGCGAGCGTGAAGGATCTTTTCTCGGCGAGACCTTTTGAATATCTTCTCCTAGAAGTAATGTTGGGCTGTTTATGTTGGAAAAAGAAGAGATGTGTTACACACACACAGGAGCGGCGTTTTTGCTTTTCTTATGGTGGTTTTATAAGTTTAAAACTATGCAAAACTGCTGCATCATTTGCATGCTTCGATGAATGATATTGACGGTAATGTAACGTTTTAAATTTATTTGATGTATTATCTTTCTTTTTATTATGGCCGACAGAAGTCCATCTCGGTACTCGAAGCGCGAATGGCATGTGTGTGAGTTGTGTAGGTGATTGTGGTGCGTCAAAATCTGGTCTCTGATTATTTTAAATGAATTTCTCGATGAAACATTTTGCCATTATTTGGGGGTATGGTGTGTGTGTCGGCCAGGTCTATTCTAGCCGTACGCAGTATGTAGGTGATGGATCTACGCTTGACCGTGGGGTCACAAACGTCCTACTGTCATTTGCCCTAGGTGGGCTATATATCTACTACTGACGCGAGACATTATTGAAGAAATGTTGAACTGCACTCCACGAGTTGCCTTGATTTTATTTACTCGCACCAATCTGCCGGAATTATTTGCCTTTGGGGGCAAAAGGATCGCGTGATTGAATGATTGTGTAGATGAAGGAGCTGAGTGCCAATATGACGTATCGGTCTGTTGAATTTATGCCTATTTGTTCCCTATCGCGCCTCTTTTCTCCTGGGTGCGAAGTCTTTATTTTGTATGGTGTGCATCCTAGTTGTTTACGACCTGGAGCTCGCCATGTTGGTTTATTTCTTTCATGGCCGTGTGCAGGTCCATGTTTTCTGTTATTGTTTTGCTTTGCGTTCATTGCTCCATGGAGCATTGTCTTTGCCCCTCGTGGATTATTTCCTTGGTCCGGCAGTTTTCTGATTTAATCACTTTATTATTTTATCTGCTCCTTGGTGTGTGGGAATCGATATGAGAGGGGTATTGTTAAAAAAAGAGTGGATTTTGAAAATGACTCCCACGCTTGAAATTGCGTTTCTATTCCTCGCCGAAGGAAAGATTGAACAAAGATTGAGTTAATGATATTCAGCTCGCAGTTTTTAGTAGCGAGGTCAGTGGTGGAATAAATGCTATCACCTCAAGAGTAACTGTGCCCTATGCACGTAAGAAAAGATGAGGTCACGAGACCTTGGTACGATTATATTTTGGGCTGACGCCGAATATGTATGTATTACCTTGTTATTATTACTGGTTATTTCATCTAATTAATCCTTTTGATTTACGTTACATTACAATAAATTCTCATCTATCATTTATACGGATTTTTACTCGTAATAGTGTTAGTTGTTAGCTTTAATTGTTTAAGGAGAATAACGTTTTCAGCTCAGAGCTATGTCTTTCGCCCTTCCTGATCGGGGATCCACGGCAATTTTGTTTCCCTACGATGGTCGTGATTCACTATGTGTGTCCTTTAGTTAGGGAGGGTGTGGCTCAGTTCTCCGACCAAGTAACCACGGAGAAACACGTGTTTGTTTACGACGGACACCGACGAATTTTTGTCAATGGAAGTCTCGAACTGCTCCCAGAATCAGGGCCATTCTTCTACGTTCCCTGAGAATGACCGCAGTTTAATGGTAGGAAGTTTTATTTCCGCTGTAGTCGTGGGTCGATCAAGGACACTCGGATACGTGGTGGTAGAGTCGATCTCATTCCTCGCGCTTTTCTGTTGTATAAGGCCCGTGGCCTTTCTAATCGCTCGTTTGGAGTTGTCCAGATATTCTTCACAGGCTGCCACGTCGTCTTCGTACTCCGCAACATCGAGTAAATCTAGGATACTGTCATTTAACGCATTTAAAGACGCTAACGTTTCCTTTAGATGCTAGTGGATATGTTATGTTTCATCTATGTCCGTGGATTGATTGAACGAATGAATCTGGTTCATACAACGCGTAGTGTTCGAACATAGAGTCGCTCGTCTACATTTCAATTTCGTGAGCTGATTCGCTATACGGTACTGCCTTTCATGATGTCTCCTATTGGTAAATTAATTCTTCGTTGCCCTGAGAACTACTACTCCTTGAGATATTCTGGCAAAAAATAAACATGTGAAATGATTGCACGGCTCAGCGTCATACACTATTGTGTCAGTGAATGGTTGCCAGAGAAAATGTCGTATTAAAAGTTCAAGATCAAAGCTTAGTTACATTCTTTGTTCAACAGAGGGCGCTAGTGTTCTTCTCGAGTGCTACATGCATAGTTCTCTCTGGTATGGAAGCCATTACGAATATTTTGACGTAGGTGGGGTTATATTTCTTGTTAAGCGTAATATCGTAATTTCTTCGATATTCTCATGCATTAAATATTCAGAAGAAAATGACCAATCTACCGTTAACACTACGTATAGTGTAATTCTGTTTCGTCTTATCTGTTGCGTTTGAAGTTGTAGCTAGTTTGGCATTGGTGATCCTTTCTTCTCCTCAGAGATGCGTGTATATGTGGAGATTTATGTCGCTCACCATCTGTGACCGTGATGTGAAGATCCTATTCTGTTCTCTCGTGCAGCGTTGAACTCGTAATATCCTGGAGGTATCGGCACCAAATTTGATGTGCTGTCTCTAAATCTGCTAAACACTGTTTCTACACTGCTTCGCTCTTTTTGGCTCATGATCGGTACTTGTGAATATCGCTTGAGGTACTTAGTTTTAGCCTGTATTTATATGATCAATTCTTTACAATAACAAAGATTTATTATAATCCACCTATTCAATACATTTAGTGGATTATAATAAAGCTTTGTTATTGTAATTAACAGATTTCAATACGGATTAAAACATGTGATTAGTTACTTGTAATGATTAATTATTCCAGTTTTTGCGTATAGTCCTTCTACGGGAGGTGGAGAACTATAATAACGCAACGTGTACATTCTCGGAGGAAAGCATGTAATACGATTTAGTGTAGTAATTCCTCTGGGATGGAATGGCTCCTTCCGTTTTGCTTGCAGGTTAGAAACATTTTGCGTCAAGCTATTTTCAACAATAGGCTGTTACTGTAATTTTATTATTCTGCTATACAGTACAGAGTGTTTGGGAGATAGGCAGGTGGTTTTAACGTAGAATGACGTTCTTCGACATCGAGAACATGGAAAAATTTTAAGACGCTTTTAGTGTCAGGATAGAACGCATATAATGCGAACAGAATTTAATTTACGATTGAGTTTATTTATTTATTTATTTATTTATTTATTTATTTATTTATTTATTTATTTATTTATTTATTTATTTATTTATTTATTTATTTATTTATTTATTTATTTATTTATTCCTAACTTACATTTGTGGCGAATTTAGGGCTCACGGCCCTGTCTTACACTTAACCACTATAAACAAAATTTAAAAATGTAAACATAAAAGAAATTCTAAAAAGAAATAATACTACGGACAGATCTAACACTAAGTTAGGTCTACATATCAGTATAGAAATTAATGTGACAATAATAATAATAATAATAATAATAATAATAATAATAATAATAATAATAATAATAATAAAAATAATAAATGAAGAAAACCCATTCACACAACATACACACAATGACACACAACTCAATTTTATGTTCCCAGAAAAAACCTTTCTGCGGGCAGATTTGAATTTATGAGAGGAATTAAGGTGCCGAATGTCTATTGGGAGTGTATTCCAGAGTCTCCATGCGGTAACTAAGAAGGAATGATTGTAGGTGTTACCGAGTTTTAGCGGTAGGTAGAGGTGAAAGAAGGTGCGGGTGTGAATGGATCTCAAGCTACGAAATTATAGTGCCTGTAAGGTAAATTTAAAATTTAATACGGTTATATTTTCTTTTCAAAATAAATAAGTAACAAGCATGGCAGGTACACAATAGGAAGTCAAATAAGGTAGTTACAATATTTACAGAATTTGGGCTTCGCGCCCCGAGTTCACAATGCTTGGGCAATCAGCTCAGTTTTACCCCAAACACAAGTTTTAACAGAGGGGCAGAAAACCCCATTCATACCTAGGAGCCCTTGCTCCAAATTACACTGAAAAGCCTCCTCGAGGCATACAACATACAATTTTCAAAAGAGCCACTCGCTCTCAAATTTAAGCCTCTCCCAGGCCACACCAAACTTCACCTTCAAGCTGTCCTCAACGGACATAAACAGGGGTAAAATACCCAATCTACTGAGGTCTATTAAACGAAAAGAATGTTAATTAAATGACCTCTAAAATAACAATTTGAGAGGAGGCGAACTTGCACTCCTAATACACTAGATTAAGACATACTTGGCGCTAGGCCGTTAATACAAGGGCTAATCCCATACTACCGAGGTGACTTTAGAAAAGAGCAATTTGATTTACATTATCGAAGAATAGGTTAAGAAAATAAGTTCACCTCAAGACAATGTGAGTGGGAGCTCGAGAGGGTTAGCACTCTTTATCCCAATATGCAGCTTAAAATAGAATAGAAGAAAAGATCGTTACATTTTAGGAAAAGGTTACATGGAGGAACGCTTCGCACCCGCCCCGAGAGTTAAACTGCTGAGCTAGCAAAGAAAGAATTTATTAATCGGCCATTACCTTATTGTTGACCGCTGCCGGAGAAAGAGGCGCTTCCCGCCTCCTGCTATGTACTTAATACACTGAAAGATGGAACAGAAGTGGCCCGGAGACCCAAAAATCAGCAGTTTATATCCTCTCGCGGAAGGTTCTAGGTGTTAGGGGAAAGAAAACACCCTCCCACAAACTTTTTATTGGCTAGGGTATAGAAACATATTCAAGTTGGGGGAAGATACCTATGATTGGTCAGAAATTAATACCAGAAATTCGGGATTGGTCAAATGCAAAACAAGGGGAAAGAGAGGGGTATACAGCCAACTTAAACAATAACAGAAAGAAATTTAACAAAGAACAAACTTTTGAAATAAAATTTTCTCCAAAGAACAGTTATTTTTCTTCCCACTAGGGTGCACTATTGTAGTTTTTCAGTGGTGTCCTCTAGAAGAGAAAGTTCACACTTCTTACTTCAAGTAAAACAAAAGTACGTCGAAAATGACACAGTTCACAAACTCAAAAATTTCCCGGTGGTGACATCTTCTGAGAAACTAGAAAATTAATAGGGTAAATAAAGTTCAGACTTCCTCCAGCAGAGGAGTTTCCACAGGCGCACATTTTAAATTAGCGGAGTGGAGGTGTACCGCCCGGTACAGACCTCCCCCCCCAAAAGTTCCTCCAGGGATTTCACATGAAGTCAGTTTGAAACAAGTTCCAAGTTATGATGTGAATATGAAGATAGATTGCAGAAGCATTTATGAGATTTTCTTAATTTGGTTTGTTTCAGTTTCAAAATTTTGTTGTTGCAAGTGAAGTAAAGTCTTTCTGTTTGTAGTAGTGAATTCTGAGGATAAACTTTTAATACTTAAAAGTGGAGAAAAATTTTGCAATGTCCACCAAATATTGCTGTTGAATTCCCATGAAACGGTATTAAGGTTGAACAGGAATGTCTATGTAGTTGATGTAGGCTAAGTTGGATGGCCAGACCGGCCGTTACAGCTTGCGTCCAAAGGAAGCCGCTCGGACCCCTCAAGTACCCTGAGATACCGCTCGCCCGCACTATGAGGGGAGCAGAGGTGTTGAAACACGCCGCGCCCGCGGTGAACATATACAGGCTGCGGGCAAGTAGCCGGTCGTGCGCCGCACATCAGCCTTGGCCGGGAGGAGAGCTCCGGCTCGCCGTGCACATGTCGTCCTCGCTGGGGCCGAGGGGGCCCTTCCTCGAACCCAGCCGCGGCACAGCGCCGCGCGGCTGCGGGGGCACTGAAACATTAAAGCTAGGCGGCAGAATTGTGTTGGACCATCATGTTTCTTTTGAGGGCACAGGCATGTAGAGAGATTGAGGGGCCAGCGGCGTGCAGATATCCATGGCATTTCATCTAAGCCAGCCACTGTGTGTAGTGGAGCAGGAGACGGGAGCGTGGTAATGGCCGTGACAAGGACAGGATGGCAGTTTAACAATCGGTGGAGGTTTACAAGAAATGCTTACATATAAAATAAAATAGAAGGAGCAGAATGCCTTAAGAGTGGAACTCAAAAAAAAATATATAACCATCATATTCCTATCAAATTATATGAAGCAAGTTGACACAAAATTTACACCGGTTTCACCTGGGACAGGTGAAACCTAAATATCCTCTCGGTGGCTGGATTGCTTACTAACAATGTAACCGGAGTAAGAAAATCGAGAATGATGCATGGCCCATGAAATCTGGGGGCAAGCTTGCCCACGGGAACAAAATTCTTGACCATAACCTGGTCACCTACCTTCAAAGGGGTGGGTCTCCGTCCACGATCATACTTTTCCCTAACCTTTTCATGAGATGCCTTAAGATTGGCTTTAGCCTTCTTCCAAAGATCTTTAATATTATCCGGATCTATTGTCTCGGGTAGAATGTCACTCAGAGACCAAAGGTTAGAGAGCGGCGTGTTGGGAACAAACTTGAACATCAAGGAAGCTGGAGTGAACTTATGAGATTCATGAACCGCCGAATTCAAAGCAAAAGCTAACCAATGCAGGGACGTGTCCCACCTGGAATGATCTTCATGATGATAGGCAATAAGTGCGGACCTGAGATTACGATTAACCCGTTCAGCCAGAGATGGTTGAGGGTAATAAGCAGAAGTAGTTACATGAGAGATGGATAAGTCAAAACAGAATTTACGAAATAAGTTAGATGTAAAAGCCTTAGCATTATCAGATACAATATATTGGCACGGACCAAAAGAAGCAAAAATAGAATTTAAGCAAGTAATGGTAGACTGAGCGGTAGCCAGCTTAGTCGGAAATAACCAAGAAAATTTTGTAAAACCATCTACACACACAAGGATGAACTTGTTGGCATTACCCTTTGACTGGGGGAATGGTCCTACATAATCAATATACAGGCGTTCCATGGGGCGCGACGCTTGCTGAGAAGACAAGAGGCCTACCTTGGTGGACATGGTCGGTTTACTAAGCAAACAGGATTTACAAGCCTTTACTAATTCACGGATTTCACCGTCCATACCTTTCCAAATGAACATTTCACGAATCTTTTCAGGAGTTTTAAAGATACCAAGATGCCCTCCTAATGGGGTCTCATGATAATACTTGAAGATCATAGGTACAAGAACCGCTGGAACAACAACTTTCATCATCTTATCATGCCTCGAAGGGCAACATAGAACACCATTCCTCAGAACATAAGGGACAACATGTTCCCCAGAAGAAAGGGTTTCCATTATCGGAGCCAGCGTCGGATCTTCATGTTGGTATTTCTCGATATCCCTAAAGAGCATGGGAGCATCTGTTAGGATGGCATTAACCTCAGATAGTATGGACTCGGAAGGTGATGAACTGTCGACCGGTTCGTGGGTCTCGACGTCGTTAGAAAACATACGGCTGAGTCCATCAGCAACAACATTTTCGATACCTCTGATATGTCTAACATCAAACTGGAAGGCAGAAATACGGATGGCCCAGCGGGCTATACGACCAGTACGACGCGGCCTACCTAAGACCCAGCTTAAGGCTTGATTATCTGTCTCCAGGTCGAATTTGACGTGTTCCAGATAGAGACGGAACTTTTCTAAGGCGAATAAGACTGCCAAACCTTCAAGCTCATATATGGAGTACTTTGCTTCTTGAGCCGAGAGAGTCCTAGATGCATAGGCGATGGGGCGCCTCCCTAGTTCAGTCTCTTGGAGAAGGACTGCAGCTACCGCCGACGACGACGCGTCGGTTTGGACGATGAATTTCTTCGAGAAATCAGGCACAGCAAGTACAGGGGCATTACAGAGAGCTAATTTAAGGTCTTCAAAAGCGGCTTGTTGAGAAGGTCCCCACTCGAATTTGATGCCTTTCCTACGAAGAAGGTTTAAGGGCGCCGCTCTATTAGCGAAGTTAGGAATAAACTTCCTGAAGAAATTCACCATACTAATGAACCTGGCGATACCTTTAATGTCCTTGGGAGGTTTAAAATCACGGATGGCCTGTGTTCTAGAATGATCGACTGCTACACCATCGGGTGACACAATATGCCCTAGGAATGACATAGAGGGCTTAGCAAAGGCAACCTTGGACAACTTAACAGTTAACCCAGCCTTACGAAGGCGATCGAGAACTTCTCGCAGATGATCTAGATGTTCTTCAAAAGTCTCTGAAAATACGACGACATCATCTAAGTAGTGATATAAGTACTCGAATTTGATGTCGGAGAAGACCCTATCTAGTAGCCTAGTGAGCACAGCTGCCCCCGTGGGGAGCCCGAAAGGTACGCGGTTGTATTCATATAAATTCCAGTCCGTGGCAAACGCTGTAAGATGTTTAGACTCTTCGGCAAGGGGAATTTGATTATAGGCCTGATTCAAGTCCAAGATGGTGAAGAACTTGGCCTTACGAAACCATGAAAAACAAGAATGAAGGTCAGGAAGGGGCACAGATTGCAACACCACCTTCCGATTGAGAGCCCTCTAATCAATGACAGGCCTGAAGCCTCCTTGGGGTTTCGGGACTAGAAAAATAGGCGATGAATACGCCGACTTAGAGGGCCTAATAATACCATCCTTCAACATCTGATCGATAATTTCTTTCAGAGCCTTCATTTTAGGTGGAGATTGCCTATAAGGTGGAAAAAGGACAGGAATCGAATCCGTGACCTCAATTTTGTATTCAATAAGGTCAGTAACACCAAGAGTATCAGAGAACACCTCGGGAAACGACTGACACAGTTTGCGAATACTATCAGCCTGCTCCTCAGGTAGATGTCTAAGGTCTAACAACATCTCATCCTGGGTAGGCGAAATAGACGAACATGACACAGAAGTACACTTTAATAGTGGGATTTTACAATTAGAAGCAAATTTGAATGTGCACGACCTAGACTGGAGATCGAGCACAAGACCAGTGTGAGAAATAAAGTCAGCTCATAATATAATGGGGCAAGACAATTGCTTGGCCACAAACAATTTAACTTTCCATGTAAACTTAAAAATACGAATTTTGACCAGTAAGGAACCTAGAATTTCTAATGGGGATGAATTAGCCGATACGTATTGAACAGGAGAAGAGACATAGTCAGGAAGTTTACAAACCGTTTTCAATTTAGAATACCATTCAGCCGAAATAATCGAACAAACACTGCCTGAATCTAAGAGAGCTGTTATAGGCTCGTTATTTAACTCAATCTTAAGAAAAGGAACAGGTGCGGGGGTATCCGCCGCAATCCTAAGACACTCTTTGGGACCTTCAAAAGATGAATTTGAAAATTGCTCGTTCCCTGAAGTTACAACCTGTTTACCCGGGGCTGAGTCTCGGGAAGGTGGATTATACGACTCAGCCGAAGGCACTAGTCACTTTTTATTATTGGCATAGGTGGAATTTGCACCAGAAGTTGAGCAGGAGGGGGTGCTATTTGAGTTTGGGCAATTCTTGGCGATATGTGAGAAGGCCCCACACTTAAAACAGCCTTGTGATGACCCGGCTCCATTCCTTGTCCCACTTGACTTGATCAGTGGACACTTGTTGCGCAGATGGTCAGGCGACCCGCAAGCGTAACATTTACGGGGATTGACTGGTCGGCGAGGTGGAGGCCGAGTGTTACTAAAAGAAGGCGGGGGTTCTTTCGCGACACGCAAGGAATCGGCGTATCTAACTCCTTCCGCTGAGACGGCCAATGCTTCAAGTTCAGAGAAACTTTGCGGGCACGCCGCGAAACACAAATATGACCTATAGGGAGGTGAAATTCCCTCTACAATAGCCTGTACAATCTGATCTTCAGGAAAATGAAGGGCAAACACCCTAGTATAAAACTTAATGTCCTGTATGAAATCAGCCAAGTTTTCATCCAAGCGCTGTACACGATAATAGTACTTCTGAATAAGGGAGGACCTGGCCCTAGCTGGGATGAAATTAGCTAGCAAATGGGCATGGAAATCCTCTATAGATGATTGCTCGGCAATGGCTCTTACGATTTTATCTGAGAGAATACCAATAGCATACGGATAGATAATTTGCAAAATTTGACATGGAGAAAGAGAAAACACAAGGGCATGATCCTGAAATTCAACTAGAAATCTTAAAAATGAAATTACATCACTGGTGGTATTAACAGAAAATTTAGAAATACCTCTGAGCAACATTGCCAAAGGATGAGGCAAGCTGCTAAACCCGGGTGACATAGTAGGTAAAGGTTTCAATGGCAAGGAAGTTAATTCAGAACGGATGTTACTCAATGATGCACGACGTTCAGATTCGTTGTCCAATGGGGCAGGGATAGTTTGAGCAGCAACGGTTATCCTATTAAATTCTCCCTTGGGAGGCGCTTCCTCACTACCTGCATTCACTATGGTGGGTTGATCAGATTTGGGAGGAACTTCCCCAGTTAACAATTGAGTGACCTTACTAGATAATTCGGAAATATTTTCCAGGAGCGTACTAGCTTCCTTCCTCTGAACGTCATTCAGTTTTATAGACAACAGATCGTTAACCCTATTCGAAAAATGATATAGCCTGCCTTGCACACGCTTAATTTGATTAGGAGACGGATCATTTTCATCAAAAAAACTAACTACAGAAGCTAGCCCAGTAATATTCTCGACGATCGTGGAAAGAGAGTCATCAATTTCTTTCTCTCCCAAATTGGGGATGGAAATGGGCAAATCAAGGGACTCTCTAAGCTTGTTAGTGTCTACTGCAACCGTGCCTCCAGATTGCATATTTCTGATAGTTAATTCATAGATCAACTCCTCCTTGCGCAAATAGTTAAGATGGAGAACATCGCGAGGGCCGGGCATGGTGACAGAACAATTTTGAAAAACTCAAAAAATTCCAGCAACTGGGAAAATAGTTAGAGTTCGGAACAAACAATGTTTAGCCGTCAAAAGGGGCTAAATTGAGACCCATTCAACCACGCTCTGCTACCACTTGTTACGGAGGTTTCCGTGGTAGGTAGAGGTGAAAGAAGGTGCGGGTGTGAATGGATCTCAAGCTACGAAATTATAGTGCCTGTAAGGTAAATTTAAAATTTAATACGGTTATATTTTCTTTTCAAAATAAATAAGTAACAAGCATGGCAGTTACACAATAGGAAGTCAAATAAGGTAGTTACAATATTTACAGAATTTGGGCTTCGCGCCCCGAGTTCACAATGCTTGGGCAATCAGCTCAGTTTTACCCCAAACACAAGTTTTAACAGAGGGGCAGAAAACCCCATTCATACCTAGGAGCCCTTGCTCCAAATTACACTGAAAAGCCTCCTCGAGGCATACAACATACAATTTTCAAAAGAGCCACTCGCTCTCAAATTTAAGCCTCTCCCAGGCCACACCAAACTTCACCTTCAAGCTGTCCTCAACGGACATAAACAGGGGTAAAATACCCAATCTACTGAGGTCTATTAAACGAAAAGAATGTTAATTGAATGACCTCTAAAATAACAATTTGAGAGGAGGCGAACTTGCACTCCTAATACACTAGATTAAGACATACTTGGCGCTAGGCCGTTAATACAAGGGCTAATCCCATACTACCGAGGTGACTTTAGAAAAGAGCAATTTGATTTACATTATCGAAGAATAGGTTAAGAAAATAAGTTCACCTCAAGACAATGTGAGTGGGAGCTCGAGAGGGTTAGCACTCTCTATCCCAATATGCAGCTTAAAATAGAATAGAAGAAAAGATCGTTACATTTTAGGAAAAGGTTACATGGAGGAACGCTTCGCACCCGCCCCGAGAGTTAAACTGCTGAGCTAGCAAAGAAAGAATTTATTAATCGGCCATTACCTTATTGTTGACCGCTGCCGGAGAAAGAGGCGCTTCCCGCCTCCTGCTATGTACTTAATACACTGAAAGATGGAACAGAAGTGGCCCGGAGACCCAAAAATCAGCAGTTTATATCCTCTCGCGGAAGGTTCTAGGTGTTAGGGGAAAGAAAACACCCTCCCACAAACTTTTTATTGGCTAGGGTATAGAAACATATTCAAGTTGGGGGAAGATACCTATGATTGGTCAGAAATTAATACCAGAAATTCGGGATTGGTCAAATGCAAAACAAGGGGAAAGAGAGGGGTATACAGCCAACTTAAACAATAACAGAAAGAAATTTAACAAAGAACAAACTTTTGAAATAAAATTTTCTCCAAAGAACAGTTATTTTTTCTTCCCACTAGGGTGCACTATTGTAGTTTTTCAGTGGTGTCCTCTAGAAGAGAAAGTTCACACTTCTTACTTCAAGTAAAACAAAAGTACGTCGAAAATGACACAGTTCACAAACTCAAAAATTTCCCGGTGGTGACATCTTCTGAGAAACTAGAAAATTAATAGGGTAAATAAAGTTCAGACTTCCTCCAGCAGAGGAGTTTCCACAGGAGCACATTTTAAATTAGCGGAGTGGAGGTGTACCGCCCGGTACAGTAGGAATTCATTCGACTTAGTGGAATTTCAAGTAGGGAACGAGAACGGGTATTAATTTCATGGAATGAGGAAAGGAAACGAAAATTAGAAGAGAGTTAAGTAGGAGTGTTCGTCGAGAGCACTTGGTAAACAAGTGTCATTAGGTGAAAATTCCTTCGTTCATTTATGTGTAGCCATCCCAATGTTTTGAAATATGGTGTAACATGAGCGTCATGTCGTAGTTGGAAGGCATATCATATGCATGTATCAATTGACAGAAATATGGGAGACTACCGGATGGAAAACAAAACCGACAACCTGAAACATAGTCTTCGTGAAGTAGTCATTCAATGTACGGAAAAAATATGTGACGTCACACGCATACTCTGTTATAAGATGGCGCTGTGTTGACTCGTGCGCTCAGTTGGAGGTTAGCTCTCATTGCGAATACATCGTGATCAGTTGTATGGAATAACACATGTAATCATGCAAAAGACAGATTTGAGTAATGCTCGGCAAAAACGTGCAAAAGGAAGAATGGAAACCAGAAAAGTGAATGATGTAGGAATAAATGAAATGAAACGGAAAGAGCGTAACTGTCGCTACTACGAGAAATTGAAACAGCGAAAACAATTTACAATAAGTAACTACTTTGAAGTATTCTTACTGATTTGATGCATTGTGTTTCTTGCGGATACTGTGCGCACTTTCACTAGTTAAGTACTTTAAGTGTTGAAACGCGAACTACTACCAAGAACACAACGAAGACCCAATACAGTGGAATTGGTAAAAAGTGGCAAAGACTACCAGGAAGTGGACCCGGACTTGACACACATGTAAAAGACACGAAAAAATAAAGTATAACAGGAATAAGGACAAAAACATAAATGTATTAAGGAGAGAAAGATCAAACGGCTGCATAGGAAAAACAAGGAGGTAAATAATTTAATAAAACCAAACCCCATGGCACTACAGCCCTTGAGAGCCTTGGCCTACCAAGTGACCGCTGCTCAGCCCGAAGGCCTGCAGATTACGAGGTGTCGTGTGGTCAACACGACGAATCCTCTCGGCCGTTATTCTTGGCTTTCTAGACCGGGCCCGCTATCTCACCGTCAGATAGCTCCTCAGTTCTAATCACGTAGGCAGACTGGACCTCGAACCAGCCTTCAGGTCCAGGTAAAAATCCCTGACCTGGCCTGGAATCGAATCCGGGGCCTCCGGATAAGAGGCAGGCACGCTACCCCTACACCACTGGGCCGGCCGAATAATCTAATAGTTTATATAAATTGTGCGTGGCTCATAATCAAAATACATAGGATTCACTGATTATCACACCTTCTCTCACTCTCTTATCTTGATATAAGACGTGATGAAAACTCAGGTATAATGGAGTGGTATGTACCTAAATTAAATGAGGAACGTAAATTCAGTTGGGTTCAAAGTATTTCTTTTACGCATATCAGGTCCAAGCAACCTTGCGTTAAAGGAGAACTAGGACTCTATCATAACATTCTCCCTTGTAGTCGAAATGAGAAAACAAAACGCCCACAACAATCACACGTAAAGAAAACATTTCCCCCAGAATACAAGAAACAAGCTTCAGAAAATAGAAGAGGGAAGGTAATAAAATTAAGACAACGATTAAAGGGAAAAGGATTACCAAGGTTGCACGCCAAATAAGCAGAGATATCATAGAAAGGCTTCCCGTCAAGAAAAAAAATCATAGTAAACTAGAATACGTCAAGAAAACCAATGACGGCAATGCGAAACGAGTAATAAATAAGTAAATTACACACAAAAGGCATCACGGGTCCAAGGGTCATAACCACCATCACCCACACAGAGACCATTGAGGTTAAAAAAGGGACACACAGCAAAAGAACGTCATCGACACAGCACATAACTAAATAAACAACCGCTCGCCATCTCAAAGAGACAATACTGACCAGAAAGTAGTGAATCTTAGGGAGACGGAGTGTTTGCATCCAAAACATACAGAAAGCAGCCAATCGCGTTGTTAGCTTGTATTCATATCATGCAAAAGTGGAGGGAAGGAAATATACAGAACAAGCGATAATACAACATGAGCTCAAGCGGCGTGTTAAAGAAGTGATACGAGTTTAAAGTCTCGGACAGCACACAGGAAACAATCCCATACACACACACACACACATGAATCCGTGTCACTTTCGGTTTTCAAAATAAACATAGCCGGTCGCTAATGAAAAAGACCGAAAGAAGCTTGTAAAAGCAAAGTTAACGAACAAATAATTTAGAGACACATGTAATGATAGAAGCCTTTCTAATCCAACCAGGGCGAGCATAGAATGAAGCAATTATCAGACCAATAGATGATTAAAGAAAAATAAATACCTCACATGTATGGCAATTAACATTCTCGAACGGCCGGTAATATTAAAAAGATACCTTGAATCTGTTAAAATATATTTAATACGCCACAAAAGCGACTTGGAAATCCATCGCATCCATATTCTCATATCGAAAACCCTCCACCCAATCAACCAGAAAGATAACCCGAAAAGACGGGCAGAAAAGAAATGCTTTGACATATGCAGACGCATGTGATGCCATCTACCGGAACAGGGGAAAGTTTACGTAGTAGTAACAACATATTATGTGTAAGAGTAACAGTTCACAATTGATACAAGAGATCGCTAGGAACGTGACGTCTTCAAAACAGGCAAACATACAATAAAATTACATGGTGCGGTTGAAACGTCACTAAATGGTACGATACTCTGACACTTGGCTGTTTTACTTCACTCGGAGCTCAGTTTAACCTGTCGACTTGCTCCGGCCATTGCTAGGACGGAACTGCGTACTGAATACGTACCTTCACACAGGGTAGGCTTCAATCAAGGCATCTGTCCGTGTAACCGGGACAGGTCTACATATATGACACAATCGTACCAAAGTACCTACTATGATGTAGGGAAATTCGGCAGAGGAATAGAGTCTTTGAAGTGTGTAACAATGAAGGCTTTGCTTACAGGCGAGTGCACGGGATTTGTGTAAAATAAAATCAGTGGTTTATGTTGAAAATGGAATGTTGCGTTACCCCTGTCTCACCACTTGTCTAGTTCCAGCAATTCCTATGGATTTTTTGGCAGTCTACCTTTATAATGTAGCCGGTTTACAACAACTTGATAGGCATGAATACATAACCAGCATTCAGAATTTTACAAATATTTTCATTCATTTGCACACATAGCGATGTGCCATTTCACCGTTCTATATTTGCATCAGTAGGAACAAAAATGGAGTTCAAGCCATTAAAAGGTCAATGTGAAAGCAACTAACATCGGTACGAACCGAAATGATAATCCTTTCAACCGGTAGTCACCGAAAGAACCATACTTAGAAGGCTGTGAAAAAAGAATGACAGAAGCGGATTATTTAAACCAATTATTAAGAAAAAAGCGACTTCCATTAGAATATTCTTCACAATTCAGCACTACGGCAAGCGAGACGGAGTCGAGCAAAGAAAGAAGCCAGCTTATCAGATTTTAAGATCACATATTGAAGGAGGATAAAATCCGCTGCAGCCCGCTCAACGTCAACTTTAGGGATTGAATAACGGCGCGAAATTTAAAGACCAGCAAAGGGAGTTAGCAAGTCTGGTACAACAAATACGTCACGGCTGGACTTAGAAGTTTTATATTTGTCTGATACTGCATATCGTAGACAGCAGAGTCCAACCAGCTGTCAAGTGCATTTCTAATAAGCACGGAGAAATCACATTCGCTCGGCAAGCGAGAGAGATTTTACCAATAACAGCACAATTAGAACTACTATATTGAGACTAATCGTCCCAGAGCACGTTTATTCTGATATCATAGGCAATACAAAACGAAGATTAATTGCAAGATGACAACACTAACTAATGCATTGTATTATTCTGTTCCAAACGTGCCAGAGACCACTGTGATGATGTAAAAGGCCAAGGCAAAGACTACTCCGACTATGGTGGCGCTTTATGAGGTTGATGACCCAGGAGGATTGAAAATCAGCTGAGAAGACGAGATGGACCCGATTATCTAAAGCAGAACCATGGAGCGAGGCCGACCATTCCCGATGACCAACAGCGAGATGGCAAACAGGGTCCAATAAGCAAAGTTAAGTCCCCTATGAGTCGTCTTTCGTAAGTAGAAACCTTTATTTTTGGCTATGTGTTGATATGTTTTGTGACATTGTGCGTGCGTATAATATATCGAAGTGTTATTTCATGGATGTAGGTATTCATCTGATGTTACTGTCAATCCCATATGTAGGCGTAATATACCAGTGAACGCCGTTCGCAACATTATCAATGTGGTGTGAGAGAACGTAATAGATATGTTAAATCATTATCAGTGAAGAGTTAAAGTGTAATATGAGTGTCAATATACATGTCTGATGGCTTTATCGGAATAGTAAGTTAAGAGATCGTATTTAGGGAATGTTTGCGACGAAATATAGTAGCACAGCTTTGTATTATGTTATACTTTTCTTTGACACTATGACGGTAAGAATAATGTTTTTATATGTGAAGGGTATGGCACATATGCATCGTATTTAATGAGGTGGGTGCTTGTAATGCATTGATATGGATATTACGTGATATTTGGAATGGTAAATGGTGAATGAAGTAATAATATAAGCGGATGTTAAGTTGTGATGGTGATATTTATTTTTATTTGAGAGGTTGGTCATAGTAGTCTTCTGTGATATGATAGTACGTGCAAATTATGCATTCTAAGATATATATTGAAACGTACTGCTTTCAATTGCTGTTATTATTCCCAGATACACAAAGTAGGTTAGGATACGATCCCAATGCCATCAATACAGTGTTGTTTTGAGTATTTAGGATCATCAAATGAGCCAAGAGGCTAGTAATGATAATATTTAGGCCTTCACTGAGTTATTTATGACCATTTTCAAGTACTCTCACACATTATAACCTAATTCCTGATTTTATGTGAACATGTAGACACATCACTGGTGACTTAGTCATTCATATACGGATTTTTAGATGAAGGTAGAGTCTTCTAACATGCCAGTTTTTCCACTTGTGGTATGATTTGTTAGAAATTTAATAAAATACACTTGGCAATGCTATATTCAGCCAGATACGCACTTAAATTCAATTTTAACCATGGATTAAGGTAATAATTATGATAATTAACCACATAAGCCATATGATAGTATTAATTTGAAATCAATCACGACTTAGAGCGGACCTGAATTTGCTTATATATAGATCGTATCCTATGAAACATGAAAACGAAGGGAACTTTCAAGCATATTATTTAACTGAAGTCCTTAGAAAACAGATATTGCTTTCCCATATGATTTTCTACTGTGTATGGACACAGATATTAGATTTAGCACAAAGTGACATTCGTTCACCAGTCATATTTGAGTTAAAGGTTAAATGACAGAACTTTAAGTGACTTTGAGGAGCAATTCAGCTCAGAGAGAAGAGATTCCAAATCTTAATGAATTATTTATTTGGCAATTTTCACTGCGTTCTACATTCTGTTTTAAAACTATAATCTGAAATGTTGTATATAGTAATGGGTGTAATTTTCTTTCCATTTTTAACCAATTGGATGCATCTAATTCTTACAACTCTATTTAGTATGTTTTACTTGATTAATATTTTCTTTAATTTTTCAATTGATTCTTCGAACATTATTTATATATGACTTAGATTTTCTACAGGCCAAGGTATTAATGAATCGATAAGTATGGCCTAGATTTCAGCTACTTATTATAAGTTTTCCAAACTAATTTTTTTCTCTCAACTTAACTGTAACTGATTGAGATATTTATAACATTACGAAGCTATCTACGTTGCGTGAGACATTTTCAATGATATGTTAGGCAACATTTCCTTGGAGTTTGGACTGAATAGTCAATAAAAGTTGAATAGTGAAACTTCATAATTCTTTTAATGCCTACTTAGTATAAGAACTAGATGTAAGACTGTAATAATTCATTTTTTAATTGCGATTTCGTTGGCGACACATACAATCAGTTGAAGTATTGTATTGACCTGATATTTGCAATTAATTTTGGTGACATGCAAGTATGGTATCCGACTGATAGCGTGTTGGAGACGTCTCCTTCTGCGTAGGTGGAGATTTACCATAGGCCATCGGCGTACTTTCTCACGCGGAACCCACAACCCGGCAACATTAATCACATAGAATTATTTATCAAGAGCTAGTCTGGATCTCATGTATCCTCACCTGGACGCGGGAATGGTGCAGCGATATGGTAAAAAGTGAGTTGAAGGTGAATATTTAAATCTCTTACATTTAGTGCCAAACACTGTGCGCACTTTTCACTCGGATGAAACCACTTGAATATTAAATTAGAAAAAAAATAATTTGTAACAGTCTTATCCCCTTCTGAATCCCACCTGGTACCCGTGCTCACTGAAGCCTTAAGTTTGACACCGAGGTTAAAGTCCCTTTGGTGAAAGAAATTTCCATCATCAGAATGTTGGCCGCAGGGTACGTATACAATTTCTAATGATTCAATTGCGTTTGAAAAGCCTGGGTTCATTTCCAAATCTCACCGATGTGTTCATATGGAGTGTGTGTATATTACACTGTTGATGTTGATTCGTCCGGCGGTGACCTAACGCCATCAGCAGACTCATTTTTGTTATTCGACAGGAGCAGACTATTTACCTACACAGGGATTATCTCAACAGATACAGTAGTGTGTTTGTCTTCTGTCGTGAAAAATAGATTTGAGTATTTCGGAGAAGTAATAATAACTTCGTGTGGCTATTTCGAGCCGAGTGTAGCCCTTGTGAGGCAGACCCTGCGATGAGGGTGGGCGGCATCTGCCATGAGTAGATAACTGCCTGTTATTGTGGTGGAGGGTAGAGTTATGTGTGGTGTGTGACATGCAGGGATGTTGGAGACAGCACAAACACCCAGCCCCCGGCCCACAGGAATTAACCAATGAAGGTTAAAATCCTCGACCCGGCCGGGAATCAAACCCGGGACCCTCTGAACCGAAGGCCAGTACGCTGACCATTCAGACAACGAGTCGGACTTTCGGTGAAGTATCTCGTGGGGACAAGAGTCAGTTCTTACCGCCATTTAGAACGCCCGGAAGGTATGCAAAGCTACGTAACGACGTGGACGGACAAGTTGCCACCTCAGCTCCCTGCCATTCCAGTGCAAGGACACACCATGGTGTTACCGCTCCTGTCGAGCGGCTGGTGACTCCACAGGCTAAATATTCGTGCTCTATGGTTTACAATTCGAACGGACTTATAAAGTTGTGTATATTGTGAGACTCAACACTATTGTTTCATTATTTCCGTTGTCACATTACTTATTACTGCCTGCCCATAAAAATGAAGGTCAGGGGGCACTACGTGTAGGGGGCTTGTCCTTTACCCCTGGCCTTCCATGGATACTGTAAAGGTTTATGGTAAATAAATAATGAATGATTGAAAATCTTTATGTGGTGTAGTGGGACACATTTATGAGTTACTTGTCTCTTTCAAGTAAATTATAGAAGAAAGTTATAGTATCTTTAAATGATATCGGCGATGATTTATAGCCAATTTAGACTCGTGTATCAATATTAAAATCCTATGCTTAGGATTTTTAATTCCTCTTTTCAGTGTAATTACATAAACTGGAATCATATAAACTGGTTGAGTGATATTTTGTTTTATTTGAGCACTGATACGATTCTCTGTGCTTTGTGATATTTAGTATCACAATTCTCGTAAATTGATGATGTAAAATTATCCACAGACCGAACAGAAAGATATAATCTCAATATTTTAAAAATTATGAATAATGCAGTATTTCACAAATTTTATCATTTGACTGAAAGACAGGGAGTTCCATGGTACAACTTAGGACAAGTGAAGGAAAAGTTAAAATCTTAGGCAGTTTAGTCTTTTATATTCTCCTTTGAGTGAAATAATTTTCTCATCTCTTTACGTCCTCACCAGACAGTTTCCGAAATCCTTCCCTAGACATCTCTATGCCCTGTGACATGCGCCTACGTTTGTCAACACTGCATTCTAATTACATTACGACTTCGTCTGATTAAAAATTATTTTATGTTGAATCCAACACTTGCAGGCAGTCCAGGTGTCACTGAATACGAGTATTAGGGAATGAGAATTAACCCTCCAAGTGGCAACGCCTGATATCAGGCGTTTTGACATTCTCTTTATTTTATTTCGATAATAGAATTATTATTTATCGAAATGTGCTAATTATGAATCAATTGAAGGAGAAATGTTCGGTCATAATCATGAACTGGTTTGTATAATAGTATCTTGCACTAACCTAGTGTAAATCGTTGCCAAGGTAGCGTCATAATCCCGCTGTCTTGTGCTAGCTGCTACATATTCAGCGGCAGGCCACACGTATGTCTCAGCTGAGCCAGCTATATTTAGTCGCCAGTTTTCCTTCTGATATCAATCTGAAGTGTTGATATGCATTCATGTCAGCAATACTGAATCATTTCCTCACAGGGACAGTGAATAAATCTTCAAAGGGACTGTCTCAGATTGTTTTAGGTGCAAAACTTGAACCTAGGCAAACCGTTTACTTTAGGCAAGGTGACGTTCTACTGGTTGCTTATAAAGAGACGAAAACACGGAAACCACTGTATTGTCTCACAACGGGATGTCACACTGAGGACAATATTGTATGGAGTCGAAAGGGAAATGAAGGGTTGAAACCACTACTGATTCATAGGTACAATACCTTCATGGGAGGTGTAGATAATAAAGATAACTGCATTTTTCATGCCAGTTGTTCCAGACCCACCAGAAGGTACTGGAAGCAATTTATTTTCAAATCTTCTAGATATGACATTATTTGACGCATACATCCTGTACATGAAGAACACTGATAAGCCTTTAGCAAGATGAGACTTCATGGTCGGTATAATTAGGGGATTGCTAAATGAACAGTTCCCAATTCCAGTTGTGAGGCCAACAGGTCATGCAGTAGGCCCCTCTCATGCTCTCGAAAAATTGCTACAGAATAAAAATCGCCTATGTGTTGTGTGCTTGCAAGAAAAGAAGAAGTCTAAATTCTGTTGACGATGATGTAATGGTGATATCATAAACTAGTGCACTCCCGGAGACCTGACAATCGTGGAGTAAAAAGAAAGACCCACCCAAGTGACTCGGAGTAAAATGTACAAGTGGTAGCACACAATTGTCGTATACATTGTAGTATAATTTTCCAGCTAAACGGGTGCGATGATAGATAGGACCTGGACGTCAGCAAACTTCGAGATGAGACATGTACTAACGAGACTGTCTGTGCACAGCTTCCATCATCACCTCTGGAAAAACAAGGTGTTCCACAATCCGATGAAGACTTGCATATGCCAACTGTGTGAAAAAACGTGTGATCGCTACCACATCGAACTGTGTACGAAGAGAACAAAAACCATAAGTGAATACTCAAAACTAAGAATTATTAGAAATAATATTTAAATTATTTCTTTTGTTGTATTATGCACATTTGTGCACACTTACAATATATATATTTTTCCAGCTAAGAACAGTATTATACACTACATACCGGTACGCAACTATTTACTATGAATGGGTGCTCCTTTTGTATATGTCATTATTTAAATTTAGCTAAATATAAACATATTATAGATAGCAAAACTTTTGCAAAAGTAAATACTATAAACACATTCAATATATTTTTGTCTTACGCTTTGTGGATGATAAATAAAAGCTTTAGTATCATCATCATCATCATCATCATCATCATCATCATCATCATCATCTTATTCCTTGTACTTTTGAGGATAAGAGGGTATGCTGCTTATGTATGTATACAACGTCAACGATTTTAACACAATTTATACTAAGAGTCTGCAACACCGGTAAAATATCGCTGCCACTACAGTATAAATGTCCGCCACTTCGAGGATTAAGTTGCATTCCCGTTGCTTTCTTCACAGAGCCACACGTATGTGTACTTAGCCTACTGAAAATTACAAATTAATCAAAAGAAATTTCCCTTAATTATTTTTACTTTGTATCAATAGCAATTTTTATTTTCGTATTCGCTCCCGTCTCACATACAGAGCTCAGGAACGATGAGCGGTTAGTATTCTCCTGTGACTTACAGAGTGACAATGGGTTGCAAGCTTCACTGCGTACGTCTCTCTCTAACTATCTTGAGTTAGAAAAAGTGTCGTTAATGGTGATATATAAAAGAGTTCTGATTAATGGTGCGATGAATGTCTTTAGAAAAGTACTGTTTCACAGTGATATTCACACGAACAGACGGATTACATTGAAATAATGTCTCTCTTTAAAGAAACGGTGTCAGACATCCGGCCTTTCGGTGGGCAACTGCTGCTCTGGCACATCTTCTTGTGCTTGCTCATCCTTGGACTCGAAGGTGCTCATCACTGCAAGGGGTTCAGTGCTCGCAGTTACCTTCTTCTTTCTCCCACCTGCAAAACAAGTGAATTTTTTAGACTATCAAAGCATTTCACTCAAAAGGAAATTTAAAAATCTCGTTTAGAAATGTATTCTTCAAAATGTGACCTTTTAATTGTGTTCAAATATATCTTTGCATTTGACATAAGACTTAGACAGAATGAATGAATCAATCAATGAATCGTAACTGATCTGCATTTAGGGCATTCCCCCAGGTGGCAGATTCCCTGCCTGTTGTTTATGTAGTCTGTACATAATCATTAGCAAATATTTTTAAATATATTGAACATCTCCCTTGGTAAATCAATCGAATTCCCAATTCCCCTTCCTATTAACGAAAAATTACCCCAATTTGTCCTCTTGAATTCCAACTTAATCTTCATGTTATGATATTTCCTACATTCCATAATATCACTCAAGCTTATTCGTATAGTATTTTTTTTTTTTGCTATTTGTTTTACGTCGCACCGACACAGATATGTCTTACGGCGACGATGGGATGGGAAAGGCCTACGAAGTGGAAGGAAGTGGCCGTGGCCTTAATTAAGGTACAGCCCCGGCATTTGACTGGTATGAAAATGGAAAACCACGGAAAACCATCTTCAGGGCTGCCGACAGTGGGGCTCGAACCCACGATCTCCAGATTACTGGATACTGCCCGCACTTAAGCGAATGCAGCTATCGAGCTCGGTTATTCGTACAGTAATATCATTCCACGCCGTCTATCCTCTAATAGGTTGGAACATACCACTTAGTCGAGCAGCTCGTCTCCTTTCTCCCAATTCTTTCGAACACAAACTTGGCAACATTTTCGTAACGCTACTCTTTTATCGGCAGTCACCCAGAACAAATCTTGCTGATTTTCTTAGGATTTTTCCACTTCTCGAATCAAGTAATCCTGGTGAGGGTCCCATACACGGGAACCGCTAGAGCACCAGAAATTGTCTGGTGCGAGAATAAGAAACCACGGATAAAAGCCTTCAGGCCTTCCGCCATTGGGGTTTGAAACCACTATCTCCCGAATGCAAGCTCACAGCTGCTATATCCTAACCATATGGCCAACACGTTCAGAACAAGCAATAGTGATTACATTCGTCCATATAGGGTTGATATCAGGAAAGGCATCCAACCGTAGAACAGGGGCAAATCCACAGTTTCCTGGGGAAAGCGGTAGTAGAAGGAGATGAAGAATGGCTAGAAGAGGAATATTATCGATATTTTTATTTACTTATTATGCTATTTACTTATTTATTGACATATATACTTGTTTCGTGAGGCGCCTTGGACCTCGTGGATCCTAACTCTGGTGATCTTTCTCCTTAGCCCAGTATTCCTTCATCTTTGCTCTGTGGGCTGCTTTCCATTCTTGAGTTCACTTCACTCCCACTCCACTCCCATTCCAGGACGCAATGTTTTAGCTGCCAGTGATTGGAGAGTGTCGGATGTTCTGATCATCATTGTATATGTATCCCTGTTGAGTATATCCTTGGGAACAATTTATAAAACTTCTAGTTCCTTTATAATTAGTTTCGTTCTTTTAGCATTTGTCCCCTTCCCTCTAGAAAGGGCATTGAAGATTCCTGAGGTCTGACTCTTGTTGTTCATGCTGACTATGCGACCGTTGAAGTAAGTCTCTCTTTCTCATTGCGGATGTTATGTTCTCTAAATGTTGA
Organism: Anabrus simplex; assembly: GCF_040414725.1. Lineage (NCBI taxonomy): Eukaryota > Metazoa > Arthropoda > Insecta > Orthoptera > Tettigoniidae > Anabrus > Anabrus simplex. The sequence continues at coordinate 41,434,964 of NC_090267.1, forward strand.
TAATGCTCGTTGTGGTGCCTGATTCTGTATTCACCTCCGTTTTTAATGAGGTCTATAATTTTTTCTTAGGATCTTTCGTTCTATCAGTTCTAAATTCCTGAGTGGTCCCTTTTTGACCATGTTCAAGCATCCTGAGGCATAAAGTGAAGAAGGTCTTACTACAGCTCAAGAGTGTCGAAGTTAGAGGCGAAGGGAAAGGGTTTTGGACTTGTAAATGTTCTTACAGAGATGTAAAGCTCTCTCTCTGGTACAGCTGCCTTTCATGGCTAGATCCTTATTTATTCACTAAAAGTCTATCTTTACGCAAGATTTAAAACATTGAAGAAGGATCACTAAATGTCACCTGAAAATGAAAACGTCATATGTCGATTTAATTGATTTTATATAAAAAGCATGAAAACATTTTCCCTTGAGATTTTAAGCTCTCACAATAGATTTATTGATAATTATGTTCCATAACATCTTCGAAACCTGCACATATTGCCAACTCACTCTCCCTTCCGTTCTGCAACAGTCTTCGGTAACTTTCTGTACTTAATGAGCCCGATACTGGACATGTGAGCTGTCATACTTCCACGTTCACAAGGCTTACGTTTGTATTTCAATACATTTTTAGAGAATAGAGTGTAACTCAAAATTCACGAAAGATGAAAATAATGTGACATTTTCTTAAAAAATAGGTCTGAAATATTTTATCGTTATTAATGGCCAAGGAGTTTTTCCCACAACATACTGCTCAGTCAGATATGCCTGTTTTACTAACAGAGCGCTGAAGGGCGGTAAACATTCGTCATTGGGTAGGTCAACATACGAGGTTTTCAATCATCGTTACAAATATCTAAAATTAAGCAAAAAATCGACGTACGAGGTTTTTATTTTTAGGTGTAGTATTGGTGATCGATGCACATCTATTTGAGGTCTCTCAAGGAAGCATAAAATTATTCAAAATATGTTGTGTATCTGCTTGGGGGGACTACTATTAAATAAATGATAAAAAATAAGTCCTTGGATTATTATTAGTATTGTATTCGTTTACTGTCATTTAAGGCCACGTCATGCAACAACCACACATAACAAGAAGCCTTCTTTGCATCCCAAAATCTTCCCATTCTTTCTCTGTCTTCTTTCTTCTGTCCATCCCCTATTCATTTTCCGTTCGTCATGGAAGCCTCTGAAGCTGTCGATTACCGATATATACTTTTGTCTGTTTAGAATATCTTCCCAATTTAATTCAGACTGCTCAAGATACTTTCTTATCTCTCTAAATATTTTGTCGAGAACTTTAGTTCTACTTTTAAGTGTTTTAAGAATGTGTTTTATCAGTCTCGTCCATTCTAAACATATATCCATAAAACTTGAGTCTTCTTTTCTTCATTGACTTAATCAATCTTTTGCTTTCTTGGCATATTTATCCCCTTCCTCGTAACCTATACTGGCCATCCACGATTTTTGGACCTACAGTATATCTTGCTGAGGATCATCCTCTCAAATTCCTCGGTTTCTCTTAGTCCCTACATTCCTGCCATGCGGAGGCATTCACTAGCATACAGACACTCTGTTTTTATTACTGTGTTGTAGTGTCTTATTTAAGCTCGCCTTGAAATCGCTTTCCTCTTGTACAGAGCTTGTGTCCTGCTATAAGCAGTGTCCATCTTCTCTTGCGTGGTGTACTTGGCTTGTCTCTCACTAGCTTTTAGCTGTACGATTTCTCCGAGGTACTTGAAGTTGTCAACACTTTATATATTACCGTGCTGTGTCTTCAAGTGACGAGGGGCTGTTTCGGTTAGAGTCAGGTATTTGTTTTATTTTTCAAAGGAAATTTAGAGTTCTGCTTTATCTGCATCCTGCTTTAGTATATTTATCTGTTCTGAAGCTTTGTTTGCTTTTCTAGACTGGACCACGAAGTCGTCTATGAATTCAAGGCCGTTGATTATGATGTCATTTATTATTGTTATTATTTTAGTTTTCATTTCGGCTGTCTCTGGACCATGTTTGACAAATTTTGCAGTATTTTTAGCCTTGTCTAACTTCACTCTCTACCAGTAGGTTTTCATACTTTCTCGTACTTCCTTCTTCTGCTCTTCTATATAGGACCTCCATTTCCTCACTGGCATTTCCCCAACCTTCTGAAAAATGCGGGATATTTTGGAAAATATCATAAATTGATTTTTGTCCATGATATAATCTTCCGGAACCCTCGTCTTCGTCAAGTCCAAACTAACTTCTCGAAACCATTTCAGCTGTCTCCTTCCTCCTGAAGAATTCAACGGTTCTCTTCGTTAGTCTTTTGTTGTCCCTCCTCAACAAGTTGCCACAGAACTGAGACCTTCTCATTATTATTATTATTATTATTATTATTATTATTATTATTATTATTATTATTATTATTATTATTATTATTATTATTATTATACTGGACGGCTCGGACCAGCGCATTGTCTCGTGGCGACTCGACTAAGCTCGGCTAAGCTCGGCTTGGATTTGGAGCGCTACGGAGTAAGTGAGGAGGGGGGAGACAGGCAGTGTGAGCGAGACAGGCGCGGGGAAAGAAGGACACAGCGCTATTGCTCCAAATCGAGGAGTGGGGGTCTGCACTCTGGTCAACCAAGCGAAGTCGTCTGTTGCACCGTGCACATTGCAATTCGCGGGTGCATGCACCCTGACAGGCTCTGTGCTAGTCGTTTAACATTTCACTAACACATCAAAGGTTTTCAGCGGCCCAAGGATAGGAAAAGGCTAAGAGTGGGAAGGAAGCGGGCGTGGCCTTAATCTAGGTACAGCGCCAACATTTTCGTGATGTAAAAATGTGAAAACACGAAATACAATCTTCAGGGCTGCCGACGGTAGGATTTGAAACTACCATATCCCAAATGCAAGCTCACGCCTGTGCGACTCTAAGACCACGTACGACTCACTGAGCGTTGTTACTAACATCATCATCATATAGTCCAGCTCCCGAATGTGTTTCGGAAGTATACTTATCACGAAATGAAGAGTTACTTACTCAGAAGCTCCTTCTCCAGGACCATGAATGGCGACTCAAATGTCAGCGACAGAACAATAGCGAGCAGAATGGAGATAATCAAATCACCGAAGTATATACGCATCTGAAATGAAACAAAATTATCTTGTTAAAGTTCAGAATGTGTTGGTATTAGGTTTAATGAACAAATATTTTATGGTGAAACATTGAAAATTGTTCCGTTTAGATGTGATATGCAAGCCAACTTGAAATTTCATATTACATAGGAATGGTTGCTTACTCACTTAAATGAAGTGATGAATGCAAAATCAGAAGCAATTATCCTGAACATTGATATAAATCAGGAATTTACTAATAAGGTTGCATTTCTTACAAAAGCTTTATAGACTGTTTCAAACGTATAGAAAGTTTCAAGAAGAAAAAAACGTTCTTGTAAAGTTTGTGTATATTTCTACGCGATTGGTTTGAATATAGGATGTTATTTGGTAGCGAAATTTGGTAGAACCTATGGACGACAACAATACGATTGTAGGTCAATCAGTCCATAGTGAAATGTTCACTACAGAAGTGTAAATTAACGCTAAAGGCCAGTGTCAGGAATATCCGTAATAATGATGAACATTATGAAATACGCTTGTGGTTACTAAATATATAGTTAAATGGGGCATTCAGACAAATTTAGTAAGTGTGAATGTAAGTGATAATGCACGCATCAAATGTGTCAACAATGATCTGCTTTTAGCGCTGTCGCGCTGGTGGCATATTCCATATCAGCTATTTGAATAGCAAAGCAAAGTCATCTCCGTACAGGCCATGAAGGCCCTTGGAGGGGTGAAAGGTAAAGGCTTCCACTATCCGTAACCTCGGCACTTGATGGGGTAGAGTGGTTAGCTCTACGCCCGGCCGCCTTTGCCCCCAGGAATTAACGTGGTACTCATTTTTGGTGTAAGATGAGTATACCTCAGCATAAATCACCAGGCAGCACAATCCACCAAGGAAAGACACCCACCATTAAATCATAAATCAATTAAGGAGAGGAATAAAGAGCCAACAGCTCCCAACTTAATGACACGCTCGTCATAAATTCAATCAATCGTCAATCATCCCCAAAACATTAATAATAATAATCCAAACAATAGTTCCCATAGGCGACGGTTGCCATGGAAACGTCAACATGAGTCAGCGTTACCGAAGCATAAGGAAGAATTTACCAAAGGAAATGAAAGACAGAAAAGATAAAATTAAAACAGAACTAGACTCCGATCCACGGTGATAATGTCGCGATCTCAAATCTTTTAACAGATGCGTTTACATATTAATTTTAATTTACTCCAAACTACTTTAGCTTAACTCAAAAACAAATTAACCTATAAGTCCTAATAACATTTCGCCGAAAAAATTTACTCGCACACATAGTCGGTTTAAACAGTACAGTCAGTAAGCCGAAAGTTTTCATAATTATTGTGTAATGTCCAAGTTCATTCAAGGCCTACCAGAAATAGTAATCGTAGAACAGAATAAGAGCCACTCATTTAATTAAGGTTTTTGAGACAAGAAAATCCAGCTCCCGGAGAAAAGCAAAATTGCAGTAGACTTAGATTTGTCCATGAGAAGAAAACTAACGTATGGCGTCAGTTGAGATGTAGTTTACTTGCATCCTCATGACACTGAAATAAGTGGGATAAAGAGCAGACGTTCACTCCAGGTAGTAGGATTATGATAATTTTAAAAGATAAAACATTTCAGGCCCTTAGCCCATATTCTTTACATTTTAACCAGGGTTCTTCCGATGCAGAGAGACACTTACAAGGAGCCTAAGCGCTAAGCTTCCACCCATCTTGGAGCTCGACAAAGAACTAAACTCACGCCAGCATGACGATGTACAGCAAAAGAGCATAGGACAGCGAGCGGACCCATTGAGACTCGCTCTCCAGCTGGCCCGCCATCAGACCAACAGGCAAGAGACATGAGATCAGAAAATAAATAGTAAAACGCATCGTATATGAACGATGGCAGTTCCTCCGCTGACGGAGAAGATGCAGTTACAATTAGCGACCTAAGTCACGCAGGAAATAAAATTAAAACAGAGTTGGAATAAGATTCCAAAGTGATACTCATTTCAAAGGCCTAAAATGTTGAGGAGGAAGGCTAAAAACCTGTCACCACTGGGACAGCCTCCCCGCGGAAAGCATAAGATAATCTTCTTCCACGTACAGTGATCCCGAAACAAGCTAAATTTCAAAATAATAAGTCGATAAGGGATAATGATCACTGCACCCAAAACCATCATAATATACATCTAGAACACCCTGATTCAATTAATTTTCAATCACTAATATCAATCACAACTCTCAAGAACAGTTCAATGTTCGGTTAACATCACTTTCACAACAGAAGATAATGACATAAACTAATACAATTGTTATAGAATGAACCTCCTTTGCAATCACTGAGGGTAATTCGTTTCCTCTTCCTCACTTATTTTCGACAAAAAGTTACTTTTTCAACCAAATCAATGTTCATCAGATAATTTTCACTTTCATTAATTACCAAAGTTCATTTACAACCAGAGATACACTTTTCCTCATAACCACGAGCAGTTTTTGGTGCCTCAAACTTTAGTGATTAGTTTTACTCAACCATCAGTTACTTCATCAAATGGATAATTTGAAAATAAATTTTTACAATGTATGAACTTCTTTTCAAAATTAAAGTAGTGCAAGTTCATGATTAATTCTAAGCCTCAAGTTAAGCTAACCATCGAAAGAATTAACCCAGGAAGATAAATCGAAGGTTAGAGAAATAGATAAATGAGTCGCCGCATGACGTCCATTACCATAAATTAGTTTAAACATACCTTTACATATAAATCAATCGTCTCATCCTCAGATCACACAAGCACATACAAAAATAGGGGATATGCACAGGAAACACAAGTCAAACTCATAAAAATGAAATGGCATTAAACAACTACCAAGGGAGGGAAAATACACCAAAACATCTATTAGTTTACACTTACCATACAAGTACATAAAGCACAAGGTCCAACGAAACACCCATCTACAGGCATAAACAAATGCATAGATACATCATCATCGAAATTCCCAGGTACATGAGTTAAAAGTGGAAGAAGAAGTATCCCAATCAGCAGTACACCAACAACAAATACAAGATTACCAAGCATAGAGGAGTTGAGCATCGAAATAGGTTTAAAGCATATTATCTGAACATGTTTAAAGAATCTAGAATTACAGAGTAAAATAAAATTTTTAAATGCGCAGAACCACAAATCAGTTATCTAAAAAATTTCTAAAATCCCAACGTTAACCACCATGACCGTTTTACACTTTGCAACATTAACTAAGTTTAACCATCTCCCTTGCTTTATACACTACCTGCTTAAAAAGGAGTAGAACGAAGGAAACACTTATACTGAATAATCAGTAACACACTGAATTACAGGTTTAGGAAATAATCGGAATCATGGTTAAGGCAATATCTATATATATCGAAAAACACTGTCGGAGACCTCTACGTATTGTAAGATGGTGGGGTCCGGATAGGTTTGTCATCAAAAAAAGGGATATCCACCAGTATCAAGCCAAGAATATATCACAGTTTCAGTTCAACAGAATTACCAAATCACCGTAGACTCCATGAAAACGGGACAGAAGGATGATTAAGACGAAGAACCTCAGGAGAACAGAAAAATCTGAAATTTCAAAACCTCCCAGCTTCACATAATTACAATAGTTACCCTCTACAGAGAATATCTGATTAAATTTGAACAAAAGGGCCTAACATACCCTCAATGCAGATAACCGAGAGAGTTACGATTAATGTCACACGCAGCATAATCTAACGGTTGCCTATAAGGCCTCGGTAGTTAACCGGTCTAAAGATAAGTGATATCAACCACCCTGTCATTTCACAGCGAAAAGAGTTGCAAAATCATACAAGAGTTTACTCTCCAAAGTTACAGTAACAACCAGTTAATTAAATACAACACATCCGTACGCCAAAATACCACCAACACCTTATTATCACAATACACACCATTAAGAACACCCATAGAGACACTTGTCAGCCCAAAGGGGTAAAATTATAACCACCTCAGCAGCATGCTCCCTAGTCAAAAATTAATTCCCAATAATTAATCTCACAATACCATACCACTTTCTCCAAACTACAGGACCAAAACCATCCATCTAATTTTTAAAAGAGAACTCAAATCCTCAGGATTAGGGTCCTTTTTGCATAACACACCAAAACTAGAATGAAAGGAAAGGATAGCACTCAGCTCACACCAAATGCAACTGCAACTCAACTGGAACAACGCTATATAACTTTCGGTAGATTTAGGAACAATTAACCAGGCAAATAAATATTTCAGTAGAGCACAGAACTACTTCGGCACAGAGTCAACAGCCACAACAAAGCATTACTTTAACTACAACCACGTTAAAAGAGTAACAAGGATTACTGATGAAAGGATATAATTTTAAACTTACCAGATTTCAGATGTGGTAACAAGCATAACAGACGCCAAGATAAGACGTAGAAGGTATACCAGGTAAGTATATATGAATAAGATCAGGGTACAAATAAGGTTCACATTTGGGAAGGGCACACAACCGGGAACCAGAAATGGAAACACAGTAAAAGATTAAAAATCCATGCACGACGCATACAGGTTACCCTTCCGCATCCCCAATCGATAGTACCTCACAATAATGACCCTTTCCCCCAACGAAGGTGACACAGGACTAAGTATATAAGTAAGAATAAATTCTAAAACCTTTCACCATAAACAGTTAATGGTATATAGTAAGAAAATATCAACCAAATTCACACCAACTACACACATTAATAGACTTATTGAAAGTAGATGATTTTAGGATATTTTACTACACGCTGACCTTACACACACTACCACGAATAAGCACAATAGTTACTACAAACAAAATAGTAAAAATGTAACTCCATGGCAAAGATATTGCACGGTATTTCAGATCTCGTTTAAACAGCAGTTCAATTGTTACCAAAATAGTAATCACTATTACCTGGTTAATCACGACTCTTAACCAAACGAAAGCTAATTATGCAGATCACTGAAGCGTAGTCTGCACATACGTTTCTCAAGTAGAACCAGGAAACACTAAGTGGGTTCATTTACTTACCGTAATAACAACAACGGAACACTGGACATTAACCTGGCTTCACCTGAGAGCTGGGATGGGCTTCAGAGTTTCAGTTAGGACTAAGCTCCACTAGCCATTGAGAAGGGAGTGCTGTGAGTGCAGTCAGTTCAGTCTGAGAGTGAGTGCTGTGGAGGGGTGATGCTGTGAACATTGGCAGTCGAAGCTGAGGCTCAGCCTGGCTTGAGGAGTCAGTAAGTACTAGTTGTGGAAGAGTTTGCAGTGCGAATGTAGTAGATTTTAGGAATACAGGAAACAATTAGTGTGACTGAAAAGTGAGAATAAGGAGAGAGTGTGAACTGCTGCGAATGTTTCTCTGTGTAGTCGCATAAGCAATTAGTGTTACTCAATAGATCTTAGAGTAAACACTACACGTTGTGTATTTATTTAACAGCCCGAAAACACGTTGCAATAGTTTTTACAGTTTTTCGTGCAGTGCACTCTGGGCTGTAGTCTCAAAATGTTTACATGATATACTATATAATTAGGCCATGAATAATCCTGATTTTCAGATTTCCACTGTCACTAAAGTTAGTAGTTGGCACTTCATAAAGAACTAATTTAGCGTAATATGAAATAAACATGGTATTTCACAGTATAAATCTAATTTCGTATTGACCGTTTTTCAATTACATCAGTTTAAATGTAAAACATCCTCCTATTCAATATATTGTAATATATAACGTCCATAGAGGTGATAAATCTACATTAACCACACATGTTTCGAACCATTTTAGAGTCATCTTCTGTGTAACTAAGACTTAAAACATAGGTTAAAAAAAACATTATATCTAAATAAACTATTTAACATTTGGCTTATTAAAATCTTGCATTTGTGTCCTGGTGATATATTATTGACACCTAATTAAACTCACAGTCATGAAATGTAATATCTAGCCTTCTATATATAAATATTTCCACTGAAATGACTGCAGAATTGGTCGAATCTTGTAAGGTTTATGTAGCTGTATCATCTTTACACATGTAATAAATGACAATGTATTGAATGGGAGGATTTTTCACGTAATTTGGTGTAACTGACAAACGTGGTATGGTACACAGAAAGAGAAGACGCTTTAAGATGAAACACTAATATAATTCACACACTTAAACAAAAATACAGAAAGCATCTTGGAACCGTAATTATAGGTATTTTGTTTATACAATAACCTTATAAAGCATCTTCCAGGAGTGTAATAAAACCATTACAAAATACCTCCACAGTAGAAACAGTTTCCAAATTAATAATCTTCTCTTCTTCTGACGGCTTACTACTCTCCGTTTTCCGATATTTTTACTCACTACTCATTTTCAACCAACAATCCATGTTCCTTGTTGCTGAATTGTTCGCTTGCAGGCCCAAACAAACTGTTACTAAATGAGTAAGACTCTCGGGGACAGTGATGCAAACTAATGAAATAATTCACATTCAGATGGAAAAAAATAGATCGACTCGCAGGAACAAAAACTGATCAATATACCAATGCTAATGTTGATGCTTTCACGGGCCGTAATTGTAGACATACTAATGTTAGATATTTTGATGGAAAACGTCCGAAAGCGAACATCAGTTCGCATATTATTCAACAGGTGGCCAGGGAAATCTGATACACGTATTACAAAGTTCATAATTATTATGGGGTAATGTTTAAGTAGGAGCACGAAAAATCAGTGGAATAATTGCGAAATTAAATTAGATCAACAAGGAAAAGCATAAAGTATGCGCAAAATGTCTGAAGGTATACTCTACTGAATGAAGTTAAGCATAAGGCATACGGCGTATACCCGCGTGTACGCTCGACTACAGCCCTAAGTACACTGCCTGTAGGCAGCCTTAGAGTAGTCTGGTGAAAATAAAATGGATAGTCAACTTTTACTTACTATATTGTCGTCACTCAGGTAGGTCAGAGTTTGCACGCTGCTCATTTGAACCATCACTACGGTAAGGTGGACGAGATACATGGAGTAAGTGAGTCGGCTAAGAGGCTGGAACCATGCCCAGGAGAGGAAAGAATCGATGATACCTGGAAGAGAACATATTTAAAATGCAGCCAAACACAACGTGAAAAAGACAGATAATCTTGTACAGTGTGCAATGGCTCCTCAATATCAGCCGTAAAAGGTGTAAATCGCGGTCAGGTTGATCAGTCACCTAAAGAAACGACAGTAGGAAGGAAATCATACTTACCCGAGAGTAAACGAATAGGCATGGAGCAAGAACCAGACTGTTCCACTGATTTCGTGCAGGTTGGTAATGGGAAAAATACAGCCCAAGATTGTTTTACTATATCTGCTTGTGGTTGGAGCAGTATGGGTCTTACAGAGGCTATAATTCACCATTCATCTGCTCGGAGGAATGCAGCCGACCTAAAGCTGCTATGCAAAGCAGCTAATGGTTTATATAAGACTCCAGAATTAGTTACGTCTTCCAAATTCCTTACTCCCGGCTTTCTCTCATCCAAAGGTCCATCTTTGTACGAATTCCAGCTGTTTTAATACCTTCCTTCTGTCATGCTGTCTCTCATAAAATTTAATTTTCCTTCTTGTTATTTCCCGTTTTCCCCTCCTTTGTTTATGTCGTTTTTTAGGAAAATATATATTATATAGGATTGTAAAGTTTTTATTGTGTATATTTGTGTCCATTGTAAATGTTTCTATATCTTTTAATTTAGATTAGTAATTATTGTACATATCTAGCATGTTTGCAATTCGACCTTACGGTTTTATGATCCTGATAAATAAATATGTAATAAATAATAAATAAATAAAAAAATGAATAAATAATTTCGATCGTTTTGGTTTATCAATCAGTCACCACTGACCTGCATTGACGGTTGTCACCCTGGTGGTAGGTTCCCTACCAATTATTCACTAGCTTTTCTCTTAAATTAGTTCAAAGAACTTGGAGATTTATCGAACATCTCCCTTGGTAAATTATTCCATTTCCAATTTCGTCTTTCTTTAAATGAATATTTGCCCCTATTTGTCCTCTTGAATTCAAAATTTATCTGCATATTTTGATCGTACTTACTTTTAAAATTACCGCTCAAGCCTATTCGTCTACTAACATCATTCCACGTCACTTCTTCACTGACAGCTCGGAACATACCGCTTAGACCAGCACCCCTCCTCCTTACTCACATTTCCCCCCAGCCCCCCCCCTCGTGTGTGCTTCTACAATTGTAGGGGATTAACCTTGGTTACCCTCTTCAATTGAAGATCCTCTTCGTGGTGGGGGGGACTAGTAGCTCCTTTCTTGCGATGCCGAGTGGAGCCCAGTTGGGTAACCATTCGGTATACAAGGAGGAGGAAGCTAAAGCACCACCCAACCCTAAGGTGTAACGCGACCCGTGCCGATGGGGTGCATGGCACATGGGAGATGTGTCCTGAACGGAGCCTTCGAGATACTTGGCGCCCTCTCGAAGTAAGTAGCCTTACCCGGGTATGCGGGGCTCTGCCTGGGCGGACATATATTTCCCTAGCTCCTCGTGGGACCTAAATGAGTACTGTAGCTACCCATAAACCGGAGAGCTCTTCTGGGGCCTCCGAGAGAAACACCAGTTCAACAACCGATGGGGACTCTTCGGAGATACCCTCGGATAGTACGACCTCGACAGTAAGAGAGCTCACTCTAGAGGTGGGCAATCTACTAGTCCAGAAGAAGAAGAAGAAACAGCGCTCCGGCGCTGAGAAGAGGAGGTACAAGAAGGCCTTAAAGGCCCGGGAGCAGGCCAAAGATGGCCAAACTCCTGGAGCTGAGATGCCTTCTACTGCCATGACAGCGACGACTGTGGGTGGATCCAATGGGCACAAGAGGCGGGACCCTGAAAAGGGCTCTGCTTCTAGGGCACAGAGGACTCCACCCACCAAGACACCAGTGGGGAAACGACTTCTGTCGGGGGCAACCCCAGAAGAAGATCGGCCGACCCACAAAAAACCCAAGGTGGAGTATGCTAGGATAGCTAAAGCTGGGATCAGGATGGCCATTGTACCTGTAGGATATCCTGACCAGCAGCTAACCGAGAAACAAGTAGAATCTGTGGAGGAGGCTATCACCGATCTGATAGACGGGCTTCCAGAGCAGGGGCCCATTAAGCCTCAGTTCCTGGATTGCTATCTGTCGAGAGGTGCGGCCGTCATTATCGCAGAGAATGATGAGACTGTAGCATGGCTTTCTAGTCTTGTTACAGGTCTACAACCGTGGGAAGGAGCCAGGCTCACAATTGTGGGCATGGATAAACTCCTTTCCTATAAGAGAGTCATGGTCTGGATACCAGGACAACCAAAGGACAATAACGTCCTTTTGGGAAGAATGGCACGCCAGAACCATGGCTTAAATCCCAACAGCTGGAGGGTCTATGACCGCAAGGAGGAGAAGAGAGGGGTTCGACTTGTGGTCAGCATGGACTCCAGAGATGTGGAGAAAGTGGTGGGGAAGAAGATCTTCTGCGGGGTGCATGTTGCTACCTTCACCTTGGTGGAGGGCAAGCGTGACAAGCAGAAGACCAACCCCACCACAGACAACACTGAGATTAGCAGGGGCGAAGAGCGGGAGCCCGGACAGGAACCGGGGCCAGCCAAGCCTCAAGATTCATCGCGGGAGACGGAGCAGCACGTTCCGGAGACCGCATAAGGTAAAGTATTGCATGAAAGTAAGGAATGATTACTTTCATACAGGCAAACATACAACATTGTATAGCGGCCTCCAGGGTACTTATTAGAAGTATCCAGAAAGGCAGGTTTTCGGTCGCCCTGATACAAGAACCCTGGCTTAGACAGGGGCGTATCATGGGACTAAGATGTGCAGGCTTCACTCTATTCAGTGGAATAGCAGAGGAAAAGCCTAGAGCATGTATACTAGTTAAGGATCATAACGCTTGGGCTATACCAGGCTTCATTACTAGAGACCTTGTAGCAGTTCTAGTGAGATATGAAGAGGGCGGACAGCCAAGAGATCTGGTTGTCTGTTCTGCATATTTCCCAGGAGACTCTGAATCTCCACCCCCGCCGGAGGAGTTCAAGAGACTGGTGATATATTGTAAGAAACAAGGACTAAACCTTATAGTAGGATGCGACGCCAATGCTCATCACAGCATTTGGGGAAGCAAACACACAAACCGAAGGGGAGAGCATTTCATAGAATTTCTATGTACAACTGATCTTGAGATCATGAACATAGGTGATACCCCTACCTTCATCAATAACAGGAGTGAGGGGATCATAGATCTTACCCTGGGTTCCATGGGAATTATACAGGAATTTAAAGACTGGAAAGTTTCTTTAGAACCTTCCTTGTCAGACCATAGACACATTGTGTTTCATATAGAGGGCTCCTTCGAGATCCCACCTTATAGAAACCCTAGACGAACCAACTGGACGTCTTTTAGGGAGGACGTGAGGAGGGGACTGGAAGGAGGACCCTCAAATATAATTAAGAACAAAGAGGAGCTGGAGCTTAGTGTGAGCTTTCTCACACAAATACTGGTTACCTCTTATGAATTAAACTGCCCAGTTGTTAAGGCAAAAAGAGCAACAGGAAGTTTCAAGTGGAATAGTTATCTTGAACACCTGAGGAGAAACACACGAAGGCACTGGAATAAATACAGGGAACTTCAGGATCAAGAAAGCCTAGATTCTTATAAAGAATCACAAAGAAAGTATAAGTCAGAAGTCAAAAAGGCTTCTAGGAAATCTTGGAGACAGTTTTGTGACTCCATTGAAAGTCAACATGAAGCGGCAAGGCTTCATAAAATTCTAACCTTGGATGGAAGGGCAAGGCTGGGCTCACTGGAGTCACCTTCGGGCGGATACACATTCACAGAGAGGGAGACCCTAAACCTACTGCTTGATGCCCACTTTCCAGGTTCAGCAGTCACAAATAGTGAAGTAGAATCGAGCGGATCCTTCAGACCCGATAGAAGTGGCTGGAAGGAAGCCGCAGAGATTGTTACCCACAGAAGGGTGAAGTGGGCATTAGAATCTTTTGCCCCTTACAAAAGCCCAGGAATGGATGGGATCTTCCCGGCGCTTCTTCAGGAAACGGGTGAGGTCCTTATACCATACCTGGTCAGAATTTTTAGAGCCTGTCTCACTATGGGGTACGTGTACTCCTTGTGGCGTCAGGCGAAGGTAGTATATATACCTAAACCCGGAAGGTCTTCATATACTAGACCTAAGGATTATAGACCCATCAGTCTAACGTCTTTTCTTCTTAAGACCTTGGAAAGACTAGTGGATAGACATATCAGGGAGAAAGTTTTAAGAGACTGTCCCCTGCATCCTCATCAGCATGCATATCAACCAGGGAAGTCGGTTGAGACGGCACTACACCAGCTAGTTTCTAGGCTGGAGAGTGCCTTGGATCAGCAGCAACTTGCTATGGTTGTATTCCTAGATATAGAAGGGGCCTTTAACTACACATCTTTGGGCTCCATAGAACTTAGTCTAGAGAGAAGAGGAGTGAGCAGGATGCTCATAAAATGGATTATGGCCTCGCTGCAGGGCCGTCAAGTTCTGTTTACCCTCAACGCAGTTATGTTGAGAGCTAATATAGACAGGGGGTGTCCACAGGGAGGAGTATTATCACCAACATTATGGTGTCTGGTAGTGGATGAACTACTTACCAGGTTAAATGTTGGAGGAATTTACGCCCAAGGCTATGCAGATGACATTAGCCTGATGGCGGTTGGAAATTTCCCCAGTACGGTCTCAGAGCTCGTACAGAGCTCCCTACGTAGGGTGGAAAGATGGTGCCATGACACGGACTTGTCGGTTAATCCCGACAAGACGGAGCTCGTGGTATTTACCAGGAGGAAGAGGCTAGACGGACTGTCAGAGCCTTTCCTATTTGGGAAAAAATTAGTTAAGACAACCTCAGTTAAGTACCTAGGGGTAATCCTTGAGGCAAGACTGAGCTGGAAGAAACACATAGACCATAAGGTGGATAAGGCTCGCAAGATTATGTGGGCCTGTCGCAGGGCCGTTGGAAAGACTTGGGGCCTAGGACCTAAGGTGGTCCAGTGGCTCTATATTTCTATTGTACGGCCCACGATCACCTATGCATCTTTAGTCTGGTGGCCAGGCTCGGAGAGTAAAACTGTGACCAACAAGTTAAACAGTGTCCAAAGACTTGCGTGTCTAGGAATAACAGGGGCACTGGATACTACACCATTATGTGCAATGGAGGCCATCCTAGGTCTTCCCCCCTTACATCTATATGTTAAGGAAATAGCGGGAATGAGTGCCTACCGCCTTTGGTCACTCGGAGGATGGTCCTTCAAGAATCCGAATAGAGGTCATGCCTCTATTCTCACAAGGCTTCACCAGACTTGCCCTATGACAATGATGATTGGGGACCTGATGAAGCCTAGCTTTAATTTGAACTATAAATTCACAGTGGTGATACCCACAAGGGAGGAGTGGGCCGCGGATGCTGGGGCCCGTCTTAGGTCTGGGGGCTGTACATGGTATACAGATGGCTCGCGGACAGAGACGGGCACAGGCGCCGGGGTCTGGGGGCCTAAGACAAGGCTCTCCCTACCTATGGGTAAATACGCTACTGTTTTCCAGGCCGAAGTATATGCAATACTGGCCTGTGCTGTATATATACGGAAAATGCCTGGACACAGAAGATGTATCACTATTTGCAGCGATAGCCAGGCAGCGTTAAAAGCACTATGTGCAGTTAAAACAACATCAAAAATGGTATGGGAATGCCAAAGGATGTTAGATCAGCTGTGTGAATTTAGCTCAGTTACCCTATTATGGGTCCCTGGGCACACAGGTATCAGTGGAAATGAAGAAGCTGACAAACTAGCGAAACAAGGCTCAAAAGGTCCTTTTATAGGACCAGAGCCTTTCCTGGGAGTGTCACTCCGAAGCGTGAAACTGGTAATATCCCAGCGGACAAACCAGTCTCACTTAGACATTTGGAAGAGGTTAACTATAGCAAGGCAGGCACGTGAACTTATCAAAGGGCCTAGCCAAAGTTATAAAAAGGTCCTGATAAATTTGAATAGGACCAGAATGCGAATGGTAGTTGGACTGTTGACAGGCCACAATACCTTACAGAGACACCTACACATCATGAAAATCAGTCAGGATCCGATGTGTAGAAGATGCGGTAGGGAGGAGGAGACCTCCGCGCATGTGTTATGTCAGTGTGAGGCTCTTGCAAGCACTAGACATCGATACCTTGGCTCACATTTCGTGAGCCTGGAAGACATCAGGAATGCCAACATCCGGACACTGGTATCCTTTATAGGAGCACTAGGTCTGGACTAGGCAAACCCGTTTAAGGGACACAAAGGGTCTTCACAGACCTACATGTGGAACCCTGCGAAGGCAGGGTTCACCCATTCTTTATCTATCTATCTATATCCCCCCAGCCCAATTTCCCCAAAATTTTTCTAACACTTGTCTATTTTTCAAAAATTACCCATAACAAACCGCGGTGTTTTTCTTCGGATCTTTTATAATTCTATTATGAAGTAATAATGGTATGTCTTTACATGTTACAAATTTCATGTCTGGTCCGTATTGAAATGTACATCAATTAAAAAATATTACTAACATTTTTTACGATCAAACTATTGAATGCAATTGAGTTCCTAAAGTTAGGATTTTATATATTATAAAACTATTTTCTATAAGAAAGTTTCAATGTCATCTTAATTAAGCTACAAAAGGTCCATTTTAACCTTTTCTTAAAAATATAAATCGAGTTGCTTTCAACCGAATTTTACTCGCACAATGATACTGCAACTCAAGATTCAACTTTAGCCATAGACCTTCTTATTATTATGTGGATATGGACTAGTTTTCTCTTTTATAAATTATTTTAAATCACCATTGTAATATCATACCAACATTATTCATTTCATCGCAAACATTTTAAACAACTTCAACTGTATATTATCAATTAATAACTTACAACAATTTCACATTGTATAATACTCATTCTTAATGTTATATTTTGACCAAAACAATGAAGATCCTGAATTTTGTCTTTTATGTATGAGTGTAAAAAGGCTGATGATGCCTTTCGAACGGGAGAAACATGTCCCTTCAAACTGTAGTATAATAAGATGTAAACCCTAACGTTAGGAACTCAACTGTATTGAGTAGTTTGAAATATATTTTTAAAAACTTATTGGTATGTGTTCCATACATTGTGACCTCACTGCCATTAGATTCTTACCAGAGACTTATACGCCATCTCCTTTACATCCTTACTATTACTCTAAGTCTAACCGTACAGGGTAGGTTTAAAAAAAATCAAGGAGGAATACCATTAACTGGGAAAGCCTTGAATCTAGAAGATCTAGAGCTCGCCTGTGTGGTCTTTATAGGAGCTACAAGAGAAGGGCACGGGAGTAGTAGCGCGCTGTGAGATTTCATCCGGGAGATAGAAGGTTCGAACCCTGCAGTCCACATCCCGAAAGGCGGTTTACCTTCATTCCTCATATTCACACCAGGCAAATTCTGAGGCTGTAACTCAATTAAGGCCACACCTGCTTGCTTCTCACTCCTGGGCCTTTCATGTCCCATCGTTGCCATAAGGCCTATCTCCGTTAGTGCGATGTAAAGCCAATTGCAAGTAAAGGAGGAAAGAGAAATGAACCTCTCTCGTAGTTATCGAGTAATGATCACAAGCTTAAAATTATAGACAGAAACAAACAAACGAATGTGGGCAATTTTTCCACCGTAAATAATACCATGAAGGATAGGAATGAATTATCGTCAGTAGTCTTTGATAAATTCCCTTCCGGTATCAAAACGTTTAAGAAGATCATTAGTGCTAGTGTAAGGTGAATGATAAGTAAAATTTGTAAATCACGGACATTGAATTTGTCATTTTCTTCTGAAGTTAGAATGTTAAACTACTAGTATTTCTTGTAATTTTTTTTCAATGGAATTGCTTATTGTAGTCTGGTTGTTGCTGTTGTTATTCCATAGCTTCATTTTAACTTTATTTGTAGTGTTAAGCACTGGAAACATTTAAGTTTTCTGTGAATTTGTGTATGATGACGCTGGATTTAGAATGTTGAATTGCTTCTTGTACGCTTGTTGTGTCTGTAATCGTTGTTTTTGGTTAATTCTCTTTTAACATTACTTCATTATCACAATAATGTAAGTGGCCATTGCCACAGAGATATTTCCCAATTACGATGTATGTGTTAATAATAATAACTGAAGACCCTCTCAACCTTTATCTACACCTCGTTAACGTGATTACCCCAATGAATTCCCTTCCTTACTGTACCAGGGGTACTCATTCCACGGCTATTTGAACTGTGCACCTTCTCCACTATGAACATCTCTGATAGTGATTGACTTTTATGACCTTCTAAAATTTTCTTTTCCTATGGTTCTATGGCACTAGCTTCTATTTTATAGCAATATCTCGTGGAAAAAGTTCCAGTTAACCGACAGAGACATTTCATTTTCTTTATAGTTGGTAAATCCATTCTTCCGGTTATTACTTTTTCATGCGTAGAAGTTGTCAACACTTCACCTGCTTCCTCTTCTGATGTAATCTGCTTATCACATGCCTGTAATTAAGTTCTCTAACCAATCAGTACCCGGTGGAGTGTATGGAAATTTAGCCTATCAGCTATCTGGATTCTAAAATAGCCTAGAATTTTCCCCTGTGCAGCTATTTAAGGATAGCGCTCTAGGGTTGTCTTATCTTCTTTGCTCGGGTGTGTGAGAGTGATACTTAACGTAAGTTAGAGGGGGAGGAGGCGGCCGGCTTGAAAAGGATCCAGCACTGACAGGTAATGGCAGAATTTACCTAAATATGTAATTGTACCGGCGTGTGTTTCGAAGGGAAGATTTCTGCATTTTTCCCAAAAATCTAATATGTAATCTTTTAGTTTTTCGCTGAAATGTACCATATTCTGTGCAGTCTTCGGACTCTACTTATATTCCCTACTGGGATAACATTTCGTGTAAGGGAGCACCAGTGGTGACCCTCGGAACGCTCCTCTTCTACTTTTGAGCTGGGTGACTAAAATTTTCAACCTCTAAATACTGGAAATTTGTCTTGGCCTTTAAATGTTCCCATTTAGTTGCCACTCGTTTTCCCCTACTCAGATTATGTCAATTTGCTGATGACATAGCAATACTGGCTCTAGGAACTAATAACTGGTAGCTTAGGGTTAGCCCGTGCGTCCTTGGGCCTTAAGCTCACTTAGGTTCTTGTATTTTCCAGAACATTCTTCTGAGCAGTGCTATTGTTTCTCCAGCTTGCCATTTTTAAAATGCATGCTTTTTTGTAAACTTTTCCTTCTTAAGGAATAGTAGAATGGGCAATATGCCCCTGTATATTCTTCGTGGTTTTTCGGGTAACCGTGTCTACGTATAGGCTCCCTTGTGAAACAGTATTTAACCTGGTCGTGAAATTTGTAATTGATAAGCCCACCATGGGACAACCTGTATATGAACACTACGAAGAGGAGGGGGGTGGGGGGTGTCACCGAATTGTTTAATGCTGTAATCGAGACTGTAACAAGTGACACATCCCTTTATTGAGGCTAACTGCTATGGATTTGGAGCTCAGGCTCCATTGCGTGTACCTCTTAGGAGTAATTGTGCTCTTTTATAATGTTGTACATGTTAGGAGCAATTATGCCCTTTCATACGTATGTTAATGAATGAGAGTTTTCCCCAATTTAACTTGTACCTGATTTAGAACTTCTAAGTCCAAATGTATTGTTGGAGCTTACGCGCTGTTTGTTAAATGTGTACATTCTCATGTAATTTTACAACTGATACTTGTTTACATTTTAAAAATGCTCAATTTCTGTTTTAGGAGTGGAAAGAAGTAATGTATCCAATTTTGTTAACGAAAATGTTTGCTCTAATAATAATAATAATAATAATAATAATAATAATAATAATAATAATAATAATAATAATAATAATAATAATAATAATTTTTATTAATTCCACCTAAGTTAGGAATGTACTCCCTTTCGTACACTTAACCAGTCTTAACATAGAACACTGTAGAAACTACTGGTGACAATAATATGAAATCAATATTAACAATTATAACCGTTATAGTATTAATAGAAGTAACCACACGTAAAAAAACCAATTCTATCATCTATATGGCACACATCGTACTTAGAATATACCGAGATATCGCCTTCGAGATGTTTAGAGAAGGATTAGTAAGAAAAATAAGATGATGATCTATGAAAGGAAGTGGGAAATAATGATGAAGAGGTGGCAGTAGGAGGTCTTTTCAGGTCAAAACATGATTTTGCATGCATGTGCGCCTAGTATTTCGACACAGGCTTGTTTAAAAGCTGAGCTGCTAATATTTACTTCTGACATCCACTTGTAAGAAATTCCATTGTCGGACTTCGGTAACGATGAATTATTTCGTGTAGGTTGTTGTTTTGTGTACAGGAGTGGATAAACATATTGTGCTGCAGGATCGGTTATTTTTCTTGTAATCTGTGGAGCGGAGTTCGATGCCATCACGGAGATTGGTTGGTTGATAAGTTTTAAGAATACTCTGAAAAAAAGCAAAGAGTATAAAGTGTGCGTCGTTCTTGCAGGCGAAGCCACCAGAGCCTCTGATCCCCTTTCCAGGCATTCACCCCACGTACTTCCTTATTTCTTCGTTCCACGACAAATCCCCGTATCACTTAACATCTAAGTACTTACAGTCATCGCTGAGATTTACTTTCATACCCTCAACACATGAATTAATCTCATATAAAATCTTTTCCTCCTGGTAAAATGTACAAGTTTACTTTACATCTCTTTTACAATCATACCATTGCCCATTGCAAATCTCACAACATTATAGAGAATTGCAGTCACTCACAATCCTGCAAATTATTCAGTACTTTTTGCACTGCAACATCATCTGCAAGAAACCTTATCTGTGAATGCAGCTCTTTACTTATGAGATTTGTATGGTAAGAGATTCGTTTGTTTGAAAAAGAACAGACGTAACCATCCTTTTCTATCACAGTGTCCTTAAACACTATCAAATTAAGGTGAGAAATTTGACATATCATGAAAATACGTACCAACCAAATTTTGGTGACAATACAATCATATATCTTCTGCTGAGTTTGAAATTACAACCGATTCGATTGCTGACCTTTACTAATGAAGAATTTCTTGCGCATGTCTTATGCTTTACATAAATATTTTTGTTTCGTTATAACAATATTTAGATTTACGGTAAGTCCTCGGTATTGCGAAGAGCAACTGTATTGCAGATGCGCGGCTTATTGCGTCGAGCACCACATTTCTCTCTGATGACATCAGCAATGTGTCTGTCATTGGACACTATAGGACGCCAGTAGTATTGCGGAGCCTTACTGTTACCTGACCGCTAGTCAGACTTCAATAACGCACTGAGATTAATAGGAATGGAGTCAAGGGACCGTACATCTCTCTCGACAGCATCCCGGACGTGCTCAATAAGATTAAGGTCCGGTGACCTTGAAGGCCAGAAAATTTTCCGCATATCCATGGTGATTTCATTGAACAAAGAGCCCGCAGTTTTGGGGCCGTGAACAAGTGCCTTGCATTGCTGGAAGCGTGTGTCTTTTTCAGAGTGCGGTGGATGAAGAAATGGGTGGATATGATCTGATAACAGGTTCCTGAATCGTTCGCTGACGATAGATTTTGGAAAATATACCAGGCCTTCCATTTCGTCCAACTTAAGCCATTTCAGTACAATTACATTCACGTGGCGGACCACAGTACTATTTCAACAAAACACAGCTGTCTTTATGTGAACTGCTAATCAGTGGATAATAAAGTTTGTTACAAGGAAACCTCTGTTAAATGCAGTAATACAACTTATTGCAGTTTTCTGCAGTAATCTTCCTTCATCAGGCAAAGAATGAGGACGGCTCCAAATCACCGATTAACCAAATGTTGTCACACCATTCTGTGGTAGAACCAGTTTTCCCAATAATCGTTTTGGTATGATTGTGCTTAATTCAAAATATTAACTAAGTACCTGCTCTGAACCGTGAATGAATGTGACTTGTCCTATTATTGACTAGGCTTCATTTTCTGATGGGGACTAGTCAAAAGCTGTCATATATGTGTACTGTTAGCTGGTAAGATTTAACAATTACCTTCAACAAAGGCAGCTGCATAAATTAACTACCAATAATTCATTTACAACATAATACTGCCCACGTCCACAATAAAAACAGAAAATGTACTAAACAAAGAAACACTGACTTATCTGGTTGAAGCACCTCTTATGAACAATATTCTGAATATTAACTCATGTTATCTGATTCTTACCGGTGACTGTTTCGTATTCGAGGAGTAAAATTTGACTATTTCTTCAGTATCATGAAGAAATGACTTATCTTGTTAAAGTCAAAGGACAGAGAGCATTGATCTAAATAGGTTACTTCAAAGAAATGATTTATCTATTGTCCCTTGGGATAGAGAAATATAATTTTCACTCTAAAAGTTATACTTGTGTCATCTAGCCATTGTACGAGAATTACCCTTACTCTTCGGAAATGGAATCATTTTATTCAATTTCGGTGTCTTACGTAAGATTTTGTTAATAATTTGGATCTTTCTTCTTGCCCCAGGTTCTTCAGTAGTGGAAATTATGATGATGATGGAGATGATGATGTATTTATGATAGGGAGGTGATAGTTACTAGGACATATATGATATAAATACCATCAGCTAAGAGTGATTCACATCAAGTTATTGGTTACTGAAGACAGATTAATGATTTTCATCCACCGATTTATCAGTGGAGACTTACCTCCATGTCCAGTGTGGCACAAGAATATAACCATCACTACTCCGAGACCCCATCCTGGTCTCCCTAGAGCGTTATAAAATGCTGCTGATACATTGTCAAATTCATAGTCAGGTTGCAGAAAAACGTGGACGATACAGAGTGTGAGTAACAGGAGACCACCAGTTACCAACCATAGCAGCAGAGCTATCACCTGCAACAGAAGGCAATATATTCAATACACCTTTGATTTCTCATTTCTCTAATTATAGTGAATTTTTGACAGAATACGTCAGAATGTAAATCTATTTTAACAATGCGCAAGTAACAGTTACGTCGTTGTGTTGCATACATTTAGTATTTATGCAAACCTCACTGCAGAACCGTTGTGTGGGTAGTAGACACTTGCGCCTTGGTTAAACACGTGGTTACTCGCGCGATGAGCGCGGGGCTCACCTCCGTAGTATACTGCACGTTGCTGGAATGTTACATCACCTCTACTTTTGAAACTCCATATAACTTTCAAACAAATTGTTAGGAAGGGGAGGTGTCAGTTATTTCCATCATATTTGAAAACCAAGACTCTCAATCCATTATAAGGCGTGGCAATGCATCTTTGGTGAGCGGTGCGCTCAGTAGCCAGTAATAGTGCTACTCAAATGTACGCCTTGTAATAAATCAATAGTGTGGCTGTTGTTAGTGAATGTTTACTATATTCCCTATATTTTGTAAACGTCCTGCGCCGAAATCGGCCACGCATGTGGAGAGGGACAATGGAAAGGAGTTGCCCCATCTCCCACTCCTCTTTGCCCAGTCTTCGCCTACACATAGTGCTAAGCACAGTACGCAGTGGCTGAAGAGAGGGGAAGAGATAGCGCTCGCTCTAATCAGTCTTCCCACACTTCCTGCATAACCACGCCTGCCGATCACGCGGAAGGACGTTTACTACGTATTTGCACTATATATATGACGGCATCCTTTGATCAGACACTTTCGTGGTTGCGTGAAACGATGGATAAAGTGGTCTTATGCACCGAAATAGATTAAATGAAAAGGATGAGGTTTACTTAAGTGATAATAACTCTGAAATAGTGTGTCTGCAAGTTCTAAGTAAGAAGAAGCTGTATTACTGAGTGTTCGAACCTGGAAACAAGGTTTGCGAACAGTGTTGCAGAAGAGGTCCTGAAAGCAAAGGAAATTATGACTGACCTTGTAAAATGATTGTTCCCTACTCTGCTGGATTATACGTTCGCATTATTTAGTTCATACTCAGCATACTCCACTCTCTTAATTGTTTAAATTTAAGCGTTTCTTTGTACGGAGTCTGGGATGATGTGAAATTAATTTATATGTCATGTTTTACGACCGGATACCCTTCCTGATGTCAATCTGTGTTGAGGAGCTAATGGAGATGAACTGAAACTGTGTAAGGAGGTGAAAGGAATCAGCTGTGGCCTATGAATAGGAACTGTTACGGCTTTCACCTGGACGTACAAACAGGAATCCATTGAAAACCATTCTCAGGACTGCCGACGGTGGAATTCGAAACCATGCGTCTCCCAAATGCAGAACTTGGCTCTATAGCCGTAGCGCGTTAGGACGCACGTGTTCCTAAATCAACAACCATCTCAAATTGACGTATTTAAAGGCCTCCATCTTAATACGGGCTTATTATGGCCTTTCAACGTAAAGGCGAGAGCTGCGTTCACTGGCGAGTAATGACAGCGCACTTAAGTCCTAGCGGGTGATGCCGGGTTAAAGTATGATGGAAAATGATGAAATTTTTCATTTTCTTTTTTTTGCTGCTTGTTGATCTTTGCAATGTCCTCTTTAATTTGGTGTGCTGTATAATACGTACAATTTTAAAACCTAGAAATGCTTTAAGAGAAGGACTGCTACAGTCGTTGCAGCATTGCTTCAAGTGATATTGCACCGAACCACGCACTCTGCCCCAAAGGAACTGATACATGGTGTAAGTAAAACAAAGCACAGGCAGCAGGCAAAACATTTGTACACAAGCGTGTTTTACCATATCGTCGTTGCCGGGACAAAACCTCCTACATGATAATATTTTTGGAGATATACTGACCCGCAGCACATACATTAAGAAGAGCGAGAATGTCTTGACAGTATTCACACAATATTGCACCTTAGATGACAGAACAGAAAGTTCGAAGCTGAAATATTTCACATAGGAGGTTTTGTCCCGGCGGCGACGATATGTTCTCATAGAGGCACTTTGGCTTGTTTTCAGGGACCTATCTGATATACAGTTACTGAAAAATGTTCACATGGTGGTATCGAAAGTCAGAATGTGTGCATCAACACTGCTATCTGGTCAAAATAGGCAAAACTGTAGTTTAGCACGACGTCGCTTATAACGACGTATCGTATTAAACGACGTATTTTCATCACATTTTCGGAGAAATGTATCGGATATAAAGTCCAGTGTTGAGTTTTCTATTTCTTACATATTTGGGGGTTTCTGACAACAGTGTAACGCTTATTATTGTAGAACTTCCTGCCTGTTAAATAGCCAAGGCAAGCATCGCTGTGAAGGTGCCGTAGAAGGAAAGGAAGGTGTTTAATATTGGAGAACGTCACACATTATTTATATTATTATTATTATTATTATTATTATTATTATTATTATTATTATTATTATTATTATTATTATTATTATTATCATCAATTTTTTTCGCAGCAGTTAACCATTATTATTATTATTAGTCCGTAACCTTCCATGGTTCCGATCCCCTTTGGGGCACTAAGCGATCAGTTAAATCCCGAATCACTTGGAATATTATTATCATCATCTTTAACATTTTAATGTTCAATCCTTATAATTGAGTGACACATGTCAAATCCCGTATGAACAACCAAGATCCGATTTCACATCGGTCGGGACACAATAACGGCCTTTGAACCGAAACCTTACTTCATTACGTACTGTTATTAACCTATAGGAGCACCATGTTCTCCCAAGACAAATCTCAAATCCCATGACATCTCGCGGCTGTAAATCTCCATGCAGTACCTGCGGGCGCTAAATTATTCTTTCCTTCTCATTTGAAGTCCATTTATTTCACTGGAACTCTTCAAATATTTTATTTATTAATCCTCTGTGCGTAGGCTCATCTGCCACTCATAACACCGGAATCGGCGTATAACATCGACGTAGGCCTCGGGATTCATATATTTTATCCTCAACATAAGTACGACCCAATTTTATCTCATGCCGGATTTTTGTCCCGCTCAACTTCCGAAATCAAATTTAGGCTTAACCCACCCTGGGCCTTCAACATAACGTGACCATTATATATTAGTGCCTGTATCGCTTCTAAATAACTTATGGAGTCCAAAATAATCAAATCAACAAATAATATTAAAATCAAATTTTCTGCTGGAATTAAAGGCTTCCACGTGCCATATGTTTCTCCACATTTAAATTACATTAATTTGCAAACTCTCAATGCATTATTATTATTATTATTTCTTATGACCTTCCGTACGCAAACATATAATTAAACACCCTGGCACTTTCATACATCTGGATTTCTGGTAAAAAATATGCATAACTACAGTACAAACAATCACGGCAGTGACTGAGAAATCTAAATAAACTGGGCTAGCATAAAGAAAAACTTAACACTTTAAATGAACTCAAATCAATTTATTTACGAACAGCATGCACTAATTGAAAGATATTACCCATATTTACATTATATACAACAAACAAATAATCAAATAATTAATCTAACCCATAATTACGTTAATGTAAATTAGTTCATCCGTCTATCATAAATAAAATCATGGATTCGTGAAGCGATCCATGCTTTACGTTAAGTAACCATGATTAATTTACACATATCCCCGTCTTATCGCGATAACATTCCCAAAATATATCAAATCTGTGTACTCATTCCTCTGTAGAATTCTAGTGTCTCATGGCGATTGAGAGGCCCCATGGCCCCATATTCGTCTACTCGTTCATCTTGCTGAACTTTATAACATTAATATGAAAAAACACTCCTGAGCTATTACCAATTATTCACACCTTAATTATGAAGTTACGTTAATTTAGGCAACAAAACACTTATAGGTGCCTAAGACCATTATACTTTAACAATTCCTTTCTTCGCTTATGCCCGAACCAAAAGCCTTGACACTTATGACGATGTGTTGTTTTATTCGACCCAGCGCCTTCCGCGATTGTCAACCGGTACTTCCCGAAATATTCCTAGGCCGTCTAGTGTTCGCCACTCTCCTACAGTTTCCTGCCCCGGATAATTGTTTTACCGTCTATCTTGAAACTTCTTAATTCAGGCTCCGCACACTGCCTTCATAACGTACTATCGGCTTTCTGTTGATAATTTATTTTCAATCACTAAAACTTTTATAAGTGTATAAAATTCATCATAATGTTATACTGATGTTAACACTCGGTACTACGAATAATATCACTGTCCGTCTCCACTTCCATAACAACTCACGTACTTTCGGCGTGGAACCGTATCCATGTACTCACGCCTCTAACTGACTGACTTAAAACGTGTCTCCAGGTACTGACTTGAAGTGACAAAGTGAGTCCGTGAGGTTCCGGTCCATCGTATTTATGGATGGCGTGTCTTCCCGCGTGGGTCATTCGCGGTCATTCCAGCGAGAGGGGGTTGGTTTTCATAAATCGGCACTTGCATGTTGATTTGTATGTCTTAACTTATCCCACTTAATAAACTGGCGATAAACATTCACGGACGTATTCTTATCCCACATGCTCGTAGATTACGAAGATTTTACTGAATTTCTGTCCTCCACTTTTCGCGCGCTAAGTAATCGTCCATGTCAGCTTTGTATCTTCTGACCAATCGCAATCCAGCGGGGGTCTATTCCTAGATTTATTTATCTTAACTCATTAAACTTACAATCAATTTACATGGGGATTATATCTAAAAATTCCCATCTGTTCAATTCGGTGGTAGGAATATTTTAATTATCATTAACTGAGAAGATAACTGGAGTTCAGATTGTATTCTGTTATATTGGTGCATCTGTTGGCCTTTTAGAAATTTTGTCATTAGCTAAAACTGCAGCGGGTAGTTTAAAAATCCCTACTTGACAACTTGACAACAAATTTGCCTCGAGGCACGGGAAAATTTATTGCGACACTTCTCAGTATTTGTGACGTATGGATAGTAGCCTTGTTCAGGAATAAACTCTCCGTCACTTCCCCGTAGCAATCAGCCCCTTTGATCTGAGTTTCTTCCTTTCTAATTTCGTAACTAATGGATCTGCTATCTCGTGTACCTCCGCTCGAGCAATGCTCTTAACTTTCGACATGGAAATACGCCATCCACTATACAGGCGTAAATCTACTGTCTCCAGCTTGTCGCGTGCAAGTCTGAAATGCTGAAATCTTTCCGTCCACCCAACCGACTTCCAGTGTGTATTTCAATGTTCTCATATCCCTGAATCTATTTTATTATTTTAAATCATGATGCCTATCGTCTATCTCACCCGAGTACAATATTTATCACTCCCCAGTAAAGTTGAATTAATATAAATAATTTTGAGTTTGTGTGAATACCTCTAAAACTATTTTATCTTAAATTTCTCTTCGACAGCTGACTACTGCAACTATGTACAGAGAGCTGTCATCAATGCCTTGAAATAGAAAGCAGCAAACATTATTACAAAATTAAACATATTAGATTTGATACAACAAGTCAGCACAAGTCGAAAATCTCAGGATAACTTCGATATCACCTGGGATGGATAAGAATGTTCAGCGAAAGCCAGAAGTCCGAGAGTGCGAGTACTGGTCACAAGTCCGCTGATTATATGTCGAAATGTAGGGATCCACAGCAAGGATTTCAGGACGAGTCACGAACGCTGAGAGGCAATGAGATACATGACACGTCAAGCGAATGATCAATTCGAGAAGCTAACTGTTGTTTCACACATTCACGCCAATAATCGCACGACAAAGCCTGACATTTTCTATTAAAACATTAGTGATAATTACTTCTGCTCATTTCAGTTCTATTATAATGAGGGAAATGATCTTAGGAACGAATAGGTTAGAATGTAAACCTATTTATTAGACTACGCTACGGTAACCTTTCCCATGCATTTTAAAATGTTAGAGGATGTTTATTTATTTATTTATTTATTTATTTATTTATTTATTTATTTATTTATTTATTTATTTATTTATTTATTTATTTATTTATTTATTTATTTATTTATTTATTTATTTATTTGGGAAACCAAGAGAGCGAGAAGCCGAATGACAGAGTTCCGCAAAGGAAAAATATATTTACAGTGGAGTAGCACAAGGCAAACTTAAAAAAAAAGTAAGTGGAAGACCAAAGAGGAAAAAACATCTAATGATAAAAATAGAGGAAAAAATGTAAAACGAACAAAATAACAATAGAGGCACAACAATTAAAAACAAAATTTAAAGGCAAAAGAAACAACGAGGAAAATTGAAGACAACGTAAAACGAAGAGAAGAACTTATAGGTAGGCACAGTAAGATAAATACAGATATAACACATAAGTAATGGTATAGTACAGTAAAAATAAATAAATAAATGAATATTACATTATGTACAAAAGAGGAGACAGCAATGAGAAGAGAAAAAAAGGAATATGAAAAAATGAACTAGGTTAAGTTACGGAAGAATCGATTAAAGGAAGCATACGAAGAAAAAACGTCCAAGTTCCTGTCAGAAGATAAAGAGTTGAGGAGGGTTGGTATGCGTATAAATAAAGTTATTTGAACGAGAGAGGGGTGGGAATACGGAATATGAAGAGGCGGATTAGTCCTGGTTTTGCGAGTTGGAACATGTAAGGAAAAGAAGGATGCAGGTTCGGGAGAACGAAATAAACCGTTAACTGCGTTTTACAGGTAAGTAAGATCGGCTGATTTTCTGCGACTAGATAACGGGCGAAGATTTAACTTATCTAGTATCTGATTACTGCTTAAGTTTCGACAATCAGATATTCTGGCTCTAACAATGGCACAGAAGAATGACTGCACACGGTCTATGTGATTCAGATTAGTGGGTGAAGAGGTAGACCAAATAGGAGACGCGAATTCAATAATCGGTAGGATGCAAGATACATAGTAGGCACGGAGGGCATGGACATCGGAGAAGTGACATTGCTCGTGAGGTTATCTTATGTATATGGGGACAAATAACAATTTGCCGTCAAACAACACTCCTAAGTCATTTTGTTCTGTTAGAGTTGGGAACGGGTTACAGAGGAGGGAGTATTTACTGAGAATCGGGGATTTACGAAGCGTGATCGAAATAGAGGAACACTTGGTAGGATTAGGCTTAAGACGCCATGTGGAGCACTATTCAGAGAGTGAGTTAAGCCCACTTATGAGCTTAGTCGGGTATGGGACAGACAATGGTAATATAATCTGTTGTACACGCAGGCACAGAAATGGTGTCCCGGCATAAGCAATCAACACCTCCCCACTTCAGTACTGTAAGGTGAAGGGGTAGTGTTCAAGGCACAATGTGTCTATTGCAATATATTCACCATTGTGCCCATTTCAATCACGAAAGTCTTGTAGCGGACTGTCCACCTGCAGCAGTGCGTTAAGTGAGGATGTGCTTTGTTTATTTCGGGACACCATTTCTGTGCATGCGTGTACTAATGAAATAAACTTACCTTACGAAATTTGATGGTTATCTTCCTTGTATTGAGTTCGACCAGCAGATAGCCCAAAAGGAGACCCAGTAAATAGGGTACGAATCTCGCATGACTTGGGTTGTATAGCAACTTACCGTAATCAGCGCCATCTTTCCTGGAACAAAAAGAAACGTAAGTTCATGAAATACAATAATTGTCAACAACGACATACTTTATGAATGAAATTAATACCTGTTATTTGACCGGTACACTATAATTACTAAGTCCATGTGGATGAGGGACGTAAAAGGCATACATGGCGTGTGCTACCTCTCGCACGGGAAAACCAAGATGATTCCCTAAGAGATGTCAGTTT
The DNA here is from genome assembly GCF_040414725.1 of Anabrus simplex. Classification (NCBI taxonomy): domain Eukaryota; kingdom Metazoa; phylum Arthropoda; class Insecta; order Orthoptera; family Tettigoniidae; genus Anabrus; species Anabrus simplex. The sequence goes on from NC_090267.1 coordinate 41,465,922, forward strand.
GTAGCGTTGATTAAGGACCACGAGCCTTAATTATTCCAGGCGACAAAAATTAGATAAAATTTGGGAGTTCTGGAGATCTGAGCTGACACTTGAAGAGGACAATTCTAGGCTCTTGTCTTTCATCATTCCAATCTAACGATCGTTGGTCAAACCTCGTCCTAACGGTATTAGTTAGGGAGACGAAAGGGGTCGATCGTCAACAAATTCTTTGCACCCTCATGGAGGCCATATGGTTTGACGCTGTAATCATCTGGTTCGAGTCCGGTTGGTGGAAGAATATTTGCTGGTAGGGTAATTACTAATTACGTGCCAAAAGTCTGGATTCAGTTCGAAACATTTCCACTGTCTTCACCTGAAAGGAGGTCATATTGATGGTGATTTGTCCGTGAGATGGAGACGTTAAGTCTTGAGCTGACTCTTTCCTTTCATTCGACAGGAGTAGACAATGTGCCGACACCGGCTTCCACACTCTTCCTATATTGTCATTAGTCCACACCCACATGCGTAGGTAACCCGCGGGCGTCGAATACAAACACCAGCAACAGACGAGCCGAACACTGCAGACACTAAAGATAACTGCTCCTCACGTCCTTTCGTTTTCTTACGCCGGCTCTGCCACTTACCTTTCTCGAAGTATTGGATCCTTTCCATTTTCTCTATTGATTGCACGGAAATGCACACGGACTCTCTATTTGCGAGCGTCGTTTGGTGACCATTGGTCTCCTAGGGAGCATTAGTGCAACTTAGTTGCAATAGCTCTCTTGTCTGACCTTCCTTGGTCAACAACTGTATTAGTTTTCTTACGCCCCAAATATCATTTATTTTGTTGCACTTCATGGCCCTTTCGTTCTATTTGTGTTATCTTCATTTTTGGAAGATTTAGATTGTCTCTGTTATGACATAACAAAGTCTGCAAAATCAGAATACATACATTTGAAGCACTGTGTAACGAAATCGTGGTGTTACATTCAGCCTCATAACTCTACAAATGAAGAAACAATCCGAATGGAAATCTGGAAACTTACACGTCCGTCGAATGAATACAGTGAGGCATGGAACTAAATGCTATGATAGCATTAAATCTCATTCCTGACTGAACAAAAATTGTCAGAATTTCACTAAATTCAAAAGAAATATTAAGAAACTTTTATCGACAAAATTTAATGCTTTTGGATTTAGGCTGTTTAGATGAACTTTTAATCAGGTTTCATTTCGAGCTATATGCTTCGGTTTATATACATTTTTACACACACAATTGTATCCTTGAAAAATATTCCAATTTATAGTTAAATTATTATACATTTTTATCACATCTGTATTGTCAATAATTCATTTTTACTTTAATATTATAGCTGTGTCAGCTTTTCAATGTACTGTCCCAATAAGAGCATTAGCTAATGGGATCTTTGAAACAATAAAATAGAATAAAAATTAATAAAATACTTGATTGGAAATGCGCAAGAAGATAAAGTCGGAATTCAAGAGGACAAATTGGGGCAGATGTTTATTAATAGAAATAGGAATGAGGGTTTGGAACGATTTATCAAGGGAAATGCCAGGTAAATTCCCAAGTTACTAAGTGAACAATTGATATGGAATGTGCTATCTGGAAACAACCTTAAATGGAGATCAGTGGCGATTAAGAATAATTAAAATCTAAGTAAAAGTAATATTTAATCATTCACTCAAGCATTCACACCTAGGTCATCTGACAAGTCATCCTGGTGCATCAAACAAGAATCTTCCCCAATCCACCTTAAATTTCTTATGAAGAGTCTCATATCTAAAATTAGCTATAGTGGGGTAATCCCATAACCTCTACATTGTCAGGAGTTTGCTCATACTTCTAGTGTCCTCCATCAAGGAGGCTAATGTACATTTGTTTAAAATCCCCTGCTAGCTGCTAGGGGACAGCCCTAAATGAAGGTCAGTGGTATTGATTGATCTCTTGAAGTGACGAATTGAGAAGCCAAGAACCACATTCTTCAAGCTCCAGACAGTCCTCAAAGCCAGAGATCTCAAACTGGAGCGCAGAGTTGCCTTTTCAATCGTCATTTACGGAGCAGAATCATAGACAATGACGAAAACTTGAGGTATAGGCATTCAACATGTCGGCCCATACTCCGGATCAGCTTGGTGGATCGGATTTGAACTGATTACGTTCTGTCACGTATGGGAAATTGTGATGATCTTACGTAGAATTTCTTCCAGGGGACAGATGTTTTCATTGTCTTGTCCAGGAACCCACCATCCCTCCACCCCAGAAGTACACTTACTTTTATAACCTAATACATTCGTCATTCTCCATTGCTGAAGTAGCTACTTCAAATAATTCACCTTTCCACCGCTATCCCACATAGAATTGTGTGCTATCTCCCTAACCTAATCGCTGCAATGAGAACAGAGTCCCCTTCGAGAGGCTTTTATCTCTAGCCGCGGCGCATACTGTCTGCACGGGAAGAAAAAATTTGTAATTCACTTATCCACGACTAGCCCACCTAGAAAGCGCTGCTGAAGAAGAAGTATGAAACAGTTCACCTTTCCTCCTCTAGCCTACATACCTGTAGATTGCGGTAAAATGAAATGGCGTATGGCTTTTAGTGCCGGGAGTGTTCGAGGATAAGTTTGGCTCACCAAGTGCAGGTCTTTTGATTTGACTCCCGTAGGCGACCTGCGCGTCGTGATGAGGATGACATGATGATGAAGACGACACATACACCCAGCCCCCGTGTCAGAGAAATTAACCAATGATGGTTAAAATTCCAGACCCTGCCGGGAATCGAACCCAGGACCCCTGGGACCAAAGGTCAGCACGCTAACCATTTAGCCATGGAGCCGGACATAGATTAATGTGCTATCGCCCTAAGGCAATATATATCATAAGGCCGCGGCAAGAAGAAAGGTGTAATTCTCTTTTTCACCTAACTAGAGACGTTGGCAGCCTTGTCAGCCGCCTGACCACGTCCTCCACGAGAAGCAAACAAACGACAGTCATTCCGCGCGTAGATGTTAATGATAAAAGTGGTGACCCGTGGCACTAATGTTTCGGGTACAAGGGATATATTAATGTCGAAAGGGCATCTGGTGACTTTTAAGAGAGGCACCCTGTTTTTCATAGCACATGGCTAGGTTCTGTTCTCCTCAAAAAACAAATATTCAAGCAAACAAAAAGCACCCACATGAACAAATGAGTTGATAGCAGGAACGGCTTCTTTTCTACAAGTGTCGTGTGAAGAGAAAAAAATGTACTTACGCATGTGGCTTAAGTGTAGTGGCCGAGAACTCGTTGACATAAGATACGACGAAGTTAGAAATTATCCCTGCTATGGTCAAAGCTCCTGACAAACACAGTCCTATTTTGGGCCACTTCCACAGGGGAATCAACACCAGAGGAGACACCCAGAAGAGCTGCATATCCACCGCCAGGTACCAGGCCTGGTTTAAACACTGCAACAGAATGGGATTTTTGTGTATAGAGTTATACCATTTAGGACTTCGGATTTTATTGTAACATTCATCACTGCAACAGATTTAGAAAGAAAATTCATTACAGGTGTGTTGCCTTCATTCCTTTCTCTCCTTTCCGGATTTTAAGGGGTATCATCGCTGAAATTTGGAACTTTTACAATTTACCACTTATCATAACCTAAACCGCAGGCATATATTAATAAGAGAGAGCATCACAAAAATTTGAAGTTGAGTACTCAATTTGCTCCAAAGTTATTAACAATTTTTTTATATTTGGCATGGAAAGATATCATTGCGGCGTTTTTAATTAGTTCTTGGGCTATAGATTGGCAGACTTGTCATACATTCTCATATAATTAATAGGAACTATTATTATTATTATTATTATTATTATTATTATTATTATTATTATTATTATTATTATTATTATTATTATTATTATTATGGTGGGCTCAGACGTTTGAGACGCTGGCTTTCTGACCCCGGCTTGGCAGGTTCGGTCCTGGCTCAGTCCGGTGGTATTTGGAGGTGCACAAATACGTCAGCCTGGTGTGGGTAGATTTACTGGCACATTATAGGACTCCTTTGGGACTAAATTTAGGCACCTCGGCGTCTCCAAAAACCGGGATATAACGCCAAATACATTATTATTATTATTGTTATTAAAATCATTATCATTAATATTATTTGCTTTACGTCGCACAGACACAGATAGGTTTCATGGTGACTATGGAATAGGAAAACTGCTAGGAATGGGAAAGAAAAGGCCGTGGCGTTAATTGAGTAAAACCCGAGAATTTTCCTCTTGTGAAAATGGGAATACACCATCTTGAAGGCTGCCGACAGTGGGAATCGAATCTACTCTATCCCAAATGCAAGCTCACAGCTGCGAAACCCTAACCGCAAGGTCACTTTCACGGTTTGCAGTCAGAAAGTCTTCCATTATTCATACAACACGTAAAACACTAGTTTGGTAATCAAAACCGACTTTCAACCTCTTAGGTCGTGTTACGAACATTTAGTACGTGTTGAAGAGATGTTAAGTACAGAACAAAAATGGCCAACCAGACACCAATGGGATCCGAACCCATGAAAGTAACCTTCAACTGATAATAAAATGCAGAAGTACATATAATTCTTATGTATATTGAAAAACTATCTGAAACTGTCAGCTTAATCTAATAAGAACTCTGCTGCAAGGCACATATTATACATGGCAATAATATTTTAAGCTACAAAAATGCAATTGAATATTTTAAGAAACAGACTGATCAGGACTGTGAGTTACTCCCTCAGACATCTATCTCCTTTTATGCATAGCGTAGGCACATTTCAAGCGGAATTAGTGAAATTTTAGTCCGAGATAAGTTTGAATCTAATTTTTTCTGAGAGCGTCAGAGGGAGAGGTGTACCTTACTCTATATAACCCGAACCGCTACACTTTAAATTCTGGATTTAGTGCTTTAAAAATGTCGTTAGGGTAAATCTGATCACGGGATTCGGAAAAGTTGAAAATTGTATTTTATTTTTTCATTCTTTCTTAAAACTCAATATGTTTACTCTCCAGGGTTGGTTTGTCTCTCGGACTCTGGGAGAGTGTCTTGGAGCGTGATAAATTCGGTCGGGGATACAACTGTGGAGAAGGACCAGTACCTCACTCAGGCTGCCTCACCTGCTATGCTGAACAGGGGCCTTGTGGGGAGACGGGAATTTTGGATGGGATAGAGAGGGAAGAGGGAGGGGAGCGGTCGTGCCTTAAGTTAAGTACCATCCCGGCACTTGCCTGGAGGAGAAGAGTAGAAACTTCGAGGATGGCTGAGGTGGGAATCGAACCCGCCTCTACTCAGTTGACCTCCCGAAGCTGAGTGGAACACGTTCCAGGTCTCGTACCACTTTTCAAAGTTCGTGGCAAAGTCGAGAATCGAAGCCGGGCATGCGGCGTTGCCAGCTAATCACAATAACCACAACACCACAGAGGCGGACAAAATTATTTTTTATTGCACAAAAGAAATCGCAATATTTCAGCCACAACGTGTATAGTGGTATACTATTTAGGACTTCGTAATTTATTTAACGTTTATCACTGGAGCATAGGTATGACGATAACATTACAGTGAAGTTGCCTTCGTTCTATCTTCTACTTTTCAAGTTTTTAAACACATAATGTCGTTTACAGATGGCGCGCATGCACAGACATTTCAGAACACGTACAACATTCAAACAAGTATTACCACATATTTAAATTTCCAAGCAAAGTGTCCATTCTTCCTTCTCTGATAAAAAAATAATAGCTCTGTGTGTTAAGTCCCAGCGGTTGCCTATCCGAGTCTGTAAAGAATATGCTCAGTCCTCGTCAGGAAGTTGAAAAGTTTAAGAAATGAGATTACCAGTTGTGAGGTGTCACATGGCCCCGAGGTTCACACAGCTTACACCAAAAATAAGCACCAGGTTATTTCCTCGAGGAGAAGGCAGCTGGCCGTAGAGCTATCTACTCTAACCAATTTAGTCCCGCAGTTACGAATAATCAAAGACTTTACTTCGCACACCTCCATGGGCCTTAGTGGCCTGTACGTGGACGGATTTCATTTTATACAGTAAAATGTGCTCAAAGCGGAACTTGACTAAAGCGGAAACCTGTCCTACGGAATATTTTTCGGAAGCTTACAGCGTTATGATATGCTTTCTTTTGTACAACGTGGAATCTCCTCAACGCGGAAACGGAAACGAAAAATGAAAGGATTCTTTAAAATGTACCTGTTCAATGCGGAAATTATTAGGAAATGATGGAGTCCTACGCGTAATATTTGTGCATTTTTGTTGCTGGTGTGATCCATGTCATTCATTGGACAAACGTTCACACGTGTTTGGAAAGAGTAATGATAAGGATGCCGGAACTAATGAGTGCTTGAAAAAGCATCGGGAACATCAAACTTGTTTCTGGCAAGAATTTACGGCACACCACATCTTGACATCAGTTACAGCCCTTCTAGCAGCGAGAAAGGCCCAGAAGGAGAAGAAGTCGGAAGAAGAAGGACACGAGCAAGAAGATGAAGATCAAGACAAGATCCGAACGCACAAACAGGCACACATTGCTTTTGGGACGTAAAGCAATTTGCCATTACATCTAACTCTTCCGTTCTCCTTGAACTAAAGTACACAGATAAGAAATGCTTTCAGAATGACGAGGAAAGTAGTATAATACAGGGATTCTGCGGCCACCGCCACCTCCGGCTCCCAGTGGCCACCTCCACCTCAGCCAGTGGCCTCTTCCAGTACTGCCAACTTAACCTAACTAGCGCGACAGTACTGCCAACTTAACCTAACTAGCGCGAAATTTGAATTTGTAAACAAAGCCACGTGCTTTTTGACAGCTGTCATCGACAACAACGCATCGCTAACCTCAGTACTGCCATCTTGACGGGCCTAAACCTCAGTAGTGCCAACTTAACCTAACTAGCTCGAGATAAACAAAGCCACGTGCTTTTTGACAACCACGTGCTTTTTGACAGATTTGTAAACAAAGCCACGTGCTTTTTGACAGACAACAACGCATCGCAAACCTCAGTACTGCCATCATGACGGGCCTAAACCTCAGTAGTGCCAACTTAACCTAACTAGCATGAGGTAAACAAAGCCACGTGTTTTTTGACAGCCACGTGCTTTTTGACAGATTTGTAAACAAAGCCACGTGCTTTTTGACAGACAACAACGCATCGCTAACCTCAGTACTGCCATCTTGACGGGAATAAACCTCGGTGGTACCAACTTAACCTAACTAGCGAGAGGTAAACAAAGCCACGTGCTTTTTGACAGCCACATGCTTTTTGACAGCTGCCATCCGCCATCTTTGAGCACCGTGCTGCCCTCTTTCGTCACCTGTCATCGGCAGTGCTGCCATCTTGACGGGTCTAAACCTTAGTGCTACCAACTTAACCTAACTAGCGCGAGGTAAACAAAGCCACGTGTTTTTTTGACAGCCGTCATCCGCCATCTTTAATCCATAGAGCACAGTGCTGCCCTCTTTAGCTACTTACCTTTGAAATGTGGTGGCGGATAATTTGAAAAATGCTTTTTGACAGCAGCCATATTGCATCGCAAACCTCAGTGCTGCCCTCTTTAGCTAGATACCTGTGGTAGCAGAGTGATACCAACTTAACCTAACTAGCGCGAGGTAAACAAAGCCACATGCTTTTTGACAGCCACGTGCTTTTTTGACAGCTGTCATCCGCCATCTTTAAACCACAAAGCACTGTGCTGCCCTCTATATCGCAGTAGCTGCAAAATTCGTCACCTGTCATCGGCAGTGCTGCCATCTTGACGGGTCTAACCCTTAGTGCTACCAACTTAACCTCACTAGCGTGAGATAAACAAAGCCACGTGCAGCTGTCATCCACCATCTTTGAGCATCGTGCTGCCCTCTTTAGCTACTTACCTTTGAAATGTGGTACGTTATCCGCCATCTTGCATCCGAAACCTCAGTGCTGCGCTCTATGTAGTGGCGGCAAATTCCATGTGCTCTTGTTTGGAAACAAAGCCACGTGCAGCTGTCATCCACCATCTTTGAGCATCGTGCTGCCCTCTTTAGCTACTTACCTTTGAAATGTGGTACGTTATCCGCCATCTTGCATCCGAAACCTCAGTGCTGCGCTCTATGTAGTGGCGGCAAATTCCATGTGCTCTTGTTTGGAAACAAAGCCACGTGCAGCTGTCATCCACCATCTTTAATCACCGTGCTGCCCTCTTTAGCTACTTACCTTTGACAGTTGTCATCCGCCATCTTGCATCGCCAACCTCAGTGCCGCACTCTATGTAGTGGCGGCAAATTCCACGTGCTCTTGTTTGGAAACAAATTCACGTGCTTTTTTGACAGCTGTCATCCGCCATCTTTGAGCACCGTGCTGCTATCATGCGGGCAATTTCGTTAGCTGTCATCCGCCATCTTTAATCCAGAGAGAACAGTGCTGCACTCTATGTGGTGGCGGTAAATTCCATGTGCTTTACAAACCTATGTGCTTTTCTGACAGCTGTCATCCGCCATCTTTAATCACCGTGCTGCCATCTATGTGGTGGCGGTAAATTCCACATGCTTTACAAACCTATATGCTTTTCTGACAGCTGTCATCCGCCATCTTTAATCCAGAGAGAACAGTGCTGCCCTCTATGTGGTGGCGGCAAATTCCACGTGCTCTTGTTTGGAAACAAAGCCATGTGCAGCTGTCATCCGCCATCTTTGAGCACCGTGCTGCGAGCAATTTCGTCAGTTGTCATCCGCCATCTTTAATCTACAGAACACCGTGCTGCCCTCTTTATGGCTACTACCTTAAGCACGTAGTAGCGGGCAATTTGAAAAGTTCTGTTAGCTATCAACAGCCATCTTTAATCACCGTGCTGCCATCTTTAGCTAGATACCTTTGAAATGTGGCGGCGGATAATTTGAAAAATGCTTTTTGACATTAGCTATCTTTGAGCACCGTGCTACCCTCTATGTGGTGGCGGCAAATTCTACATGCTTTACAAACCCACGCGCTTTTTTTTTTTTGACAGCCATCTTTAAGCAACAGAGTACAGTGCTGCCCTCTTTGTTGTGGCGGCAAATTCTACGTGCTCTTGTTTGGAAACAAAGCCACATGCTCTTTTTGACGGCTGTCACCCGCCATCTTTAACCAACAGAGCACTATGCTGCGGGCAATTTCGTTAGCTGTCATCCGACATCTTTAATCAACAGAGCACCGTGCTGGCCTCATGCGGGGTAATTTCGTTAGCTGCCATCCGCCATCTTTAAACACCGTGCTGCCCTCTTTATGACTACTACCTTAAGCACGTAGTAGCGGGCAATTTCGTTAGCTGTCATCCGCTATCTTTGAGCACCGTGCTGCTCTCTGTAGTAGCGGGTAATTTGAAAAGTTCTGTTAGCTGTCATCCGCCATCTTTGAGCACCGTGCTGCCATCTATGTGGTGGCGGCAAATTCCACATGCTTTACAAACTCACGCGCAGCTGTCATCCACCATCTTACATCGCAAACCTCAGTGCTACACTCTATGTGGTAGCGGATAATTTTAAAAAGAAAAATTCTACAGCAGCCATCTCTCGACGCTAATTGCACAAGATGGTAGCTATACATGACTCCTTAAAGGTGCTCATGCAAGATGATCGCTATACATAGACGCCCTTGGGATGCTTGCGCAAGATGGCGGTTATACAAGGCTCCTTATGAGGGATGCTTGCGCGAGATGGTGGTTGCTCTTATGAGGCGGCTCAAGGATCCATGGCTAGAGACGCCCTAAGGATGCTTGCGCAAGATGGCGGATGCAAGATGGCGGCTATACATAGCTCCTTATGAGACAGCCAGTACAACATGTGATCAGAACATTGATTGATGTGTTCAGAACATAAAATAAGTAGAATCGAACACTGTACTCGATACAACATGTGATTAAAACATGGTGTGGTGTGTTCAGCCCACTAATCGAACGCTGTATTAGGGGATACCTTTGTTTAGATTGAAACATAACAAGACTAGAATTGAACACTGCACATTGATTGATGTGTTCAGAACACAAAATAAGTAGAATCGAACACTGTACTCGATGTCGTTAACTTCAACATGTGATTAAAACATTGGCTGGTGTGTTCAGAACACTACATAAGTAGAATCGAACGCTGTATTAGGGGATACCTTTGTTTAGATTGAAACATAACAAGACTAGAATTGAACACTGCACTCGATGTCGGAAGATCAGATTGAAAACATAACAAGACTAGAATTGAACACTGTACATTGATTGATGTGTTCAGAACACAAAATAAGTAGAATCGAACACTGTACTCGATGTCGTTAACTTCAACATGTGATTAAAACATTGTCTGGTGTGTTCAGAACACTACATAAGTAGAATCGAACGCTGTACTCGATGTCGTTACATGTGACCCGATACAACATGTTAGGGGATACCTTTATCCTAAGAACCGAACACTGTACAACATGTTAGGGGATACCTTTGTTTAGATTGAAACTAACAAGACTAGAATCGAACACTGCACTCGATGTCGTTACATGTGATCCGATACAACATGTTAGGGGATACCTTTGTTTAGATTGAAACATAGCAAGCCTAGAATCGAACATTGTTTGATGTGTTCAGTACAACTTCAATGATTAACATACACACTGTGCACATATCGCATAGCTAAAAACACACTGTGCACATATCGCAACACTTCAAATGATTTGCTTAGTACGAAAATAAAAATAAAAATCTATACCGCGTAGCTAACTCGTTCATCACACTTCTAAGACGCTTAGTAATTGTGAATACACTCATACGAAAATCAAGAAAGCACACTGCGTAGCCAACTCGCTCGGCACGAAAAAAATCTATACCGCGTAGCTAACTCGTTCATCACACTGCTAAGACGCTTAGTAATTGTGAATACACTCATACGAAAATCAAGAAAGCACACTGCGTAGCCAACTCGCTCGGCTCACTCGCTTAGTAATTGCAACACACACGGATAAGAATGTTCCGAGATACTTACATGTTTTTTAAGGGGGGTGAAAGATCATAAATTATATGTACACACATGTTGTCTCCTCCAAGTTGTAAGATGAAATAGACGCAGTACTGCGAGTTTCCACTCTAGCTGGCGAACGGAAGTAGCATGATATCTCAGCAAAAAATAAAAATACGCGTGAGCTTGCAAGTCAGACACAATGATGGATACCGCGATTCAAATCCTGGTAACTTATGCCGTCGGGAAGGGCATCCGGCTAGATCATGTAATGATGATCGCACAGGTCCCACGCCTAGCATTTACAGCTTCCAGTTCGAACCCGCTATCATCCGAAGTAGCGAGAATGATTGAAGAGTGTTTTAGTGTGATTCATTTGTTGGATGGAGGCGGTAAGCTGCCTTCTTCGGTAGGAGTAGGCTATGTCGGGATATCGATTTAAAATCCTAGTCAGGAAGGGCAGCCGGTCGTAAAACTATGGTGTGAGGCGGGGTGTGCAAAAAAGCTAGCAATAAGTAAGGGCTGTTGATGGGGACGTTAAACCTTGTGCAGACTCCTTCGAAAATTATTTTTTGAGTACAAGTGTGTTGATGCTGATTCATTTGTCGGATGGAGGCAATAAGCCTTGTGCAGGCTTCTTCAGTGGAGTAGGCTATGTATCGGTACCGGGATATCTAGTTATAAAACCCGCTACAACAAATTTATCGCGTATACTGCGATTTAAAATCCTAGTCAGGAAGGGCAGCCGGTCGTATAAAACTATGGTGTGAGGCGGGGTGTGCAAAAAAGCCAGCATTAAGTAAGGGCTGTCGATAGGAGGCGTTAAACCATGTGCAAGCTCCTTCACCAGGAGAAGCCTACATGCCGGTACCGTGCAGGTTCTTTCGATAGGAGTAGGCACTGTGTGTGTTTTAACCTCTCCGTACAATCATGATAGTTTACGTTAGGAACTTACATAGGCTAAATGCTACACATTCCGTGGCAGAGCCGGGAATCGAACTCGGTCGAAAATTATTTTTTGAGTACAAGAGTGTTGATGCTGATTCATTTGTCGGATGGAGGCAATAAGCCTTGTGCAGGCTTCTTCAGTAGAGTAGGCTATGTATCGGTACCGGGATATCTAGTTATAAAACCCGCTACAACAAATTTATCGCGTATACTGCGATTTAAAATCCTAGTCAGGAAGGGCAGCCGGTCGTATAAAACTATGGTGTGAGGCGGGGTGTGCAAAAAAGCCAGCATTAAGTAAGGGCTGTTGATAGGAGGCGTTAAACCATGTGCAAGCTCCTTCACCAGGAGAAGCCTACATGCCGGTACCGTGCAGGTTCTTTCGATAGGAGTAGGCACTGTGTGTGTTTTAACCTCTCCGTACAATCATGATAGTTTACGTTAGGAACTTACATAGGCTAAATGCTACACATTCCGTGTAAGAGGTTAGATACTACCAGTTTTGCGTTAGGAAGGGCAACTCAACAAATTCTTGCGATTTAAAATCCTAGTCAGGAAGGGCAGCCGGTCGTATAAAACTATGGTGTGAGGCGGGGTGTGCAAAAAAGCCAGCATTAAGTAAGGGCTGTTGATAGGAGGCGTTAAACTATGTGCAGGCTCCTTCACCAGGAGAAGCCTACATGCCGGTACCGTGCTGGTTCTTTCGATAGGAGTAGGCACTGTGTGTGTTTTAACCTCTCCGTACAATCATGATATTTTACGTTAGGAACTTACATAGGCTAAATGCTACACATTCCGTGGCAGAGCCGGGAATCGAACTCGGACCTCCGGGGGTAGCAGCTAATCACACCACAGAGGAGGACAATTTCAGAATATTTTACAACCTTAATTGGTACTGTGTTTTAAGAGCTTACACTCAGCTAAGAAGACGTTCGCGAGTTACAAGTCGCTTATCAGTGTCCTCGCTCAAGGTTGAGCCGGAAGATACGTGTACAATTTCAGCTAACACACGCATTCCGCTGCTCGCTCAGAATGACTGTGCCGATACTTCAAGGACTGTAGAACAAACCTATAGCCTACAGTATGCATGCCTCTCACCCGGTAGTCTCGGGTTCGATTCTCTTGGGAATAAAATGTGTTTAAATCGCATGAATTTGTTGAGTTGTCCTTCCTAACGTAAAACTAGCAGTATCTAACCTCATACACTATAGTTTTTTAACCGGTTGCCCTTCCTGACAACTCGGATTAAGAATCTGTTTTGTTTTAAGACTAGTTGTCCTTCCTGACGCAAAACTGGTAGTATCTAAGCTCTTACATCATACGCTATTGTTGTTAACCGGCTGCCCTTCCTGACGTCAAAGAACTCGGATTAAGAATCTGTCGAGAATCGGGGGGTTTTTCAGCTAGATGCTCTTCTTAGATTTTAAATCACGAACTATTGTTTTACTGCCGGATGCCCTTCCCGACTAAGATTTTAAATCGCAAGAATTTTGTTTTAAGACTCAAGTCTTGTTATGTTTCTTTCGTAATCTGCAAGTCTAAACATGCATATCACTGCACACTCATGCCTTCGCGATGCGTGTTCGATAATTGTTGTTAACCGGCTGCCCTTCCTGACGTCAAAGAACTCGGATTAAGAATCTGTCGAGAATCGGGGGGTTTTTCAGCTAGATGCTCTTCTTAGATTTTAAATCACGAACTATTGTTTTACTGCCGGATGCCCTTCCCGACTAAGATTTTAAATCGCAAGAATTTTGTTTTAAGACTCAAGTCTTGTTATGTTTCTTTCGTAATCTGCAAGTCTAAACATGCATATCGCTGCACACTCCTGCCTTCGCGATGCGTGTTCGATAATTGTTGTTAACCGGCTGCCCTTCCTGACGTCAAAGAACTCGGATTAAGAATCTGTCGAGAATCGGGGGTTTTTCAGCTAGATGCTCTTCTTAGATTTTAAATCACGAACTATTGTTTTACTGCCGGATGCCCTTCCCGACTAAGATTTTAAATCGCAAGAATTTTGTTTTAAGACTCAAGTCTTGTTATGTTTCTTTCGTAATCTGCAAGTCTAAACATGCATATCACTGCACACTCCTGCCTTCGCGATGCGTGTTCGATAATTGTTGTTAACCGGCTGCCCTTCCTGACGTCAAAGAACTCGGATTAAGAATCTGTCGAGAATCGGGGGGTTTTTCAGCTAGATGCTCTTCTTAGATTTTAAATCACGAACTATTGTTTTACTGCCGGATGCCCTTCCCGACTAAGAATTTAAATCGCAAGAATTTTGTTTTAAGACTCAAGTCTTGTTATGTTTCTTTCGTAATCTGCAAGTATAAACATGCATATCGCTGCACACTCCTGCCTTCGCGATGCGTGTTCGATAATTGTTGTTAACCGGCTGCCCTTCCTGACGTCAAAGAACTCGGATTAAGAATCTGTCGAGAATCGGGGGGTTTTTCAGCTAGATGCTCTTCTTAGATTTTAAATCACGAACTATTGTTTTACTGCCGGATGCCCTTCCCGACTAAGATTTTAAATCGCAAGAATTTTGTTTTAAGACTCAAGTCTTGTTATGTTTCTTTCGTAATCTGCAAGTCTAAACATGCATATCGCTGCACACTCCTGCCTTCGCGATGCGTGTTCGATAATTGTTGTTAACCGGCTGCCCTTCCTGACGTCAAAGAACTCGGATTAAGAATCTGTCGAGAATCGGGGATTTACAGCTAGATGCTCACCGGATGCCCTTCCCGACGGCATAAGTTACCAGGATTTGAATCGCGGTATCCATCATTGTGTCTGACTTGCAAGCTCACGCGTATTTTTATTTTTTGCTGAGATATCATGCTACTTCCGTTCGCCAGCTAGAGTGGAAACTCGCAGTACTGCGTCTATTTCATCTTACAACTTGGAGGAGACAACATGTGTGTACATATAATTTATGATCTTTCACCCCCCTTAAAAAACATGTAAGTATCTCGGAACATTCTTATCCGTGTGTGTTGCAATTACTAAGCGAGTGAGCCGAGCGAGTTGGCTACGCAGTGTGCTTTCTTGATTTTCGTATGAGTGTATTCACAATTACTAAGCGTCTTAGCAGTGTGATGAACGAGTTAGCTACGCGGTATAGATTTTTTTCGTGCCGAGCGAGTTGGCTACGCAGTGTGCTTTCTTGATTTTCGTATGAGTGTATTCACAATTACTAAGCGTCTTAGCAGTGTGATGAACGAGTTAGCTACGCGGTATAGATTTTTTATTTTTATTTTCGTACTAAGCAAATCATTTGAAGTGTTGCGATATGTGCACAGTGTGTTTTTAGCTATGCGATATGTGCACAGTGTGTATGTTAATCATTGAAGTTGTACTGAACACATCAAACAATGTTCGATTCTAGGCTTGCTATGTTTCAATCTAAACAAAGGTATCCCCTAACATGTTGTATCGGATCACATGTAACGACATCGAGTGCAGTGTTCGATTCTAGTCTTGTTCCTGACGTCAAAGAACTCGGATTAAAAATCTGTCGAGAATCGGGGGGTTCTTCAGCTAGATGCTCTTCTTAGATTTTAAATCACGAACTATTGTTTTACTGCCGGATGCCCTTCCCGACTAAGATTTTAAATCGCAAGAATTTGTTTTAAGACTCAAGTCTTGTTATGTTTCCTTCGTAATCTGCAAGTCTAAACATGCATATCGCTGCACACTCCTACCTTCGCGATGCGTGTTTGATAATTGTTGTTAACCGGCTGCCCTTCCTGACGTCAAAGAACTCGGATTAAGAATCTATCGAGAATCGGGGAATTACAGCTAGATGCTCACCGGATGCCCTTCCCGACGGCATAAGTTACCAGGATTTGAATCGCGGTATCCATCATTGTGTCTGACTTGCAAGCTCACGCGTATTTTTATTTTTTGCTGAGATATCATGCTACTTCCGTTCGCCAGCTAGAGTGGAAACTCGCAGTACTGCGTCTATTTCATCTTACAACTTGGAGGAGACAACATGTGTGTACATATAATTTATGATCTTTCACCCCCCTTAAAAAACATGTAAGTATCTCGGAACATTCTTATCCGTGTGTGTTGCAATTACTAAGCGAGTGAGCCGAGCGAGTTGGCTACGCAGTGTGCTTTCTTGATTTTCGTATGAGTGTATTCACAATTACTAAGCGTCTTAGCAGTGTGATGAACGAGTTAGCTACGTGGTATAGATTTTTTTCGTGCCGAGCGAGTTGGCTACGCAGTGTGCTTTCTTGATTTTCGTATGAGTGTATTCACAATTACTAAGCGTCTTAGCAGTGTGATGAACGAGTTAGCTACGCGGTATAGATTTTATTTTTTATTTTCGTACTAAGCAAATCATTTGAAGTGTTGCGATATGTGCACAGTGTGTTTTTAGCTATGCGATATGTGCACAGTGTGTATGTTAATCATTGAAGTTGTACTGAACACATCAAACAATGTTCGATTCTAGGCTTGCTATGTTTCAATCTAAACAAAGGTATCCCCTAACATGTTGTATCGGATCACATGTAACGACATCGAGTGCAGTGTTCGATTCTAGTCTTGTTAGTTTCAATCTAAACAAAGGTATCCCCTAACATGTTGTAAAGTGTTCGGTTCTTAGGATAAAGGTATCCCCTAACATGTTGTATCGGGTCACATGTAACGACATCGAGTACAGCGTTCGATTCTACTTATGTAGTGTTCTGAACACACCAGACAATGTTTTAATCACATGTTGAAGTTAACGACATCGAGTACAGTGTTCGATTCTACTTATTTTGTGTTCTGAACACATCAATCAATGTACAGTGTTCAATTCTAGTCTTGTTATGTTTTCAATCTGATCTTCCGACATCGAGTGCAGTGTTCAATTCTAGTCTTGTTATGTTTCAATCTAAACAAAGGTATCCCCTAATACAGCGTTCGATTCTACTTATGTAGTGTTCTGAACACACCAGCCAATGTTTTAATCACATGTTGAAGTTAACGACATCGAGTACAGTGTTCGATTCTACTTATTTTGTGTTCTGAACACATCAATCAATGTGCAGTGTTCAATTCTAGTCTTGTTATGTTTCAATCTAAACAAAGGTATCCCCTAATACAGCGTTCGATTAGTGTGCTGAACACACCACACCATGTTTTAATCACATGTTGTATCGAGTACAGTGTTCGATTCTACTTATTTTATGTTCTGAACACATCAATCAATGTTCTGATCACATGTTGTACTGGCTGTCTCATAAGGAGCTATGTATAGCCGCCATCTTGCATCCGCCATCTTGCGCAAGCATCCTTAGGGCGTCTCTAGCCATGGATCCTTGAGCCGCCTCATAAGAGCAACCACCATCTCGCGCAAGCATCCCTCATAAGGAGCCTTGTATAACCGCCATCTTGCGCAAGCATCCCAAGGGCGTCTATGTATAGCGATCATCTTGCATGAGCACCTTTAAGGAGTCATGTATAGCTACCATCTTGTGCAATTAGCGTCGAGAGATGGCTGCTGTAGAATTTTTCTTTTTAAAATTATCCGCTACCACATAGAGTGTAGCACTGAGGTTTGCGATGTAAGATGGTGGATGACAGCTGCGCGTGAGTTTGTAAAGCATGTGGAATTTGCCGCCACCACATAGATGGCAGCACGGTGCTCAAAGATGGCGGATGACAGCTAACAGAACTTTTCAAATTACCCGCTACTACAGAGAGCAGCACGGTGCTCAAAGATAGCGGATGACAGCTAACGAAATTGCCCGCTACTACGTGCTTAAGGTAGTAGTCATAAAGAGGGCAGCACGGTGTTTAAAGATGGCGGATGGCAGCTAACGAAATTACCCCGCATGAGGCCAGCACGGTGCTCTGTTGATTAAAGATGTCGGATGACAGCTAACGAAATTGCCCGCAGCATAGTGCTCTGTTGGTTAAAGATGGCGGGTGACAGCCGTCAAAAAGAGCATGTGGCTTTGTTTCCAAACAAGAGCACGTAGAATTTGCCGCCACAACAAAGAGGGCAGCACTGTACTCTGTTGCTTAAAGATGGCTGTCAAAAAAAAAAAAAGCGCGTGGGTTTGTAAAGCATGTAGAATTTGCCGCCACCACATAGAGGGTAGCACGGTGCTCAAAGATAGCTGCTGTCAAAAAGCATTTTTCAAATTATCCGCCGCCACATTTCAAAGGTATCTAGCTAAAGATGGCAGCACGGTGATTAAAGATGGCTGTTGATAGCTAACAGAACTTTTCAAATTGCCCGCTACTACGTGCTTAAGGTAGTAGCCATAAAGAGGGCAGCACGGTGTTCTGTAGATTAAAGATGGCGGATGACAACTGACGAAATTGCTCGCAGCACGGTGCTCAAAGATGGCGGATGACAGCTGCACATGGCTTTGTTTCCAAACAAGAGCACGTGGAATTTGCCGCCACCACATAGAGGGCAGCACTGTTCTCTCTGGATTAAAGATGGCGGATGACAGCTGTCAGAAAAGCATATAGGTTTGTAAAGCATGTGGAATTTACCGCCACCACATAGATGGCAGCACGGTGATTAAAGATGGCGGATGACAGCTGTCAGAAAAGCACATAGGTTTGTAAAGCACATGGAATTTACCGCCACCACATAGAGTGCAGCACTGTTCTCTCTGGATTAAAGATGGCGGATGACAGCTAACGAAATTGCCCGCATGATAGCAGCACGGTGCTCAAAGATGGCGGATGACAGCTGTCAAAAAAGCACGTGAATTTGTTTCCAAACAAGAGCACGTGGAATTTGCCGCCACTACATAGAGTGCGGCACTGAGGTTGGCGATGCAAGATGGCGGATGACAACTGTCAAAGGTAAGTAGCTAAAGAGGGCAGCACGGTGATTAAAGATGGTGGATGACAGCTGCACGTGGCTTTGTTTCCAAACAAGAGCACATGGAATTTGCCGCCACTACATAGAGCGCAGCACTGAGGTTTCGGATGCAAGATGGCGGATAACGTACCACATTTCAAAGGTAAGTAGCTAAAGAGGGCAGCACGATGCTCAAAGATGGTGGATGACAGCTGCACGTGGCTTTGTTTCCAAACAAGAGCACATGGAATTTGCCGCCACTACATAGAGCGCAGCACTGAGGTTTCGGATGCAAGATGGCGGATAACGTACCACATTTCAAAGGTAAATAGCTAAAGAGGGCAGCACGATGCTCAAAGATGGTGGATGACAGCTGCACGTGGCTTTGTTTATCTCACGCTAGTGAGGTTAAGTTGGTAGCACTAAGGTTTAGACCCGTCAAGATGGCAGCACTGCCGATGACAGGTGACGAATTTTGCAGCTACTGCGATATAGAGGGCAGCACAGTGCTTTGTGGTTTAAAGATGGCGGATGACAGCTGTCAAAAAAGCACGTGGCTGTCAAAAAGCACGTGGCTTTGTTTACCTCGCGCTAGTTAGGTTAAGTTGGTATCACTCTGCTACCACAGGTATCTAGCTAAAGAGGGCAGCACTGAGGTTTGCGATGCAATATGGCTGCTGTCAAAAAGCATTTTTCAAATTATCCGCCACCACATTTCAAAGGTAAGTAGCTAAAGAGGGCAGCACTGTGCTCTATGGATTAAAGATGGCGGATGACGGCTGTCAAAAAACACGTGGCTTTGTTTACCTCGCGCTAGTTAGGTTAAGTTGGTAGCACTAAGGTTTAGACCCGTCAAGATGGCAGCACTGCCGATGACAGGTGACGAAAGAGGGCAGCACGGTGCTCAAAGATGGCGGATGGCAGCTGTCAAAAAGCATGTGGCTGTCAAAAAGCACGTGGCTTTGTTTACAAATCTGTCAAAAAGCACGTGGTTGTCAAAAAGCACGTGGCTTTGTTTATCTCGAGCTAGTTAGGTTAAGTTGGCACTACTGAGGTTTAGGCCCGTCAAGATGGCAGTACTGAGGTTAGCGATGCGTTGTTGTCGATGACAGCTGTCAAAAAGCACGTGGCTTTGTTTACAAATTCAAATTTCGCGCTAGTTAGGTTAAGTTGGCAGTACTGTCGCGCTAGTTAGGTTAAGTTGGCAGTACTGGAAGAGGCCACTGGCTGAGGTGGAGGTGGCCACTGGGAGCCGGAGGTGGCGGTGGCCGCAGAATCCCTGTATTATACTACTGAGGAAAAACGTTTCTTTGTTTGATCCGTGGAAGAAAGCTTACTGTTCTGAAGTACTGTATACATTTTGGCTATGGAAATGAGTTTAAAGAACGAATATCCAGTGTTTTGAAATATAATATGGTGTTATGGTAGCGCATCAATAATAATAATTAACAAATGAGTGTACAACAATACTATATGCATTAATCTGGACAGCCGAGAGACATGCGTAGGCAGATACAGTGAAGCTTTAAATAATTATTAAAATTACTGTTAACCGTTTTAAGGCAAAAGGAAACAACGATGTTTTGTGTAATGCGGAAAACTCTTTTGGTCCCTTTAAATTCTGCTTGGAGCAATCTTTACTGCACAGTGTACACTTATATATTCTACATTATCTCGGAAACGATACCGACGTGATGGTATCGTATTTTTGTTCAACTTCAAATACTCCTGGACTGTGCCAGGATGGAAGTAACATCTAATCCTGAGAAGGCTAATACTCCTCCATCTGAAATCAGGGCAATTGAAATATAATTTCTCGTGAGCGTTTAATTCTATCTTCAAGAATATCGTTATCAGCAACTTGATTCACTTCCACTTAGGTCGACTACCTACTTCTCTGGGAGAATACACTCGAATCCCACCGTCAACAGTCCTGAACATGATGTTCCGTGGTTTTCCATTTTCACACCATGCTGTACCTTAATTGATGCCACGACCAGTAGCGGCGATTAGGTTGGGGGAAGGGCAGTCACTCCCCACCCCCACTTTGTGCAGAACAAAATTTTTATTCCATTTTAGCCACTTGACTATTTTTAAGTGTCGACACACTGAAGAACCTAAGAGTTATTTAAAAATTCGCCTGGCACTTGAAATTATATAAAAGCAGTTTGTACAATGCCTATTGCTTTTTCAGGTAATACCTTCCTTTAATTTCTCTAATTATTAAGACAAATGTCTTTTGTTGCTGCTAACCGGTTCATAAAGCGCAGGTATAATTCACCATCTATCCGCTCGTATTCGTCATTCTGGCAGTCTCGGCCAGTAAATGTGTCTGTGTAGTTCTATCTAGTGTCAATAACTTCGTTAGTGTGTAGTCAAATATTAAATACCATTTTAATTGTATAATCACACCCAACTTCTATTTAATTCTAGTACATGTTTAATTATTGTCACAGCCTCCTTGGCTCAGCGCGCTGGGCTCTCACCGCTGGGTACCATTGCTCAAACCCCGGTCATTCAATGTGAGATTTGTGCTGGGCAAAGCAGAGGCAGGGCTGGATTTTCTCTGGGTACTCCGGTTTTCCTGGTCATACATCATTCCAGCAACACTCTCCAATATCATTTCATTTTGTCTCTCATTCGTTAATCATTGACCCAGGGGAGTGCAACAGGCTTCGGCAGCAGGCACAATTCCTGTCCTCGCCGCTAGATAGGGGCTTCATTCATTCCATTCCTGACCCTGTCGAATGACTGGAAAACAGGCTGCGGATTTTTATTTTCATTTTCAAATGTCCTTTTACGTCTCGATCTAAATTCGCTCAGAGAGCTTTAAAAAGGCTTACCATTTTGTAGCTATATATTTTTCGATGTCTATGCTCTACACCCCGCCCCCCTACTCTGCTCTAACCCTTAAAACCCGGTACGTTTTGCTGTCTATAAGTTCTAACTCCCAATCGCCGCTACTGGCCACGACCACTTCCTTCCCAATCCTAGGCCTTTCTCATCCTTACGTTCAATGTGTCAGTCCAACGTTAAACTACTGGTGAAAAAATAAATAATTAATACACTTCCTACGTACAAGACATAATCCACCTGTTCCAGTTTCGTATCACGTGAAGGACATACAGTCCTCTTAGGTTTCTTCCGAGCTGACACTTCTTATTCTCTAAAATGGCAATTTCCGAATTTTGATGTTGTTGTTAAGAAGGAAGTCTATGTTTACTTACTCAATGTAACTTCACGGCTTTGCAGACTATCGAAAACATTATTTATGAGCAATTTCAGGATTTTGACGATCTAAGACTTTAAAAATTATCCATAAAATGACGGAAAATTCCAGTAAAATGATCCACAAACTTTTCAAAATGACATCAATTTTTAATTAAAATTTACAATCGATTCACTAATCGAGTTGGTAGGCTTGTATTTATGTCATAGGCATTATAAAAAGCTTTTCGTCTTCTATTGAGTCAAGAAAACAAAGTGAAACTTTTAAGATTCGCAGAGAAATTTGCACCGCATCTTCAGAAGAAAATATCGACTGTTCGTGAGGGTGACTTCTCCAATTAGAGGTGCCTCTCCTGGGATGCAAACTTTTTCAACAAGTAAGAGGTGAACATATTTTCTTGAGTCTCCAGATTGACAAAGCGTTTTGAAGATTCTCAAGTCTCTGTATTCATCCTCAGTCGTAATTGTGGCAATATCCAATACCACACGCGTGAATGGTTCAAAATCCTCAAACATGTAAGAAAAGTACTCAAAAATTATAAGACACACTAATAAATTCCATAAAATGACCAAATAATGACGTACAACTTTATAAAATTACTTAAAAATACACAGTCGCAAGAAGTGACAAAAATGACCTAATAAATTAACATTTCTACAACATAGGAACTATGATGAGGATTTCTGTTGTGAACCAATAAAAAGATGACATGACAACAAAATCCTAGCCCAGGTTATGACATATAAATCACTATAACACACCTGTACAAATATACACGCTATTAAACAATGAATGGAATATTTCGTTCTAAAAGAATGTCCTCAAATTTAATCAAATCGCTTTGAAATTTGATCAACATCCCAGCGAGAAACTATTTATTGGTAAATATGCGTTTAAGAGAGGTAACTTCTTTATCCAACCCAGCCCATTGTCAACCACGTCACCAGCCTCTGCTAAGTGAGGGACTAGGATTCCGAGGAAGGAGATCTCTTGCAGAAGGAGGACAGTTCTTTTCTGCTTTTTCGTAGACAACCCACTAAAACTGAAAGATAATTTGTGACAGTTCTTAGAGGGAGGTCCGTTTACTGCCTGCCCGGGTGAGTAGAATGGAGTTGGTAGTATGGTTGCCATGGAGATAAGCCTGCTGGCCGGCTCGTGTTGCTTGGAGTTGTCAAACCTCTCACTTCTGAGTTGTGTACTACAAAACACAGTGGTCTGAACGAACGAACGAGTGACCCGGAAGTGACGGGGAGGAGAAAGGAATGCAGAAATGTGGCAACACCGTGCAATACAATCTACCAAATGCTTCTTTTTATATTACAGTTATAAACTAAACCACTGGTGATTCACTCTTCAAATTATCACCTTGTGGACCATTATGTTCTTTCTAGGGGTGGCAGATTAAAGCCTTCAATTATCCGTAACCTGGACACTTAAAGTGAGACGCCAGTTCAATTACCTGCAGTCTTTGCTGCGAGGAATGACATGGTACTCATTTTTGACGCAGGCTGAGTGAACCTCAGGGCCGTATATCTCTGCAAGTGTGGAGGTCTCGTTACTAAATTGTTCGACTTACTGACAGGGATTCTCCTGTGTCCGTGGGCGGTAGAATGCACTCTGTCTGTCGTAAAAGGTGATTAAAAGGGGACCCAGGAGCTTTCACGTTAGGAGCGTGTGCCGACAGCCACGGGTGTCCAGCTTTGTCAGGCATTACTCCCACATACTTGTGTCAGGGTGCTCACCGTCATCTTTCCTGCCCGACGTCACTTGATCCACTCTTGTTCTTTTCCGTCCCCGATGGTGTTGGGTTTGCGAGGCCAAACGAGCTTATGTGGCCTTCCATTTCTTTTGCCGATACCTTCATTCTTCACAGCTTTGCACTATCCTTCTGAGTAGCGTTATTAGAGAACGGTTGCCCAGTTGGCATGGAAACCTGGACGGATCCACTGCGGTTGTCACGGAGATAAGCCTGCCCTCGTTTGTTACCAAACCTCTCACTTCCGAATTACGTACAACTTGTACTTCCCCTTAAGATTCTTCCCCCAGTTAGTGGTTATCCGCGACTTGGGCACTTTTAAATTCAGCTCAAACATTAATTCCCTCATGCAATCATTCATCATTCATCCATTCACACTGGAGCGTTCTCGCCTTATCTGCTGGGGCTCCGTAGATATAAGCTGAGGGCATCCAGTTCATCCAATCATCCAATCACTCATTTAATTATAGAATTTGAGAGAGGAGTGTTTATTCATTCATTCATGCATGCATGTATGAGAAGCTCATCCTAGTGATGGGATAATCGAATAAACTCCATAATCGAATAAATAATCGAATAAAGTAATCCAATGAGTTTCAGATATCATTCAGTTGTAGTGATGGCATAATTGAACATTTTTAATATTCGAATAACTACCATCCAATTGTGTAGTTAATCGAATAAAATAATCAAATGAGTTTCAAATCTGCATTCAGTTGTATCGCATAGAATATTCGGATGCGTCATGAAACAATTTTTCCGTTTAAGTGTGTCGAATGGATAATCGATCGAAGTAAGCGAATACATGAACTCTTATCGAAAAAAACACGTCTTTTTCCAAACGTATGCACAAATATTGAAATTAAATGAGTGAATAAACTGTCTTAACACCGCTTTTCATTCGATTATTTCAAAAGCATTCATTATTCTATTGTTTTATTCGAATGCAGTTTCGAATGAATAATCGAAGAAAATTATCGAAGGGAAAAATCACTATTTGTTTGCCTCGTTGTGATTCGAATGGAGTTTAGGATGGATAATAAGAAACAATCCAAAAAATCGAATGGAAAAAAATGTGCACTATTCGATTAACACATTCATTCGAAAATATTATCAGATGGAAACAAATATTCAAAATTCAACTGCCTCATTCATTTGAATGAATAATCGAAAAAATAGAAAGGGAATTATAATCGACTATTGGAATAAAATGAAATAATGGAATAGGCATTTATTTTGTATTGCACCCCTATCCCGAATCGATATAGAATGGGTGATCATTTTAATCGATGTCTAGTTCCAAACATAGCCAGTGCAGCGAATTTCACTCCAAATTCGGCTTTTGTAACTCAAATAAATGTTGGGACGGAAGTCTTAACACTAGTAGGCAGCTTTAAGGCACGTAGCAGGAAGTTCTCAAATGGACAGCACTTGTTGAGATCCCTCAAATAAAACTGAGATGCTGACAGTCTACCA
Organism: Anabrus simplex; assembly: GCF_040414725.1. NCBI lineage: Eukaryota > Metazoa > Arthropoda > Insecta > Orthoptera > Tettigoniidae > Anabrus > Anabrus simplex. The sequence continues at coordinate 41,491,135 of NC_090267.1, forward strand.
TTTCTGTCATTATGTTCTCACGGAATACCGGATGTCGAGAACAATATAGACACTCCCAGTCGCTTGATAAAGGAAAAGCAGAAGACAAGGAAAGAAAATATGTAATAAGGGATGGAGCGATACCTGACACCCTTTTTCACGTGATGTTTCGTCCAAGCGGAACAACGTCAAAAACCCCGCAGGCAAAGTTAAGCCAATAAAAACGCTCAAATTTACTATTTTGAAATCAGCGCCTGAGATAACTCAGTATATTTTAGATGCGCGGATAAAGTTGAAGAAGAAACAGTGTGCTCCAGACAGCAGGAATAAATGTCATATTTTCTGTCCAATTTATGTTATTAATCATAAGTTTTATAATCATATTTGAGAAAGTGAATGGCAGTAACGCAGAATGCCTCGCTGTGAACCACGTGTTACCGAAATACACCAACCTACAGTGCATTCCCAAGAAAAAGTAGTGATACCCAAGCCGGTCAATTATTATTATTATTATTATTAGGTTCGTTACGACCCCTGAGGATCACGAGTGACTTGTTCGGTACGTCTTCTTTCTTCCCAATACCTCTTCATTCTCTCACTCCTCCTCTTTCTCTCGGCTTCCGTGATCTGAATCTGGATCCTGGTGTCTGTCCATCTGTGACCTTCCACGAGCTTTTTGTATTTAGACCTATCCTGTACTGTCATCAGTGGATATTTTGCCTTTATGCCAATAGTCTCCCAATCTTCTCTGACTTCCTTCATCCACTTATTTCCAGTTAAGCAGGTTGCATTCCATATCTTCTTCGTCAGACTACTGTCATCCATCCTCATGAGATGTCCAACAAATCCTAACCTTCTCTTTCTTATCACACTCGAGATTGGTTCTATACTCGCATATAGTTCCTGCCTTGATCTGTGTACCCAAATTTCACCTTGCTTTTTGGTGCCCCATATATGTCTCAAGATTCTTCTTTCCTCCTTCTCCAATTGTATGCAAGCTCTCTTGCCTAATGTCAGCGTTTCAGTTGCATATAATGCAGCATTCCTGATGGTTATCATGTAGTGTCGCAGTTTGGCGTTCCTCGAGAGGTTCTTCTTTCCATATGTAGTCATGGCTGCATATCGTAGTTTCAGCAGCAGTTGAGCTCTGTCTGTGGTACTTTTGTTGCTTTGTACTTTACCCGTGATGTTCTCACCTAGGTACCGGAAGCTGTCGACTCTCTCTACCACTTGGCCTTTTGCATTCCAATCGGTCTTCGTATTCAGTAACTTCGTCTTGTTGTAGGCTATTTTCAGACCAACCTTTGCTGCAGTTTCTGCTAGATTTGCTAGTGCCAACTTTGCTTCTTCTTCCTTCTCATGTAACAACACCATATCATCTGCGAAGGCAAGGCAATCCACTATGACATTGTTTTTGATCTTATATCCAATATGTACACCTTCAATTCCCATGGTTCTATTCAACTGTCTCCACTGCTTCACCACTTCATCCAAAACTAGGTTAAATAATATTGGCGACAGCCCATCCCCTTGTCGGACTCCTGTCTTAATTCAAAGCTGTCTGACAGCATACTCCGGTATCTTACTCTAGCAGTTGTATCCTTCAATGTTTCCCCCACCAATCCATGTGTCGTAGAATCCAATCCTCTGTCGCGTAGGATGTTCAGTAATGTGTTCCTGTCTGTTGAATAGTAGGCTTTTGCGAAGTCTACAAATGTAACTATTGTGTCTTTTCCTTTCCTGTGTCTGTGTTCTATGATTCTCTTTAGTCCAAATATCTGTTCTACTGTGCCATATCATATATGCCCCAAATATTAATTATATGATATGGTGTAACATTGTGCATCTAATACAAGCAGGAGTCATGATGCAACCTAGAAGTTGCGTAATGCAGTATTCCGTCATCGCGTGACATCAGTAATAACTTCTTATCTAAGCATAACAACAGTGAATATCTCGGGTACTCCGTATGAGTCAATCGGGGATGCACGAGAGTGTTTGAGAGCGGCCGATTATAAAAGGACCAATCACAGCCCTGGAAGCGATATGCCAGAATGAAGGGATTTACAAAACAAATTAAGTCAGTCTTACCAACTTGTAAATTTACAGTGCTGCACTACTCTTTATTTTATTAGGCAATTTGTTATAAAGCTACACTCCACGGTTTTAATATGAAATAGAAGCCAGTTAAACAATTAAAGAACTACCTGTAGACAGTTGCGATACTTAATATGAATTAATAAAGTAATTAACATATTTTTATTGAATCAGCGCTTTGCAGAGTAGTGGGTGAGCAGTAACGTCATCGCGCCAGTGGATATGACTAATACCGGGAGCTTGGTGTATATAGCAGCCTCTGGAAATGGAATGTCACTCTGCTTTGAAGTGTGAACCGTGCGGGTCGGTGTTTTTGATATTAAGCCAGTGGTATAGGAAAGTAACTTTTTTTTAGTGACCAGTTTTGAACATATAAGTAGTCAATTGGTGAAGCTGAAACGTTTCCTTTATGAAAATATGCATTACATGAATGCAAGTGATAGATTGTAGTTACGAGTGTGCATAGTATATTAACAGAGCAATTACCTTTGCTATATAAATAATATCACGTATCACGTATGTCAAAGTGCGGTGGTGACACGGGATAATAACAATAAAAACGATAGTTACTGTCGACATTTCCGTACCCGTGTATGCGTAATTTGCATACGGTTTGTGCAAACACCGTGTTCGGTACGCGTTCGGTTTCGCGAAGGACTTGTACGAACCGTCGTCATCGTATAGGTACAATTAAATGGTGTGTGAGAAGCACTATTACTACATGATGAAGAGAGAAGGAAAGACTTGCAGAGTATTTGATAACGCCATGCAGTTTGGTGCAATAATGGCGTAATTTGCTGGACGCTGTGGCCTGGAATCATGATGAAACTGAGACGCTACCAGTTAAGATCATTTTAATTATAGGCATGCTTAGATAGAAGGAATTAGGCTAATTCGATCCCAGTGTAATGTAAATGTAAATGTCAGTCTTGTTGTGACTGAGCTATGTTGTATTTTTATAGATTAGTGTCATGTTTCAGGGAAATGCATGTTTGGAACCCTGATTTTTATGTATTACTTTATTACCTTTTTATAAGATGGGAAAGAGGGAAATGATTAGGTGTAGATGAGGATATATATGTCTAAAGGTAACTGTGTATTCCATTTTGGTACAATATGTAGACTCTTTTAGTATGAAGGCTACACAGCCTAAAGTTTGGTCTGGGAAAAAAATTTAGCAAGGAATTTTTTTTCTGCATGTAGCACGTTTATAGGAGTACATGGCAGTGATGACCAACGTAAAAGTGCACCGTCGAACAAATTAATAATAAGTGTAAGATACATGCTGTCCTAGACTATAAAACGCTGTTAATGTCTAGGAAAAAATATTTTTAAAACTGTAATTTAGAAATTACGTGTAAAACGTAATTAGGTGTGAGTGTAATTTTTTAGATAGTATTAGATACATGTAATAAGGAGATCAAGAATATATCAAAATAATATGAGCTGCAATAAATCATTACTCTCTCCTCAGTTCCAGACGATTCGGAACTAGGAGATGGGGGTATTCTATTCTATACTTCCGCTTAACACAATAGTCACCACCACCACCAACTGAAATGGAATCGAACCCACGTCCTTTGCAGTGAGTGCAGCACGTCTTTACCGCATCGGCTAAGTAACTCCTGATTCATTCTTGGCTTAAGGCAAAACAGATACAATGATATTTCACTTACCGGTTTCTCTACAGCCTGCTCAACGTAGTTCTGAACATAGAGAAGATTAAGCCACCAGTTGTTGTCTTCACAATTAGTCTTAATCAAGTTTTGAAAGGTGCTCCAACCAGGGCCGGAACCAGCGTACCGCACCAGAGAAATTTGCAATAGGACTACGATTGCAAGTGCAGGAGTTAGCCTAGAATTACACAACAATAAATGTTATAATTAGGACTCGGATGTGTAGGACTTTCAATTTTTCCAAATAAGCATGCAAATGTGCTCTTAATTACAGATCAATATCACCCAAAGTATGGAAAATTCGAGGCATGTAAATAAAGAATTAGCGATGAAGTTCAGACACTCGCAGGAGATCGGTCATGCACAAGTAGGATATTGGGGCGCTCAGGTGTAGTGTGCATTTGACAGGCATTCAGTTGGAGGTGTTGTTGCTGTGCGGAGCTGACGTGAAAAGTGTCAATTTCATCGCTCTAAGGCATGTTTTCTGATGGTGATCAGCGTTCGTGCATTAAAATCTAGGTTGCCTGTGGTAAAAAAGCGTCACAATGTTATAGAGGATTACGTGAAGCTTGTGGAGAGAATTCATTATCGTACAGGACGGTTGCACGATGAGTAAAGGCGTTTCGTGCGGATCAGAAAGAGATTGTGGATTTTCATCTTACAGGTCGACCATCCATTTCCCAAGATCAGATTGACATCGTAAGTGGTCTCGTTTCCGTAGACCATAGATGGACTGTTCGAGAATTATCCGTAGAGGTTACTCTCAGTCATCAAACGGTGTGGCGCATGCTGACAAAATGTCTTAACTTGAGGAAAACTACGTCCCGTTTGGCTCCACATCAGCGTACAGAAATGACAACGGTATGCATTGGCTGGCGTACACCTGGACAGATACCGCAACGAAAGAGACGCATTTCTGCAGCGTAGTGTAGCCATTGATGACACGTGGGTTCGAGCTTACGAGCCTGAATTAAAGCGTCAATCGAATGAACACCGTCACCCAGGTCCTCCACGTCCACAGAAATTTCGAAAGGAACCCAGTCGGGTGAAGCTTATGTTGATTGTGGCACGCGGGTGTTATTCTTATGCATGCTGTGTGTGATGGACATACCGTCAATAGTGACTACTTCTTGCCGATTTCTGGAGCGACATCTGCGTCCAGCTATGTGGCGCTAACATCTACATTTATTGCGAAACGGTTGCCCTATTTGTTGCACCTCAACGCACATCATCATGCCGCAAGCATTGTCAAACTCTTATTGCATAGGTGGTAGAGAGGTATTGGGATACCCTCTGTACACACCAGACATGAGTCCTTGCGACTTGGACCAGTTTCAAAGTTGAAGAAACCGCTACGAAGCCACCTATTTCTTGATGTGGCATTTGTACTCCGCGCAATAGGGTGCTCCGTCGCTGTCATCAACAGAGAACACTTTGTCAACCGTCCCCAACGGATCCCTGACGTTAGGCAAATGGTAATAGACTTTCGGTTGACTAAATTGAAGGAATTTAATTCAACTGTACTTGTTAGTTCATTAAATGTTGCGTTATATCGTAATATCAATATTGCCACTGCTCTATTTACAGCCCTCGTATGACCAAACATATGTTCTTGTAATTAGTTATGTTTGCTACTGGTTATTTTATATTAAACTAGCAAATGTACCCGTGCTTCGCTATGGTATTCTGCAATGTATACGGATATCGAGATAAATTGCTGTACATGAAGTGAATAAGAATATTTTAATTGCGTGTCTCTTGGCATTATCCGAGAAAAAGCATAGGGAGGTCCGCAGACGTTGTTTCCAATGTAAAGTGCAAGTTTCAGAGTTGTGATGATAACGACAGGTCCACTTGTCTGCCGCAATTCACTATGCGTAACGTCAGTCACATTTTGATAGGTGAATTTGTTTATAATCGGGGGCACCAATACCTAACGATAAAGAGAATCAGGAAAAAAGTTTTAAAAAAATGCACGCTCCCTTGCCTTCTGCTAGTCAAATCAAGAAGGGAATTATACATTACAATGGTACACAGGCGTTGGAGAAGGACCCCATTCCTATTGCTAGTTAAAGTCGATGTGGGGAGTACTGATTACAACAGCAGACACACTCCTGTTGACAGTCACTATTGATTGTAAAATATTAATTATAATGTAATACACACACCCTTCTAGATCGCTACAAATCGACTTAAATTAATAAATGTAGATCGACATACGGAAGTATATGCATGTTCACCTTCATTTACAGAATAACTGCTGCTAAACGGTGCATTCATATTGAAAAACTGATAGTATGAAATGACGCCTCTGGCCTCATTTAGTGATCTAAATGTCTGGCCCTATGATATTTCGTCGTATCTCATCTATTTAAAGGCAAGAATTTAGAAAAGTTGAATAGGGTGAAATTTGTGTAAGGTTTTCACACAGTGAATTACTTTTCAGATACTTATGCGACAGCTTCAAACATAGAATTTGGCTGGGCGGGCCAATATTAGTGTAGAATTTGATGATCCCATCTTTCCTATAAGTGAATCAAACCATCAATTATACGTATACAAAGTGCAAAATTTAAGTAAATCCAGAAATAGAGTCTAATTTAACATAAGAGACAGAGATACGACAAAAAGTCATAGGACCAAAGTTGGACATCACTCCAAATTTAACAGAGATTGTGTCATCCGTTTTGTGATACGACTTACCATTTAGCCACCAAATACCTCGAAAAGAAGATCTGCACCGTCATTAAAATTGCCTCCATATTTCGATATTTTCGGAGAGTAAAAAATAAAATATTTAAACATCTCGTAAATTTTCCTTCGGTTACAGGCTAAAAGCTATAATTTTGTCAAATTAATATTTTCTAACTCGTCTGGGAGATCGTGCTGCCATCTTGATATGGGAGAGGAGGTTAAAAATAAGGACTTTCAGGAAACTTTAAAGCCCATGAAACCTATAGGTTATCGTTCTGGATAAATATCACCGACTGTGTTCTTATGCAGATTTGAAACACCCAGCGTGTCCCTCTCAGAGAATTTTGAGAATTTTAGATTTTTCTAGGGATCCTGAAGTCATCAGGTTGCCTGGTACCAATTTTTAAGTTTTAAGTTTCTAGGATGCCTAGAATGATGTCATTAATTCACATCTGTTTTCATTTTTATGCCTTAATTTATATAGCTAGTACAGTATATATAGATCGTGCCAAACTGACTTCTATTTATTAATATTGTGTCGTTTCACAGTTCTTTAGACGAGCTGGTAGGAACAAACATGGAGTCTCTGCGATCAAAATGTTAAAATAAATTCATTTAACGTCAATACGGGCCGAAATGTAATTGTTTTCATCAGTCGGTTATGGAAAGAACCATGCATAGAAAGCGCAGGAAAAGAATGACAAATGGACATTATTTAAACCTATTATTTAAGAAAAAAAATTTGCTCATCACTCATTATATAATCCGACCTTGAAGCAGTAAGAAGACGTAGGACTAGATTGAAAGAGATTATCCATCTGAACTAATTACCGTAATTTGGAACGAAATATAATTCGCGGCTACACGCCCAACACTTGTTATCAAGATTTAATCGCTGCGCAAAAGATAAATACTATAAAAAGGAGATAAACCAGATTACAATAGAGCTACGTCACGAAGTGGCGCAGAGCTTAAATAAATTTGCCCGATACCGTTTAATAGTAAAAGGATACGTATTGATCAGCTGTTGAGTGCGTTTGCACTAACAAAAATATAGAAGAAAGAACTTCATTTTTTAATAAAATAAATACTTAATAATTTTACTAGTCGATTTGGAGCTAGCATATTGGACTAACTGTACCATAACGAAATCCATACAATCTGAGCTGCACAAGAGATATATTAATTGAAGAATGACAGCAATGAATCACATATTTTGTTATTATTCTGCTACATACGTACGAGATTCCTCTATGAACCTGTAAAGAAGCAAGGCAACGCTATTTGGATCCTGATGAGGCGATACGATGTTGATCATCCCAGATGACCAGTAATCAATTGTGGAGAGCTACGATGAACCCGATCACTCGTGGAGCAACCAGATGACGAGATCCTAATCTCAGATGACCGGAGATGAGAAGACATCGAGACCACCTTGAGCAAAGCTAAGTCCATTATCTGAGTCGTTTTCGTAAGTAAGAGAATATTACCTTTTATAATTGTATGTTGATATGTGTGTTTGTGCGAAGACAGTGCGTAGATAAACGTCTAGATGAGATTATTGGAAGTAGGTATTCATCTATATGAAATGTCAATCTCATTAGTAGGCGTGGTCACCAAGTGATATTCCGATCGTAATGTTTCCAGTGATATGTGAGAGTAAATGGTTAGTGTTATTATTATTATCAGTGGAGAGTAAAGTGTGAAGTTGGCATTAATACCACTGTACATTATTTTAATCAAAGACACTCGGTGCGAGATCGTATATAGGAAGTGCTTATGAAGGAATAAGGCAGTAGATTACTCAGAGTTATGATGTTAAATTTGGCACTATGACGATAGGAAGTAAAGAGGGCATTTTAAGAATGTCACGGCACGTTGACGTGCAGTTTAATGAAGTGATTTGCATATGATAAAGAGAGAGATTTATTATACGTGAAATGTGAGTAATAATTGACGCGTTATAGATATGGTATAAGGATGATAGTGATTTATGATGGTCATATTTATTATTTTCTTCGAGAGAGATAGTCATATTTGTTCTAAGTGAGATGATGTGATTCTCAAATGATGTTTCTGAGAGTGTCAGTGAATTCTTGCCAATTCTATATGATAATTCTTGATCCTATGCATTTCCACATAGATTAGGATACGATCTCGAGATTGAAAGAGCAATGTTTTATCCATGTTAGGATTGTCTAGAGAGTCATACATGTAGCCATGATAATATTTAAGCCTTCACTGAAGTATTTCGGATGATTTTGAAAACTCTCACTGTGTATAACATTATTCTGAACAATATTCAACCTACTAGACTAATCACTGGTGACATAGCTGTTCAAAAATGATTATTTTTAGTCGAAGATAGTGTCTTCTGACCATGTAGATTTTTCGTTAATAGTATGTATGATGACAACTTCATAGGATATTAGTGATGACGTTTCTTACAACCAAATACGCATGTAGACTAATACTTATCACTAAAATTAAGGTCACATTACCTTAAGTTTATAAGTTAAACCTTACGATAACGTTACTTGGAGGGTGATTACGACTTACAGTGGTCATAGCTTAGCTTATGGTGAGTGACACAAGGAAATATGTGTAACTAAGAGGCAATTGAGCATGCGAATGTGAATATTTAAACCGTGAAACATACGAGAGTGTACTTGTCAATTCAAAGTCATGAGAAGTTTGTGATAGTTTTTATTGAGAATTTTAAACCTGCATCGAGACAGACAGTTAATGTAAATTGAATAATGTGTCAGTCTAATGAGTAAGGAATAGGTAGTAACAAACTGTATTTCATATTTGTTCAAAGAATAACTGATATTCAGACAACTTGAACTCCAATTCTTATCTGAACACCAACTCGATGATTCCATAAGCGTTCTTTATTTCTCAAGAAGGTTTAATCAGAGATATTGTAAATAGTAATGGATACAATTTTTATTTTATTTTTCTTCTTAAAGGATGCATCCAACACTCTTAATATTCTTGATTTTAATGTCTATTTTCTTGCCAGTACGGCACATGTAAATATAATTAATTTCATTCATATTAATTCAATTCATTATCACCCAACATCGTAAGTGAATTACCTACGAATGAAACCAAATGTTTCTTAATAAATCCCAAATGTTATGAAATAGTTCTGCTAATATTCTATCATTTTGAGATATCAATGGACTTATGAAATGAAATGGTAGAATCCTAGAACCCGTTTATTTACGATGAGTTCGGAGGATGTGATTTTTCTGAAATGTTGGTAATGAATACAGCCTGTAGGAATGACAACGAATTACTCACTTCAAGAAGTTTTCATTGGTCGAATTTAAGATGATTTTTCTTATAATGTCTAACTTGATATTTAAATAAATGTGAGACAGTATAACCTCAGCACTCTTTCTATGTGTTCCTAGAATAAGTATTAGTTATAAGATAGTGGTATCTTCAGTCGACGACAACTTCTCTAAGAGCTAATAAGAGTATGGTATCTAACTAGTAACGGGAAGAGATAGCTTTCAACGTTAGTTAGAATCTACCAGTAACAGACCTGAACGTTTTTCTCTTACGGAACCCACACCCATAAAATTTAGTCATAGAACCAATTGAATTTAGAGCTAGTCAGGATCTCTTGTGTCCATGCCTGGACGCGGGAACGGTGCAATATGGATATTTCACCCGCTTCCGTAGTGGTTCTAGGGGCGTCTTACTCCCACAGTGTGTTTTCCATATTTCCATATTTGAAAGTCATGCTGGAACATACACACGTCTATCACCTTGGGCATTTTTGATCATTTATTTTTTCACTCTTCCCTTCCCCTATGCCAAATGGGGCTGAAGTTGCACTTTAAAAATCCGGAATGTTAGTATTCATCTCAGCGACCCGGAAAACTATGGATTAGGCAGTATATTCGACTATTATTATATCTCACTCACCCCTCCCCCATAAAGGGTTTAAACTTTGAGTTTAAAAATATCGGAAGTGTTACTATTCATCTCAGCGACCCCGAAAACTTTGGCTTCGACTCTATTTTCGATTATTTTAAAATCTGAATCCCCTCACTCCCCACAAAGGGGGATGAACTTGGACTTATAAAATATCAGGGTCTCACCATTCATCTCACCGACCCCAACAACTATGGATTCAACATTATTTTCGTATATTTTTATATATCACTCGCCCATTGCCACCCACCACGAAGAGGGCTGAACTTAAAAAAAATTGGAGTGCCATTATTCATCTCAGCGACCCCGAAAAGTATGGATTCGATACTACTTTCCATGATTTTTATATCTCAGCCCTCTCGCCCCCCTCGCCACCCCTAAGGGTTCCTGGGGTGTCCTACCTCTATGTGGTTTGTCTCCTGATACTAAAATTTCGAAATGTACAATTCACCTCGGCTACCCCGAAAACTATGGATTCGACACTATTTTCGATTATTTTTATATATCATTCTCCCATCTCCCCCACCACGATGGGGGCTGAAATTGGACTTAAAAAGTTCCGGAGTGTCCATGTTCATCTCAGCGACCCCATAAAGTTTGGATTCAACACTACATTCGATGATGTGTATACCTCAGCCCCCTCGCCACCCGCCCCTAATGTTTCCTGGTGTATATTACCCTCATGTGGTTTGTCTCCTGATACTAAAGTTCCGGAGTGTCACTATTCATCTCAGTGACCCCGAAGACTACGTATTCGAAAGTATTTTCTATTATTTCTATATATCACTCCCCCATTCCCCCCCCCAACGAAGAGGGCTGAACTTGGACATTAAAAAATTCCGGAGTGTTGCTATTCATTTCAGCGAGCCCGAAAAGTATTGATTCGACACTACTTTCGATGATATTTATATCTCACCCCCTCACTTCCCCCTGGCCCTAAGCGTTACTGGGGTGTCCTACCCCCACGTGGTTTGTCTCCTGATACTAAAAAAATACGAAGTGTACAATTCACCTCGTCCACTCCGAAAACTATGTATTCGATACTATTTCGATTAACTTTATATATTACTCCCCCATCGCCCCCCACCCCGAAAAGGGCTGAACTTCGAAATTTAAAAATTCTGGAGTGTCACTATTCGTTTCAGCGAGCCCGAAAAGTATGGATTCGACACTGCTTTCGATGATTTTAATATGTAACCCCCTCGCTCCCCCCCGCCCCTAATGTTTCCTGGGCTGTCTTACCCCCACGTGGTTTGTTTCATGATACTAAAAATCCGGAGTGTATAATTCACCTCGGTGACCCCGAAAACTATCTATTCGACACTATTTTCGTTTAATTTTATATATTACTCCCCCCTCGCCCCCACTCGAAAGGGGACTGAACTGGGACTTTAAAAAATCCAGAGTGTCACTATTCATCTCAGCGACTCCGAAAAGTACGGTTTCGACACTATTTTCGTTAATTTGTATATCTGACCCCCTCACCCCCCGCCCCTAAGAGTTCCTGTGCTGCCTTACCCCCACGTGGTTTATCTCCTGGTAATAAAAATCCGAAGTATACAATTCACCTCGGCGACCACAAAAACTATGTATTCGACACTATTTTCGTTTAATTTCATATATCACTCCCCCCTTGCCCCCACACAAAAGGGGGATGAACTTGGACTTTAAAAAATCCGGAGTGTACAATTCACCTCGACGACCCTGACAACTATGTATTCGACACTATTTTCGTTTAATTTTATATATCAGTCCCCCCCCTTGCCCCCACCCGAATGGGAGCAGAAATTTAACTTTAAAAAATCGGAATTGTCCCTTTTCACCTCAGCGACCCCAAAAACTATGGATTCGACACTATTTTTGGTTATATTTGAATTGACCCCCCCTAACTACCCACCCCTAAGGTGGCTAGTGGTGGCTTACCCCCACAGTGCTCGCCTCCAGATAGCAAATAATAGGTGTTCAAATTTTGATCGAAATTGCTCCAGTGGTTTAGGAGGAGATGTGTCATTAACACACATACATACTGTACATCCATTTTTTATATTTAGTAATATATATACAATTAATTATACAATTGTTTTGCACTACTTCATTTAATTTCTTCATTAGCTCTTTTAATTCCATTAGTCTCTAACATTAAGTCATTATTAATCATTAAACCGTGTTCACAGCCGAATACGTTTAATTAATATTGCGGTCTTACATAAGGCTGAAAAAATCACATCCCTACTCCAGCAAACCAATGAAAATTGTATTACTTGTCGGAATTAGGAATGCACCGATAATCACCCTGGGCATAATACTTAATGGAGGTGTAATATAGAACAGGAAAAGAAAGTATTACTCCCCATTTATCTCAGAATTTTTGTGCCCAGGAGTGTGGCTATGTGATGGATATTGAAACTCTTTATAGGACTTATTTTATATGCCCACACTTGGCAGAAGATGAGTTTTTCTTCAGTAGAGAATCATCGCCTGAAATGGTCATGAATGAAACCTTGTGCAAGGAAACCAACATGAAACCCCTTGATGTGTATATAACGAAAAAATAATATGGGGATAGGTAAGAGACACATGAAGAAAACAAGACGGAGCACTTGAAAAGTGGGTCTTAGAATGGAATTTAAAAAGAAAGAGGAATCGTAAAAGACCTAGGAACGCTTGCAGGCTAAGCGTTAGAGAGGATCTGATGGGAAAACTTGGGTTGAAGTAAAGGACATGGCTGCGGAACATATGGAGTGGATAAATTTCTCGGGTGCAGTTTGCTCTACAAGGAGAATTAGGAATTTGATTAAATCAGAAAAATGGACCATTTTCCGTTCATGGATTCTCATTCCGCAAAAAAATCAACAGTCCGCCTCTCTAGTGTAGTGACTAGTTTGATGAACTGCCACCCCCGTAGGTCCGGTTTCGATTCCCGATTCTGCCATGAAAATTGGAAAATTGGTACGAGGACTGGAACGGGGTCCACTCAGCTTCTAGAAGTCAACTGAGTAGAGGGGATTTCGATTCCTACCTCAGCCATCCTCCGTTATTTCCCACTTCTCTTCCATGCGAAAGCGGGTTGATACCTAACTTAAGAACACCTGCCTTGTCTATCCCTTCCAATCTTTCCATCCCCCCACAAGGTTTCTGTATATCAGGGGAGGCCGCCTGATACTCTTCCCCAGTTGTATCCCCAAAATATCACGCTCAACGATACTGCATTTAAGGCGCGATCTCTCGCTGAGTCTGCTTCGGAAACCAACCCTGGGGGTGAACGGATTAAGAAAGAAAGAAAGAACGAAACAAAGAAATAAATACATTTACCGATTTTGATGTTTCATAAATTACAGTTAAAACCACTCCATTTTTCACACGTTTCAAAAGGAAGAGATGGTGAACGTGTTTAGTTTCCGATAACTTTTTGAAATAGCTTCGTTGTTTACATTGGTTGCACAGCTATAATATATGGTTCCCTACAATGATGTGCATGTTTTGCAAATCAAAAAGAAGTCCTAATATTCATGAAGTATATTCAAGTAAATAAAAGGGAACACTGCCCCAAATTCATATCGATGTTCACATAGACTGTTTTAAATTACCATTCGTACCATATGTTCCTCTCAAAAATTAATTGAAGTGAAGTCATGTGTCATGCTGGAATAAGAAAATTTTACTCCATTTTGTTCCAAAGCCGCAATTGTTAAGGTGGCAACTGTATGTGGTCTGAGATCGTGGTTTGGCAGAACAAATCTTGACCATCAAAATGTTGACTGGCAGTGCTCATATGGAGTGAGGGCAAATGACGCTGTTGATGGTGATTTTTCCGTTGAACGGTGAAGTTACGCCTTGCTGCTTTTGGACAGGAGTAGGCAATGTGTCGGCACAGGGTTTCACCCTCTTCCTTCTTACTAACGTGTATCACATCATTTATTTCATCATATTTACTCCGTTCATGAGATTGACATCAGGAAGTGCATCCAGCCATAAAAACTCGCTACGACGGTTCTTACTCGTGCCCGTACAGAAACGAGAAAATTGTTGGACTACAAATCCATTTTGGTTCATTTACAAAAATGTAAAAAATATCAAAAACTTATATAAATATTTCAACATTATATTTGAGAAGGTTTCAGACACACAAGGAGATACATTTTCTAATTTTAAGATCTATGACGAAGGACATCCCAACTCCCGTTAAAAATCATAACGATTAAGTACAGAAAGTTCTAAAGAACATCTCACCTGATAAATCTGTGTATGTAGTACATAGGTACGTTGAATGAATTGGTCTTCGGCACTTTCTGGAAAAACATGTAGCCAACCAGCAAGCCACTCAGGACAAGGAATGTATCCACAGACAGATTTCCGTTAGTTATCCCAAGATATTTCCAGTCATACATCTGTAATTTAAGAACATTCATTACACAGCAAAAATTACAAATCCTCCTATGGAAAGTAATTCAGAATATCATAATCAATCTTAGGGAATGTACTGTACATCTATAGGAGATATGCATATAACCTTCCTGATAGCCACCTCTATTAAAAATAAAGCAAAGTAATTTTCGTACAGGCCATGAAGGCCCTTGTAGCAGGGAGGAGGGGAACTTCCACTCTCCGTAACCTCAGCATTTATTTATTTATTTATTTATTTATTTATTTATTTATTTATTTATTTATTTATTTATTCATTTATTTATTATGGCTTCTTTCATGTGGTGAAGTTAGGGCACCCGACCCTCCCTTACACTCAACCACAATACAACAAATAATAGTAAGGCTGCCTATTACTAATTACATACTAATTATACTACTTATGCTATTTCCTAATTAAGCTTAAGTTACACACCCACACAATATGCAGCTTATTAGCTCGTCAATTCAGTCCTCTTTTCTCTCTCACACAGTCACTTGCACACACGCATACAATTTACACACTTATGAACTACCCTTACGTTTACATTATTTAAAATTAACAGAACCATTTTTAATTTTTCAGTTACCAATCACACGCACATATGTACGCTTCAATCGGTTACTCTCAACAGGAAGTCTCAGCAAGTTATTTTAAATTTGAGGAAAGAGTCAATGCCTCTGACACTTACTGGTAGGGAATTCCAAAGCCTGGAACCGGTTACAATAAAAGATTTATTTTACACAGAAGAGTGGTGAAGAGAAATAGCTAGAGTGGACCCCGAGCGAGTGTTACGGTTATGCAAGGAAGAGAGGAAGTGAAGTTTAGATGAAATATACTAGGGGGAGTTACTATGCAGAAGTTTGTGTATTAAGACAAGCATATGCTATTCACGACTCTTAACAGGTTTTAACCAGTGCATTCTTGATAATAAGGAGTAATATGCACATAATACCTTAGGTTAAAAATGAATCTAAGGCAACAATTCATAATACGTTGCAGTTTCCTAGTTTGTTCTTTAGTAGCGTCTACCAAGATTATATCGCAGTAGTCAAGGAGAGGAAGAATTAGGGTCTGTGTTAGTCTTTGCCGCATATTTAGTGGTATAATGTCTTTATTTAATTTCAGTGGATGTAGAGTAGCAAACACCTTCTGACTTACGTTTTTGATATGTTCTGTCCAATTTAGAGCTTCAGTCATAGTCACCCCAAGATTTCTCACTGTTTTACTGTACGGGATTGTGCTATTATTTATTTGTCGAGGAGGAATGATCGAATCGTTGATCTTGTGCAGGAGCTTCGGGGGACCGATAATGATAGCTTGCGATTTTGGTGGATTTATGAGAAGTCTGTTTGGGAGTGATGAGATACACTGGTTAGCTCTAAGCCCGGCTAACCTTTCCCCTATTAATTAGCCTCGTACTCATTTTGTATGTAGGCTGAGTGCACTCCGGGAGTGGAAATTTTGTTTCTTACATTTTTCGACTTCCAAACGGGGAATCGAACCCACGTCCTTCCGTGCGAATCGAACACGCCTTTACAGCCTCAGCCAGGCAGCCCCTAGCAATTGTACTACAGTCAATAACTTCTTGGACTGGCCCTTACAATGTAGGCATTACAGTGTACACCTAAGAACGTCCTACAGTCTATACGTTCGTGGACTAGCGCTAACAGTTCCACGATCACATAGTCTTTTGACGTGCCTTTTCAAATCGTTTTTCTTTCCTGGTGATCCGGGCGATTTCGATTTCATCATAACAAACGTTTCGCTAGTTAATTTGCCTCGTTTCTGACAGAATTTGAAATTGGCCCGTTGCTCAAACTACGATATTCTCAAGTTCCCCTTCAACTACCCTTCACAACAGAGACCGTAGTTCTGCTTATACTGTACTTGTATGCAGGCAACTTCCTCTTGCTGGCCCTAGCAAAGAACTGTTCCAGCAACATCATGTGGTGCAAACTCTCCGCTATAGTAAACCACAGTAACACTAGACGGCCAGATCAGGAACTTAATGGTTCCACAACCTATTTCTCCCATATTACTGGTGCAGGCAGTGGTGTATTACTGTTGGGTTGCATTAGGCTTTGCCATCCATATTGCGAAGAAACCTTGCTGTCCGACATATTATCTTGCGGTTACATATTAATTCGCATGCACTTTGAGTAGATGATATGGAGAGTTCTGCTGCCACCGCCACCGCAGGGCTCCCAGGGGCCCGCTCCAACGCCACCGCCAGATGGGGCTTCCAGGGGCTCGCTCTTCCGCTCACGAACTGGAGGCGTTCCCAGGGGCCCGCTCTTAAACCCGCGGGAAATTTGAATTGGTCAACAAAGCCACGTGCTTTTTGACAGCTATCATCGACAACAACGCGTCGCTAACTTCACTGCTGCCATCTTGACGGGCCTAAACCTCAATGCTGCCAACTTATCCTCACTAGCGCGAGATTTGAATGGGTAAACAAATCCACGTGCTATTTTGACAGCTGTCATCCGCCATCTTTAATCAACAGAGCACCGTGCTGCACTCTTGCTGGTTATTCCGTCACCTGTCATCCACCATCTTGCATCGCAAACCTCAGTGTTGCACTCTTTAGCTACTTACCTCTGTGGAAGGCAATTTGAAAAATGCTTTTTGACAGCAGCCATCTTTAATCAACAGAGCACCGTGCTGCCCTCTTTAGGTGCATACCTTTGAAATGAGGTGGCGGATTATTTGAAAAATGCTTTTTGACAAGCATCCATCTTTAATCTACAGAGCATCGCGCTGCCCTCTTTAGCTACTTACCTTTGAAATGTGGTGGCGGAAAATTCTACCTGCTCTTGTTTGGAAACAAATTCACATGCTTTTTTGACAGCTGTCTTCCGCCATCTTTAATCAAGAGAGCACCGGGCTGCACTCTTTAGGAACTTACCCTTGAAAAGTGGTGGCGGTAATTTCAAAGTGCTCTTGTTTGGAAACAAATCCACGTGCTTTTTTTGACAGCAGACTGCTGTCATCCGCCATCTTTAATCAACAGAGACTCGTGCTGCCCTCTTTAGCAACTTACCGTTGAGGCGGACAATTTGAACATTCTATTTGACAGCAGCCATCTCTAATCAAGAGAGCACCGTGCTGCCCTCTTTAGCTACATACCTTTGAAATGTGGTGGCGGTAATTTAAAAAATCTATTTGACAAGCTGCCATCATTAATCAACAAAGCATCGTGCTGCACTCTTTAGGTACATACATTTAACATGTGGTGGCGGATAATTCTGTCAGCTGTTATCCGCCATCTTGCATCGCTTACCTCTGTGCTGCTATCTTTACGGCACTAAACCTTATCGTCGTAGTGGTGGGAAATTTAAAATCTACATGCTTTTTTGACAGCTGTCATCCTCCATCTTTAGTTATGAGAGCGCCGTGCTGCTATCTTGCGGGTAATTCCGTCCGCCGTCATCCGATATCTTCAGTCAACAAAGCGCCGTGCTGCACACTTTAGGTACATACATTTAACATGTGGTGGCGATAATTTGAAATTCTATCTAGATGTCATCTTTAATCTACTGAGCACCGTGCTATCTTTAGCTACATACATTTAACATGCGGTGGCGGATAATTTGAAAAAAATTCCGGTAGCTATCATCATTAAACATTAGTACATTCGCGAAACTAACTTCTCATCTACTATCTTGAAGGAGACTATACGACATCTCCTCAACCTCCTCCTCCTCCTCCTCCTCCTCCTCCTCGTCCCTTCCTTATCCGCCTCCTCCTTCTCTGTCAAGGCATAGCTTTATAATACACGCATCGCGAAAGCAAGAGTGTGCAGCGATAATATTATTGTGCATGTTTAGACTTGTGGATTACAAAAGAAACATAACAAGAATAAAATCGATGTTGTTATCTTCAACATGTGATTAGAACATTGATTGATGTGTTCAGATCACTAACTAGAACCGAACACGGTACAGCATGTGTTTAGAACATGTCAGGGGATACCTTTGTTCTAAGAAGATCAGATTGAAACATAACAAGACTAGAATCGATGCTGTTAATTTTAACATGTGATTAGAACATTGATTGATGTGTTCAAAACACTAAATAAGTGATCAAGACTAGAATCGAACACGGTACTCGATACAACATGTGTTTAGAACATGCTAGGGGATACCTTTGTTCTAAGAAAATCAGATTGAAACATAACAAGACTAAAATCGATGCCGTTAACCTCAACATGTGATCAGAACATTAATTGATGTGGTCAAAACACTAAATAATTGATCAAGACTAGAATCGAACACGGTACAACATGTCAGGGGATACCCTTGTTCTACGAAGATCAGATTACAAAAGAAGTGATTAACAATAGAAACGAACCCTGTACTCGATACAACATAATGATCAGAACATCGATAGATATGTTTAGAACATGTCAGGGGATACCTCTGTTCTAAGGGGAAAAAATAATAAGACTAGAGTTCTGACCAGCTTGCGTAAGATAGCGATTGTTATAACCTCGTTTTCCTCTTCCTACCCTTTCAAGGCATAGCTTTGTCGAAGATACAACGCGATCTTATGCATATTACGTAGCTAACTCGCTCAGTAAACGATATGGCAACACTTTAATGATTTGCCTAGTGCGAAAATCATAAAACCATATTGTGTAACAAACTCGCTCAGTAAACGATATGGCAACACTTCAAATGATTTACCTAGTACGAAAATCATAAAACCATATCGCGTAGCTATCTCGCTCAGTAAACGATATAGCAACACTTCAAGTGATTTACCTAGTACGAAAATCATAAAACCATACTGCGTAGCTAACTCGCACAGTAAACGATATAGCAACACTTCAAATGATTTACTAAGTACGGAAATCATAAAACCATACTACGTTGCTAACTCGCTCAGTAAGCGATATAGCAACACTTCAAATGATTTACCTAGTACGAGAATAAAAAACCATATCGCGTAGGTAACTCGCTCAGTAAACGATATAGCAACACTTCAAATGATTTACCTAGTACGAATATAAAAAACCATATCGCGTAGCTAACTCGCTCAGTAAACGCTATAGCAACACTTCAAATGATTTACCTACTACGAAAATCATAAAACCATACTACGTAGCTAACTCGCTCAGTAAACGATATAGCAACACTTCAAATGATTTACCTAGTACGAAAATAAAAAGACCATATCGCGTAGCTATCTCGCTCAGTAAACGATAG
Organism: Anabrus simplex; assembly: GCF_040414725.1. Classification (NCBI taxonomy): domain Eukaryota; kingdom Metazoa; phylum Arthropoda; class Insecta; order Orthoptera; family Tettigoniidae; genus Anabrus; species Anabrus simplex. The sequence continues at coordinate 41,511,147 of NC_090267.1, forward strand.
AGCAACACTTCAAATGATTTACCTAGTACGAAAATCATAAAACCATTCTGCGTAGCTAACTCGCTCAGTAAACGATATAGCAACACTTCAAATGATATACCCACTGCGAAAATCGAAAAACCATACTGCGTAGCTAACTCGCTCAGTAAACGATATACAACTTCAATAATGTGCCTAGCGCGAAAATAAAAACGAAAACATACTGTATAGCTAACTCGCTCAGTAAACGGAATAGCAACACTTCAAATGATTTACGTAGTACGAAAAAAAACATACAGCGCAACTTACTCGCTCAGTAAACGATATAGCAACACTTCAAATGATTTAGGCCCCATGGTGTAGGGGTAGCCGGCCTGCCTCTTACCCGGAAGCCCCGGGTTCGATTCCCGGCCAGGTCAGGGATTTTTATCTGGACCTGAGGGCTGGTTCGAGGTCCACTCAGCCTACGTGATTAGAATTGAGGAGCTATCTGACGGTGAGATAGCGGCCCGGGTCTAGAAAGCCAAGAATAACAGCCGAGAGGATTCGTCGTGCTGACCACACGACACCTCGTAATCTGCAGGCTTTCGGGCTGAGCAGCGGTCGCTTGGTAGGCCAAGGCCCTTCAAGGGCTGTAGTGCCATAGGGTTTGGTTAGGTTTGGTTTCAAATGATTTACCTAGTACGAAAATAAAAAACCATACTGCGTAGCTAACACGCTCATAAACGATATAACTTCATTGATTTGCCTAGTACGAAAATAAAAACACACTGTGCACATATCGCGTAGCTAACTCGCTCAGTAAACGATATACAAATCAAAACCGTATTGCATAGCTAACTCGCTCACCGCACTACTAAGACGCTCAGTAATTGCAAATACACTGATATATGTCATGCGAAAATCAAGAAAGCACACTGCGTAGCCAACTCGCTCGGTCACTCGCATAGTAATTGCAACACGACTAGAACACTGATACACGTTCCTCTAAACACACACACGGACAAGAATGTATAATATATTCAATTACAATTTTCATATGTATTTCTAGAACTTACGATTGTAAACCATGTGATTATAATCAGCTGTATTAGATTGTTACTACGTCAGGATTGGACGATGTGTACGTCATTGGTTCATGTGGCCGTTCAAATAAAGCTTCCTCATTGGCTACTTCTATCTCGCCTATCCACAGCCTAAGCTTTCCCTTGACCTCCAGTCAGTCGTAATGTAGCCTGCACCTGTATCATTCCGACTCCTTAGCTGATGTGGTACTTTAAAAATAACGTGTACTTCTACTGATTATCTACCTCAAGGTGTTCCATACGTAAAATAATGTTGCGAGATACTACATATATACTTATATGTTTTTTAAAAATAGGGGGATGAAAAATCATAAATTATTTCTACAAAAGTTGTCTCCTCCAAGTTGTGAGACGAAATAGACGTAGTACTGTGAGTTCTGCTATAGCTGGTAAACGGAAGTAGCATGATATCTCAGCAAAAAATACGCATGGCACGCAAGTCAGACAGTGATATTTACCGCGATTCAATCCTGGCAAATTATGCCGTCAGGAATGGCATCCGGCCAGATCCTTATACACGCTGTGACGATCGCGCAGGTCCCCGCCTATCATTTGCCATCTTCAGGGCTACCGACATTAGGGGTTCGAACCCGCTATCTTCCGAAGTAGCGAGAATGATTGCGGGTACAAGATGTTGATGGTGATTGATCTGTCGGATGGAGGCGATAAGCTATGTGCAGGCTCTTTCGGCAGGAGTAAGCTATGTGCCGGCACCGGGACATCTAGTTATAAAACTCGCTACAACAGATTTGTCGCGTATACTGCGATTTGAAATCCTAGTCCTTTAACGTTAGGAAGGGCAACCGGCCGTAAAACGATATTGTATGATGAAAGAGGCTAGACACTGCGACTTAAAATCATAGTTTATGCGTCAAGAAAAGCATCTAGCTGTAAAACAGATTTTTGCGACTTAAAATCAAGCCTCAAGAAGGGCTTCTAACCGTTAAACAATAGTTCGTGATGTGAGACACAAGATAATGCAATTTAAAATTTTATTTCTCGCATCAAAAAGTGCATCCAGCTGTAAAACAGATTCTTGACCCCAGTCCTCGTGTCAAAAAGAGCATCTAGCTGTTAAACAATAGTTCGTGATGTAAGGCACTAGATACTGAGATTTAAAATCTTAGTTCTTGCGTTAAAAAGATTATTCTGCTGTAAAAACCCGATTCTCATGTAAAAAAGGGCATCTGGGTGTAAAACAAATTCTTGATCCCGGTCCTTTGACGTCAGGAAGGGTAACCGGCCAAAACAATAGTGTATGATGTAAGAGGCTAGATACTTCTATTTAAAATCTTAGTTTTAAGTGAGGAAGGGCAACCAGTCGTAAAACAATGGCTTATAATGTAAGAGGCTAGATACTGTTAGTTTTGCGTCAGGAAGTGCAACTAGTCGTAAAACAATGGTTCGTGATTTTGAAACTAGATACTGCGATTTAAAATCTAAGAAGAGCATCCAGCTGTAAAACCCCGACTCTCGTGTTAAAAAGAGCATCTAGATGTAAAACAGCTTCTTAATCCCAGTTCTTTGACGTCGGGAAGGGCCGTAAAGCAATAGTGTATGATGTAAGAGGCTAGATACTGCTATTTAAAATCCTAGAAGGGCATCCGGTTGTAAAACAGATTCTTGTGATTTAAAATCTTGCGTCAGGAAGGGCAACCGGCCGTAAAACAGATTCTTGCGATTTAAAATCTTGCGTCAGGAAGGGCACTCGGCTGTAAAACAGATTTTTAATCCCGGTCCTGTTACGTTAGGAACCGCATCTAGCTGTAAAACAGGAGCTCCTCACATTTATAGTGTAGTTCGGGTGTTAAACTTTAGGAGCAGGCTATCTGCTCGCACTGGGTTACAGCAAGTTCGATCCTTGTTCCGCTGCTTAGAACACTGTCTTTGAAGTTGTATCTGTGTAGTCAGTCAGAGTGAGGTAAGGAATGCATGCGTTGACTGAAATTGTACACTTGCCTTCCGGCTGTAGTAAGCTTGAGAGAACAGCGAGGACACTGCGTGTATGATAAGACACTTGTAACTCAAAGAGTATTTTCTTCACTACGTAGGTAATTCCTTCTAGTGTAAGTTCCTAAGATAAAATATTATGATTGTACGGAGAGAGTAAAACCCAGTGCCAGCACATAGCCTCGAATACCATTAAGAAGCCTGGACGGTGCCGGCACATAGGCTACTCCTGTCGAAGGAGCCTGCATAAGGTTTAACGTCCCCATCAACAGCGTTATATGCCCTTACTCTTATAGAAGTTAATGCTGGCTTTTTTGCACACCCTCTGGTTATTCCAAATTGTATACTACTATCTGTCCGAAGATGTAATGTACAACAGTAGGGAGAGGTAAAACCCGGTGCCGGCCCATAGCCTACTCCTGCCGAGGAAGCCTGCACATAGCTTATCGCCTCCATCCGACAGATGAATCACCATCATCATCTTGTACCCGCAATCATTCTCGCTACTTCGGGAGATAGCGGGTTCGAACCCCTACTGTCGGTAGCCCTTAAGGTAGCAAATGCTAGGCGGGGACCTGCGCGATCGTCACAGCATGTATAAGGATCTGGCCGGATGCCCTTCCTGACGGCATAATTTGTCAGGATTTGAATCGCGGTATCCATCATTGTCTGACTTGCGTGTCATGCGTATTTTTTGCTGAGATATCATGCTACTTCCATTCGCCAGCTATAACAGAAACTCACAGTACTGCGCCCATTTCGGTTTACAACTTGGAGGAGACAACTTGTGTAGAAAAACTTTATGATTTTTCATCCCCCTATTTTTTTAAAACATGTAAGTATGTATGTAGTATCTCGCAACATTTTTGTCCGTGTGTGTGTTTAGAGTAACGTGTATCAGTGTTCTAGTCGTGTTGCAATTACTAAGCGAGTGACCGAGCGAGTTGGCTACGCAGTGTGCTTTCTTGATTTTCGCATGACATATATTAGTGTATTTGCAATTACTGAGCGTGTTAGCAGTGCGGTGAGGGAGTTAGCTACACAGTATGTTTTTTGATTTGTATATCTTTTACTGAGCGAGTTAGCTACGCGATATGTACACAGTGTGTTTTTATTTTCGAACTAGGCAAATCATTGAAATTATATGGTTTACTTAGTGTGTAAGCTACGCAGTATGGTTTTTTATTTTCGTACTTTGTAAATCATTTGAAGTGTTGCCATATCATTTACAGAGCGAGTAAGCTGCGCAGTATGGTTTTTCGTACTAGGTAAATCATTTGAAGTGTTGCTATATCGTTTACTGAGCGAGTTAGCTATACAGTATGGTTTTATGACTTTCGCACTAGGCAAATCATTAAAGTGTTGCTATTTCGTTTACTGAGCGAGTTAGCTACGTAATATGCATAAGATCGCGTTGTATGTTCGATAAAGCCATGCCTTGACAGAGTAGGAAGAGGAAAACGAGGTTATAACAATCGCTATCTTATGCAAGCTGTTCAGTACTCTAGTCTTATTATTTTGTTCTCTTAGAACAAAGGTATCCCCTGACATGTTCTAAACACATAAATCGATGTTCTGAACATTATATTGTATCGAGTACAGTGTTCGATTCTATTCTTAATCACTACTTTTGTAATCTGATCTTCTTAGAACAAAGGTATCCCCTGACATGTTGTACAGTGTTCGATTCTAGTCTTGATCACTCATTTAGTGTTTTGAACACATCAATTAATGTTCTGATCACATGCTGAGGTTAACGGCATCGATTCTAGTCTTGTTATGTTTCAATTTGATTTTCTTAGAACAAAGGTATCCCCTAGCATGTTCTTAACATATGTTGTATCGAGCACCGTGTTCGAATCAAGTCTTGTTCACTTATTTAGTGATCTGAACACATCAATCAATGTTCTGATCACATGTTAAAGTTAACAGCATCGATTCTAGTCTCGTTAAGTTTCAATCTGATCTTCTTAGAACAAAGGTATCCCCTGACATGTTCTAAACACATGCTGTACCGTGTTCGGCTCTAGTTAGTGATCTGAACACATCAATCAATGTTCTAATCACATGTTGAAGATAACAACATCGATTTTAGTCTTGTTATGTTTCATTTGTAATCCGCAAGTCTAAACATGCACAATAAAGTTGTCGCTGCACACTCTTGCCTTTGCGATGCGTATACGATAAAGCTATGCCTTGACAGAGAAGGAGGAGGCGGATGAGGAAAGGGTAGAAGAGGAGGAGGAGGTAGAGGAGGTGTCGTATTGTCTCCTTCAAGATAGTAGATGAGAAGTTAGTTTCGCGAATGCACTAATGTTTAATGATGATAGCTAACGGAACTTTTTTCAAATTATCCGCCACCACATGTTAAATGTATATACCTAAAGAGTGCAGCACGGTGCTTTGTTGATTAAAGATGGCGGATGACGGTGGACGGAATTACCCGCAAGGTAGCAGCACGGCGCTCTCATAACTAAAGACGGCCGATGATAGCTGTCAAAAAAGCTCGTAGATTTTAAATTTCCCACCACTACGACGATAAGATTTAGTACAGTAAAGATAGCAGCACTGAGGTAAGCTATGCAAGATGGCGGATAACAGCTGACGGAATTATCCGCCATCACATGTTAAATGTATGTACCAAAAAGTACAGCACGATTCTTTGTTGATTAAAGATGGCAGCTTGTCAAATATAATTTTTTTAAAAATTGCCGCCACCACATTTCAAAGGCATGTGGCTATAGAGGGCAGCACGGTGCTCCCTTGATTAAAGATGGCTGCTGTCAAATATAATATTTCAAATTGTCCGCCTCAAAGGTAAGTAGCTAAAGAGGGCAGCACTATGGTTAGCGGTGCAAATGGCGGATGACAACTGCTACGTAGAAATTACCCGCAAGAGAGCAGCATGGTGTTCTGTTGATTAAAGATGGCAGCTTGTCAAATTGAATTTTTTCAAATTGTCCGCCTCAAAGGTAAGTAGCTAAAGAGGGCAGCACGACGCTCTGTTGATTAAAGATGGTGGATGACAGCAGTCTGCTGTCAAAAAAAGCACGTGGAAATGTTTCCAAACAAGAGTACGTTGAAATTACCGCCACCAATTTTCAAAGGTAAGTAGCTAAAGAGTTCAGCACGGTGCTCTCTTGATTAAAGATGGCGGATGACAGCTGTCAAAAAAGCACGTGGATTTGTTTCCCAACAAGAGCACGTTGAAATTACCGCCACCACTTTTCAAAGGTAAGTTGCTAAAGAGTGCAACACGGTGCTCTCTTGATTAAAGATGGCGGAAGACAGGTGTCAAAAAAGTACGTGGATTTATTTCCAAGCAAGGGCACATAGAATTTTCCGCCACCACATTTCAAAGGTAAGTAGCTAAAGAGGGCAGCGCGATGCTCTGTGGATTAAAGATGGATGCTTGTCAAAAAGCATTTTTCAAATTATCCGCCACCACATTTCAAGGTATGCACCTAAAGAGGGCAGCACGGTGCTCTGTTGATTAAGTATGGCTGCTGTCAAAAAGCATTTTTCAAATTGCCTTCCACAAAGGTAAGTAGCTAAAGAGTGGAGCACTGCGGTTTGCGATGCAAGATGGTGGATGACAGGTGACGGAATAACCAGCAAGAGTGCAGCACGGTGCTCTGTTGATTAGAGATGGAGCATGACAGCTGTCAAAAAAGCACGTGGATTTCTTTAGCCATTTAAATCTCGCGCTAGTGAGATTAAGTTGGCAGCATTGGAGTTAAGGCCCGTTACGATGGCAGCACTAAGGTTAGCGATGCGTTGTTGTCGATGATAGCTGTCAAAAAGCACGTGCCTGGCAGAAAAGCATGTGGCTTTGTTTACCTATTCAAATCTCGCGCTAGTTAGGTTTTGTTGGCACCGCTGAGGTTTAGGCCCGTCATGATGGTAGCACTGAGGTTAGCGATGCGTTGTTGTCGATGATTGCTCTCAAAAAGCACGTGGCTGTCAAAAAACCACGTGGATTTGTTTACCCATTCAAATCTGGCGCTAGTGAGGTTAAGTTGGCAGCATTGAGGTTTAAGCCCGTCAAGATGGCAGCAGTGAGGTTAGCGATGCGTTATTGTCGATGATAGCTGTAAAAAAGTACGTGGCTTTGTTTACCAATTCAAATTTCCCGCGGGTGGAGGAGCGGGCCCCTGGGAAGGCCTCCAGTGCGGAGGCGGAGGAGCGGGCCCCTGGGAGCCCTGCGGTGGCGGTGGCGGCAGAACTCTCCATATTATCTACTATTTTGGGTGAACAGTGTGAGTGCTCGTATTGCCGTATCAGTAACGTACATTCAGGAGTGTAATCCCATAATATTTGGTATTACTTTATGATGGTAAGAATATTTGGATTCATTATTAATTTAACTCATTGTTAGTGCACAGTGTTATACATACAAATATTAAACGAATGACAAACAAGAGAGCAAACTAAAACACTAAACACTCAACCAAGCTCATGGAGAGTTCACAAAATTAAATCAAAATTGTCTAACCACTTAATAGTCTCAATAGTACCCCATACAAAATTTTCCAATGGCCCCAACAATGATTTTCATGGGCGTTCAGTGACGATATGCCGGATGGTCACCCCCCCTCCTCCTGTTAACCGCAGTCGTACTCAATAGAGGGTCTCACACCACACTTATGTAGCAATGAGCTACACCGCCTATGACTGGTGCGAACTCTACACAGAGAAACTCAGGGTTTTATTGGGAGGTTATAGCAGCTGGTGAATGCTGAAAACGAAATAAAGCCTGCCACTCAGTTGGAGCAGTGTTGTTCCAAACCAGTCGCCGCTCACGAAATCCATTGTATGACCAATTGATGTGCTCCCTGGCAATTTAAAAAGTTTATATTTCCTGACCAACCGTACGCAGAAAGGTGACCATTTGAACAGTATCAGGCAAGAAGAATAGTTTCTATTTAATATTTATACCTTGCATGTGTCATGAAATAGTCTCAGCTGTGATAAACTTATCCTCCACTTTGCCGTCTGCAAAAAACTTCTGAGTTCCCCATTGTTTTAAATTCTTTCAACGCAATGTCTCAATGCCAACGATCTTGTGTCAGCAAGTCTCAGTATTGTTGTTGTGGTAACATTGTCTGCCTCTAGCTACTGCGACTGGGCTATTCTGATATATTTCATGTGTTACTTGGCAGACTCAACAGATGGTACTAAGTTTGCAACGTAAGCATCATTAACAAAAAGGAATCTCAGTCGATTCTACTTGCATTGAGGTACTTATCGTCAAGGTAACGTTTGGTGATTTTCATGAGTGACTGTTTAAGTGGGCAGGAATTACGGGTCTTGATTAGGTTTGACATACTTTATTTAAAACAGTGACTGATCAAGTACAGAGTAGGTTATCTGTTTTTAATATTTGAGCTCTTTTAAAGAAATGCTCCTTTTCCTTCCTGCGTTCATGCACAGTTCATTTGTTGAAACATTTTTGTAAATGTTTTAAGCCTTACCACATCGTACTGGAATGAATGTTTGCATGATGTACAATATTCACGCACTCTATCAGTAGAACGTACTCTCCTTTACACAGAAGCTTAGTAAAATGAACACAACTAAGGTTTTTCTGATGGACTCTATATGTGGCTAGTAGGCATGACCAGTCTTAAGAGAAATAAAGGATAGGTTGAGCATTGTCCGTTACGTGATATTGATCCTTAACCCACGACATACTCTGATAAATGCGATATTCATATGTTGGAAATAGATTAACCTGTACGTTAGTCAGTATTTTTAAAATAGTACAGCTGCTTGATTAATTGACCTATGTACGAAGAGACGCAATTTTTATGTAGATGAGTACGAAACCATGATGCTCCAATCAGACGCACAAACAATTCAACAAGCTTAAGTTTTGTGTTCCGTTATTCATGATGTCTCTGACTATCCAAGTTTGCCTTACTGTGAAGTGGAGTTCAACCAGGTATAGTACGGTAAAGTATCAGTTTCCATACTATTTTGAGTGTGGGGAAAAGATTTACAAGAGGCGGAAAGAACAAAACTAATTAAACTGAGATGGGCTTCAGTGCACGTCGTGGTTGGGTTCTATTCCCGCAGATGTATAACAATACTCATTGCTGTTAGTCTAGTAAGAAGTATAGCATAAACAGATACTCACGTTTTCGGTATAACTGGCAGTGTTTATACTGGGCATGTAGAGAGCAGTTCCATAGCGATGACCAAGTATCACCCACGCCATGCTGAAGAACCTTATCCCGTGCAGGCAGTGAATGGTATTTCCAGATCTAGAAGTCGACATCGCGAAGAGCTTCGAACCGTTCGTGTACACTGAGAAGGCGAGTAGAAGGTTGATGCGAGATTCTGGAACATACATCGTAATCAATTTATCATCTCTCAGAAGAGATCAGTGTCCCATCTCACCACTGTTAACCCTCTCTGTGATATTATGTCATGTAGGGTGACTCGAATGATACTTTAGAATTTTAACTTGAAGTATCTCAACTAGTAATTGGACGATATGATACCAAGGCGAACCAACTGCAAAATTGGAATGTGTCTCTTTCCTTAAAAGTACAGTACTGCAAAAGAAATGGTATCGAGACATATTAGCAAAATTAAAGATAACGTGAATAACGCGCGTATTATAATATGAATGAAGAAGACTTTCCAGTGATAGTTTTTATTCACTCTTAAAAATGAACTTAAGGCATGGATCTGAGAAATGTTAAATATGTAGTTGTTTCAGTCTGGCATCAGACCCTGCAGTTGAAATGGAGGGATAAAACTTGATTTCATGTCCATCACCTACTCAGTCTCAATGGCGAAATGGCTAGCGTACTGATCGGTGCGAGGGGGCCATAGGCTTAATACGCGAACGGCCTGGGGGATTTGAACTTTCATTGGTTAATTTCTGCGGTTCATGTGTTGGGAGTGTGTGCTTCGTTTTATTAAGTTTGCTTTACGTCGCACCGACGCAGTTAGGTCTTCTGCTGGCGATGGGATAGAAAAGGGGGAAAGAAACGGCCGTGGTCTAAGGGAAGACTGTAGTCAGTTTTTATGAAATTGTTCGAATTTCCTTTTTTTCATTTTATGGTAGTTTGAACTCTTATTTATGGGAATAAAATAGTGTTTTTTTTTTCAAAGTCCTTTTTAAGGGCTTAAAATGGTAATTTAAGTCACCCTGTGTCTACGTGCCACGCTACCATTTTTTCCTTGAATTTATTTACCATGTAATATCTTGTTTATAACAGTTCCATAACTTATGCTGGGAATTTTGTTTATTTATGCTGTAGCTCTGCATACACATTACGTTATTCAGTTATTTTCCTCCATGTTTGTTGTTGTTTATATGAAAACTTGAATTATTTATTTCGTGTTCAGAATGCCCCGTCAGAGAAGAGTATTTGCAAAGGGCAAAGTAGGTCCTGGGAGAAAGAAGATTATACCTCTAAATACTGAGGATAGTGTAAACAATTAGGAAACTAATGTACAACCAGCCTGTATACAGAGATAAGAACATGAAAAGAAAAATGGTATGACAAATCAATGACAGATCAGGGAGAGAATGACGGACAAATAGGAAGACGTGACCAGGACAGAAAAGGACAAGGACAACCTCCACAACTTCATTCAGTTTCGCCTTCAAATACAGAGATTTTCTCATCATCAGTCCCACTTCTTTCCAGCCCTAGTGGAATATCCTGGACAACTTCTGTACAGGGTGGCTAAATTTCTCTATAATTAACATACACAAGATTCTTATTTGAAATGCAGTCGAAACTCCATCACTCGAATTTCCCCCAAACCAAACCAAACCCCATGGCACTACAGCTCATGAAGAGCCTTGGCCTACCAAGCGACCGCTGCTCAGCCCGTAGGCCTGCAGATTACGAGGTCGAATTTCCCCCACCTCCAAATAATTTCAATTTCCCTGCCATCTGTTCTATTTCTCAAATGCATTTATTTATGTTGAAGACATGTCTTAGCAGACGAAGAACGGGTGGCCATACTAAAAAAATGAAGAAATTTCGTCAATTGTGCTAAAAGTTGAAGGGCTGGAGCGCCCGTAAATGTTTCAAATTGTGAGTCTTGGATAGCGCTATCAAACTTTTAAAAAATTAGAAAATTACTTCGTACCTAAATGCAGTTTCTGAAAAAGAGCATAAAATCAGTTGTTTATTTACTCTTTCTACTTTTGATTCAAATCCTAGCCAAATTAACTTATTTATATAATTATTTCAGTAACGTGTTCCTTGGTTCAGTACCCTCAGGAATTTTTGATCTTGTGAAAATTGTCCACACCGGATGTAGTCATAAGGGCTTAATTGAAACTCTGCATTGATTCAGATTAGCGCTCGTAGTGGTGCTCAAGTGAAACAATGCATTGACTCACATTAGCGCTCGTAATGGTAGAGAAATGCAAACTGCTAATTTATTCGAAAGGATAACGGTGATTAATAAAATAATTTTAATTTTTAAGAATAAATAAGGAATATTTTCTCATATTTTATTTACCAATAATCGTAGCTCATATCCCTAGAATGTTTTCAACAGTGAGTTACTTAAAAGGTAACTTAAGGTATTGTTTCCTTATTCATGGGTAAGGTAAGTCTGGCTTCACGTGGAGGTTTATCATGAGATGACAAGGAAATAATAAATATTAGTATTTTAAAATAATGTAAGTGATATAACTTCTAAATGATCCTGATGACCACAGTGCTATAACTTATAGAATTGACAGAACACTTACCTGAATGTAGAGTAAAGAGGTCGTAAGCCGTGCTGAGAATCACTAACACACCGACGACAATGAGTAAAGTCCTGTAAAGCAGAAATGGAATCATCTATTAAAGTCTCATTCTCTCTTGGACTCCTATAAACAATAAAATGTAATAAGGCTACGGATGTTATCTCATCAGGTTGGACCCAGTTTGATTTGATGTACTGTTTTCTGGGCAGGACTTTTCAATGAAAAATATAAATATTTGTTTAATTTTCTTCAATTTTCCCGTACGTTAACACATAAAACATATATATCTCCCCATATGATGTCACCCAAAGTACCAAACTCTCGTACAAAGGTGCTTTACCACGGGTATGCATGAGTCTTTTACGGCTTCACTAAGCCATGGCACCAGTGAACAGTACGAAGCGTCAGTTTGTTCGTCTGACATTAACCCGGCAATGCACACAAGTTGAGTCAGTCAAACACTAGCGTCTATGTTGTATCGTTCAGTGACCATGTCGACGTTTGTGCCTGAAAAAAGAACACTTGCAGCATGCACTCCTTTTCTTATTTAATCTAAAGAAAAAGGTTGTGAAAAGTTATTGTTTGCTGGTAGAAAAATATGGTGAGCACGCGTCATTGATTAGAATATATGAGACACGGGTTCGACAATTTAAATATGGTGATTTCATTGTAAGAGACAGTGCGCGCTGTGATAGACCACAAAAGTGCGAAGACGAGAAATTGTAGGCAAAGCCCGGCGAAACCGTTAATGCACAACGATATCGCCAACAAATTATTAATTTAAATTACGCATTGATCGACAGACGACCAGGATGGGGCAGAAGACGTAAAAATGTGATTTCGTTGCACGCCAATGCGCCGTCTCACACAGCAAAACCAGTGAAAGACACTTTGAAATCGCTTGGATGGAACATCCTTCCGTATCTGCCGTAAAACCCGACCTGGCGCCATCTGACTATCATCTCTTCGCATCAATGTGGCACATACTCGCAGAGCAGCATTTCCGTAATTTCTACGAAGTTGGAAAATAGATCGACGAATGGTTTGCCGCAAAAGACGAGCAGTTTTTCTGGCATGGTATTCATACCTCACGTGAAAGATGGGGGAAGTGTGTAGATGCCGATAGCCAATAGCTTCAGTAAAAAAAAAATGAATTTTCATTGAAAAGTACTTGTTTTAATTACCTCAAAACTGGCAAAATCTTATTCATACACCTGATATAACTCACGTGACAAGCCAGTCGGTGGTGTCGAGTTCCAATTCCTGTTTGGTTTGACACTGGTAATCCGGTACAGCCACGGTTACATCTACATAGTTGAACAGCGGTGACACTGTTATCAGTCTCTCCGAGAAATCCTCCTTCACAATGAGCGCTGTGTCCTCACCATCGCACGTGGAGGGCACACACGCACCCAGCATGAGGGGCGGCATACCAGCAGCGGCCACCGTCTATGGATAGAAGACACCAGAAACAAATTATTAATTACGAGGGACTGCCTCATCACACAACAGTTATTTGTGAGGGATGTAAATAAACTAGTGGCAACGTAGTCGGGACACTCGCAGGAGATCGGGCATGCGCAAATAGGATATGGGAGCGGTCAGGAGGCTTCGTTATCGGTGTATAGTGTGAAATTTTATGGGAATACAGTTCGGAGTGTTGTTGTTGTTGTTGTTGTTGTTGTTGTGTGGCGTTGAAATGAAGAGATTCAATTACACCTTTTTAAAGCATGTTTTTAAACGGTGATCAGCGTTCGTAGGTTAAAATCGAGGTAGCCCGTGGCAAAAATTTATCAGAATGTTATAGAGGATTACGTGAACTCTGTGGTGAGACTGTATTACCGTGGAGGACGGTTGCATGATGGGGCAAGTAGTTTCGTGCAGGTCAGAATTAGATTCCAGATTTGTACAGCACAGGTCAGCCGTCCATTGCTGAAGAACAGATTGACATCATGAATGGTCTCGTTTCCGTAGACCATCAATGGAGTTTCCCGGAATGATCAGTAGAAGTTGGTCTCAGTCATCAAGCGGCGTGGCACGTACTAACGAAATGTCTTGACGTGATGAAAACTGCGACCCGTTGTGTTCCACATCAGCTCACCGACGTACATAAATGGCACCGGTATGCACTGTCTGGAGTCCTACTGAAAAAATCGCCCAACGATGGAGACCTGTTTCTGCAGCGTTTTGGCGCCATTGATGAGTAGTGGGTACGATCCTGAATTAATGAATCAGTGGAATGAATGGCGTCACCCAAGTTAGACACGTCCACATTCATTCCGAAAGGAACCCACTCGCGTGAAACTTACACTGATTGTGGACGAGGGTGTTATTTTTAAGAATGCTGTGCCTGAGGGACAAACCTTCAACAGTGGTTACTGTTGCCGATTTCTGGAATGGCATTTGCTTCCGGCTGTGCAGCGTAAACGCCCACGTTCATTGCGAGACGACCGCCTATCGTTTTGCATGACAACGCACGTTATCATGTCGCAAACAATGTTAAGCTCTTATTGCAACGGTAAAATATTGATGTCTTAGAACACCCTCCGCACTCACCAGACATGAATCCTTGTCACTTCAGCTTGTTTCAAAATTTGAAGGAACCCCTCCGAGGCCGCCGATTTCCTGACGTGGCATCTGTACTCCGCGCAGGGCTGTAATCTATAGAGAACGCCTTGCAAAGGTCCTTAATGGCTCCCCGAAATTTGGCAAAAGGCGGTAGACTTTGCGGGTGACTAGACTGAAGGAATTTTATGCAATTGTACTTGTTATTTCAATAAATATTTCGTTCCATCAATATTGCCAATACTTTGTATACAGCCCTCATATAACGTTGAAATGCAAGTGGAAAAATTGGGGTAAATTATCGTTTATAGGAAGACGAATTGCTAACTGGAGTAATTAAACAAATTCCGACTTATTTTTAATCCTTTAAGGAAAGGCTACGTCAAAAATTGAAAGGGAATATGCCACCTGGGCGAATTCCCATACCGCGGATCGCTGATCAATGATTCATTTATTGATTAATTTGATGTTCAAATAAATTTCAACACTCAAGAATTGTTTCATCCCACAAAAACGGTGGATAATCGATTTCAGAAACAAGATCACCACTGACGAAATTAATGCTTACTCTTGCATACGAGGTACCTACGCTAATGTTGTCCTGTATCCCAAATCTGAATCCTTCCAGCTCGACTACTTGGGGAGTTCTGGAAATACTCGATTTGTCTAGGTATCTTGGAAATATCAGGTTCAGTGGTACTAATTTGTGAGTTTCTAGGATTCCTGAAGTGCTTCACTAATTCTAGTATATTTTCATTTATATCTGAAATATTTCGCTAGTGGACTTGTGTAATTTTTGGTCAAAACTTGAAATTTTCTTTTGCTCAAACTACGACATACCCAAAAACCACCGCTGACGTTCAAGTACCCTTCATTGAAGAGACAATGGTTCTGTTTACATTGTATGCACGCAATTGCCTCTTGCTGAGACTAGCGAAGAATGTTGTGACGTAAAGGTCCTGTGGTATTGTAGTTCGCCACAGTGACACTAGACGGCCAGTCCGCGAACTTAATGACTCTACTACGTACATCGCTCCACCTATTGTTTTGGATACTCACCGTTTTACTTGTTATATTGGGCGTGATGATGACAACTGCTATACAGTGTTGGCCATGGAACGTGCTCCCGTCCGGCGCCGCCACGTCTCGTACATCGATACACTCCTCGAAATTCCCATAGTGACTGAAGCTTCCCATTAGTACACTCTCTGGTATTTTCACGGAAGCATCGTACACTGAAAAATAAGAATTTTCATTTTCAGATCAATTAAATACACATGAAAACAATAAATACATTTCTGATGCTCGGAACACTTTTGTTAATTCGTGTCAACGCCGTCTGTTCAATTGGTGTTAATCGACAAGAGTAGGCTTCGTGCCGACACCATGTTTCACCCTCTCACTACCTCATTTTCATCATATTCGTAATAATCCCACATGCAGACGTGTAGGTTGTCCATGGACGTGAAATAGAAAGTCCCGCACCAGCAAGTCAAACATGCTGTCGGACACTCCCGGCACTAACAGTCACACGATAAATAAATAAATAAATAAAGAAATAAATAAATAAATAAATAAATAAATAAATAAATAAATAAATAAATAAATAAATAAATAAATAGATAAGTCGTCGACTGTTATGCTTATAACGCAGTGACATTTGCCTCCACTTCCTTGCTAAGCATAGAGCAGCTCGCAGATGACGTTTTTCTCACTGGAGCGCTCTTAATAGTCTCCTTAATTTATAGCCGGACTTACGGCTCCATGGCTAAATGATTTTCGTGGTGGCCTTTGGTTACAGGGGTCCCGGGTTCAGTTCCCAGCAGGGTCGGGAATTTTAACCAAAATTGGTTAATTTCGTTGGCACGGGGGCAGGGTGTATGTGTTGTCTTCATATTCATTTCATCCTCATCACGTCGCGCAGGTCTCCTACGGGAGTCAAATCGAAAGACGTGAACTTGGAGAGCCAAACATGTCCTCGGACACTTCCGGCACTAAAAGCCATACGCCATTTCGTTTTTCATAGCCGGACGTAGATGTCGTTCCAGTAGTCACTGTTCCTGCATGAATGTTCGAAGTGAACAAGTTATATTCAAGAAAGGTCTTCCTTCTTGCGCTAGTCTGCATTTCATGTCCTCCTCCTTACTTTCTGCCATCGTTTGTTATTATACTACCCACGTAATGATATTCGTCTACTTCCTTCAAGATTTCATTTTCTAATCTAATATTTCCTGCATCACCTGACTTAATTTGACTGCACTTCATTACTTTAGTTTGAACTTATTTATTTTAATCCGGTACTAGTTCACCTAGACCAGGGGTCGGTGCGCGGGCAGCCAAGGTGCATCCAACTGAGCAGCAGTGAGGTCTGTCTGCCCGCAACAGCACGACCTGTGGCGTTTGCGTCATTGAACTATGCGTTTACGCTGAGTTTACGTAACTTACAGTAGAATGAGGAATAAATGCAAAAATATAGAGAAAGCATTTTAGACTGATAGGAACTGAAATATTTACTACCGGTACATGAATTACGTATATAAACACAATCAAATCATAAACATAGTACAATGCCCAACGTAACAAATGCGTTAAAGTAAATTAAAATTTACAAATTATATTTTAAACAACCGAATTGTCTGTATTTTATCGTTAAAATCCACTTTCAATCTTACTAAATGAAATGCACTAAAATTGGAAAATACGTGACATCCTAAACACTAATTAGAAAACGTATATGTTTACGGGCCTTCAAATCTTGTATGAAATTCAGACGTTCATCTCGTATAATACAATAGAAGAAACTGTAAACTTTAGTTTAAGATTCTAATAAGTAATGAGTGGCTGTGAGGAAGAGGAACTGTTGGACTGTTTAGAAACATAAATAAGTGGTAAGAAATGGGAGGAATAAGGAAAAGACAGGTTTGATTTGTTGGTAATTCGGTGGTTTAATATGTAAGTTCAACTGTAAAAAATAATGTAATTAGAGAGTAGTTTCTAGTTTTAGTCTAAGAGACGTAACAAAGATGAAAGAAATGTGAGGAAGAAGGATCTAGAGAATTGTCAACAAGTACGTTTGTAAATAGTGTTTAAATTTAAGATTCTAATAATTAATGAGTGGCTGTGAGGAAGAGGAACTGTTGGACTGTTTAAAAATGTTGGACTGTTTAGAAATGTAAATAAGTGGTAAGAAAAGTGAGGAATAAGGAAAAGGCAGATTTGATTGTTGGCAATTCGGTGGTTTAATATGTAAGTTCAACTATAGGGAAAAAATAGGGAGTAGTTTCTAGTTTAGTATAAGAGACGTAAGAAAGATGAAAGAAATGTGAGGAATAAGGATATGGAGAATTGTCAACAAGTACGTTTTTAAATAGTGTTTAAATATTAACTATAGGGTGTAGTGGTTGAACATAACCAAGCAGTGTAAAAGTCAACGTATAAGTATTATAAGAGAGATGAACACAGGCAAGGAAGAAGTGAGAGGGGATGATTGGGATGAAAGGGGGCGAGGGGTATAAGATGTAGACGGGTAGGGTGGTACAGTCCCATCCCATGGTGAAAGATGAAGTATGTCCGCTCACAGAAGATCAAGTGAATCAAGATGGGGGATGGTATGAATTAAGACGACTCGATTATAGGCGGAGCAGTAGATAAAAACGTGACCGATCGTATGATGGACTGGTCAACCGCCAAAACGATTCGTCACGCAAAAGAGGAGGGAAGCACGAGCTATAGGTAGGGGTAACATCTGACCCGAGAGGAGTGGCTGATAGCGGTGCTGGGTTGGATGGTCCTCTCCTTACTAGGGAATTCCGCGTGCAGCCAGTGTCTTTTTTCTCTTGGTTTAGTTAGCTGTAGATAGTGGAATATGTGTTAGTACATTAGAATTGAGGTAGGGGATGTCCTAACATGCGGTAGGTGTTCCTCGCATGCCAGAGACATCTCAATAGTTTTAGGCAAGGTGGTGCAGTACAAGGTACGGATTCCGCCGGTGCTGTCGCCACTAAATGAGTAGAGTAGATAGTAAATAGTTTTAGTGTAGATAGTAAGAAATTTTACAAGATATATAATAGTATGTTAGTTTATATTGTTTTGTTTTGTTTTTGGGTTTAGGTGTATTTCACGGTCTTTATTGCCTGTAACCGATGGTGTAAACTAGGGTGGGCAATAAAGAGTTTTATTGTATTGTATTGTAAATTCAGACGTTCATCTTCAATTTGTCACGTTTGCTCGCGTATTTAGCTTTATAATGTCTTTAAATATTATATTTTTTCCAACTATAGTTGCATTCCACAAGAGAAATGTAAATCCACCTTCCTCACTCGCAGAAACAAAATATTTGTCTTCCACGGAGAAGCTGGGCGACTATACAACTTACCTACGTTGCTGCATTGAACTTGCTTAGCCATGATACGTAACTTCAATGCTCACTACTCGCAGCTGCTGCTCTATGACCTACTGCCCGCCCGGATAGAGCCCGGAGCTGCGAATGTGCGCCCATACGCAGAAGTCGCTGAATGCTGACACCTGACCTAGACTATGACATACCATTCAGCAATTTCGCCACATCTTCTGCAGTCTCAGAAGAAATTACAATATCTATATGTAAGGAACATGAACATAACCGTCTATTCCTGTCATAGAATTTTTTCGGTGATTAGCGCACACAGAAAATGTGGTTCTGACCTACCCGTTGTGTTCTGTAACTGTGGTAGTTTTCATCTAATATACTCCCAAACACTGATCACACCCTCCTATCACAAAATGCCAGTCATCACCTTGCCTGGTATACTGATCAGTGACACACCACGGTAGTTTCTGCAATCCTTTCTGTTACCTTGCTAAAATAAAAGCAGTTACGGCATTCGTCTAATCAGAAGGTACCGTATAATGCAGCATACTCATCCAACATATGAATCACTTGCAACAAATTAACCCGAAGCTTTGAGAAAGGCCCAAATCCAAACACATGTAATTAGATAGTGGAACAACCTCTGGACATTAAGCACAAAAGAGTCTATCACAAGATAATAATTTTCAACGATATATGTAGCCGACTCCAGTGCAAAACATTAGAGCCCGAATTCATTCTCACTCAGTTACCCTGCAGCCATGGAAAATTTAAGTGCTACTTTGAACGCTTCAAAATTAATATTTCAGGCGATTACTTGTGATTTTGTGGATTTTTACAAACGGTAGACCCTTTACTGTTCGACTGTGCAATGCTTGGAAGAACAAGATTCGAACTTGAGTGTCACCAAAAAATTGAAATGTAGAAGTTTCAAAGTCATTATACGATCTGCTTAGGAAATCCTCGTTCTACAAATAGTTTATTAAGTTCATTCACCACATCCTCAAGAATTTAGTTTCCTAATTTTGTGGCAAGGGACAATAATTTAAAAAAACTGATTAAAACTGTATGTCTCTTGTACACTGGAGTTCAAACTGATGGGATATTTAATAAATAAATAATATTTTTACCTCAGTGATGCAATGATTAACTTAGAGTGGATGCAAGGAGGTTATGAATTAATCCATAATTTAACAAGGCTCGCCGTGCATGAATTTTACCATAAACTGTGTGAAACCAAGCAATTCCATGACCCCTACTATGACTGTAAGTGCAGAAGATCTGGTGAACTCTGCTAGAGATACCATGTACTAAAGTGCAAATTGAGAACAGAATCTCTGAGAAACGTTTGTGAGACAGTGTAATACTTTGTATACTTGTAGTCATGCACACTGTGCGCAACTAAATATTTATTGTAATAAATAAATAATATTCCAGGTTAACGATATTCATTTTTCAGCCACTTGCTCCCTGCCTTCCCTCCGTATTCTCAGGTGTAATTTCATCTATTCCTGCTGCTTTATGACAGTGTAGTTTATCATTCTTCTCACAGTCATCATTTTCATCCTTCCTATGAACTAGGTTGTTTGCGACTTGAATACAAAGGAAACTTTTTAACTTGAAATTTACAAAATAGTCCTTTCATATTTCCAGTGATTCTCTGCAATCTACGCTGAGTTTACCTGAATTACCCAAAATACCGATCATTTCCTTTTAACTTACCTTTCTTTATTACTACGCCGAAAGGTTTCCTTGGCGTTTGACTTAGATTTTTTAGCCTTTCTCGTCGTCGGAATGATAAATATTCCTTGTCAGTAACAGACTCCGTTGATAATATTAATAATTTTTAAATATTGTAGAAATTGTCACTGTACGTCTATTGCACGAGCTAAATATTAGCTGCAAAAAGAATATATCGTTTCCAGGAGAAAGATGGAAATTTTATCTACCCTACACCTGTCACATGCTTTCCTCCACGGCTTCAAACGAAACATTTCAACATTGAGTTCTATTTAATTAATAATTTTAGTTTTGTTATCATTGGTAATAACGAAGGGTCATCAAGAAGTAAGGCTTCAAAGCCTGAAATGAAACGTGTACATTTTATTTCATACAACCAACACAGCCCACTGATTGTACATACATTAGGTTGTTTTTCGACATATTCTCCATATCGGTTTAGGCAGTTGACGATTCGATAAACACTGTACACTCAGGTGTACAGTAGTTTTCAACAGGTAATCTCAGCAATATCTCTTGAATTCAGTTAATGAGTCACTGCCCTTGACACTGACTGGTAAGGAATTCCAAAGTCTGGAACCGGTGACAGTAAAATAATTGTTATATGCAGATAAAGTGTGAATAGGAATTGCAAGAGTAGATCCAGCGCTAGTAGCTTATTGAGGCCGCTACACACAGTCCGTCTACCTGTACAGGCGAACCTCTGCACGTCTGCCTGCCCACACGCTCAGGTGTACCAGTGTTGGTTACAGTGGGCCATGACATCTACAGATGACAATGTTCTAGATCTAGTGGGCTTATTATTAACAAGAAATTGTTTCGAACGCAATAGAAAAAAAGCACATTGTGGTGCAAGGAATGGTTGAAGACAGAAAAACATATATTCGTATGTTAACCTGTTAAGTGGATTGAAGGTGGTTCCAAAATAGTGGCATATTTATATGAACGTGATTGAAGAAACGTACATGAAGCTCTTTTTCTTTAGTTGCACCGTTAATTCAGAAAGAAGATACCGTTATGAGGTTGGCTGCAATTTCACGATACTTGGCTACAAAATGAATTTACGCAGACCTGAAATTTACTACTTTAATTTCACCTCAAGCTCTCTCAGACTTTTTACCAGAGACATGATGTTATATCAAAAGTTATACATAAGGAGTATGTAAAAATCTTTTCCGTCGTTTCCCATTTTCACACCATGCAATTGTATTAATACAATTAGAGTAGACCCTCAATAATCCGAATCCCATTAGTCAGGAATTCGCTTAATCCGGACAGCTTTTTAATAATAATAATAATAATAATAATAATAATAATAATACACTTGGAGATGATCTTGTAAGCAAAATTCATGCAATCCTAGTAGAAATATGGGAAACGGAAATGATTCCACAGGATTGGAAGGGTGCATTAATACACCCATTGCACAAGAAAGGTGACAAGGCAGATCCAAACAACTATAGAGGCATATCTCTACTGCCAATCGCATACAAAATCCTTTCCAAAGCTCTCTTGAACCGGTTAGAAAAACAGACTGATCATCTGATTGGCGAGTACCAAGCGGGTTTCAGGAAAGGTCGATCATGTGCAGAACAAATATGGAACTTGAAGACGATATTAAGGATTCGCCGAAGTGCCAGCACGATCGTCACCTTTGTGGATTTTAAGAAGGCGTATGACTCTGTGGACAGACAGTATTTGATACTCTAGAAGAACTCAGAGTGGACAAGAAGACCAGGGCACTTATCCAGCAGACCCTCACAAGTACGACCTCTAAAGTGAAATTCCTTGGAGAAATCTCTGAGCCTTTTGAAATATGTACGGGCGTTCGTCAAGGTGACAGCATCTCCCCTATTCTGTTTAACTTAGTTCTAGACAAAGTTATTAGAGAGTGGGAAAAGGATATCAAGGGTGTGAACATCGTAAATTTGGGAAGCAAAGTCAATGTGAAATGTTTAGCATTTGCTGATGATCTCGCAATCATTACTAAGACCAAGGATGAAACAAGGTATGCCATACAGAGACTACACAATATAGCATCAAAGGAAAGCCTCCAGATATCCTACGAGAAAACCAAGTACATGGAAAATCTACGTCAAAATAGCAAAAGAACTCCGCTAGGGATGGAAAACGGCACAATTTCACAGGTGCCCTCCTTCAAATACCTTGGAGAAATTATACTACCATCAGGATTAGACAGTAGTGCCAATGTAGAAAGAAACACCAAACTACATAAGGCATACAGACTGACGTGGAATTACTACAACAAAAGAGTCATATCGCGTAATGCAAAATTACGACACTACAAGACAGTTGTATTGCCCGAAGCTTTATATGCCCAGAAACCATATGCTTAGGTGGTCACTCTAAAATTACAGAAATTGAAAAGCAGGAGCTGAAAATTCTCAGGATAATTTATGGTCCCACGAGAGAAAATGGAATGTGGATTAAGAGGAAAACAGCGGACCTCTACTCCTTCACCGACAGGTTTACTGATGCCGTACGGAAAAGGCGCCTTAATTTCTATGGCCATATCTACAGAATGAACAGCGACAGACTAACTAAAAGATTATTCAAAGTAATCAACTCAAAGAAGGTCAAAATAAAATGGCTAGAAGAAACTAAGGCGGACCTCCAAGAAATAAATATTACAGACGACATCATGGAAAATCGTGGAGCTTTTAGAACCAAAGTAGCCAATCATAAATTTAGGGAGAAACCAAAAAAGACAACTGGTAGGAAGTGGTCGACAGAACGCAAGATGCAACACAGTGCATTCATGAAGAGATTTTGGGAGGATAAGAAGGCACAAACCATCAAACCAACTAACAAGTTCAAACGCGCTCTATGAATGGGCATAACGAAGAAAGAAAGAATACATAAATGCAATTACAGTATAAAGCTGAGTTACGAACGCCGGAGGAGGAGGTCGTTGAAAATGTGATCGATGAAGAAATGTCTGAAATACGTTGAAGATGACAACATATCTGCATATTGCGAATATTTGAGGCATCTGCGTGTGTTAATTATTAAATAATTTAATGTCAAATGAGAAGCCTCCGTGGCTCAGACGACAGCGCGCCGGCCTCTCACCGCTGGGCAACGTGGTTCAAATTCCGGTCACTCCATGTGAGATTTTTCCTGGATAAAGCGGAGGCGGGACAGGTTTTTCTCCGGGTACTCCGGTTTTCCCTCTCATCTTTCATTCCAGCAACCCTCTCCATTATCATTTCCTTTCATCTGTCAGTCATTTATGATTGCCCCAGAGGAGTGCGACAGGCTTCGGCAGCCGGCACATTTCCTGTCCCCGCCGCTAGATGGGGGCTTCATTCATTCCATTTCTGACCCGGTGGAATGACTGGAGACAGGCTGAGGATGTTCAATTTCAAAGGAAGACAACAAAAGTTCAGCAGTTTCCTCAAACCAGTAAGCGACTGGAGTGTGGTCAATGAAGGTGTACCTTTCTTGCCATGTTCTAATTCTGTACTGCACTAGTCATTATGTATTTTGTAGGGCCTAATACTGTATTCCATTATATACTGTATACTAAATAAGCTTTGTGTGTTTTAAATGTATAATAATTTACTCTATTGGTTCCCTATACTGAACAGAGATTTTAATTATATACAACGGCTCATTTCATAAGTGATTTTGTTAATCCGGACTTTCTTTAGTCCAGATTAATAAGGTTATAATGTTTATGCTCTTTACGTATTTTGTCAGGTTTTAGCCAGTTCTTGATAGTAAGGAGTTATATGCTCATCATAGCTCAAGTTAAAAATGAATATGAGGCAACAATTGAAAGCGCGCTGTACTTTCATCGTTTGTTCCTTAGTTGCGTCAACAAGCGTTACGTCCCAGTAGTCGAGGATGGGAAGAATTGAAGTCTGCACTAGTCTTTGTCGCATGTCCGGTGGTAAGACAGCTTTGCGTATTTCTTCACTGGATGAAGAGAAGCCTTCCTCAGTGAAAATGTGAGCGCCTTCTTTATAAAACATGCGGTTATTTCCCGCCCACGCGGGTTATCTGACTTTTATATTTTAAATTACATATAACTTCAAAATAAATCAATATTTATTAAAGAGAAAACATTTTAAATGATTTTATGAGATACGTAAGTTGTGTCTAACGACTTGGTAGCCATATATGTTTCACAGATCATCTCTAAGGCGACCAACGAGTGCCTGAGTATCAAGGCTAGAAAGATAAGTAGTTTATCTCTTCAGAACGTAGATGAGTAAATGTCACTGATTTCACAGGTAGTCATAAAATCGCTGCCTAACTAATATCAAATTCTTATCTGACAACATCTCACTCGCAAGCCTGAATGCACGAGAAGCTGATGTTAATACAATCATCATTTATATTGCCTGTAATTTTCAACAATCTATAAGTGATCCATTCGATATTCCGAAATCTCTAGTTAACTCGGGTCCTCAGCTGAATGTCTCATTGGTAAATGTATCGCGATGATACAACCTTTCTCCTTCAGAGGCCCTGTGTTTTGAGAGCTCAGTTACTTGCTCTCGTTACATAATTTTGAGTGGAGGTCTCGAGCGATACAAAAGAAAAAACATTTAATACCCGAATAATTATACTCTGTGCAGAGAGGTCTTGGGAAGACAAACACAATGGCGAAAGAGTCGCGACTATACATCCATGAAATCAAATGTTATGCGACGATAAATTTATTAGCAGCGCGCCGATGGGGAAATCCCATGATGCCGTTGCATCGTCATCACACTCAGTGCCACGAGAGAGGGCAACTTAAGGAAATATTGTATGTAAAGTGGAGCAAGGATGTAGAGCAGTGAAGAACGTGATTTTATATATAATATGTGAAATATTTTTTTCAAACTGTTGTTTTTTCAGTTTGATGCGTCCGTCCATGCCACCCATTTCTGTGCTAAATTTTTATTTCTACGTGGCTACAGCATCCTATACATACTATTATCTGTACGTCATATTCACACCTCGGTCTACCCCTGTCTTTCTTACTCATACCACCTACACGTTCCCAAAAAGTAAACGAAGAAGCCTCGGGTGCCTCAAGATGTGTTCTGTCATTCTATCTCTTATTCTGGTCGAATTTCGCCAAATTGCACTCCTCTCACCAATTCGATTCAGTACTCTTCATTCGTCATACGATCTGCCCAATCTCTTTCAGAATTCGTCTGTAACACCACATTTAAGAAACTCCTATTGTATTTCTTTCTGAGCTAGTTTTCTTCCATGTTTCAGTTCCATAGAATGCCACGCTCCATACGTAAATCTTCAAAACACCTTTCTAATTCTTATATCAATGTTCGAAGTAAGCTATTTTCTTTTCTGAAGTGAAAACTTGCTTGCTTGCCTAGTCTGCATTTTATGTCATCCTTACGTCTACTATCGTTAGTTATTCTACTATCCAACTAACAATAACAACAAACAATATTGGTCTATTTCTTTTAAGACATTACTTCCTAATTTAATATTTCCTGCATCACCTGAATTCGTTTGACTTCACTGTATTACTTTTATCTTGGACTTACTTACATTCATATTGTACTGGCTCTGTACTTGCTAGGATGTATTCTTATCTTCACGGACGTCGACAATGTGTGACAGGTAATAATGGAATCGTTTCCTCGTGGCGCCACGTGAACAGAGGAGTCCCTCAAGGCTCTATACTTGGTCCTCTTCTTTTCTCACTCTTTGTGAATGACATGTTATCAAATTTAAGAGATTTCAAATACCATATGTACGCCGATTACCTTCAACTCTACACAGACATTACAGCACGAGACCTTCAGTAAAATATCAACTTATACTAAACATTGACTTACAGCCTGCTAGTGATTGCTCAGCTGCGCAAGGCCTGAAATTGAAATCTACAAAGCCGCATGGTATCCTGCTTGGCCATCAAAGTCAAGTGTCTGCCTCCGCAGCGTAACGGTTAGTGTTAATAGCTGCCGTCCTCGGGGGGCCAGGTTCGATTCCAGGTACTGCCAGAAATTCAGGAATGGCAGCAGGGCTGCTATGTGGTTGGAATGGAACATGCAGCTAACCTCCCTTGGGGGTGTGTCTGAAAAGAGCTGCACCACCTGAGGATGAGCACACGAGTTTACTTTATCAAAGTCAAATGACAAGTATAACTAAACGTTAGTTGCAAAGAATAATCCGGCAGGATGTTCCAATTCCTTTTGTATCACAAATGAAGAATCTCGAGGTTATCATGGAAAAATGCATGACTTGGTCGGCACATAACTTACATATCTCTCAAAAGGTTTCCTCAGCTGTATATTCTGGATATAAACATATATTTCCAATAAAGCTTAAAAATAAATTAATCGAAGCACTTATAATGCCACATATTGACTATTGTGTTGTTATATTCAATGAGGCCACAATTTTCCCTAACAGCACGCTCAAAATAAACATGTGTGATATATAATATGTGATTTAAGAAACTATGAACACGTGTTAAGTTCTAAACATTGAGAGGTCGCGACTCCACGTTCGTCGTAACCATCATACTTTGTCTTTCCTCCACCGAGTTCTTACTACATCGTCCCCACCATACATTTCTTCACGTTTCCATTAGTTCTCAATTGTTGCTAACAGAGATAAAAGTGCTCAAACATCAATCATGCCGCATGTAACTTCTCGTTCAGTGTTGTTTCCCGCAAGAGAATGGAACCGTTTACCGGATGACGTTCGAGGAATACGAACCTCAGTTCCACATAAAAGAGCGTTACAGGAGAATACTAGGGAATGCACATTTCTGGTCTTTCATTGATCGTGCTATGACAAGCCACTATTATTATTATTATTATTATTATTATTATTATTATTATTATTATTATTATTATTATTATTACTTTATTTTTAAAAAATTATTATTATTGCCGTTGCATATATGTCACACTGGGGTGGAATTTTTATTTTACATATTTTGATTGTGTTTGATGATGCTTTATCTCGTATTAATTACGATAGTATTAATTATTACTCTAATGTATACTAATGGGTTTAGAGTGAGAGAAGGCCGAATGACCTTAACTACGCCAATAAATATTTTTATCTATGTATCTATCCATCTGTCTATCTCTCTATCTTCTCCAAGACTCTGTTCATACCATTCATCAATTACTCCACATCTTCTGCAGACTCAGATAAAATAACAATAATCATTGGCAAATTTCAGAGTGTTGATTGCCTCTCCCTGCATTGTGATTTCCCTACCGAATTCTTCTTTCAGTCCCTTTAACGCATGATCTACATAAACATTGAAAAAGAAAGGGGTCAAATGGAAAAATTGCTTCACTCTTTTATGTCTTTGCTGCTATTTTCATATCCCTGAATCTTATCACTTAAAACTGACGTTTGCACATATTGCAGATAATTTTTATTTCTCAGTATCTTATCTCGATGACCTTCGGATATCAAAAAATTCCGTCCAATCAGTATTATGGAATGCCTTTTCAAGGTCTACGAATGCAATATAGGTGGGCTTCTAACCTAAAACATTAAAGGGTACTAAATCACGTGAAGCGGATCGCATTGTAAATCTAATGCCATTATTTAGTTCTGACGTTCTAATGGTTGACACAGCAATTATTTCCTAATATAGTGTTTAACGCAATCTGCGAACGAAGGCCGTTTCAGGATACACATTTTTCTCCGAGAAGTACTTGTCCCATTTTGAAACTAATCACAACCCCCTAAAGAGTAAACCCTTGCCCTTTCCCGAGGTTGTTCCTCCGTTTTAAGACACACCCTCCAATGAAGGGGAGCTGCATGTACCATTTTGACCACAAATTAAATTAAATTCCTGGCAGTACCTGGAATCGAAACCGGACCCTCCGAAGACGCCATCTAATGGTGTCAATGTGTCTAACGTTAGGGACAGAAAACATTGCACTCCTATTTCATAAACAAAACTGTACCATTATCTCTCAAGGTACTGATGCCCTATAAAAAGATACCTCAAATTGCCCTTTAGCATCATTACTAGGAGTGAAAATGGATGTTAGATACTTTTAACGATTTACGAGATATTTGAAGTGAATGTTGTATCTAGGTGTTAATATAAGAGATGAACCTCACTGGGGTTATCGTATTAACGAGGTAGTTAAGAACGGTTACAGATCTCTGCACATGGTTATGAGAGTATTTAGGGGTTGTAGTAAGGATGTAAAGGAGAGGACGTATAAGTCTGTGGTAAGACCTCAGTTAGAGTATGGCTCCAGCGTATAGGACCCACACCAGCACTACTTCATACGAGAAATGAAAAAAAATCAAAGGAAAACAGCACGATTTGTTCTGGTGATTTCCGACGATGGGGTAGAGTTAACAAGAATGTTGCAAACTTTGGGTTGGGAAGCCTTGGGAGTAAGGAGACGAGATGCTCGACTATGCTGTATATTTTTAGCTGTCGGTGTTGAGTTGGCGTGGAATGACATAAGTAGAAGTAAAAGCTTCAGTGGAACTTTTAAAAGGATCATAATATGAAGACAAAGTTGGAATTCAAGAGGACAATTTGCGGCAAATATTCATTTGTGGGACGAGTAGTGAGGGACTGGAATGAATTATCAATGGAAATGTTCGTTAAATTTCCAAGTTCGTTGAAAATATTTTAAAAAAGAGATAAGTTAACAATTTAAATAAATGTAAATGTAAGGTAAAGAATTGGTAGGGTGTCTGCCATCTGGGCGACCGCCCTAAATGTAAATAATTGATTGATTGATTGATTGATTGATTGATTGATTGATTGATTGATTGATTGATTGATTGATTGATTGATTGATTGATTGATTGATTGATTGATTGATTGATTTTCTATATAAACTCAATGTACCTGTCCCACTGCTCTCAAACTCAACGTCTTGGTTTCGAATCCCACAGAATTTGAGGTGAATCGGGCGAGTTGGCCCTGCGGTGAGGGGCGCGTTGCTGTGAGCATGCATACGGGAGATAATGGGTTCGAACCCCACAGTCCGCAGCCGTGAAGATGGTTTACCATGGTTTCCCATTTTCGCACCAAGCAAATGATGAGGTTGTACCGTATTTAAGGCCGTGGCTGCTTCCTTTTCACTCCTTTCCTGCCCCAACGTCACCATAAGACAGTGTGACGTAAAGCAAATTGTAATTTTTTTTGCAAGCTGTTTTACGTCGTACCGACACAGATAGGTCTGGTGTGAAAATAGCAAACCACAGAAAACCATCTTCAGGGCTGCCGACAGTGGGGTTCGAACCCACTATCTCCCGGATACTGGATACTGGCCGCACCTAAGCGACTGCAGCTATCGAACTCGGTCAAATTGTAATAAAATAATTATAGTGGAGTTTTAATAGGATTTGTATGTGCTGACAGATATAACATTCAGCCTTGAGGTCCAACACAAGCCCTGAGAGGAACTTGAGGGTTCCAGTTCACATCATATCAAAGTATCAGTGACACTGTAAAATAAATATTATACTTACTATACATGGCCCACATGTGACCATATTTGTAGGAATTTTCGTACAAAGTCACGTGGCTTTTACAAGGTTCTTTCACACCTTCGTATTTCCTGCTGCTGATCACTGTTTCATTAATCCCAAGCCTTAGTAGATCCTCCGTTGTCAGTTGGTGAGCAAGAAGTTTCTGAAGATCGAGCTTGTTCCTAGCAGCTTGTAATGCAAGTGGTGACCTTTCCAAGCCCATTTGCCCTGATGATAGACCACATATCAGCAACACGTAGCAAATCGACAGGAGACGACAGCAGCCCATGTTCGCTGTTAGGATATCTCTCAACTGTTGGCCAAATCTAGCATTCGACGTTTATATGTAAGCACTTACTCACTCGGAGATAAAGATCATCGTTATCAGAACACAGGCACAGGTGTAGTGCTTCAGTCAGTGGTCTTAAGTGCTTAATTATCTCGGTAAAGAACGTCATTTATTTGCAAGTTAACGTCTTTTTATCAACAAAAGACGTAATGTGACGTGCAGACATCATATTTACATGAATTGTAGTTCTTGTGCGCAAAAATTACCATATTTTTATTGGTTATCTCCGTCAGCGTTTGGCAGATATCCCTATCCCAGGTATCTTTAGCTATTTCTGAAGTGTTCACGGGTGTTTGTTCTGATGCTTCTATCTTTCTTGTATTCAGAATTTCTTGGTACTATATCTTCTCATTTTTTTATCAATCAGTTACTACTCATCTGCATTTAGGTCAGTCGCCCAGGTGGCAGATACTCTGTCTGTTGTTTTCCTATCCTTATCTTATATGATTGCAAAGAAATTGGAAATTAATTGAACATATTCTTTGGTAAGATATTCAAATCTATAACTCCCCTTCCTACAAATGAATATTTGCCCCAGTTTGTTCTCTTGAATTCCAACTGTATCTTAATATTGTGGTCTTCCCACTTTTAACACTAGAACCGCGGCTGGGTCATCTGTGACCCAGCTCTTAGTTCCTTATTCTCTATACTCAGAAAAGAAAAAGACTGTTTTATCAAGTGTACACAGCAAATGAATATATCAGTACCTTCGCTGGCTATTTTTGGAAGTTTAATACTCATAATGTATTTTAATGTAGAATATTAACCATACAAATATTTATTTTCCTTTTGGCAGAAGATAGGGAAAAAAGAAATAACAGCTGGGTCACAAATGACCCAGCCGCGGTTCGAGTGTTAAAGACACCACTCAAACTTATTCGTCCACTAATGTCATTCTACGCCTTCGCTCCACACACTGCTTGAAACATACCATTTAGTCAAGCAGCTCGCCTCCTTTCTCCCAATTCTTCCCATCCCAAACTTTGCAGCATCACTCTACTCAATGCTACGCTTTTGTAGCAAATCACTCAGAACAAACAGAGCTGCTTTTCTTTGGACGTTTTCCAGATCTTGAATCAAGTAATCCTGGTGAGGGTCCCATACACTAGATGCATACTCTAGTTGGGGTCTTACCAGAGACTTATATGCCTTCTGCTTTACATCCTTTCTACAACCACTAAGCACCCTCATAACCATGTGGGGAGGTATGTACCCTAAAATCCAATTTATGTGATTACACCAATGAAGATCTTTCCGTCCTTGTAGGATGTACTAGAATCTGCGTAATTTTCAAGGTTTTATGATGATGGATCATACAAGGTGATGTGTAACATATCCATAGTTTGCTTCTCATGGTTCATTTTTTGTTAAGAATGGAACAATATTTTCCAGTATCCACTCAGCTTTTCAGTCTGTCGAACTTAGAAGTTCAATATAAATATTACACTATAACATACCTGTACAAAGAACGCACAGATATACAAGAACGTTTTATGCTGGAGAGGAGACAAATAAGGGTTTCATGATGATAAGTTCCAAATTTCAAATTCCTATGTTTTTGGGCAGAAATAGAGACGAATATTTCCAAATATTGAGTGTGATGTTCTGTTAATGCCCTTCGTTCGACGGTGCAACGTAATTGCGATCCAACAAAGTTGAACGGGATTCATTTCAGAGTCGGACCCCTGTTGTACAGTTCTCGCCCACTTGCGCGACTGCAACGCACCCGTTGATCAACTCAACAACTACCAACTCCCTAACGACTGGCTTGTCAGTGGCGTGGCCCGTGTAACAGTTCGTTTGCTTGACGTTAGTAAATAATCGTAGTGACAGGAAGAACTTTGCTACCGAACAATTACACTTTGGTGAATTTGTATATTTATTTATTCATTCTGACACCAATGCATGTTTGCCAAAGGACACCGAATAGCTCACAACTTATTTGAAAAAATAAGATGTCAGTCGATGCAGAGTGGGTCTCGGCCCATAAGTGGCCACGGCTGGTCCGTGGTCCAACAGCTCTGCACACTGACCCGTCAACCGAGCAGAGGAGGGGTGGCCACGGCCCTACGCCTTTGGTTCCGGGAGACGGGAGAGGGCTGGATCTCACGGCTGCTTCACACCGTCGGCTGATCTGAGAATGGTTTTTCGTGATTTCCCATTCTCCTCCACTAAGGCGAATGCCGGGACAATTCCTAGTATAGGCCACGGCCGCCAACCCTCTCATCTTCTCCGTGCATCTCCTCCACCGTAACAAATCTCCCGGCCTGAAGGATGCCGTTACCGCCTAAGAGGCCTGCCTCCCCCCTGAGGGGGGGGGAATGGAAACGTTTCAGTAGTAGTAGTAGTTGTAGTAGTAGTAGTAGTAGTAGTAGTATAGAAAATAATAGAATTGTTGGTTTCATTAAAGAAATATCAATGTACTCAAGAATATGAACGTTCTTTCATGCTGCCGGAAGGAAATTAAAGAATATATCATCGTTGCAGGGACAAAACCTCCTGTGAAATATTTTAGCTTAGAACTTTGGCCGGTAAAGTTCTGTCACCTAAGGTGCAATATTGTGTGACACTTGTCAAGGCATTCTCGACCTTCATGAAGTATGTGCTGCGTGTCAGTGTATCTCCAAAAATATTAACACATAGGAGGTTTCGTCCCGGCAACGACGATATTTTCCATACAAATGGTTCCGCATTATTGCCACTGAGAATTTTATAATCGTGGTAACAATACTGCCTTGAGTATTTCTGTCCAGTCTGTGCGATTTCCGGCATTCAACAAAATTTTTGGGGACGGTCCCTCTAGCAGCCAGAAGCAGTCCTCTTACTCACATATTCCTGACACTGCAGGCCCTCTGGATGTAGGGTATTGTTGGCACATAAATATCCTGTTTTTTCTTTATCTACGTCATCTAGCTGGAAAAGAGATCTTCAAACCTTATCGTAGGATCAATGATTTCTGCTTTGTTTTATCCCCAATTGATAGCAATTATATCAATACGAAGGTTAAGTTCCACCTTCTGCTCTAAAAAAAATACACAGTAGACTTCTTCGAGAACCTCTTCTTTGAGAATGCTCACTAATAAAGATCTCACGGTATAATGATACTTAATGCGAAGTAACTCTCCCCGATCCCGGCCCCGCGGTGTAGTAGGCAACGCGTCCGCCTATCACCCGGCAGCCCCGGGTTCGATTCGCGGCAGGTTCGGGTTTTTTTATTTGTAATGATTAATATCCCTGGCCTGGGGACTGGGTGTTTGTGACGTCCGTAATCTTTCCTTCCTCACACACAACATTCCACACTACCGCCATTCCAATTACACGCAGGTTCATGCAATATGGTGCCAGTAGGGGCAAAAGATCCACATGGATCGACGCCCGAACAAATAGCTTTTTAAAAATTAAAAAACTCTCAGGCTGCCTCTGTGGTGTAGTGGTTAGCGTGATTAGCTGCCACCCCCGGAGGTCCGGGTTCGATTCCCAGCTCTGCCACGAAATTTGAAAAGTGATACGAGGGCTGGAACGGGGTCCACTCAGCCTCGGGAGGTCAACTGAGTAGAGGTGAGTTTGATTCCCACCTCAGCCATCCTCGAAGTAGTTTTCCGTTGTTTCCCACTTCACCTCCAGGAGAATGCTGGGATGGTACCTAACTTAAGGCCACGGCCGCTTCCTTCCCTCATCCTTGCCTATCCCTTCCAATCTTCTCATCCCCCTACAAGGCCCCTGTTCACCATCGCAGGTGAGGACGCCTGGTCAAGGTACTGGTCATACTCCCCAGTTGTATCCCCCGACCAAGAGTCTGAAGCTCCAGGACACTGCCCTTGAGGCGGTAGAGGATCCCTCGCTGAGTCCGAGGGAAAAGCCCAACCTGGAGGGTAAACAGATGATGATGATGATGATGAAAAAACTCTCCCTGAGGGCAGCTCCCGAGCACATTGGGTAGAGTTTCATAGTCTCTGCAGTGGCCTCTGCTCGTAGAACGTGCAGTAGAGTGAGCACCGTGGTGACCATTACCGTCATTAATAACATGTATCTCCATTTCGAGGATGACAGCTCATTGCATGTCATCACCCACGAGGTGGTGGATGGTACTTCGGCGAATAAGTGGACTCCTCTCCCTTTGTGCGGGTAGTTGCTCCAAGCATGAAATTTATTTAATCGTAGAGTTTCTCGCATCTTCATTACACTCTTGCATCTGTCGTCAGTACTTACCTGAAGTTGTGAGAATCAATGACCACAGAAGGCATTATAATCTCTGACAGCGCTAACAAGAGGCCTAGTTACTAATTCAAGCTTGCGGTTGATGTGTAATTGTTGGAGGTAGGCTTCCCACGTTGTACGAAGTGTAGAAATGCCTCTATATTTATCACCTGTGTACTGCATACTGTTAGGCGTGTCAGTTCCTAGCTAAAGAATTTCCTTCACCACGCTCTTGATTACCTTGCCTCCTTTTATCAAAAATATCCTTGGAACTTTCTCTATAGCAGCCTATTGAAAATGATATATTAAAGTGGGACCTATGAACTGATTTATAGCAGTTAATTTTTGTTGTGGCTGCAGCAAATGGAGGCAACAAGATTGTCTAAATTATTTCTTAGATGATCTAACATTTGATTTTCATGGAATATCATCGTATTATAGAAGATCGCACCCATATATTTAAGTTCGCCATAACCGCTAATACTTATGTTATTGCCACTAATTATTGGAATTGCATTACAGAGTAATTTTCCACTTTAGGTGATAATAGATTTCTTAGTATTGGTTCCTAGGACGATATCTTGCAGCAGATTGATGGTGCTTGTGAGCAAGGTCGAGGTTGCTTCTTCATCATTTCCGACAATTGCAATATCATCAGAAAAACATAATGGCGTTATTGGATCTGTATCAGGAGTTATTTGGAAACGATAAGCTTCAGCAACTTTTATTCAGTGAAGTCATTAAGTATGCCGTTAATACTCCGGTTAAAGAAGGTGATATTAGATCTCCTTGCATCACTCCGCATTAGACATTTATTTACTCAGTACGGCCTTCATGTGTTTGTATCTGTATTTTATTATCTGTTAGTAGTTTCATCAGTAGAAGTTTGAGGGTCTGAAGCAACTGGCAATGCTCAATGGTCGCAGTTAGATGGTCCTGCCCAATGCTGCCAAAGGCTTTTCTGACATCCAAAAGCACTATGTATGCGGAGGAATTGCGTGCAGCAGCTGTATGGAGAATACCATGGATGATATTTGTGTCAGTAAAAGTTCCAGATATCACAACAAATTCCCTTTGACAATGGTTTAAGAAAACGTATTCCCTTATGATGCAATCTAATGTTTTCGCTATAACCCTCCGGATGACGTAACAGATGGTACTTTGTCTCCAATTTGCAATATCCATCTCATCCTCTCCTTTGATTATAAGAACTGTTCTAAGTAGTTTTAAGCACATCTTGAACAACTCCTTTATTTAGCATCAGCCTAGGTGTATGTGCTATCACATTTATTGCAATTGGATGTCGTGTTGTTTTAAGTAAATCTTTATCCGGCCCGGGGCTAGTGTATATCGATATCTTTCTTACGACTGAAGAGACTAGGTATGCGGAAATATCGATATCTTCATTGCAAGTCAGGTCACATATTTCTCACAAATGAGAATTAACGATCCCAAACTTATTTTTAAAGTGTTCCTCGACATTATCTTTTCTTACTTTAATCTACACCTTTAGTTCCGTGTATAATTTTCTTTCGTTGATAAAAGTACTGAAATTGTATAAGTTCATAATCAAATATTTCCTTTCGTTTTGACGGTCGTTTTCGGAAGCTCTTTTGCAGATTACTCATCATCATCATCTGTTTACCCACCAGGGTCGGCTTTTTCCCTCGGACACAGCGAGGGATCCCACCTCTACCGCCTCAAGGGCAGTGTCCCGGAGCTTCAGACTCTTGGTCGGGGATAAAACTGGGGAGAATGACCAGTACCTCGCCCAGGCGGCCTCACCTGCTGTGCTGAACAGGGACCTTGTGGAGGGATGGGAATATTGGAAGGGATAGGCAAGGAAGAGGGAAGGAAGCGGCCGTGGCCTTATGTTAGGTACCATCCCAACATTCGGCTGGAGGAGAAGTGGGAAACCACGGAAAACTACTTGCAGGATGGCTGAGGTGGGAATCAAACCCACCTCTACTCAGTTGATCTCCCGAGGCTGAGTTGACCCCGTTCCAGCCCTCATACCACTTTTCAAATTTCGTGGCAGAGCCGGGAATCGAACCCGGGCCTCCGGGGGTGGCAGCTAATGACGCTAACCACTACACCACAGAGGCGGACTTTGCAGATTACTGCTAGTTTTATATCGGCGATTGTTAATTTTTAAACCCCCTTCTATGAGCTTCAGTATACTTCATTACTGCATTCCCTCGACCAGGTAAAAGATCTGTAGCCGTAGCTAAGAACTCCACATATTTCAATCGTTTTCGTTGAAGTCCGAGTCAGTCAGCTCTTGTCGAAATATATGTAGCCATTTCCTCATTTCCCCCTCATATGTAGTTTTTACTTCTCTGCGTTCATCGG
Organism: Anabrus simplex; assembly: GCF_040414725.1. Taxonomy (NCBI): domain Eukaryota; kingdom Metazoa; phylum Arthropoda; class Insecta; order Orthoptera; family Tettigoniidae; genus Anabrus; species Anabrus simplex. The sequence continues at coordinate 41,547,908 of NC_090267.1, forward strand.
ATTTTTGTAAATGGGGCGATGATAAAGATGTGTCAACATCTTCCAAGCCTACATTTTGATCAGGTATAGGAGTCAGACAGGTCGTATTTACAAGGGATTCGCGATATTCTCCTGGATAGGCTTTGTTAATATGAATTTGAAGTCGTTTGTACTGTTTACCACAATAGAATGTAAAATTCTCAGAAAAATATTTGGACCAATACACAGAGATTGCATATGGTTGAAACGACCTACGAAAGAGCTGTACTGCACTCTGACAGACTCACAGACATGATCAGGAAACGCAGAGTAACTTTCGATGGGAACATACAGGGAATGGACAACAACAATAGACTTGCAAAGAAAATCTTTGATGTAGTAAACAGTTCAAGCAAGAAAACAAATTCGTATCATGAAACATAGGAAGACTTAAGGCAGGTGGGGTTCAATAGGCAAATGATAGGAGACAGAAAATAATTCAGAAACAAAATTAATACAAAATTTATAGTAAATGAGAAGAAGAGGAAGGAGAAGAAGAAGACAGGAATATTGTGGACGGAAGAAAGGAAACAGGAGCACAGCCAAAGGATGAAGAGCTTTTAGGAAGAGAAGACGAAGAAGGGAAATAAGTGAAAATTGTGTCATCATGAGATATTCGAGTTCAAACCCTGTCCATAAGGGCAAAATTGATATAAATGAATGAATTAATTGACTTTAATCTTATAACATATCAAATATAGGAAGCATCATCTCTTTCCCTCTGGTCAGTTCCAAAGGCACATAATGTTCGTTATTAAAATGGTAACATTGAAGTTGAAAAGGAATAATATTAATAATATGCCAGAGAAGCGGCTGAAAAGTTAGAGGTTCCGTGATAGGTACATATACTGTATGATACAGTTTACAAATCTGAACAACTAACTGACACCCAAAAAGAATAGAACTGTATGAGGTAAAAGGAAAGGGCACTCTAGGTAGGAATGCGATGAGAGAGATTCACCCTGCCAAGAAAATTTAAAAGGTGAAGAAGCTAGCAGCATTAGATTAAATAGTAATTTACTAATTGACGGAAAGAAACGATCTAATTATTCTCACCACCTGCTATTGCCGAGTCTCAAATATTTATATTTCAAAACATAGGACGATTGATCGTAGAATTCGCTAAAACTTCATAACCATAGGTTCATATAAAAAAAAAGAGAGGCGAGATGTCAAATCCTGATGGGCCATGTGACTGAAAGTCCCAATAAATAAAGTCTTTGCTCACCAAGGCTGCCGCATCTGATTCAAGGCGAAACGATGGTAATAACTGTGTGCAATAGCGCGCCGAGTAACGGTATGCTCTGCCCTCCACATACACACCACAGTCGAATCTGGACTGATAAGTTGGGAGACTTATAATTTATATACAGTAGGAGGTGTGTGGAAGGTACTAGAAGGTGACGTAACGTAGCGATGACGTGGCGAGCGACAGTATGGATTATTACGGCGTTCAGTTGAATTAAGGCTGCCGGTAGAGGAAAATGAGGGCTGACCATGCATGATGTTGTGGCGATGTGAGCAGTCCATAATAAGGTCGTTTAAATGAAGTTTAGTAGAATTTACCCGACTCAAGTCAGACGCTCCATCTATTTTTCATAACTCACCACTCGTATAAATCAATTGTATTATGCCAGATCTTGATCACGTGTTGTGTACACAACTCGTAGAAGCAGTGGAAAAGCACCTTTGTTAATTCAACTCTAGTTTTACAGAATACTAAAACAATAATATCTCAGGAAAAGGAATGGGAAGCTGCAGCTGATGTGACTAGTAAGTACGTTACATAAATTAAATTGTACATTCAATTGTTTAATATCCTTCTGCTAATGATACGGTAATAAGTTCAGGATACAGATAAGAGCTCCAGATTCTACTAAGCAGACTCAATTCATGGGCCCTAGAAAATGACTTACAAATAAATCATAACGGAACTAAACAAATGACTTTCAGAAGATGTGATAAGCTCTCTCCAAAAGATACATTTATCCTTAAAGGTAAACTTCTAGAAGTGGTACCAACATTCGAATATCTTGGAGTTATTCTTCAAACATTGGCATCTTTTAACAATCATATCTAAGGATGAACAACATCAGCAATTTACAACAATCAACAAACAAAAACTGTAAAAAAACACAGCAATGATACTATTTAAAACAGCTATACTACCAATAGCAACTTGTGGGATCCATATAATATGGGATAAACTTACAACTGACGACTTAACGCTACAGAAAGTTAAAGCTTGTTATATGAAACGAATCCCGGGTATCGGGAAGACAGAACCATCAAGACTGATCTATGTCTTACTAAAAGAAGATTTCTTTTTAGAAGACATCAGAATTCAGATAAAACTGCCATATATTAAGTAATACGGGCACACATTCCAAATTCTAATAGAAAAAACACAATAATATCTGGAATGACTTTATTCAACAGACGACATAATGACGGGTGATTGGAAACAAGCAAATTACGAGCATGGACACCTAATGACGCGATAGGCAACACATGGTTTTCATCACAAGTTCTGAATAAATAAGAGATTTCAACGCCCAAATGAAAATTGTGTATGTGAATTGTGCAACGAACACTGTGAAAGATATCAAGCAAATATATAGAGTAAAAGATAAATATCTACAACAAAACTAGGACTAGAGTAAATTAATATAGCATTTGTATTTTGCCCAATGTGCGCATTTTCGTTAATAATAATATCCTTCTGCTATTGGGCGTTTAATCGTAGAGAATATCTATATATTAAATGAGGTTTTGACAGTACAGTGCTCAGAATTCAATAATACTGGTATTTGTGTATCGGTGAAAGAGTAGTTTTGGGGAAGGCCAAAATATCTACGTTAGTAGTGGTACTATCGATAAATATAACATAACAAAAGTTATAGATAATGCATTTTCTGATCACACTTTGTTTATAAATTTAACGCATTTATCAGCTCCACAATTTTCAATTTAATAAAGTCGTATACATCAGAAACAAAGTAGATCTATGACAAAGTTCATAGCTAATTATTAGATGAGGCTATTAAACTAAAAAAATTAAAGTAATAACGGCAGATCCCAAATCCCATTGAATTTGTGGAAGGGAGTAGGACTGTACACTCCTATCTACCTTTCATGTTCTAAAGTATCAAGTAAAATATGGCGTATGGCTTTTAGTGCCGGGAGTGTCCAAGTTGGGCTCGCCAGATGCAGGCCTTTTGATTTGACTCCCTTGGGCGACCTGCGCGTCGTGATGAGGATGAAATCATGATGAAGACGACAAATACACCCAGCCCCCGTGCCAGGGAAATTAACCAATTAAGGTTAATATTCCCGACCCTGCCAGGAATCGAACCCTGGACCCCTGTGACCAAAGGCCACCAAGCTAGCCATTTAGCCATGGAGCCGGACAAGTATCAAGTGAAATGCCAAAAGTCAAAGCTCACGCATTCAGCGTTGCACATTTCTCCGTAGCCGTAGCCAGGCTGAATGTGATCAATTTTTCACGAATGAAAGGATGAACCCAAAATTTCCGCCTTCCTTGAAGCCTTCTCAAGTACCAGTATGCAATGACATCATCCCGTTTACGTACCGCACGGCTTGAAATTCTGGAGCTGATTGACAAAATGCTGATATGACCGTCACGGGAGTAGTGATGGGACATTCGATTCATTTTACTGAATCTATTCATTTGATTCCGTTCACGTTACTGAATCGATACAGTGATCCGATTCACGGCTCATTGGTCACCGCTCCTACTGCATATGTGTAGTATGTGCTGGTAAGACAGCAGCAACAGCATTCAGTGCTCGCAGCTGCCATCTGGTCTTCATACTATGAACTCCCTTCTTTAAAAAAATGCTAGTTACTCTAATAGATCGAAGGCTTCCGGCGACGCAGGGTGGGAAGGGTTAGGAAGGTAGCAGCCATGGCCTGAATTAAGGTACAGTCCCAGCATTTCCTGGTGTGAAAATGGGGAAACTACGGGAAAACCATCTTAACGGCTGCCGACGGTGGGATTCGAACCCACCATCCCCCGAATGCAAGCGCATAGCCACGCGATATTAACCACACGACAACTCGCTCAGTCATAAAAAAAAGTATTTGTCTATCAGCTGATGATTGTTTTTAATCGTCATATTTTGTATAGGCTACCCGAGATGTACAGTAGCCCGCTGGTTTTCTGATTCAACATACTGTTATAGCGTCTGTCCACATATGATTGAAGTCTTGTGCAACGAGGTGACATATGAACTGAGAGAATACTAAGCCGTTCTTCCCAATATAAAACAGGTACTTTTGAGTGGTCAAGAGCATGACTCATAGTCATAGGGCAGGCTAGAGTCGAGTTTAATTGTCAAATGTCAACTAAGTTATAATACTAAGTTTCATTAAACTAATAAATAGTATAACCTAATAGCCTACCTACTCACTAGCTACTTCAGAATTATGTTTTGACTACCTTTTTAACACTGCAAATAAATCCATCTATTATTTAAACCTCCCTGTAAGAAGAGGACAGTGAATGCAAATGGGTATTATTTTCAAATGAGCTGAGCTCGAGAGTCCATTATAGCATACGATTCTTTCAGTGTAGCATGGCTCACTGTACGTCTCGCTGCAGCGGAAGCGCGGCTCTCTGCCAGTGTCCAGTGAGCCGATAAGCAGCCGTGTGTATCATGTGTCTCACTGAGCCGCGCACGTTCACGATTCTTTCGATGTGCTATGATTCACTGTCTCGCTGCAGCGGAAGCTCGGCTCTCCGCGTGTCCAGTGAGCCGATAAGGAGCCGTGTGTATTATGTGTCTCACTGAGCCGCGCTCGTTCACGATTTTTTCGACGTGCCATGATTCACTGCCTCGCTGCAGCGGAAGATCGGCTCCCCGTCAACGTCCAGTGAGTGCGCCACTCAGCACTGTCCGCTGGGAGTAAGCTGAATCGTGTGCCGTGAGCTCGCCGTTTATGTGAATCGATTCACTCGGACACTTGAATGAATCGATATACTGCTTCGAATCATGCATTCAGTAGCCAACACTACACGGGAGAGTTGCGTCAGAGGACGAAGAACATGCAACGCAACTCTCATACAACTGTCCAAAACTAATTGTGTTGCGTTGTGTTGCACTGGTGCACGATGGACCTAAGAACGAAACATGAAAGTCTTCGTTTAAAAGAGTCCATTTTTATTTTTTGTATAATAGTGTGTTTTTTACACGTATGTTATGTTTATATTGAAATTGTGTCTTCGACAGGCTGTAAAGCTTGTCAGTTATATCCTTGCATCATAAAAGTACACGTTAAACCAGGGTTTTGCTTTTCATTGGTGTAGATGCACGGCATCCTGTATTACTGAATTCATTTCTCAACAGATTCATCTTTGCACCCTCGCTGACCAGTTCCTTTATCTTAGCAAGGGTCGCTTCTTGGATTTAGGCAAAATCAGGTGTCTTTGTGGGAGAGAGTGCAGGTGATTTCCTTCGATCGTCATATTTTAAGACATGGCCGTTAGGATCTTCTTCCGTTCAAAGTGCCAGAGATCTCATCCATAGGTCCTATAATGGATTTCGTGATTGCCAACTGGAGTGCAACAACACAGCTCCAATTGAGTGACAGGCTTTATTTAGTGTTCATCACCAAATGGCTACAATCTCCCAAGAAAAGCTGGCTTGCCTTCAGTAAATTTCGCACCAGTCAAGGACGGTGTGGTTCATTGCTACATATGTGGAGTATGAGATTCTCCCCTGAGTGCGACTGCGGTGAGGAAAAGCAGACCACCCGTCTTATCGCCACTGAGTGCCCAAGGGATCACACTTGGGACCACTGGAAGATTTTGTGTGGGCTGCAAGCGAGACTGTTTAGCAGTGGGACAAGTTAGATTTAATTTTATGACCCCTAAACCAAACCCCATGGCACTACAGCCCTTGAAAGGCCTTGGCCTACCAAGCGACCGCTGCTCACCCCGAAGGCATGCAGATTACGAGGTGTCGTGTGGTCAGCACAACGAATCCTCTCGGCCGTTATTCTTGGCTTCCTAGTCCTGGGCCGCTATCTCACCGTCAGATAGCTCCTCAGTTCTAATCACGTAGGAGTGGACCTCGAACCAGCCCTCAGGTCCAGATAAAAATCCCTGACCTGGCCGAGAATCGAACCCGGGGTCTCCGGGCAAGAGGCAGGCACGCTACCCCTACACCACGGTGCCGGCTTTATGATCCCTTCTTGAGTTTATTTGATTGTTTAGTGTTTCTGTTGTTATTTATTTCAAACTACTCTTTTAGTTTTTGTTTTATACTTGTACCGGTATCTAACAATAGTGTATGTGTATGCGCGCGCGTGTGATGTTCAGCTAAATCTACGGCACGCAAAGATTTGAAAATTTGAACATAGGTAGATGGAAGGGGCACGAATGCACTTCGAAGCCAGATTCTTTATTTTCGCTTTCCTTGGAATATGACAATCCAACGTGTTGTCACCAGGATGAAATGCATAGGTTAAATGTCACTAGGAAACGTACGTAAGATAGGTAGAAAACACAAGTCAAGGAGCCATGTTAAGTTCAGTTGTAGGAAGCCATTTTAGGTCCCGGACACGAAGCGCCAAATGGAATCCGTAACATCAGGAAGTGTATGTGTGTGATGCCCATCCAAATCTACGACATGCACAGATCTAAAATTTTTAATATGGGCGTATTATTCGATGAATATTTTGCCGACTCGTTAGATGAACGATCAACGTACTGGCATTCAGTTCAGAGGGTCCCGAGTTCGATTTCCGGCCGGGTCGTCGATTTTAAGCGCATCTGATTTATTCTTCTGGATCGGGGACTGGGTGTTGAGTCCGTCCCAACACCTCTTCTTCATATTCACACAACACACTATACTGTACTACCAACCACCACAGAAAGACGCAATAGTGATTACATCCCTCCATATAGGGTTGGTGTCAGGAAGGGCATCCGGAGTTATACAGGGCCAAATCCACATGTGCGACGCAGTTCGCAACCACGGTCACGGGTGTGGGAAATGTGGCAGAACAAGGAGAAGATTGTTCGATGAATATTTATAACGTTTTCATTGATTATAATTAGTTACCCGATATTCACTTCATTCACTAAAATGTTAGGGAATACGAGGATTTCACTCTACCGGTAGTCAAATGTGAACCTATTTTCTTTAAAATAAATCAATCTTATATTTTACTCAGGAGAAACATATAATACGTAAGATAGATAAATCATCATCTGCTCACCCTCCAGGTTCGGTTTTTCCCTCGGACTTAGCGAGGGATCCCACCTCTACCGCCTCACGGGCAGTGTACTGGAGCTTCAGACTCTTGGTCGGGGGTACAACTGGGGAGTATGACCAGGATCTCGCCCAAGCGGCCTCACCTGCTTTGCTGAACAGGGGCCTTGTGGAGGGATGGGAAGATTGGAAGGGATAGGCAAGGAAGAGGGAAGGAAGTGGCCGTGGCATCAAGTTAGGTACCATCCCGGCATTCGCCTGGAGGAGAAGTGGGAAACCACGGAAAACCACTTCCAGGATGGCTGAGGTGGGAATCGAACCCACCTCTACTCGGTTGACCTCCCGAGGCTGAGAGGACCCCGTTCCAGCCCTCGTACCACTTTTCAAATTTCGTGGCAGAGCCGGGAATCGAACCCGGGCCTCCGGGGGTGGCAGCTAATCACGCTAACCACTACACCACAGAGGCGGACAGATAGATAAATAAGGGATAGTAAACCGAGCTAATTGGCAGCTCGGTTAGGGGTGCGCAAGTGTGAGCTTGAATTCGAGAGAAAGTGGGTTCGAACATCACTGTTGGCAGACATGAAAATTGTTTTCCGTGGTTTCCCATGTTCACACCAGGCAAATGCTGTGGATATAAATTAAGGCTACATCCACTTCCTTGGAACTCCTAACTCTTTCCCATCCCATCTTCGTCATATGACCTAGCTTTGTCAGTGCGACGTAAAGCCAATTTTGTGTATAAAATAAAATGAATAGTAATACATATATGAGTCAAGATGCCATTTTAATTCCATGGAATAGAAAGTTATTTTCGTTCAGTCCTTGATATCTAGAATTTATTGTAAAATCTACGGGACGCAGAGATCAGAATTTTTAGCATACGTGTACACAGCTCTTCACCTATCACTCATGGCTGTGTCAAGGAACAATTTTTTTCACCGAGAAATGAAGCTGTCGGCATCATCAGCAAACAACTTTTACAATAACGGTGTTCTGCAGTTACTCCTTTGTTTGGGTTTCAACATGTGAATCAAAAAGACACAAGGACAATCGCTGAGAATTGTAGGCCTCGAGCTTCCGAAACGCTGCTTCTCCCATGGTCAACTCTACGTGGGTTGTTCAAGAATCGAAAAGGAAACACACTATACACGTTAGCTCCAAATGGAACGACACTTAATATAGTTTACCCGGATGCTCTATAAGGAAAATTTGCTTTGTTTTTATATTGTTTCAGTATCATTTGTACAACGCACCAAACCAGTATCTCATGCACTGAAGGCAACAATATAATTAAAAATAAAATAATGTATTTCATGCAATTTATATAAAAGCTATGCATATTAATATATATATATATATATATATATATATATATATATATTGCTTTGCTTTTAAATACACGGTTCAGAAACATCTAACGCGGGCGAAGCCGCACGCACATGCTAGTAAATAAATAAATAAATACATAGGAACATAAAGTAAACTGACTCATCAAATGGCATGGATATTCACAAAATAGCGTGTGGGGCCTCCTCTGGCCCTGCGAACTGCAGTGAGACGCCGTGTAAGTGAGGAGTCGACAAGTTCTCTGGACGCAGCTGACACCAAATCGTTTGCAGAGCGGCCGTCAATGCTGGTCTGTTCGTGGATGCAGGATCCATGGCACGGAGCCTGCGTTCCAGGACATCCCAGATATGCTCCATAGGGTTCTTATCAGGGCTCCTGGGTGGCCATGGCAGACGTTGGACCTCCGCTGCATGTTCCTGGAACCATTCCCGGGTGACGTGGGAGCGATGTGGCGGCGCGTTATCATCCTGAAACACCGCAGAACCGTTTGGGCGCTGGAAGCTCGAAAATGCGTGGAGATGGTCTCCGAGCAGCTTGACATACTGCGTACCACTCAATGTCTCTTCCAGAACAACTAGGGGGCCCATCCCATACCAGGAAAATGCACCCTAGACCGTAACAGAGACACCAGCGCCCTGGACCACACCTTCGAGGCAGGCGGGATCTATCGCTTCAAGTGGTCTGCGCCGTACACGGTGCCTCCCATCGGCATGGTGCAGTTGAAATCGTGATTCGTCCGACCATATCACGTTACGCCATTGTTCCAGTGTTCATCCCTGGTGACTGGCGACAAATGCGCGTCGTTGTGCCCGATGGCGTTGGGTTAACAGTGGCACCTGTGTGCGGCGCGGTTCCCATACCCCATAGAACCCATATTCCTACGGATTGTCCACTGGGAGACGTGTCTAGCACGGCCTGTGTTGAATTGAACCGTGATTTGTTGCACGGTTGCCCTTCTGTCACTATTGACAATCCGTCTCAGATGTCGCCGGTCACGGTCATCGAGGGTGGCTGGACGGCCGGTTGTTCGTCCGTTGTGGATCGTGACACCCGCATTCAACCATTCACGATACACCCTGGGCACGATTGATCGTGTGAAGCCGAATTCCTGCACCACTGCCGAAATCGCACTTCCCATCCGTCGGGCACCGACCACAATACCCCGTTCGAACAGTGTCAGCTAACGACGACGTTCCATGTTACACTTGTCACATGCACAGCTACTGCTCACAAGGTCTCCTATACAACTGCCGCTGGCACAGGGGGCGTGTGCTGCGCAGACAACACACTTGCACATCATTGCTCCGCTATCCCATGACATTTGCTCAGTCGGTGTATATTATTACTAGCAGGTGTTTTCTTATGATAAAGTTGGTTTAAACGGTTGAGGCGCTTGCCTTCTGACACCAGCTTGGCAGGTTCGATACTGGCTCAATCCTTTGATATTTGAAGGTGTCAAAATACGTCAGCTTCGTATCGGTAGCTTTACCGGCACGTAAAAGAACTCCTGAGGGTCTAAATTCCCGGAACCTCGGCTTTTCCAAAACCAGTAAAAGTCGTTAGTGTGACATAAAGCCAATAACATTTTTATTATTCTTGTGATAATAGTAGGGTGCGAAATCAGAAAAAACGGGGGGGGGGGAGAAGGATCATAGGGATTAACTACTAGTGTTTATTTCAGGCAGTCCCAGGCGGGGGAGGGGTATTTAATTCCCTGTAAGTAAATTACCCCCTCTCACAGGAAAATGTATATTTTAGATCTTTTTTTACTTGAATTCTGTTGTTATAACGAAAATGATAATTATTGGAAAATTGTTCCTTGTAGGCAATTACATTTCTAACGTTAGTCATTACACAGTTCAATAAAAATACTAGTAACCAGTAGGCACTTCGAAACAGGTGCAATTTCATTGAATCCCTACGCGTATTCGATGGAAAAGTCAATGTGAATTTCGGAAATCTAGGCACTCACATCTCTCTCTCTCTCTCTCTCTCTCTAAGGCATTTGACTCTGTTAATCATGAGTTGTTTCTTGCTAAGCTGAAGTCAATTGGCTTCTCCCAGAGTGCTCTGTCGTGGTTTGAATCATATCTGTCAAATAGATCACAAAGAGTCACGTTCGTTGACGGTCGATTCTCTAACTGGGAATCAGTAAACTGTGGCGTACCACAAGGATCAGTCCTCGGTCCTTTATGTTTTTCTATTTATATTAATGACATATCTGAAGTCTTTAAAAGCAGTAGCTTTCACATGTATGCGGATGACTTACAAGCTTACTTCCACTTTTGTCCCACTAACGCATCTTCTTCTATAACGCATTTTAACCATGACATCTCTCGATTGATTGAATGGAGCGCAAATCATAACCTCCAATTAAATGTGGCTAATACCCAGCTTATTTGCATAGGTTACACAAAACTCCTGAAAACTGTTGACCTCAAATCCCTCCCAGCAATAAAAATTCTAGAGACAGATATTCATTATAGTGACACCGTTAACAATCTAGGTCTAATTTTCGACAGAACCTTATCCAGGTCTGATCATACGTCAAATGTAATCCGAAAAGTTGTGTCATCCATGCATATTTTGAAACGTAACGTGTCATGTACACCACCTTTCATGCGAAAACTACTTGTTCAAAGTCTTATATTTCCAATAATTGACTATGGTTCAGTCGTATACAACGACTTATCTGAAACTTTGAACATAAAACTACAGAGGGTACAAAACGCATGTGTTCGTTACGTTACAAATGCCAGGCGTGATGAACACATAACACCCTATTACATACAGCTACAATGGTTGAAACTCCATGAACGTCGGGAAATCTCAGTAGCTGTTGCTACGCAGAAAATTCTCAAACTGAAGACACCATCCTACCTTTATAATGCATTTAAACCTATGGAGTCGGTACATAACAGAGATAATAGATTTACAAAAACCACCCTTCAAATTCCCCTTCATCGTACCACTAAATTTAACAAATCCTTTGTTTGCACTGCATCACGTATCTTCAACGTCTTTAATCTTCACCGTTTCGCAAGTAACACTAACTGTACCCAACTAAAGCAGTTCTTAACATCTGTCTTTCTGGAGGAGTACGCAAGAGGCTGAGATCAGGCATTCTTGTGTCGAACAATCAGGAATATGTATATTTCGAAGAAAATTGTTTCTCTGCTTTAGCTTTATATTCTTTAAACCCATGTAGTCCAGAATAACAGAAGGGCTTAATGATTTACTTTGTTACTTATTATATAATGTATGTCTTAACCTTACTGGATGTGGTATCTGTATTTTCATTTTTTTTTAAGTTTCTTGTTTAGTTTAATACTTTAATATTATAAAAATGTAGTTACTGTTTTCATAAATCTGCATTGTATTATAAGAAGACGCTGCATAAAGGGGCTTTTCAGTCTCAGTGGCATGTAAATCATGATCAGTAAATTCAATTCAATTCAATTCCATCCCTCCCTTGATCACGGCTGGTGGCAGACGTTATGAGTTGCAATGTTGAGCAATAGTTTATCTGCAACAGGTGCTGGATCGTTGTGCACATTGTGACCATGGAATCCTATAGCAACAAAGGGAGTAGAACTGTAAACAAAATTTAACTTAATAAACTAAATAAAAGATACAATTTATAAACATAGAGTGTACTAAATATTGTATAGTCCATCATTTTTGTCCTATCTTTGTACCACAGCCCCAAGGTACGAAACATGCCCCCAGAATATTTTTTTGAAATAAATCCTGCTAACTGCCAGAGCACTAATTTGAAAAATCATAAGTAAAAAATAAAAAAGCTAATGAATGAATGAAGCGCGTAACTGATGCCGAGGAAATAAAATGTGCCAGCTGGTGAGGCCTATAGCACTCCTCTAGACAATGATTAATGAATAAAAAATGAAGAGATTGTGGAAAGTGTGTCCGAGATGAGAGATGGCAGGAGAAGCCTGAATAAAGTTGTTCCTGCTCCGCTTTGTCCAGCACTAATCTCGCATGGAGTGATCAGTTTCTCAACCACCGGAGCAATGATGGGATGCCGACGTCCTACCAAGTGCGTCACAGAGGTATCCTGGAGAGTCATTTAAAATCTTTAAAATAAAAATGCAGGCCAAATTTAAAGAAAAGGAAATTATTACAAGATAAGAAAGATAATAAAACAAAACTCACCTCAAAGAAAAATCCTGAGGTTGTACTGTATTTCTCCTCGCTGCTGTTTTACAATGAGTAGCGTTGGTCTGCCAAGTGATGCCTAGAGGTGACTCATTTATCAGCGACGGTAACTGCATCCCACAATCTCAAAGGGGTCCATTGAGTTTAATAGTTATCAGAGTCTGCACAGTGTTTACCAACTAGCGATTTCTCAACACTGAAACCCCGTTCACAAGCGGCGGTTGACATAGGCACTGAACGAATTTTGTGTATTAATCCTTTTAAATGAACCAAACCATTTAGGGTTTTAGAGCCTATCTTATACTCCCTCCATTGCGATACCACAGTACCACCATCCAAACCAAAAAACTCAGCTGCTTTTTATACATAAGAATTGCTATACAAACCACTCATACCACTACTTGTTTCTTTTTCAAACACTGCAAAGCACTTCAGTACTTCACTTGAAGGAAGTCTTCTTTCTACTTCATCTACTAACCCCTAAATTATTTGTCCTCTTACTCTGTCAAATTTTCTCGTTTTATCCTCCTCAGAATCGCATTTGCAATACATTAAATATTTTTCCTTGGAAATAGCCAAGTAAACATCGTCTTTCACGCGCATTTCTTTCAGAGTCTGTATTCCAGAATTAAGCTTCTTTTGGATTTCACCATAAGAAACCGATTCCTTTTGCATTGTTGTACTTAAAAGGGACAGTACACACGATACATCTAACAGGAAACCCAAAAATAGAATTTTTTTCTCTCCTAAAACTTTCTGTACAGCCCTGCAAATTTACAAAGATCTTTACTCAACACTTCACGGTTTTCGGATTCACGAATTAGGTACTCCATGATGCAAGGGAAGTCTTTGAAAACTGCAAATATACAGTCCTTCTCACTTGAAATCCAACGAACTTGGAAGAGTCTTTTGACTTTCATGAACCCTGAAACACCTGTGACTGCCGCAATATGTCTCAGTTCAGCAGCTGCAGAAGGTATACTGAAAATTTATAAAGTTCGTCAAGTACGCATGCAAAATTATGAACAGCATTCACAACACTAAAATCTTGTTCTGAAACAAGGTGCATTCTATGAGCCAAACAATGCACGCTGATCAAGTGCGGAGATATGTTCCTCCTGATTCTAGCAGTAACACCTTCATTTCGGACAGTAAACACTGCAGCTCCATCCGAATCAAACCCCACAAGTTTGTTTTTGAGCATTTATACATCTATATAATCTTCAGAAAAGGCTTGGACAATTTTCTCTTCCAGCGACTTAGCATCAGCATTTTGAACAGGTACTAGCTTATAGAAACAGCAGCAAGCGTCATTCTGTTCGTCAACGTACGTAATGTACAAAATCAAATGTTTTTCAGTAAACCTATCCATAGACTCGTCCACAGAAATTGAAAAACAGTCAGTCACTTTGATAAAATTCACTAATTTTAAACGTAATTGTTCCGCAATAAAACCGATCTTGTCTGTATTAAGATGTGTCCCCATGTCTAAGCCATTCACGATCTGTAGATTTATAAGCTCCGAATGATCACGGAAACTCCACTCTCTTTTTGCTGCTACATAAACTGACCTTAACACTTTAACAGTTGTATCTAACTTTTCCTTTCTTCTGTTCATAAACAAATCACGAGCACTCGCTACACACGCTTCTAGAAACTGTTTCTTACACATTTCATCCTGCTGCACACAGTGAGAATGAATTACGCTATTTTCGTGTTTATAAACAGCGTCCAGATTCTTCTTTTTATTTTTCCTCATTACACCGTCTTCTACCCAAGGTAAATCATTAGATGAAGTTCCTACCATATTACATACTTGTTGCGAATGTTTAACACACAACACTACACATCATTATTTGACAGTTTTTGTCATTGTTAGTAAACAACAACCAGGCTCGATTTTTCTACCAATACGTTTAAAACTTCTCTGTTGTCACCAGCATTGATGATCCTGGATTATCTTCATTGCTGCATTTGACATTGTGCTCGCTGTGTAAAGGAGATTCCGTAGGCACCTTATGCAACAGTTCATCACATTTAGGTTTTTTATTGGATATTTCCTGCACATCATCTACATGTGTCACTGATTGAACTTGCGTCGTGACTGGTAGTGACTGTATATTATCATTACCATTTTTAAAGAAGTTAGTAAATAAACTATTTTTACCTTTTACCGCACATTTCATTTGTAGATTCTCGACCTCGACTGTTCGTTATCGTGTACAAGCTTACAGATTGCAAACTGGTGCCAATAGCGAGTTTCGCAGCAGTAACGGCAAACACGTTCATCTAAAGTCCAGGCTTCTACGAAGTAAGTGAGAAGTCGGTGCAGCGAAGGAGAAAGAAAGAAAATCGTCCGAGAGGTTTATGAGAGACTGTCCCTTTCCTACGAAAGGCCAGGCGAGGCGCGGTTTGTCCCGATGTATTGCTTTATTTGTGGAACCTTCCTATACCAGGGCTAAATTCTGACTGAACAAATTTGTCAGTTTGTACACTCTTTAAGTATGTAACCGTCCAGGCTTCTCCAGCCAGACTAATTTAATATACTATCATTTTACGCGGTATCATTTGATATCAAGTTTATCCGCCATCGGCAATTATTCGTAATAACATATTTATTCTTCGTCAATCATTTGTAAACAAGGAATCATATTATATAGTTATAACATCATTTATTATTTAAATTATTATATTAGGTAGGATATGAATTCATTATGTACTGTAAATATGGTCAATATGTTGAGACATAGTTGTTGTCATTTCATCTCATATTTGTGTATACGGAAAAGGTTATTCTTATAGCGGGGGAAAATAACATGAGTCATTGGGTTAAACTCATGAGCCAAGGCAGTAAACAGCGACCCGCGCGCGAGGTTTGCATACCAGCAGACTACATCATCGCCACGTCTACTGGTCTTGTCAAGAAGAAAGAAGAGGGAGATGATAATGCGATCTACGAATCAGATGCTTCCTTATACTGTATAGAGAATTGATAATGAGCTATTATCAAGAGTGGGGAGAGCCCGGGTATATTATCAAGTGCGGAGCAACCCTCGAGATACAATACGAAGTTACGGACTTACGGAGTCTCGGATACTGACTCACATCGCAACTTCTACTGTGAACATCTACTTGGAACGACGTTATTGATTTTGAGACAGTGTGTGGTCTCTCCGAGACAGTTATTTTTGTACAGAGTGTTGTCGCTTCAACACTTTACTCAGCTGCGGTAATGTTATCGGATCTACGTGAGACGAAACAAGCTTACGGCTTGTGTTATATTCAGTAAATCTTCTGGACGAAGAACTATGTTTAGTTCAAGACCATGGAATTTGGTACAAGTCTGTACCGTATAAATAGTATAGCTCAGTTGGATTGAGATTTCTACTAACATGGAAAAATTCATATCTCCGAATTTTCTCCTCATACGATCAACGCTGATCCGTTTTTACAAGTATAGGGCCAATGTCTAATTTAAAGACCAAGTAATTAGGGAGTGCTAGTCCAGATAGCCCGTGCTACATCACAGAAGGAAGGATGTCGATGGAGCCAAATCTACATCGAGAAGAAGAGAACGAGTAACCACGGAAACCAGATGACTTCAACGGAAACTGCAATTGGTGAGCTTCAATTAGATAAAGCAAGCAATAGTAATTTGAGCAACGTAAATTCTAAATCCCTCCACGCTTTAAGGAACTTTTCCGATTCATCTCATTAATTTTGTATAATAAATTCATTTGTATTTTATAATGCGTTAATTTTCTTTCTTAAGCGATACTTAATGGTTAATTATTTAAAATCCTACCCTGTGATTTAAGTATAGGTCTCTTTGCTAGTAAATATAAATTTTGGTTTAAAACTGTAACCCTGGCGCCCAAACATCACATAGAAGAATGGGAAACCATGGAATGTTAATTGTTTCTATTTGCGTGGCAATTTTCGGGCAAGCCACATATAGTTTATTTGATATTCATGTGTCCCAAGGTAATAATTTTCATCTCCCCAAGTGTTTTGGTGAGGAGAGCGAATAGTTACATTTGTCGCACCAACGTGGAGCTCGAAAACCATTAAATATTCGTGGAAAGAAAGCAGTAAAGTAGAGTCTGTGTTTGTGGGGGTTAAGTGAGTGTCCGTATAATGTATATGTCTGGTTTTGGGGGAATTATGGCTGCACAAGGTGAAAAGGGCACGAAATTACATAGCGGAAACTTAGTAAAGGGAGGCGAGACGCTGAATTGTAGGAATGTTGTAGATGAAAGCATTGAAGTAGATAAAACGGTAGAGAGTGGTGGGAGCATGAAAAATTGCACAGAATCTGATGTAGCTAGGATGGAGGGCGAGAAAGAAAGTAATACGAATAGTGAAATGAATATTCAACAACTGTTTGTGATGATGCAAGGGATATTAGAACAAATGAAAGGGATAGATGAAATTAGGAAAGAAACGCTTAGTGTATGGAAGTATAGCAGGGGGCAGGTTGCGCCTCTTCCTTCGAGCAGCAGCTCTTCAGCAAAGGTAATGGCCTTTTAACATCTTTGTTTCTTTCTTGCTCAGCAGTTTAACCCCCGGGCAAGGTTCGAAACCTTTTCAAAGTATCCTATCTGTTCAAAAATGTAACTTAGTGCCGGCTTATATAAACATTTTCTTATTACTTTAACTGTAAATCGGGGATAGAGAGTGCCTTACCCTCTCGAGCTCCCCTTCAATTTGGATTTGAGGTGACTACGTTTTCATAACAGATTTTCTTCTCTTCATTAATGTGTTAAATCATTTTTCTTATACAAGTCACCTCTATAGTATGGGAATAGCCCCTGTGTATCGGCTATGCGCCACGTAGGTTTTAAGAAGCTTTCATGTAGGAGTGCAAGTACTTGGCTCCATTCAGCTTTGTATTTTGGGTCATTAACTTAACCCGTTTTGTTTTCCTTCCTGTGAAGGCCCAGTAGATTGGGTACGAGGTACCCCTGTTCCATTATAGGTTGTGCCTTGATGGCAGTTAAGTGTAATAATCTGTGATTGCCTTTAATAGGCTTGGACAATTGAGAGCGGGTCAGCTCTTTCTGGTATTTTGAAAGGTGCCTCTAGGAGGCTTGACACTACGAGGTGAGAGCAAGTGCCCCATGTCATTAGGGGTTTTCTGCCCTTTGGTAATTTGTGGTTGTGAGCTGAGAGCTCAGGAATTGTTAAACTTTGGGGCTCGTAGCCCAGAATTTGTAAAGACCCCTTAACTTGTGCTTTCGTTTGTAAAGTTGCATTGTACCTGTTTTTTCTTTGTTATCTCACCTAGTGAAAATTGTTAAATCTTGTTATCAGTTGAAGATATAACCTTTATTTAAATTTTAAATTCTTATTTAAAATCAGTCCGCACCTTCTTTCACCTCTGCTGATCCACCAAAACACGGTAACAATTATTATTATTATTATTATTATTATTATTATTATTATTATTATTATTATTATTATTATTATTATTATTATTATTATTATTATTATTATTATTATTATTACACCACGACCGTGTCGGGTAGTAATAAATGAACAGTTTCTGAGAGGTATAAGATAATTCAATATCGAACCGCGGACTACAAGGTAATAATCCGAAATCGTGGCCGGACACTCGCGCTGAATGCAATCGAACGGATTGTGGAAATAAAATAGTGACGTGTTCTGTGCCTAGGAAATTGCAAGTGACGTAATCGATCAAGGACCTTGTACTTCCGCCTTGGTGGTGAAATGGGACTACCAGTGATCGCCTTGGTGCTGATGGGTCAGCACTAAACCGTGATATGGACCATACCAGCTGACAAGATGTGATCAGATCATAGAGATGAGTACTTAAGCTAATTAAATGGCGTGGCTCGAAGAGTCGGGAATTATTTGTCATAAGCTGACGCTATAATGTTAGGGATGTAACCTTTTTTGTATGTAGAAGTGCCAAAAATGATCACGTAGTTCTTTTATTTTATTTTATAACAGGTCTTAGTGATTTTAATTGTATATAGGGGAAATTTTTTATTCTGAGAGTTTTTGTATGCGGGAGAAGAATCATTATTTGCTAAATTTTGGGAAAACCGTAGTTAGTTAATGCAACATATGACCATTAGTTTAGTAAATTCAAGGATTGTTAATTTAAGTTAATCCAGTATTGGTATAGATGGGTGCTTAAGAGAAGAGTTTCGCTAGGAATGTGGCCGGAAACGCGTTAGCCCTCGCTTCTCCCCTAGTCCCTGGGTTCTCGTCACCAAGCTTGTGTATGTACTTGCGTTTCTGAAAACGTTCACCCTCGCAGTCGCAGTGTCCTGAGGTGGTCTCTTCCTGCAAGGCACTCGATGTATTTTTGTATATCACAGGTGGGTAACATTATTCATCTATTAATAGACCACATCTGACCAGCGAAATATTAAGAAAAGGCAGTTTCCAAATATCAATAATCTAGGTTATTTTCCACTGACACTGGGAATTTATGCCATCTTCAACATTAGATTTTTATCACGGGCAGAGTCCATCCTCAAGGTGCAAATCGAAAGAGATTATGTTATTATTTTAATTTTAATATATATACTGTATTATTATAATATTTTTTACATATTTTTACAAAATTATCGCCAACGTCCGATGACGGTTACAGTACTAGAAGAAGACGATATTTATTTCCTATATTTCAAATGTAGTAAGTTACACGAAGCGAGCTACAGGCAGGTCAATTTCGTTCGTCAGTGTGCCAAGTTACGAATTCATTCTCTCTCACACACATGTCCCGGCGTGTTCGTTACGTGAAGAAAATAATAATAATAATAATAATAATAATAATAATAATAATAATAATAATAATAATAATAATAATAATAATAATAATAATAATAATAATAATAATAATAATAATAATAATAATAAACCAGATTAAATATGTGCGCGTATAACAATTTTATGATTACGATCCAATCATGCAACTCATCCAGACATGCAGTCATGCACTCATTGAGCCATTCAGTTAATTTATAATTTCTATTGTAAGCTAAGGAGAAATCTGGTCGGACTCTTAAAAAACTTACACTAATTAATAATAGGAGTACCGGTAAGATGCATGTTGTCCTAGACAATATAACACTGTTAATGTCTAGGACAAAAAGAAATAAAATTAAAAACTGTAATTTAGAGATTGGGTGTAGGCTAAATAGTGATTAGGAGTAATTATGATGTTTAATGTAGTAATAGATACAGGGAAAGCATTCATATCAAAAATAGCAATAAATGATTACTCTGTCCCCAGTTCCAGGCGATCCGGAACTCGGATTTGTGAGTATTCTATTCTACTATTTTGTATAACAATGTTCTCGCTTGTACGTCACGAATTCTGTGCCGCAAGGGTTATTTTTCGTGTCGATAAATCTGTCGACACGACGCTGACGTAGTTCAGCACCTTCAAATACCATTGCACTTAGCCGAGATCGAACCCACCAACTTAAGCTCAGAAAGCCGGTGCTGTACAGTCTGAAAAGGGTGAGAGGAGGGAATTTACTCTTTATTCGACGAGTTAGTTTACTGAAGAACTCAATTTTATAGAATTTTATTTAATCACAAAATATTTTAAAATGCTCTAGGCCTAATTAGCTTCATCATTCCTTGTGTCCCTTTGTCACTTTTCTTGATGAAACGCAAAACCATGAAATAAAATAACATTTAAATTAATACACTGTAGGCCTAAATTTGCTTTATCATTCCTTGTCTCTATGTCACATTTCTTGATACACAAAACAATGAAATAAAATAACATTTAAAACAATAGGCTGTAGGCCTAAATTAGCTTTATCAATCCTTGTGTCCCCATGTCACTTTTTATACACAAAGCTATGAAATAAAATAACATTTAAAACAACAGACTGTAGGCCTAAATTAGCTTCATTAATCCTTGTGTCTCTATGTCACTTTTCTTGATACACAAAACTATGAAATAAAATAACATTTAAAACAATACACTGTAGGCCTAAATTAGCTTCATTAATCCTTGTGTCTCTATGCCACTTTTATACACAAAGCTATGAAATAAAATAACATTTAAAACTATACACTGTAGGCCTAAATTAGCTTTATCAATCCTTGTGTCCCCATGTCGCTTTTTATACACAAAACTATGACATAAAATAACATTTAAAACAATAGACTGTAGGCCTAAATTAGCTTTATCAATCGTCGTCTCTATGTCACTTTATATACACAAAACTATGAAATAAAATAACATTTAAAACAATAGACTGTAGGCCTAAATTAGCTTTATCAATCCTTGTGTCCCCATGTCACTTTTCTTCATACACAAAACTATGAAATAAAACAACATTTAAAACAATAGACTGTAGGCCTAAATTAGCTTTATCAATCCTTGTGTCTCTATGTCACTTTTTATACACAAAACTATGAAATAAAATAGCATTTAAAACAATAGACTGTAGGCCTAAATTAGCTTTATCAATCCTTGTGTCCCCATGTCACTTTTCTTGATACACAAAACTATGAAATAAAACAACATTTAAAACAATAGACTGTAGGCCTAAATTAGCTTTATCAATCCTTGTGTCTCTATGTCACTTTTTATACACAAAACTATGAAATAAAATAGCATTTAAAACAATAGACTGTAGGCCTAAATTAGCTTTATCAATCCTTGTGTCCCCATGTCACTTTTCTTGATACACAAAACTATGAAATGAAATAATATTTAAAACAATAGACTGTAGGCCTAAATTCGCTTTATCAATCCTTGTGTTCCCATGTCACTTTTTATGCACAAAACTATGAAATAAAATTACATTTAAAACAGTAGACTGTAGGCCGAAATTAGCTTCATTAATTCTTGTGTCCCTTTGTCATTTTTCTTGATACACACAACTATGAAATAAAATAACATTTAAAACAATGACTTTGGGCCCCACGGAAATTCGATTTTCTCCTTGATGGCACTCAAACGCCTGGGGCATGTAGGCACTTTCTTCTGGACTACATCAAAGTCTTGAATTACTCCTCTTATTACCCCTCTGTTAAACCCATCACACTGCACTTTTCATTCTTCGGGCTTCCCTGGTGTTGATAGTGACGTACAGCCAGCTGCTGTACTTTCCTTGCTAATTCTACTCACTGTGCTGAACGAAATGCCTGTGTAATTAGATACACGCAAATGACTTTGCCTCAGTAAGTGTTTCAGTTGCTTTTCTCATGCCTCTTCATCACATTCTTGGATAACATGTCTGATAACCTCCCTAGCTTCGCTTTGGATAGTCTTTCATTTCTTCCGGCAGGGTTCCATAATAGTAATACAAAGTAGCAATATAATAACATAAATGTTTTATAACACAGTTATGTAAGCCTGAATATATAACACACAGACAAGATCAACACTACCGAACTGTTCGACTGGCCACTTGTATCATCAAAGGGAAACTGCCTGGCTGGCTGACGATAATTTTAGGAAGAGCCATAGCCGAGACGACAGAGAGAGAAAGTTGCTCCCCCGTGTCCCACCTCACGTCCCGCTAGTCTTCTCTTTAACTCGCATCTATAATTGCATGAATAGTAAGTATTGTAATATAAGCTACGTGAGGAGTTCCAGAATTTCAGAGATGACTACAGGATTGATGCCCAAATACCTCCATTGAAATATTTAGCTAGGGAGTGTTTCCATTTAAGTTGACTTGTTTTGATCAGTTTATTTGTAATTTAATTATGATTTAATTACCGTGTGATAATTGAATTATGGTGTAATTATGAGTTAATTAGCGTGTGAATATTTGAGTTGATTACCACGTGACAGTTTAATTTTGGTTTAATTATGAGTTAATTAGCGTGTGAATATTTAATTATGAGTTGATTACCGTGTGATAGTTTAATTATAAATTAATTATGAGTTAATTATCATGTGATCATGTAATTACGTTGTAATTATGAGGAAGTTATCGTGTGATGGCTTGATATGATTTAATTACCAGGTAAATCATGTAAGGAAGTGAGTGGACAGCTGAAACTAATAATAATAATAATAATAATAATAATAATAATAATAATAATAATAATAATAATAATAATAATAATAATAATAATACACTGAATAAAATGGAAATTGCAACGCCCAGAAGAAGTGGTGCTACATTGCTGCAATTGAACACACAGGACGTCTGTTTGGTTGTGATTCGATGATTACACTTTCAGATCCCTCTGACCGCAATTTGGATAAAAAACAGTACAGGATGTGCCCACCACGAGCTGCAATACATTGATGAATTCGTCAAGACATGGAGTCAATAAAGCCCTGGATCACTTCCTGAGGAATTTTGGCCCGTGCTTGCTGCACTGTACGGGTCAGTTGTTCCAGAGTTGTGGGTGGATGAGGACGGTTGGCCAGTTGTCGACCCATCATGTCCCACATATGCTCAATAGGACTGAGGTCCGGGAATCTGGCGGGCCATTCTAAGGTTGTGATGTGGAGAGCTTCTCTGGAGAAGCGTGCAGTGTGAACCCGGGCATTGTCCTGCTGAAACATCCCATTAGCAATGTTCGTCATCATAGAGACAACCACTGGATTGAGTGTGCCAGGTCTACGAGTGTGGGTAACCTTCATTTGACCACTGCTGCCATACGCGTTGTACCGTAGATGTCTGTCGGCCAACACGTGCAGCGACAGTCCTATCAACGTACTGTCGAGCAGTCATAGTGCCCTCAACAAGCACTAATTGTGATTTCACATTAAAGCCAATAGCTCCCCACACCATAATGGTTGGTGTTAGCCCTGTGTGCCTCTCGACAATAAGATCTGGGCGGCCCCTCTCCCCGGTACGTCGGCGCACACGATTCTGGCGATCACTGCGAGCAAGACAGAAGCGTGATTCATCACGAAAGACGACCCTATGCCATTCGTCGACCCACGTCGATCTTTCTCGACACCAGGCCAGCCTTACACGTCGCTGTTGTGGGGTCAATGGAACACCTTCTGCAGGGACACGCGCTCGTGAGCCAGCTGCATGCAGGCGATTACCAACTGTTTGTTGTGTAACGGTGGGTGCCACACCTGCTCGAATTTGCACTGCTGTTGCATGGGGTTCCATCCGAGCCATCCGAATGATGCGGCGATCCTCTTTCAAAGCTGTCCGTCGCGCTGAGCCTGTGCCAGGTCTACGAGTGTGGGTAACCTTCATTTGACCACTGCTGCCATACGCGTTGTACCGTAGATGTCTGTCGGCCAACACGTGCAGCGACAGTCCTTAGCGATAATACAGCCTCACACAGCCCAATTATCCGAGCCCTCTCAAACGGCGACAGTTGTCGATAGTGTGCTCTTCTCTGTCGTCGAGGCATGTTTTACGGGGAACACTTCACTGCACAGACTGCAAGTCAACTACTGTACATCAGAGTCCGTATACTGGAGTTGAATCCTCCGCGACCAATCACGTGGGGAGTTCTGTAGCAACAATCCAATGGGTCTGAAACTTTGATCGTTTACATACCTACATGGCATCGTTCCATATCTTGAAAATCAACACAGACGACCAATGCCTTCATGGTGTTGCAATTTCAATTTTCATAGGTGTAATAATAATAATAATAATAATAATAATAATAATAATAATGACGATAATGATGACAATAATTATGCATATATTAGTATCATAAACCGATGTCTACATGAGAGATAGGTGTGACATGTGAAGTCATGGGTTCGGCCATGAGCAAAATTATGTTGAATTGGGGTTCTTTTATTCGAATTCGAGCCGGTTTGATGAATGAAGAATTGACCTCAGTATTATCGAGTGTGTACCTCGGAACTAGGTGTCTTTAAAGAGACGGTTTGTTTTTGTCCGTAAAAGGCGAAGTTAATGATCCCCCAAGAAAGGGGTGGGATGCCCGACCTTGTGCCTGATGTGTTTTGTTTGTGTGTGAGTCCGCCTCAAAGAAGGGGGAATTTTGGCTGACAAGCAAGGCCTGACTAAATGTGGCTAATAGTTGAAAATATTCAACACGACAGAATATATATTTGCTAATAAGCGACACGGTAATTGGTACTGATATTTGTTATATTATTATTATCTATTTGGGCACAAATTAGCTGGGGTTTTCAGCGCCAAATTTTCATCTTTGGGGTCATCAGATCGGTCCTGGACGAAGGCAATGGTATTCCATAGTGGTAAGATGAAGGAGGTGTGCCTCACGTGATTCTTGTATATAATGTATGACTATTTATGATGCTTTGTGTAACATGAGGTGTATGTAATTAGCGTCGGCGGTAGCTAAATACCATCGCCACGGCGAACTATGTACTCCAGTGAGGGTTCCGTTCAATCCCGGGTGTTTGATCGATATCAATATAATTTATCTTATGGTATTCCGTTGGGGAATAATTCGTGTGTTTGAAATAGGCATCACTCAGACTTGTTGTATGAGTGTCAATTTCATTTGTCTAATAATATGAGATAGCTTCAGTGTTTATGATAAATGTTTCCGTTCATGTTGTGTCATGACATCTCGCATCGCGATAGTCAGGACTAGGATCTATCACACAAGACTAAGAGTCAATAAATAATCCACAACAGATGTAAAATCAATTATGTACTTCATTTGTGTATATACGCGTCATTCCCATAATTATCGGGATTTAATAAACCGATTGCATTAAATTTAAACTTTATAGGAATGTGTTCTCATTATAGTTAGATATGCCCCGTTTCTCGTACTCAGTATGCCGCTAAGATAATTTAAGATGTGCGCCTATTTGTTTTTACCCAGTAATGCCCTTTAGATCTCTCGCCGGAGCCTTTTAGGGTAGGGGGCGGGTACATACAACTGGCGTGCCACGTGGGGCATGTCTAATTGTTTAATAGGCGTGTCTAATTGTTTAATAGGCCTTAGACACCCATGATGTCGGCTTATATACTACAGGCACCGACATTATCAGTTTTTGCGACATTTTCGGTTGACGTTACGCCCTATGTTTCGACATTTAAGGCATTTCCGTGAGGCATTTACATCACTGGTGCTAAAGCCACGTGGTATTTTGTTGTGTTAACATTGTGGGCATTAGCGGCATTTTCTGGGTATTTGTACCATTCGACACATTTTACATGTGTAATTTCATATGCATAGCTAGCATATTGGAGCGTGAGCGTGCATTTGCTTTAGAGAACTCAGAACTGGAAGTAACTATGAGAAGTTGTTCTCTAGGCAAATGGTGTAGTTTAATTACCGGATCGGTGCACTTAAGCTGCAGCCGAAGGTAACGCCTAGCCCATAAATAAGTGATACCTTAACGTACATTTTAAATGATTACTATGAAAGAGAACACAGTCGTAGTCCAATGAGATGGGCGAAGCCGTGACGGTCCCTTAAGCAGGGGCGTATCCAAAGTTCAAGGGGATGTGTTCGAATCCCGGGAAACAATGAAATGACTTTCCCACAAGTGAGGTTTAGAGTGAATAGTGGTTTCCTTAGGGCATATCTATTCACAGTGGTGCATGTTTCGTCACAAACCCACCTGCTATTAGGAAATACCTTACCTTAGTGTAGCCGTGGATGAGAAAAGGTAACCTCACGCCTACTTTCTCTATTTCGAATGGCAATAGGTTAATTTCATGAGTTCGGTTGGGATTCTGATGACTTTGTGTGTTTGAAGAACCACAATTCTGAGGGCATGGGTTGATTTACTGGAATTATACTACTTGTGTTGGTTATTAAATCGAGCCCAATTTAGAATTACAGGTTGACCGGCAATTTTATTAATTGAATTTAAGGGCTATAATCATGTTCATTTTTCTGAAAATTCTCATTGTCATTTTTATAAATTTTACGAATCCTGATGAAGATAGGTAGTTAGGCAGCTTCAATTACAGCCGTTTTGAAGCTAAATTTGCAATTTTAGTTCAAATAAAAATTTATGAAGCTTAAAGAGAGTAAAGTCTGGATACTGAAACCATTTCTTTTTAAAGTAACGTTGTGGATTGTTGACATCGACGTTAGCGAGGGGGCGCGTACACTGTGAACGACAGAAACTAAGTCGTCCTAGATATATCTTCTTTCAAAGGATAAAATTGAAATTCATAATAACTCCCCAATAAATTAGCAATAACACTTTATAATCAAATTTACCCCTACATTGATATTTTTAGTTTTACCAAAGCTATGTTCACTTCTTCATGTGACACTCTACTCCAGAATATAATTTAGTAGGTTAATTTTTTAATGTTAAAAATTTGGAAAAAAAAGTGTATAAATATTGTAAACCATATTCAATGTATTAGATTCCATGTAAAAATCCTGCTATAATAGTTTTCATTATACTAAGTAATAATCAGCAATAATTAGTACTGTAATATAATATTAGATGTATTATCCTTCATGGTTTATTTAGTGTGACTTTTGAGTCACTTTTAGGATTACTCTAGCTATACATTGTTTCTATACGTATTTTTCACGTCTAAGTAACAATTGTTGTGAACATTGTGATTCTCTGGACGACGGAAATCTCTATAATAATAATAATAATAATAATAATAATAATAATAATAATAATAATAATAATAATAATAATAATAATCACTTGCTGACAGTTTTAATTAGACACCATCTGTGCTGCGTCCCCGTACTTCGAAGTTCCGTGTTTCTTTCTGAGATGGCATAGTAAAATGGAACTCTTTTTTTCTGAATTTTAACTAAACTTATCAGATAAACTCCAAAACCTGTCTCCAGAGACAGTTAATATGCCGACACAGCGAGACAGGTAGTGTCAAATGGATTTTTTCCACGCTTCAAAGCTCCATTTGCACCTGCCGGGTTTGAAATTAGTACACCCAGAAGCCGACATTTTATCACTGATCCTGAGAGCGAGCAATTTTTGACTGAAAAGCCTTTAGTAGCGACCGTCATTCATATGGGTCAGAAGATTTTGGTTCAATGAATGAAAAGGAACTTCGTAGAATTGTTTGTGTATCGTGATGTTAGTTCATCGACCAACGAGTCACACATAGAACATTATCTTGACTGACATCAATAAACACTCTGAAACCTAATTGATGCTTTGTTTCGATACAATGGTATTTTACCTCAACGCTGTCACTGATGCAAGTCATTTATCTTATAGTTTCCATTTATATCAGTAATGGGAGTTTAACACACAATTATATTATGTACGTAAGTCCCGTGAAGTGGCCATAGAACCGTTCCTTCAATATTTCAGGGAAGCAGCGGGTAGCGGGGTTGTGGGTTAGGTATTTTTACGGAAGGGTTTGGGAAAGATTATTCCATTGCAGTATTCCAGCTAGACATGGGAGATATTCAAGATTTAGGAGGTCAAATGGACTGTATCGCTATGAAAGGCTTTTGGTACGCTAGATCATGAGAGTTGTTTTTAAATGGGTGGCTACTTTTCTAGAAAATAGAAGTCAGGTAATTACTGTGTCCGCCTCTGTAGTGTAGTGGTTAGAGTGGTGGTGGTGATTATTGTTTTAAGAGGAAGTACAACTAGGCAACCATCCTCTATATAACACTAATCAGAGGGAAAATGGAAGGGATCCGACACTTCGGAAAATGAAGATATCGGCCAAAGGAAGACAAGGGCCACGAAGGGCGTGAATATGAAAGACTCCCTAGCCCTCGCAAACCTAATAGCGTCGGGGTCGGAAAAGAACAAGAGTTGACCAAGGGAGGTCGGATAGGATAGATGAAAGTAAGGAGCCTGGCACAAGTAAGTGGAAGTAATGCCAGGACTCAGCTACGGGCCCCGTGGTTGCCAACCCACGCTCCAAAGTTCAGAGTCCCTGGGGCCCCTTTTAGTCGCCTCTTACGACAGGCAGGGGATACCGTGGGTGTTATTATACCGCTCCCACCCACAGGGGGTGTAGTTGTTAGAATATAATATCTTTCTCAAATTAAAGAAAAATAAAAAATATAATTGTTCCCATCCAGATGTGTAGCAGCTAGCAACGAAGCTTAAGCACGGATATCACAGAAATGAGGCGAAAAACACTTCAATTAAAAGTGGTTAACATTGATACCAAGAGTTACAAGGTAAATTGAACTATGATAGATAGAGTTAACGCTCCTCTTATATTATTATTATTATTATTATTATTATTATTATTATTATTATTATTATTATTATTATTATTATTATTATTATTATTATTATTATTATTATTATTATTATTATTACTTTCATGTTGCTTTAAGTCACACCGACCCACATAGGTCTTATGGCGACAATGGAATAGGAGAGGCCTAGCGGTAGGAAGGAAACGGCCGTAGCCTTAATTAAGATTCATCCGAATTATTTGCCTGGTGTGAAATTGGGAAACCGCGGAAAACCATCTTCAGGGCTGCCGAGGGGGTGACTCGAACAACTATCTCCCAAATGCAAGCTCACAGCTGCACGCCACTAACAACACGGCCAACTCACTCATTATTATTATTATTATTATTATTATTATTATTACTGTTTACCCTCCAGGGTTGACTTATCCCTCGGACTCTGCGAGGAATCTCACCTTTACCTCCTCAAGGACAGAGTCCTTGAGCGTGGGACTTTAGGTCGGGGGGATATATCAGGCGAAGAAGACCAGTACTTCACCCAGGGACCCTCATCTACTATGCTGAACAGGGGCCTTGTGGGGGGTTGGGAATGTTAGAAGGGACAGGCAAGGAAAAGGAAACCAAGCGGCCCTGGCCTTAAGTTAGCTACCATTCCGGCGTTTGCCTGGAGGAGAAATGGGAAACCACAGAAAACCACTTCGAGGATTGCTGAGGTGGGAGTCGAACCCACCTCTACTCAGTTGATCACCCGAGGGTGAATAAACCCCGTTCCAGTCCTCGTACCACCTTTCAAATTACGTGTCAAAGACGGCAATCGAACCCCGGCTCCGGAGGTGGCAGCTTATGGCTACGATGGGATAGGAGAAGCCAAGCGGTGGGAAAGAAGCGTCTATGATCTTAATTAAGATACAGGCCTAGCACATGCCTGGAGTGAAAATATGAAACCATGGAAAACCATCTCCAGGGCTACCGAGAGTGGGGTTCGAACCCGCTGTCTCCCGAATGTAAGCTCACAGCTGCGCGACGCTAACCACACGGTCAACTCACTCGTTTTTAGAAATGTACATAATTAGAACAAGTAAGAAAAAATGCCTGGGACAAGACGAGAATAACCGGACTTAATTGAATAAATCAAGCGAGAAGAAGTTCTCCGTCGCTTACTGAGGCGCCCCTCGTTTGATACACCTGACAGTAGTTACCGATTTTAAATAACCAAACTTGCCTGTCAAAGAAGGCTTACTGCTTCGCTCGGCAATGGACGGGCGGGGAAATCGGCCCGAGTTCGGCCAAGAGGATTGCTCTAGGGAGTACGATTCAGACAGGCTATTCTTCGTTGTTCAGATCTGACAAGCTTCTCGAAGCACTGCATTATAGGAAAGGAAAGTTTCAGAAGAATTTTCATTCCTAATAACCATGGAGTTGAACAGTTTGGGGGAACAGGGTTCCACCCAAATATGCTAGCTCTAGCTTTAAACACCGTATCTTGTACTGATACTCAAACACATCACAATCTGATGTTGGTAATAGTAATGAAATTTGTAAATTTGTCTTCGACGTGGACTTCAGCTACGACAGTAGGCTATCTCGCTGACTCAACTGCGCGCATCTAGCAGTGGTTACGTAAAGCAAGAGGTAACTTCTGAAAATTCTTGTTAATTATACGTTTATTTTCTACAGTACGCTGCATTGTTCGCTAAACTCTTTCCTTGTGCCACCATAGATTGCCTACACTTCCGTCAAAAGCTAACTGAACAAGTCCTGGTGTCTCAGGATGTGTTTATCATTCAATTTTTCTTCGGAAGAAATTTAGCCAAATCGGTCTCCCCTCACCACCTTGATCCGTTATCCCGTCATTTGTGATTTGATAAACCCACCTCACCTACAGCATTTTTCTGTAGCTCACATTTACAAATTTATCTTCTATATCTTTGTGAGCTAGGAATTGTTCGTGTTTCACTTCCGTACAATTTTTATGCTCCAGACGAACATTTTCCAAAACAACTTTCTAATTTTAACATCAGTATTTAAAGCGAATTTATTTCCTTCAGGAGGACCTTCCTAGACATTTTTTCTAGTCTGCGTTTTACATCCTCTGCCATCGTTAGTTATTCGTTGGCCCAAGTAACAATATTCATCCACTACCATTAAGATATAATTCTACAAGCTAATTTCTCCTACATCACCTGACTTTATTCGACTGTACTTCATTGTTTTTATTTTGGATTTATTTAGTTTCGTTTTGCAATCCTTCTCCAAGATTGTGTGCATACCATGCAGCAATTTCCCAATATCTTCTGCAGACAAATATAAAATAAAGTTGTCATAGGAAAACCTCAGACTTTTGAATTCCTCCCTTTGGATTTTCATTCCTTTTCCAAATCCCTCGTCATCCTTTGCGACCAGTTTATTATCAACATTAAAAAGGAGAGAGGACAAAATGCAACCGTGCCTCACTCCCTTCCACATTGCTTCTTATTCTTCATGGGTCTCACATTTTATCTCTGCAGATTGATTTTTTGTACATTTTTCAGATAATCTTTCTTTCTTGATAAGTGCTCCCGATTATCTTAAAAGAGTATGTTCCAATAGACATTATGTGGTGCCATTTCTAGATATACGATTGCAATTCACGTGCTCTTATCCTTCTGATTTGATCCTCTAAGACGAGACGTAAAGCCAAGGCTGCTTTCTGAGTTTCTACATTTATCCTGAAGGCTCATTGATATTTCCCCAATTCATCTACAGTTCTTCTGTCTTAAATTATTGCAAGCATAAAACACCAGAGTAACTGTGCGGCGTCAGAACGTCCCTTCTTAGGAATAGGTATAACAACATTCTTCTCAAAATTTCATGGCGCTTCTCCAGTATTATGCATCTAAAACACTAAATGAAATGACGTTACAATGGCGGTTTCTCCTAAGGCAGTCTGCAAATTGTGGGAATATATGTCAGTTTAACTACATTGTTTCTCCTTAGGCCTTTCGATGTGCTATATCGAATTCTGACCTTAAAAATAGTTATTCTATCTCATCAGAATCAACAGACTCTTATTGTTCCAGAAACGTATACTGTGCATCTCTCCACTGATATCTCCGTTCAATATGTTACTGCTATCTTCCTGCCTAGCTTTCTTTCTCTAAAATTGATGTGGTTCTCCATCTGAGGACTTAAACCTCATACACGTGTTTTCCTTTCTTCAAAAGTGACCTTGATTTTTCATTAAGAAGCGTGTACCTTTCCTACAACCATACAACATTCAAACTTTTTGCACTTCTTTTTCAGCCCCTTAGATGCCCTGCACAAGCTATATTCTTGAGTTTTTAATCACCTGTGTTATTATCTCTGCTACTTTTTTTAAAAATTCCTGTACTTCCGCCGCTCGTCAAACTGGTCTAGTATCACCTGAGTTATCCAGTGATCCTTACTTCGTTATGCCCATCTTCATTACTTTTATACAGGACCCCCCTGATCTCATTCTTCACAACTGCCTTTTTTCGCCTACTGTGTACCTTTCAACCTTTTCATTTAGTCTTTGGGCAACTATTTCCTTGAAACAAACCCTTGCTCAACTTTTTTTCAACTTGTCTATGACCCATACCCTTGCATTTCTTACTTCTATTTCTTCAACGTCGCACATCATTTCACGACCACCAAGTTGTTGTCAGGGTCCACCTTTGCTCCCCGATAGGTATTGCAGTCCCACATTTGGTTTATGAATGTCTGGATAATCATAATGAAGTCTATTCGATACCTTCTAGTGTTTACAAACGTTGTTCACGTACAAAAACGTCGTTTGTGTGCTTTTAACCAAGTATTGGCAACGACTAAATTATGAAAGGTACAGATTTTATCCCGCCGTCATGCTCTTTCATAGCTTTGTCTCGCTCCAAGTTCTCCTAATGCATCACCTTCTCTCCTTGGCCTACCACTGCACTCCATTACGATTAAAATTGCATCTTGTTTTACAAACATTATTACGTTTTTCACACTTGAAATATTCTTTCAATTTCTCCAACACTGGATGAACTAGTAGGCTAATGGGGTGGACATTGGCCTGGTGTCTATCATGACAACAACTATCCATTCACTATGGTGATCACAGTAACTTACCCACTGTACTATTTTCTTATTAATTATTACTCCAACTTCTGCATTTCCCCTATTTGGCCTTATGTCGATAGTCTGCTGAACTAAATGTTATGCTCTTCCTGCCAACGTACTTAACTTATACCAACTACATCTACATTTAGTCTGTGCGTTTCACTTTTCAGATTCTGTAGCCTACCACAACGATTCAAACTTCTAGCATACCACGCTCCGACTCACACAAGGTCAGTATACATTTTCCTGCAGTTAGACCCCTCACCTGAATTTGACTGAGCACCCAAAATTACATTTCGGATGTCCACGCACTCCCTCGTACCCATCAGTACGTGTGCGACACTTTGTGGCATGCTGAAGGATGCGGCGGCTCCACTTTTCGATATCTAAATGAACGGAATCCATTTGAAGAAACCTGTCGTACAAAGGCTTCAAGCATCTTCCCGATATTCCTCAGGCCGACATCTCTACCCAATTCTTAAAATTAAAGACATTCTATATCAGGACACATTAAAATATTTTAAATTAAAACCGGTTTTCGGAAGCTTAGTTCCATCATCTGTATATACTCAAATTTAAAATATTAAAATCCGCATAATTGTGACGTCTTCATTTTACGATACAGAGGACAATTTTGAAGTAATTAAAATGCCAGGGGTGATCAAAACTTTCCGTTTGACAGCCGTACAGTCCTGAATCGGGATGAATTTCAGGCAATATCGCGTGAGCATTGAGGTACTCCCCCCACCAACGCAGCAGGTTGAAGATCCCCGTGAGGCAAAACAACGTGTCCTGCTGCGTGAGGAATTCCGTAACTGCCTCCTATTTGTCCTCGTCCAACAGGTAGCGTCGACACTTCAAGGGATTTTGAGGAGACCGAAGGCGTGTTAGTGGCATGAGGAGAGATTAAGACTAGAGGTTATGCGCCGGTCCGCCCTAATCGCCTCATACACCACCACCCGCTTGTTGTTGTGCGTAATGGATCAGCCTGGCCTCATAGATCGACCGGTGTCTTTTGTCGAAACGCTACCCACATGTAACTTACTGCACCATTCCACAACGGTGGCCCATACATACAGTAGTCTTCGGAGATCTCAATTTACCAAATGTCAATTGGGAAGGTAATGCGAACGACAGGAAGCATGACCAACAAATGGCACATAAGCTAATATGTGAAGGACGGCTGATTCAGAAAGTGGTGAAACCAACTAGAGGGAAAAATTCCTGGACGTGCTGCTGATAAAACTAGCTGAGCTTGTAACGGACGGTTATTACAGTTACGGTTAGGTTAGGTTAATGATCACTGTGACGTTCGATTTTATATATATAAAATATGGGATCAAATTCGACACTGTGACGCTGCCCTTGTACTGGGGGAGTAATAATATATACCAATGTGCTAAGTGGCACACGTTTATACATGGGGAGTTATAAATACATCCAAAAATGGCAGTAATCCGCAGCACGTAGGGGACCCAATTAGGAATAGACACGGTAACGTAGTAACAAGCGGCGCCAAACAAGTATAATCAAATAATGGCACAACGACCAACTGGTTGACGAACACAACTCAAGCAGAAGTAAGGGGCTCAGAGCACAGCAATCTTTCAAGCCCCCATCCTACAGAGTCACTCCACAGAAACACTGTGACGTGCTGTTATACAAAGGCGAGTTATAATAAAAACAACATAATCCTGTGACGTGCCGAGTTGCAAGTTAACTTAAAAACAATGTGACATATAGATCACTCAATTAAAAATACAACACAAACACACTAGCCCCAGAAAATTAATATCAAGATATCACTATGGCTAGGTAAGTAAAAAATAAGATACCCAGTACTAGTCTCAAGTTAGGTTAAGAATGACACACCCTACACTTACACCCACAACACAGTTTCCACAGTGATGTCGTCAAGCACACGGTATTTCAAAGGCAGTATTAAATTAACATGCAAAAACAACTTACCTCAAGGGGTAAATTAGTGGAGAGCGAGGTAGGAGTGGATCTTGCAACGTGACCTTAGTATCAGTACCAACTTACCAATTTCAGAGTATAATTACCAACGTTGTCTCAAGGTATATGAAGGTTACAAGGTAAAATGATCTGCGTTGTCTTTTTTTGAAAAATATTTGATGAGGAAGGGAATAAATGATAGGTAAAA
Source organism: Anabrus simplex (assembly GCF_040414725.1). Taxonomy (NCBI): domain Eukaryota; kingdom Metazoa; phylum Arthropoda; class Insecta; order Orthoptera; family Tettigoniidae; genus Anabrus; species Anabrus simplex. Next base: position 41,583,014 of record NC_090267.1, read on the forward strand.
TTATCAGGGAAATGAGGAGAGAAATGAAACCAGAACCTTAGTACGGAGCAAATACCTTTAAAGTATTACAGGAGCTGAAATCCGTACCAGGAAGAGAGAGCGGAATTCCCGAAACTAATTACAGAAATCCGATCATTAAACAAGGACTGATCATATAGCCATAGACACCAAAGCACAAGGCCATGCAATGGAGTGAAAACTCCAAATTACTAAACTACGTATTATTTCAAAATGGTAAAAGTAAAACTTTAACAAATTTCTCCCCAAAAGGGGGCGGAAACCGGAATAATCACCGGAGAAAATACCGGAGACTACATTGCACGTCTGTCTAGTAGAAAGATCAGGCAATAACTACCAACATGGCTACCCCCAACACTCACCAAGGCCATCCGCATCCGCTCAGCCATACCAAGAAATAGAGGGGATAGATCCATACGTGCAGAGCACATAACAGGACTACACGGACAAAGGTCCATACAGTTCAGTTTACATGTTGAGAGGGACCTGAATTAAGAAATTCATGTGATAAATTATCCTCACAACTCTGCCTCCCCCCCCCTCCAAAGCCCCCACCGGGGAATGCAAATTAATTTAAACATATGCAGCCGCTGAAGTCGGTACATTATGTGGCCAAAGTTTCTATCACACACAGTCATACAGATGAAGAAACGAGGAAGATGTTGACTTCCACAAGAACACAGATGTGGTGTACCATGGTCAAAGTCTCTTAGTGTGGCAAACGTAGAGCTCCAGAGCAACTCTGAAACAAAAGTGGACAGGCCATAGCACCACCAGAACAACCATAATCCAAATACAGCACAATTATCTAGAAATACAATACGCCATTGCAGGAGGTACCAGTATCCCGTTACAAATATTTGCAAGGATAATTTTAGAAGGGGCAAGAAATAGGTTTACATAATTTAATACATGTCTACATATGAAGGAAAATGTTTTATCTTTCAGTTTTCAAAGCAAGGTTATCTTTTTTGAGGTCAGTCAATTAAACAGTACATTCCCCTTAGAAGGTTGCATTCTGTAATAATATTTACCAAGGGTAACCCCTGGATGTAACAATTTAAATAAATTTCACGACAGCATGGAGTAGGTTTGGCTGGCGTAAGTTCAGAGCTAACAATAGCTCAAAATATTTAATCATACACAACAACCTTGCAAGTCTGTGTCTTCGCAACATCTTATGCACAACCACAAAATATTTTAGGAATACTTCACATGCAAGTCCACACTGTATGGATCTCACCAAGTGCATAATCGAACAAGGCTCAATAGACGGGCCGCATAAGAATAAGGAGACCAGAACAAAGCACACTTCACAGGAATAGTAGAATATGTGAGAAGGTAATTGGACAAGATTAAATAAGTGATGACAGAAGGAGACATGTACTCATACTATACCACATGACACAACAAAATCTGAGCCCCAATATGGCACATAATTTTAAGAGAAACCCCTAAAATTCCAAACAGATCAGAGATGGCAAACCACACCATCCCACACATAACATACTTAAGAACATTTCACTTCACCATGCCTTACCCCCAAAACTATGAACAATAAGAAGAGACGTTGCACCATTGTTTTAAAAGGACATCGAATCCTCAGGACAACTTCCCCTAATACATAAAATACCAACTAGGGTAAGGAAACTACCAATCACACACAAGAACACAAAGGAATACCTCGAAGTTGGGGAAACCCCAAAGGAAAAATTAGGGTAATCATGAAGTAAGTAGTAGGCCTACATCAAGGATATACACAATGGAAAATTCTAAGAATATCACCAAATTACACATGCCATGTAACCCAGAAATAGACATCAACAGCAGTGGTTTTCAAAAGGTATCAGCTATAACCTGCACCAGAACATGCCAGATCCCAAAATAGGACGAAAAAACCAACTACATAGCATAAGCGATAATACCAGGATGCCAAAAATTTGATCCAATTTTACCGGAATTAATATCCAAGAGACAATAATATGCAAATACAAGTTTCACAGAGAGAGATCAGTAGTACAGGGTAAATGAGATATTTCTTACCTATTGGCATGAGTACGGTAGAAACTAACCTTCTAAGGGGAATGTACTGTTCAACTGACTGACCTCATGAAAGATAACCTTGCTTTGAAAACTGAAAGATAAAAAAATATTCCTTCTTTTGTAGGCATATACTAAATTATGTGAACCTATTTCTTGCTCCTTCTAAAATTATCCTTGCAAATATTTGTAACTGGATACTGGTACCTCCTGTAATGGCGTATTGTATTTCTAGATAATTGTGCTGTAGTTGGATTATGGTTGTTCTGGTGGTGCTGTGGCCTTTCCACTTTTGCTTCAGAGTTGCTCTGGAGCTCTACGTTTGCCACACTAAGAGACTTTGACCATGGTACACCACATCTGTGTTCTTGTGGAAGTCAACATCTTCCTCGTTTCTTCATCTGTATGACTGTGTGTGATAGAAACTTTGGCCACATAATGTACCGACTTCAGAGGCTGCATATGTTTAATTTAATTTGCATTCCCGGTGGGGGTTTTTGGGGGAGAGAGTTGTGAGGATAATTTAACACATGAATTTCTTAATTCAAGTCCCTCTCGACATGTAAACAGAACTGTATGGACCTTTGTCCGTGTAGTCTTGTTATGTGCTCTGCACGTATGGCTCTATCCCCTCCCCTTCTTGGTATGGCTGAGCGGATGCGTTAAAGTTTTATTTTTACCATTATTTAACTAGCTGGTATGTAAAATTTATCATTTCATGGTTTGATATGCATTCTCCTACAACCTCCCATCCTATTCTGGTATTCCGGTTAGTATATATCATATTCTTAGATTCTTAGATGTGTTCTTTTGTTAATTTCATTACAGACCCTTTTCTAAAACTGCTTTTCCTTCTGGTTTGCGGATTTAAAAATTGACAAAGGTCAGTAATTTTCTGTACGCCTTTCCGTTTAGGAGGTTTTCAAACTTGTACCTTACCATTGTAACTCTGCATCTTTAATTTCGCAGGTTTTAACTCTGCTTATGTCAGATAACACTCGTATTATATCATGTTTTATGGGAAATCTTGCCCAATTCTTAGATTGAATTATTTCATCTTCATTTTAAATACTGAATGGGGTTTCATGTACACTGACTGACAGTGACAATGCAACACCAAGGAGGAGTGGTTCGAAAGGGATGAAAGTTGGGGGAAAAACAGAGACGGCACGGACGAATAATTGATGTTTATTTCAAACCGATATGCAGGTTACACAATGCGCTCGGCATCGACTCAGTAGGATGTAGGACCACCGCGAGCGGCGATGCACGCAGAAACACGTCGAGGTACAGAGTCAATAAGAGTGCGGATGGTGTCCTGAGGGATGGTTCTCCATTCTCTGTCAACCATTTGCCACAGTTGGTCGTCCGTACGAGGCTGGGGCAGAGTTTGCAAACGGCGTCCAATGAGATCCCACACGTGTTCGATTGGTGAGAGATCCGGAGAGTACGCTAGCCACGGAATCATCTGTACACCTCGTAGAGCCTGTTGGGAGATGCGAGCAGTGTGTGGGCGGGCATTATCCTGCTGAAACAGAGCATTGGGCAGCCCCTGAAGGTACGGGAGTGCCACCGGCCGCAGCACATGCTGCACGTAGCGGTGGGCATTTAACGTGCCTTGAATACGCACTAGAGGTGACGTGGAATCATACGCAATAGCGCCCCAAACCATGATGCCGCGTTGTCTAGCGGTAGGGCCCTCCACAGTTACTGCCGGATTTGACCTTTCTCCACGCCGACGCCACACTCGTCTGCGGTGACTATCACTGACAGAACAGAAGCGTGACTCATCGGAGAACACGACGTTCCGCCATTCCCTCATCCAAGTCGCTCTAGCCCGGCACCATGCCAGGCGTGCACGTCTATGCTGTGGAGTCTGAGCGGACGCCGGGAGTGCAGGCCTCCTTCAACCAATCGACGGGAAATTGTTCTGGTCGATATTGGAACAGCCAGGGTGTCTTGCACATGCTGAAGAATGGCGGTTGACGTAGCGTGCGAGGCTGCCACCGCTTGGCGGCGGATGCGCCGATCCTCGCGTGCTGACGTCACTCGGGCTGCGCCTGGACCCCTCGCACGTGCCACATGTCCCTGCGCCAACCATCTTCGCCAGAGGCGCTGCACCGTGGACACATCCCTATGGGTAACGGCTGCGATTTGACGAAGCGACCAACCTGCCCTTCTCAGCCCGATCACCATACCCCTCGTAAAGTCGTCTGTCTGCTGGAAATATCTCCGTTGACGGCGGCCTGGCATTCTTAGCTATACACGTGCCCTGTGGCACACGACAACACGTTCTACAATGACTGTCGGCTGAGAAATCACGGTACGAAGTGGGCCATTCGCCAACGCCGTGTCCCATTTATCGTTCGCTACGTGCGCAGCACAGCGGCGCATTTCACATCATGAGCATACCTCAGTGACGTCAGTCTACCCTGCAATTGGCATAAAGTTCTGACCACTCCTTCTTGGTGTTGCATTTGCTCTGTCAGTCAGTGTATTTTACCCATGTGTTGGGGAAGCTAACCTTGGAAATGACTATGATTTAATGTAAAGAAGTACCGGTATGTAAAGAGAAAAATGAAACCACCTTTATTGCGGTGATTTGTCACATGCCTTGTCCGCATGATTTATGTTTTTATTTTGGGGTCCCCTTGGTGACTATTGATAGATGTTTTGTTAAAAAAAAAGAAGTTGGGACTGATTGGATTTGGTGGTGTGACACGTGGGTCTCGATTTCATGTGAGATCTACTCTGCATATGCTGGTTTGATATTTAATTATCTGTTACTATTTTCATCCTAGTTTCGTTCCTCATTATATGCGATAATCTCTGTTATAAACTTTCCCTTCTACGAGTGTGTTCTACTCCCTGCGAACTTCGGCCTGGAGATTTTAAGGTGATGCCGTTGATCACCTCTCTGGTTGACCTTTTGTGTCAAGTCTTTGATTCTGCTGGTTTTGAAATAATACGTAGTTTAGTAATTTGGAGTCTTCACTCCATTGCATGGCCTTGTGCTTTGGTGTCTATGGCTATATGATCAGTCCTTGTTTAATTATCGGATTTCTGTAATTAGTTTCGGGAATTCCGCTCTCCCTTCCTGGTACGGATTTCAGCTCCTGTGATACTTTAAAGGTATTTGCTCCGTAGTAAGGTTCTGGTTTCATTTCTCTCCTCATTTCCCTGATAATTTTACCTATCATTTATTCGTTTCCTTATCAAACATTTAAAAAAAGGCAAAGCAGTCATTTTACCTTTTAAATTTCATATACCTTTATTAAATGAAATGCTCCTAATACTGTGTTATCCTTTGAGACAACGTTGGTAATTATACTCTGAAATTGGTAAGTTGGTACTGATACTAAGGTCACGTTGCAAGATCCAGTCCTAGCTCGCTCTCCACTAATTTACCCCTTGAGGTAAGTTGTTTTTGCATGTTAATTTAATACTGCCTTTGAAATTCCTTGTGCTTGACGACATCACTGTGGAAATTGTGTTTTGGGTGTAAGTGTAGGGTGTGTCATTCTTAAACTAACTTGAGACTAGTACTGGGTATCTTATTTTTTACTTACCTAGCCATAGTGATATCTTGATTTTAAGTTTCTGGGGCTAGTGTGTTCGTGTTGTATTTTTAATTGAGTGATCTATATGTCACGTTGTTTTTAAGTTAACTTGCAACTCGGCACGTCACAGGATTATGCTGTTTTTATTATAACTCGCCTTTGTATAACAGCACGTCACAGTGTTTCTGTGGAGTGACTCTGTAGGATGGGGGCTTGAAAGATTTCTGTGCTCTGAGCCCCTTACTTCTGCTTGAGTTGTGTTCGTCACCCAGTTGGTCGTTGTGCCATTATTTGATTATACTTGTTTGGTGCCGCTTGTTACTACGTTACCGTGTCTATTCCTAATTGGGTCCCCTACGTGCTGCGGATTACTGCCATTTTTGGATGTATTTATAACTCCCCATGTATAAACGTATGCCACTTAGCACATTGGTATATATTATTACTCCCCCAGTACAAGCGCAGCATCACAGTGTTGAATTTGATCCCATATTATTTATATGTAAAATCGAACGTCACAGTGATCATTAACCTACCCTAACCGTAACTGTAATAACCGTCCGTCACAAGCTCTATAGAGAAACCGAAGTAGTAAATGGTATTGTTGATTATGAAGCTGGTTTTGTCGCAGTTCAAAATAAATGTGATAAAAAGGAAGATCTTAAAAGTAGGACTCTTAGGCAGTTCCATATGGCTAATAAAGCAGGCATGAGGGAGTTTTTAAGAAGTAACTATGATCGGTGGGAAACATTAAATAAAAATGTAAGCAGGCTCTGGGATGTGTTTAAGGTAATTGTTGAGAAATGTGAAAACAGGTTTGTACCTTTAAAAGTGGTAAGATATGGTACAGACCCACCTTATTATAATCGAGAAATAAAGAGACTAAGAAGGAGGTACAGATTTGAAAGAAATAGAGTTAGATATGGCTGTGGAAGTAAGGAGAAATTGAAGGACTAGGGAGTAGAATCTAGCAAAATCAGCTAAGTATAACATGATGACAATCATAATTGTCAGTCACAAACATTTTAGTGAAAAATGGAAGGGTATGTATTGGTACTTGAACGCAGAAACAGGTACTGAGAAGGACATTTCATAAATCATTCATCAACAAGGGGAATGTGTTTGTGAGGATTTTCAATAGGCGGAAGTATGCAGTAAAGATTGTTTGAAGGATAATGTCCAGATAGAGGAGGTGGCTACCACTAAAGAAGTATTAAAATTTACATACGATAACAATGACATTTACATTACTAGACAAATTTTGAAAACCAAGAAATCGGCTGGAATTGATAAGATTTCTGTGGATATACTAAATGGAATGGGTTGGGATAGAGTACCATATCTGAAGTACATAATTTGATTATTGTTTGCGTGAAAGACATATACCAAATGAATGGAGAGTTGCTATAGTAGCTCCTGTGCATAAAGGAAAGGGTGATAGACATAAAGCTGAAAATTACAGGCCAGTAAGTTTGACATGCCTTGCATGCAGGTTTTGGGAAGGCATTCTTTCTGATTATATTAGACACGTTTGCGAATTAATAACTGGTTCGATAGAAGGCAGTTCCGGTTTAGGAAAGGTTATTCCACTGAATCTCAACTTTTAGGAGTTCAGGTCGAATGGACTGTATCCCGATTGACCTGTCAAGAGCATTTGATAGGGTGGATCATGGGAGACTGCTGGCAAAAATGAGTGCAATTTTACTAGACAAAAGAGTGACTAAATGGGTTGCTATATTTCTAGAAAATATATCTAAGAAAATTAGAGTAGGCGAGGCTTTATCTGACCCTGTAATAATTAAGAGGGGAATTCCTCAAGGCAGTGTTATTGGACCTTTATATTTCTTATACCGTTGTATATGTAAACGATATGAGTAAAGACGTGGAATCTGGGATAAGGATTTTTGTGAATGTTGTCATTCTGTGTAGAATAATAAATCAGTTACATGATCGTGAGCAACTGCAAAATGACCTCGATAATTTTGTGGGATGGACAGCAGGCGATGGTATGATGATAAACGGGATTAAGTGTCTTGTTGTGAGTTTCACAAGTAGGAAAATTCCTCTCTGTTTTAATTACTGCGTTGATATGTTGAAAGTTCCGTTAGGGGATCATTGTAAGTATGTACTGTAGGTGTCTTTTTAATTTTAAATGCTATTTCTTCGGGGCGTCGACCCATGTGGATCTTTTGCCCAGATCTAGGTGTTAATATAAGGAAAGATCTTCATTGGGGTAACTACATGAATGGGATTGTAAATACAGTTTACAGATCTCTCCACATGGTTATGAGCGTGTTTAGGGGTTTGAGTAAGGATGTAATAGAGGGGGAATGTGTGTCTCTGGCATCACCCCAACTAGAGTATGGTTCCAGCATATCGGACTCTCACCAAGATTACTTGATTCATTAACTGGAAAAATCCAAAGAATAGCAGCTCGATTTATTCTGGGTGCATTCCGACAAAAACAGTAGCGTTACAAATATTTTGCAAAGTTTGGGATGGGAAGACTTCGGAGAAAGAAGACGAGCTGCTCGACTAAGTGGTATGTTCCGATCTGTAGGGGAGGGATGGAGTGGAATAACATTAGTAGACGAATAAGTTTGAGTGGTGTTTTAAAAGTAGGAAAGATCACATTATGAAGATAAAGTTGGAATTCAAGAGGGAAAATTGGCAAGTATGCATTTATAGGAAGGGGAGTTAGGTATTGGAATAATTTAGCAAGAGAGATGTCCAAAAATTTCCAATGTCTTTGAAATCATTTAGGAAATGGCTAGAAAAAGAGCAGATAAGGAATCTGCCACATGGGCGGCTGCCCTAAATGCATATCAGTATTGATTGATTCATTGATTCTCCGATACATGTCCACCGATATTTGTCCTTTGACATCCAAGAACAGGATAACAGCACATTGGTCCTGTTTCGGCGCATTTTGTTATAATATCGCCATAGTTCAAGTGGCCGCAATTCACGCTCGCACTTTTTGAACGAAAAGACTCACACACTAATCTCTTTGCCTACATGTCCGCTGCAGCAACGCTTTCAAAGGGAAACTTTTTGATCACGCCTTATAGAAATTTGAATAAGAAATCTAACAAAAACAGAACTTTTATACCTAATGAACACGCTTAAAGACATAGCTTATAATGACAGGAAGAATAGAGCATGGCTACTCAGTTATGATGGAACTAAGCTTCCAAAACTGGTTTTGAATTAATTTTGATGTGTGCGGATATAGACTGTCTTTAATTTTAAGAAGTGTATCAAGCCATCAGCACTGTTGACAGTGGATTTATTTTTATAATGATTATGACATCTATATCTGCACACGTATCGATGAAACGAATTGGACGTTGCCGTCGAAATGAACATGCACTGTGTTACAAATATTGTAAAGTCCAATTGAATACATCGCCTGATATAGATTTGTAGGTAAGTTCCAAATTAAACTCGTTCATAACCGTTATAATCGAATGATTATCAAGAGTGGATTTTGGTGTGCAATTTCGTACAATACAGTGGAATACGGATGGCGTAGACAAACATATTGAAGTGTCTTTAAGAACGTCCTTGAGGTCCTTGAGGTCTGAGTTGTCTGTTCGATATCACATGGACTCTGTCCTATTATTATCTCCTTAACAGCATTATTATCAGACGGATGGAAGAACGTGATGTTGATATCGTAATGTGGCAGTCATTTTTACGCTAAATCTGCACAACGGGGACGAGACTTCATTGTAAAGCCCCACAAATTCACTGACCGGGACTTGAGGTGTACCGTGGTCACGTTGATGAGAAGACAATGATAGTGCCAGTGGGCTCTCACTTCCCGGACACTATTTGTGTTTCCCGCTATTTCTCGGTTTTTCTTTCTTTAGTAACTCAATCCTTACATCATGCGAAAAATGTGTATGCGCACTGTGTCTACATTAAGAGTCTCTGTGGCAGAAGCGGTAACGCGTCGGCTTCTCACCAATAGGTTCCGTGGTTCAAATCCCGGTCACCCTATGTACGATTTGTGCTGGCTATGATTTTCTCCGGGCACTCCGGTTTTCACTGTCTTCTTTCACTCCAACAACACTCTCCATTATCATGTAATTTCATCTGTCAGCCATTAATCATTGCTCCAGAGGTGTGCAAAAGGCCTCGGCAGCCGGCACGATAGTTTCCATTGTAGGCGCTAGATGGGGACTTCATTCCATTTCTGACCAAGTAGAGTGACTGGATATCGCCTGTGGATTTTTCACTGTGCCCACATTAGAAACATTACTCCAGTCATCCAAGATCACGTGATATAATTCCTTCTTACCCTAGTTTTATTACACCTTAATTCGGCCACCGGGTCGAACTGTATCCAATATGTGGATTTGGCGCTGTTTTACGGCCGAGTGCCGTTCAAGAGTCCCAATACTTTGTAAACGTCCTGCGTGGGAATCGTCCGTGCATGTCGGGAGGGGCAGTGGAAAGGTCCTAGTAGCCAGATTATTTTTAAATGCATATGCAAATGCATATTTTGAACGTTAGTATATATACAGACATATTTTTCTCTTATGTGTGATCAATTATATAAGATTTCTGAACGAAATTAAAAATCTAATGAACTCTGTATGTTGTATATCCCTTGGCAACATAAGAAGCATTCCCTGATCAAGGAAAAAGGTTTCATTCTCGCAATAAAAGCAGGTAGACAACAGCTCTTTCCTTCTCTCTGACATTCCTTCCTCCTTCTCCTTACAGTAGCTTCTCAAGGTTTGCTTAAACAAGTGCGTTCATCTGTTAACTTGCTCTTCGTCTTTAAACAACAAGCATTATCATCATCATCAGCTCTTCGTCTATTGCAGTGTTTCACCAGAGTAAACTGTAAAAATGTCTAAAGTCTTCGCCAGAAGAATGTTGCAAGCAGTCAGTGCCAGTGTAGAAGTATTGCCCAGTTACGTCCGTCGAAGTAGAACGATCATTCTCAGCGTATGCCATGCATCATTTTGCAAGGAATTATTTAATGTTTATCAATTTAACAGTGAGTTAAAATTAAATAATGTTTCTGGTGAGTGTGTTTTGTTTTATTTTAGTGCATATTTTTATGCATATTTACAACATTTTTAGTGCATATGTGCATGCATATTTTGGGAGCTTTTAGTGCATATGAATCCGGGCCCTATTTGAGACAGCGAACCGGGAGGAGAGCTCGCGCGCGAAGCAGACCTCCCACACTATCTACATGACGACGCCCGTCGATTACACAGAAGGACATTTACTAATTATTTGGACTATGGACGCCAACCGCATTTGTGGGTACGTATTCACTTTTAGACGTTTCCGCAGTGGGTGGTACTGTGTTGAGTTGTGTTGTGTTGAGCTGTGTTGTGTTGTGTTGTGTTGTGTTGTGTTGTGCTGTGTTGTGTTGTCTTGTCTTGTGTTGTCTTGTGTTGTCTTGTGGTGTCTTGTGTTGTGTTGTGTTGTGTTGTGCTGTGCTGTGTTGTGTTGTGTTGTCTTGTGTTGTGGTGTCTTGTCTTGTGTTGTGTTGTGTTGTGTTGTGTTGTGTTTGTTGTGTTGTGTTGCGTTGTGTTGTTTTGTGTACATATGAATAGGCATGCATCGAGAAAAAAGTAAACATCCATTTCCTGGAGGAATTAACCAAAAGCGAATACATTCCCCTAAACATAATTCATTATGGATTACTGTTTTCACGAAAGAGTTATACCGAAAAAATGAAGAGTCCCTTTAGCAGCCCCTGTGTAAAAAGAAAGGGTGATAAAACATAAAGCCGATAATTACAGGCCATTCAGCTTGATATATCTTGCGTGCAAGCTGTGGGAAAGCATTCTTTCTGACAATATGATATCCTTCAGGGAGTCTTCAAATTGTACCTCACCGAGCTCGATAGCTGCAGTCGCTTAAGTGCGGCCAGTATCCAGTATTCGGGAGATAGTAGGTTCGAACCCCGCTGTCGGCAGCCCTGAAGATGGTTTTCCGGGGTTTCCCATTTTCACACCAGGCAAATCGATTTACTGTACTGTACTAATTAATATTATAATAAAAGAATCCTTACCAAAATCCAAATAATATACATAATTTCAACTCCCATATGCCATTATTCACGCAATAGCTATGAGCAATGCAACATCTCCAATCCGATTAGATAAAGCTGTCAATAAACCCGCGTTATAAGATTTAACATTTTGATAATAAATAACTAAACAATAAGAAACAAGTCCTAATCCATCTCAACCTAATAGAATTCTAATTAAATTTGGTCTAATAATTAAAAATATTATTGACAATACAAACATTAATACTAAAATAATAAATCGATTGATATTGATTGATTTACTGTACCTCAATTAAGGCCACGACCGCTTTCTCCCCACTCCTAGACCTTTCCTGTCCCATCGTCGCCATAAGACCTATCTGTGTCGGTGCGACGTAAAGCAACTTCCAAAAAAAAAAAAAAAATGTACCCCACAAGCAAAAAGGGTACAGGGACCGCCAGATCTAAATGGACGGACGGGAGGAAGCAGGTATAGAGCCAGAAAATGAAGGCGTATTTGACCAAGAAAGAGAAGAAAACCCTAGCTAAGAGTTAAGACGAGCTCCGTGCTTCATATTAGTCCAAAAAGAACCGAAGGAATATTAATAATAATAATAATAATAATAATAATAATAATAATAATAATAATAATAATAATAATAATAATGGTCACTAGTGCAAACTTTATGGACCGAAATGAACCGACAAACTAAGATGGTTTCACGGGATATTAGGTGCGTAGACGTTTAAAAAAGGTGCGGAAATTTTAGCTGCTCTGTGGTAGCTTTTGCAAGTGAATTGGTGATGCTGGTGCTGGTGGTGGTGGTTATTGCTTTAAGAAGAACTGCAACTAGACAACCATCTTTATTTGCTGGTGAACACCCGAACATTTATAGCATCTGAAGACTAGGTTGTGGCGCAACCATCGACTTTCCTCTCTATTTTATATTTTGTTATTATGGCCTCCGTGAAGTAGAGGTCACGGGTACGATTCCCGAAGAGATCACAGACTTTTATTGAACCTGAGGGCTGCTTCGAGGTCCATTCAGTGTACGTGATTATAATTGAGGAGTTGTCTGACGGTGAGATGGTAACTCCGGTCTACAAAACCAAAAATAACGGACGAGAGTACTCGCCGCACTGAGCATGCGTCACCTCATAAACTGCAGGCTTTCGGGATGAGCAGAGGTCGCTTGGTAGTGCCATGGGTGGTTTTTGGTTTGCTTTGTTTTGTTGTGTTTTCTTTTGCTTTGTTTCTTTGATTTGTTTCGTCTTGTTTTTGTTTTTTGTTTTGTTTTATTTTGTTTTTTGTTTTGTTTTATTTTGTTTTTTGTTTTGTTGTGTTTTCTTTTGCTTTGTTTTTTTGATTTGTTTCGTCTTGTTTTTGTTTTTTGTTTTGTTTTATTTTCTTTTTGTTTTGTTTTATTTTGTTTTTTGTTTTGTTTTGTATGTTTTGTTTTGTTTTGTTTTGTTTTGATTTGTTTTGTTTTGATTTGTTTTGTTTTGTTTTGATTTGTTTTGTTTTGATTTGTTTTGTTTTGTTTTATTTTGTTTTGTTTTGTTTTGTTTTGTTTTGTTTTGTTTTGTTTTGTTTTGTTTTGTTTTGTTTTGTTTTGTTTTGTTTTGTTTTGTTTTGTTTTGTTTTGTTTTGTTTTGTTTTGTTTTGTTTTGTTTTGTTTTGTTTTGTTTTGTTTTGTTTTGTTTTGTTTTGTTTTGTTTTGTTTTGTTTTGTTTTGTTTTGTTTTGTTTTGTTTTGTTTTGTTTTGTTTTGTTTTGTTTTGTTTTGTTTTGTTTTGTTTTGTTTTGTTTTGTTTTGTTTTGTTTTGTTTTGTTTTGTTTTGTTTTGTTTTGTTTTGTTTTGTTTTGTTTTGTTTTGTTTTGTTTTGTTTTGTTTTGTTTTGTTTTGTTTTGTTTTGTTTTGTTTTGTTTTGTTTTGTTTTGTTTTGTTTTGTTTTGTTTTGTTTTGTTTTGTTTTGTTTTGTTTTGTTTTGTTTTGTTTTCAAAGGAACTCGCATGATCTTTGCATTTATTGGAGCCGAAACCTGCAAAAATAAGAAGAACTGTAATTATGCATAAACAAAAACGAAGGGAAAAAGGTCCCTTCTACACTCTGAAAGGATACTTTCTTTGTAGTTGTAACTGCGGTCTTGATGTAACTCTTTAAAGCCTTGCCAATTCTACCTATAACATCTGGAATTTGTGAAATGAGTCACGTAGCTCTTCTTATTTTTCCACTGATCATGGAAGGTTACTAAGTGTCAGCAGAAAAATCGCAATTATGAGTGGAAGCAGGCCACTCCCCCACCAGATGAGCACTAATATGTAGCTAATATAATCTGCAAGATTCAACTGTGAGTAGGTCTGGGAGCTGGGCTGAGGGTTCAAAGCGTTGAGGCTCTGACCTTCTGACCCGAAGTTGGCAGTTTCTATCCTTGCTCCGTCCGGTGGTATTTGAAGGTGCTAAAATACGTCAGCCTCGTGTCGGTAGATTTACTGAAACCTAAAATAACTCATGTGGGACACAATTCCGGCATCTTGGCGTCTCCGAAATACGTAAAAGTAGTTAGTGAGATGTAAATAAAATAGCACTACTATTATTATGAGTAATTCCGGTGAATATTGTTTATCTTCTTATCGGAGTTACTTTTCTCATCTACTGATATCCGTTGTTAATCTATGTCGCCCTGGATACGTAACGGCAGATTACTACACTTAGATGACAATCTCACCTGAACGATCCAGCTAAACACTTAATACCCGCTCAGCCGGGGTTTCACGAAAATGAATTATGGTAACAGTGATAAAATACACTCCAACCTCGAATGTAAACGCACGCGAATTAAGACTAATTTTATTGATTATTTAAGTCCACTATGGAGCGCTTATGACTAATTATTTTTGGATGCTCGCTTTCGTTCCCAATACCCATTCAGTCCTGCTACTAGTTTTTCCTTTCTTTCCTCTGGAAGAGTTTGGCGAGATTTAACAACTTTTGCTAGAGGAGAGCACGAATTTATCAAATTTCAAAATTTTATGGCGGTCTGAGGCATCAGTATCAGAAATCTCAGTGGAAGCTAAATCCTTTTTTGTTCATTGAGCCACGTGCTTCCAGTCTTGTAGCATTTTGATGCGGGAGAACATCTTCTTCGTAAGCCTGCCGCTTTCCATTCTCAGAAGCCGCCCGCAAAACTTCAGTCGCCTACGTAAAGTTCAAAGTTCGCTTTAGGTCAGTAGGTTCTGTTCAGGAACAATCTTAGCCCATGTTTTCTTTATGGAGGATACGTCTTTACATTTTTTCCAGGTCCATGATGCCTCTCCTGTTCATCAGTAAGGTCTCCCCAGCATATAAGAAATGGGGTCTGACAACAGTTTTGTAATGGCATATTTTGGCGTTCTTGCAAATTTACTTCTTGTTGCAACAGTTTTGCGACTATTGGTATACAGTGTTAAGCTTGGCCCATCTGTCTAGTATGGAGGTACCGTCTCTACCATTGGAGTGGAATCGTTTGATCAAGATACCAAAATCGATTGATGTTTCCTACCTTTCCATAGATAGGAAGTCTGTTATTATGTTCTCCAATCAATTAATTCATGGAGTGATTACGGATTTTGCAGGGAATATTGAAACATTTACGAGAGTTAGATGACTAAATACACTATCTTCTTCCAGATTATGAGTACCAAACCGAGGTTACTATTTGCGAGGCATAGAGTGTATTTTCTGTGTGGTTGTGAATGCGGTCTGGGTGTGACGCTTTCAAGCCTTGCCAATTCTATTTGTAACCTATGGAATTCGTGAAAGGAATGCTTTTAACTCAAGTATCTCTTTTAATTTCTCCTCTGTTTGTGGAAGAAGGCCCAACAGCCTTCTTTATCTGCTTTACTCCATCCATTAACAAATAACTGCGAAAAGGGATGCTCCACTTCGCCCGGATACTGAATTCAGTCACTATGTCCTGGCTCGCTTGAACAGCGTCATCGTCATCCTTTGTTTCCGTTTAAGGTGAAGATTGGAGTCCTAATTGTAATGGAAGTTGGTATATGTAGCCTTCCTGCACACTGTTTGGATTGATGGTGGTGTTCCCTCTTCACAGGCTGGCCCAGCAATGGAAGATTCCTACACTTCTCTCTTCCGTGTGGGCTGGATTCATTGCGTGGATACTGATGAATAGAGATGGGAATTATAAGCACGAATAAATTGGAATGCCTTGACAAAGAATACTGCAATGTACTGGAAACGTCGGCAAATTGTACAGAAGGTACAGGAAACAACAACACGGCTCAATCTGGAAGAATTGAATAATTGACCTCCTTCATTTTCTGCCATTTTTTGCATTTAACAAAGTCAATCAAATTAAGCATTGATAAAACAAAACTAATTAAATAAAATTTAATTCTATTATTTTGCCAACTTTGAATCACTGAGAATATTGAATAGAAATTGAAGGAAATATGGAGCATTACACTGTTATCTGTTCTTAAATAGTATGTATTATTTTCCTACGTGTAGGTAAAAGGTGACTAGAAGATGACACAAAATCTTTCATAATGGGAGCGCTGTTTGGCGACCACGGTTTCCTTAGCTGCGGCTGACATTGCTTACTCTTGCTTGTATCTGGCCCCTCCTCTTCATCTTAACTATCCGGTCTCCTTTGGTCATCACTTGTTCTTTTCCGATCCTGACAGTATTTATTTTGCGAGGCATGTAGCGAAGTTCTGATGCATTCATTGATCACAGTTTCTTTGTAGACGGAGTTTTCAATCCATCTTTTTACGTAGATACTAACAAATTTACCCGCGCTTCGCTACGTTATTCTACACTGTATACGGATATCAAGTAAATTACTGTACATGCAGTGAATAAGATGTTTTAAATTGCATATCTCTTAGCGTTATCCAGAAACAGCAGGGGAAGGTGGGGGGCAAACGTTGTTCCCAATGTAATGTGCGTTTTGCGGAGTTGTGATGATAACGGCCGGCTCACTTGCCTACTACCATTCACAATCGAGTAGGTAAATTTTCATTATAATCGGAGGTCCCATTGCCTAATGCGCGGTCAGAATCAATTTTGGGGAGTTTTAGTTAAAATGGCAGGCGCCCTTTCCTACTTCCCGAGAGATTAAAGTTGAAGAGTTTTTATTATAATAGCAAGCACCTTCCCTACTGCCAGTCAAAACTGAGTTGTGCTGTTATCATTATAATGACAGGCGCTATTTCTTAATAATAGTCACACCGAGTTGGTGAGTTTGCATTATAAAAGCACGGCCACTATACCTAATGCCAGTCACATTTTAGAAGGGTAAATTTGTTTATATGGCGAGCACACATGCCTACTCCCAAACACAATCGGTTAGGGGAGTTTTGAACATAATTGCATGCACATTTGACTTCTGCCAAGTCAAATAGAGAAGGGAGGAATTATTAATTACAATGGTAGTACCTCCTTACTATTGCTAGTAACAAAGGAGTTGGACAAGGATCGCATTCCTACAGCTAGTCGAAGTCGATGTGGAGGGTAATGATTACAATAGCAGGCGCCCTCCTGCTGAGAGTCACTATGGATGTAAAATATTAATTATAATGCCAAACACACCATTTCTACATCGCTACAAATCGACTGCAATGAATATATACAGATCGACATCCGAAGTATATGCAGGTTTACAATATAGCAAACTTTCATTTACAGATTAACTGCTGCTAAATGATACGTCATTTTGGCAAATGGATTATACCATAAGACGCCTCATTTAGCGGTCTAATGTCTGGTCTTAAGATATTTTCTCCTGTTTCATCTATTTATGGGTGCAATAGAGTTACAAACGTTGAATAGGGTAAAATTTGGGTAAGTTTTTCTCACAGTGCATTACTTTCGGGTACTAATATGACAGCTACAAACGTAGAATTTGGCTCACGTATGGACACTGGGTGGGCCATTGTTCGTGCAGAATTAGATGATTCATTATTCCGTATAAGTGATTCGAACTGCGAAATATACGTGTACAAAGAGCAAAATGTAGGTATAATCGAGAAAAAGAGACAAATCTAACATATAAGGAATAGAGATACGACAAAACGTAATAGGGCCACAGTTGTAGATCACTTCAAATTGAACAAAGATTGTGCCATCCGTTTTGTGATACGACTTACCGTTTAGCCACAAAATACGTCGAAAGGAAGGTCTGCACCGGCAGTAAAATTGCCTCAATATTCCGATATTTTTTGGGGGGCAAAATGAAATATTTAAAGATCCTGGGTGCTTTCCGTCGATTACAGGCTAAGAAATATAATTTATCAAATTTTAATTTTCTAGCTCGCCAGGCAGATTGTGCCTGAATCTTGCTTTGGGAGGAGGGGGTAAAATTAGGACTTTCACGAAACTAACGCTAACAAATATGCAGATGGTCATTATTACACTTGAAACGGATAACTCTACGAAAATTTCGCCAAAGTATTAAATGTACAGACTCATGGTCCTTACGATTTCATTTATATAGATAAGGAACCTGTTCTACGTACAGCACCTTTGGGCTATGAACGCTGAACAAAACCCGCCTTTGATGACATCGCCCTTATTCATCCTCCTATCAAATATATGCATATGAGAAAATAGTTTTAGAAATGGATTTCCATCAAGGTTGGACGATATACAGTCAGGTTGGTGTTTTATATGTTGTGGGATAGAAAAATCACTCCTTCGGTTCCCTATAAATCCCCAGTCCACTCCGGGAATTTGAAATGTATGGACGTAAAACCTACCTTTGGGCAGGTGGATGCTAAAAATGAAGTTTGGTTGACATATCTCCAGTAGTTTCAAGTTATAGGAACTACGATGTATACGCACCCGCTTTTGATTAAGGCCGGTGGGACTTGTACTGAAAAACTGTCCGTTAATGATATATATCTTATTAATTCTCCTACAAAAATTGCACATGATAAATAAAGTTTTAGAAATGGATTTTCATAATGGTTAGTAGATTTCCAGTCAGGCTGGTCTTGTATACATTTTGGAAGAGTGAAATCACCGTTTCCCTATACACCCCCAGTCCATTTCGGAAATTTGAGACGAAATGGACCTAAAACTTACCTTTGGACAGGCGGATGCTAAATATGAATTTTGATTGAAATATCTCCAGTAGTTTTCAAGTTATAAGAAATACACTTTACACGCACCCGCTGTTAAGTCCGATGGGACTTGTACCGAAAAACAGCTCGTTAATGATATTTCGCTTATTAACCCTCGCATAGAAATGATGCACATGAGAAAAAAGGTTTAGAAATTGATTTCCATTAAGGCAGTTAGATTTCCATTAAAATTAGTTGTGTAAATTTTTTGGAAGTGCAAAATCACGGTTTTGGTTTCGTATAAACTCCCAGTGAGTTCAGAGATTTAGAAACAATATTAGCCTAAAACCTACCAAAGGACAGGTGGATTCTAAATATGAAATTTTGGTAGAAATATATCCAGTATTTTTCAGGTTATCGACAAACAGACAAGTAAACAGACTCCAAAGGCAAAAAAAAAAATATGCAGATGGTCAATATTACACCTGAAACGGATAACTGTACGGAAATTTCGGCAAAACAGTCAATGCAAAGACACGCGGTCGTTACGATTTTATTTACATAGATAATTTTACTTTATAATGAGTGTTATCGTTAAGGTCATGCTTTTTGAACTGTTTATCCCATCATGTTCAATTCCAATCACTCCACAGAGTACAAGAGTTATGAACAGACATGTTATTATTGGTCGTTTATCTATTAACACGCGAGCTGTCGCGTGACGGTCTCTTAGACCGTGTGCATATGTTATTTATTCTTTCGGAATAGTTTCACGGTATAAAGCCTCTTATTTTCTGTACATTTTAACGGTCTCATTCACTACTCATATCTACGTTCGCTATTCCCCCTTCCATTATCAGTCAGTGTAAAGTTTCGCCAGTAAGGCCGGTCATTTGCAAATTGCGCGACTTCTGACGTTCACCGTCTGCTGTCTTTGTTCTCGGTATAGAAGATTTCTGTGAGCTTCACGGATATTCTTTAATAATACAATTGGTTTTTTCTAGAAAAGCTCGTATTTTTTTTCATGGATACATTTTTCTTTAATAACACAATATGTATTGCATTTAAGCTGATATTTTGTTTCATGGATATGTTTTCCTATAACACAGGTAGTTTTGCTATAAAAGCTGGAATTTTGTTTCCTGGATATACTTTTCTTACACAATACAATGTGTTTTACAAGAAAAATTGGTATATCGTTTCGTGGACAGGTTTTACGTAAAGTACAATGGGTGTTGCTACAAAAACTGGTATTTTATACTGCCTTGTCAAGTCACTCAGCTCTTTTGACGCGACTCCTCACGGATTAAAGACAGAGTGGAAAGCTTGAGTCTGTACATCTCTCTCCTACTATGTTCAATTACAATAATTTTGGTGATTAAAACTGCTCCGCTTGGAAGTACAATGGATGTCTCTACATCGTAAACTAATCTAATTTAACACGTTTACACGGACAAATCTGTTGCCCAGCGAGAGCTATTCAACTTTGAGGGAAAATGTTTTCACGTTTCCAACATCTCCTTGGGCTGATTTTCTGGTACATCTTCTTGTGCTTGTTCATCTTTGATCTGGGAGGTTCTCGCCACTGTGGCTACGTCATTAGGCTCAACCGTCTTCTTCTTTCTCCCACCTGAAAATAAGTAAATTAATTTAAAATTCAGCTCAATTTCCAAAACATAAACCAATTTTTGGTTCAAAAATCACTTCTTTTAAATCTAGTTTATTGGTTGTGTTGTTTAATTTACAACAAGAAATATAACGAAAAATGAATACATGCAATTAATATACGGAGTGCAAGGAAACACAACTGGGGACCAAAGATGGATAAGCTTGAAATTGCCGAAATATGAGAATGCGGTTTCTTTTCTACTTTTTATGGTAAATTGTGCATGTGCCTGGGGTCATTAGTTTAGTTGGTAGAAAGTTCAACGGTAGAGCCACAGTCCGATGTGCCCAGCTGAGTTTGGTGGGGAAGAGTGAATATGCCAGAGTCTCGCACTGCAATATTTCTGTGTTGTCCATTGTGTCTCTGTGCTATCGCCCATGTGTTTTATGATTTATGAGCGACTTAATGAAAGAAATTAAATTTATAGAAACTAAGTATAGTTATGTAATTATATAAAACATATTGGATGTAGTGGCTTAGGCGGTAGCGCGCCTTCCTCTCACCGCTGGGTTCCGTGGTTCAAATCCCGGTCACTCCATGTGAGATTTGTGCTGGACAAAGCAGAGATGGGACAGGTTTTTCTCCGGGTACACCTGTTTTCCCTGTTGTCTTTCATTCCAGCAATGCTATCCAATATATTTTCATTACATCTGCCATTCATTAATCATTGCACCAGAGGTGTGCGACAGGCTTCAGCAGCTGGCACAATTCCTATCCTTGCCCCTAGATGGGGGCTTCATTCATTCCATTCTGACCCGGTCGAATGACTGGAAACAGGTTGTTGATTTTCATTGTATTGGATGTAGTATACTTCCAAATTCAAACGCCGTAGGTAAAAAGTAACTCCTGGTCTCCTTTGGTAGAGAAGGATGAAGTTGATTATTGGCGGTTACTCTAAAATCTCCTTCTCCCACTTTCACCCTTTGGTCCTCAACTGTTAAGATATCTTGGTGAGAGCACTGAAGTGTCGCTTGTTAGGGGTCTGTAGCTTCTACCGTTACGCGGGGATATAAAAATTACTTCAAAAGACAATGGCAGTGAAGTACCGGTTAATGGATCGAATCGCAAAGTTGATGACTGTAAAAATACCTGTGTAAAATGATTGAACCAATGCGTATCGAACATTTTCATGTCTCTCCAAGCAATAAAGAGTAAGTAAGGATTGAAATCTAAATCACCACAGCTGATATAGAAGTAGTAAAACGTTTTTAGGCGTTTAAAGTGACAAACTATAAAAACTTGCAAATTAACAACAACAATTTTATTTAATTTTAAATTTAACTTATCAATGAAATGCTTCCATATGTTAATTTGTGTAAAGAATAGCTTAAAATCTTTTAACGTATTTGATGATGACATACTTCAATAAAAAGAAAAAAAAATGTGTTAAGTTTGTTTGGTTTTAACTCAATGTAAATAATTCATGTTCACAAGTGACTGAAATTGTAAATTTTAACTTCTAGTAGCAAACGATAAATGAATTTATAAAAATATGGTTCTGTTCGTTAACAGGATGTCAAAATATATTATCACTTTCATACTAGAAGATACATTTCCATTACACTTATTTTATGTTAATAACCCAGAAATAAAGGTAATTTTACAATCACATAGCAGAAGATATTGTCAGCAGTATTCTTTACTGTATACAGATATCGAAGTAAATTACTGTACAGGCAGTGAATAAGGATTTTTAAATAGCATGTCTCTTAGCGATATCCGTGAAATAGCATGGGTAGATCCCCATACGTTGTTTCCAATGTAAAGTGCTAGTTGCGG
Source organism: Anabrus simplex (assembly GCF_040414725.1). NCBI lineage: Eukaryota > Metazoa > Arthropoda > Insecta > Orthoptera > Tettigoniidae > Anabrus > Anabrus simplex. The sequence goes on from NC_090267.1 coordinate 41,605,167, forward strand.
AGTTATGATGATAACAGCAGGCTTTGTCTACTGCCATTCACAACCGAGCTGGGAGGTTTTAATTATAATGGCAGGCTCCCTTTCCTACTTCCAGACAAATTATATTTCAGGAGGTTTTATTATAATGGCAGGCACTTTCCTTAATGCCAGTCAAAGTTAAGGTGTGCTGTTAACATTATAATAATAGGCCCATTTTCCTAATAACAGTGAGATTACTGCTAGTCGCATCGAGTTGATGAATTCCGTTATAATAGCAGGCCACTTTGCTTAATGCCGGTCACAATTTAGATGAGTAGTTTTATTTAAAATGGCGGGCACACTCGCCTACTGTCAAACACAATCAGGTAGAGGAGTTTTGAACAAAATTTCATGCTCGCTTGCCTTCTACCAGACAAATAGAGAAGGGAAGGGCACTAGGAAAGTTTTGCAATGTGCGTGAACGCTTTAGACGTTTTCAAAATAATTTCCACCACACTCAATTCACTTCTCCATACGTCGAAACCAGTCACTGTACAAACTTTGTCACTTTTCTTCGGTTCCACTTTCACACCCTTGATCCTATGCTGCCAGAAGCTCTTCGTCGGATGCAAAACGCCGCCATTTCAGCTTCATAGTCACTTCTGGGAAGAGTGCGAAGTCACATAGGGCAGATCAGGACTGTATGGAGGGTGATGAAGCACAGTCAACCCTGATCTGGCAAAAACATCCATTTGTTACATTAGCATGATGTGCTGGAGCATTGTTGTGATGCAAGAGCGGTTGAGCGGTGACCTTGGACGGAGCTGCTTGAGAGCCTGGATGACCCAAGGTAGAAAAGTATCACTGTACCACTTCGCAGTAACTGTCCTTTGTTTTTCTAGCACAACCTGAGTCAGGATGCCCCATATAGTGAAGAATACTGCACTCATCCTTTTCTTCACTGGCCTTGACTTTCGCACAGTCACAGGAGTACCCTCATCTTCAAACAGCCACACCTTGTTCTGGGATTTTGTTTTGACATCGTAATAATGGAGCCAAGTTTCGTCACCTGTAGCGATTCTATTGACGTTACGCGAAGTCCCATTTTCAAACTGTTTTAGCATTTTTCGGCACCATTTCACTCGATGTGACCTTTGTTCTTCTGAAAGTGAATTGGGCACCTAAATGGAACAAACCTTTCTAACATGGAGATGGTCGTATAGAATTGAATGAATAGCTGGTGCAGGAATGTGGAGGGTCTCTTCTACCTGCTGATATGTCATCCGCCTCCCTTGCTGCAACATTTTCCTCACAGATTCAATGTTTTCCTCAGTCACTGATTCAGACGGTCGCCCAGAACGAGGATCGTCTTCAACCCCAACATTTACCCAATGGAACTCTTTGCACCAGCGGAAATTTTTTTCCGATTTGGACAGTCTTTTCCCAGCACAGGAGTCATTTCCTCCAGGCACTAGTCAACAGTTAATCCACGAAAAAATTTGTAGCGGATAAATGCGCGATATTAACCTTTAGGTCACACTGACATCTTAAGTTGCTTTCAGTCCCACTGCTTTGGTAACAACTGGTGTGAAGGTCGCGCCTTGCTGTATTCTAGATCGGTTTTCAACCCTCTTTTTTTCCCTCACCTTAACAGGGGTGTCCAGTCTACTGCTTTTGCGTATTGCAAAACTTTCCCAGTGTCCTTTGTAGATAAGGGAACTATTAATTACAAAGGCAAGCCCTCCCTGTTAATGCCAGTTAAACAGGATTTGGAGGACACCTTTCCTACTGCCAGTCAAAGTCCATATGGGGAGTATTGATTACACTTGCAGGCGCCCTCCTGCTGACAGTCACTATTGACTTATAAGTTATTAATTATAACGGCAGACACAATCTTCCTAGACCGTTACCGATCGATTTCAATGAATATATATATTGATCGACATACGAAAGTATACGCACCTTTAACATACTGTAGGCGTTCACTTCCACAATAAGTGCTGCTAAACGGTACGCTATATCGACAAACGGATTGCACCATAAGACGCCTTTACACATATCTAAATGGTTAATGCTATGAATTATTTTCGTATCTCCCTTATTTATGGGTTAGATTGAGTTAGAAACGTTGGTTAGGTTGAAATTTGGGTAAGGTAGTCACACTGCGAATTACGTTTTGGAGACTGGGTGAGCAAATGTTCTTGCCGAATTTAATAAGCCTATAATTCCCGTAAGTGTGTCAAAATATGAATTATTCGTCAAAAAGTACAAAATGTACGTACAATCGAGAAATACAGCCAAATCTGACGTATAAGAGATAGAAATACGACAAAATGTCATAGGACCAAAGATGTAAATTACTCCTTATTGAACGGAGATCGTGCCGCCCGTTTTATTATAGGGCTTACCGCTTGGTCACGAAATACCTCGAAACGAAGATCTTGAAGATTACGTCCATATTTCGTTATTTTCTGGGGGTAAAGTTGAACAATTTAAACCTTGGAATTTTCTCGTCCATCACACGCCTAAATCAATTTTCTAGATCGTCTTGCAGATTTAGTCGCTACCTTGATGTCAATGAAAAGAGTCATTTACTGGAGTTTTGGCTGTATGACATACCCTAGGCTTTGACTGGGATGATGTTAGAGCCCTAACAGGTCTTAGAATACTGGTTACAAGTCAGTAAGACAAGGCTACAACCTCCTAACTTCCCGGTTGGCTGAAGTACTTGCAATACAATGTTTTAAACGCCAAGCAACTGGAAGCTAGCTCACTATAGACAAATGTCTAATTAGAGTAATGGCGAGGAACGAAGGAGCCTTACCAGGTGCTACATGTATTTGAGTCCTGGGGAGGGCAAGAGAAATGGGTGACACCATCCTATTGCCTCAGAGTATTGGAGGTGGTTGCGCACGGCCCCATCTTGCACATTAGCCGCTGGAATAGAAGCCAGGAAGACACCGTAGACAACACAAACCCATTGCGGTCGTAGTTGTAGGTCGGATAGGGAGGATGCAAGGGAAGAACCTGACACAAGTAAGTGGAAGCAGTTCCAGGCTCGGCTATCAGGACTCCGTTCTCCAACCCACGCTTCTAGGTTGAGATCTATTCTCCCCCTTTTTGTCACCTTTCATGACACGCATGGGAATTATTCTACCACCGCCGCCCAATTTAGGCTTGGTGTTCCGGCTGTTTTCATTATGTCCGAGTCCAGTAGGCCTATATTGTAACACGAAGACCAGTTGTGGCCGGTGGACTCTCAGGTCGGGGGGGGGGGGGCGTGGTACTTTAATATTTTCTCCCGCAACATTTCTCTATAGATTTTATGCTAAGTTACATGCCTGTATTCAAACGGAATGTTAAAAATGATATTCTTTAACGAAAGCACGTTGCAGTAACCTGAAGTACGATAAAGCTGAACAAAGTGGAGACAGAATGGTGTAGATCATAGAGTTTATTGAACGATGAAGTTGTGCGTAATTCTTCCCATTTATAGGTTCATCTTAAACAGGGAGTAGCACTGTAGCTAATGTCTCATGAAAACACTTGTTGATGGAAACCTCTGCTCTGTCGTAAACGGTAAAATGGCTCTCTAGTTAAACCATTTAACACAACTTGAAATGACATGGCAGCCCGTAAAACAGTCCATTAATGATAAATCCCTTGTTATCCTCCTATCGAAAATGTGCACATGCAAAAAAATACATTTTGTAAATATATTTCCATTAATGCTGGTAGTTTTACATTAAGGTTGGTCATGTATATTTCGTGGGAGGATAAATTCACTGATTCGATTTCCTATAAATCAACAAACCAATCCACGGTTTAGAAATAAAATTTACCCTAATATCTATCCGGGGACAGATATAAAGTTTGGTTGAAATATATAGAGCAGTTCCCCAATTATAAGAACGCAATAAACGGACGAACAGACATATCAGCAAAAGAGCTAAAAAGTGTCCGCTCGAAGTTAGACAGAAAAACGGTCCGTTAATGACATCATCCGTATTAATCATTGTATGAAATTGATACATGTGAGAAACATTTTTAGAAAATGAATTCCATTAAGGCAGGTAGAATTTCATTAAGTTTGGTTGTATATATTTTGTAGGAGTGCAAAATCATGGTTTCGGTTTCGAATAAACCCCCAGTCAGTTCAGGGATTTAGAAACAATATCGGCCCAAACACTTACTCAAGGACAGGTGTATTCTAAGTATGAAGTTTGGTAGAAATATATCCAGCAGTTTTTAAGTTTTAAGAAATCAGACACACAAACAGAAAAAACAAACAGACACCAAAGCTAAAAAATAAGCAGATGGACATTATTACACATGAAACGTTTAACTAAATGAAAATTTCGCCAAAACAGTCAATATACAGACACATGGTCGTTACGATTTTATTTATATAGATGAGGGATCTACTTTACGTACAGCATCTTTTCGGCTATGTCCACTGGAATTAACCTCTAAAACGGTCCGTTAATGATATATCCATTATTCATTCTATCGATAAACTGCACATGAGGAAAATCAGTTTTAGAAGTGGATTTCTATGAAGGCTGCTTGATTCCCATTCAGGTTGATCTGGTATATTTTGTGGGAGAGTAAAGTCACTGTCTTGGTTTCCTATAAATTTTCAGTCCACTCCGGGTATTTGAAATTCTATGGACTTTAATAGATGCCTGCATACTGGAGGATGGTAAATATTAAGTTTGGTTAAAATATTTCCAGTAGTTTTGCAGCTATAAGAAATGTGCTTTACATGGACCCGTTTCAGGCTACGTCCGCTCGAAGTTAGACTGAAAAACGGAGCGTTAATTATATCCCTCGTATTAATCCTCGTATGGAAATGGTGCACGTGAGATAAAAGATGTATAAATTGATTTCCTTTAAGGCAGGTAGATTTCCACTAAGTATGGTTGTGTATATTTTGTGGGAGTGCAAAATCACGGTTTCGGTTTCGTAAAGCCCCAGTAAATTCAGGAATTTAGTAAAAACCTTTGCACTAAAACCTACCCAAGCATAGTTGGATTTTAAATATATAGTTTGGTAAAAATATATCCAGTAGTTTGCAAACAAACATATAAACAAACAAACAAGCAAACAGACACCAAAGCTCAAAACTATGCAAATTGTCATTATTAGGTCTGAAACGGATAATAAAATGAAAATTTCTCCAAAACAGTCAATGTACAGACACACGGTCGTTACGATTTTTTATATAGCCGACCATGGAGATTTGGCTGGCGCATGCTCGTATAGGGATTTGTATGGACATCTTTACCGCTACACTGCTACGTACTCTACCGAAGTGAAAGCCTCCTCCCGCACCCTTCCTCTCCCTGAAACCCCGACCCTGAAACCTTACATCTCAACTCCTTCACCCACACATTATCCTCGGACGGAAGCTCGAGAGTTCGTGCCTTATCTTCAACCTGGAAACATTTACCAGTGAACTCCACGCTGAAAACGAGTCACCAAAGTTGGGTATTGCCGAAGAGTCTTCCTTATCGATAATAATTTGCAGTTTCACAATGAAATATAGGGGCTGCCTGGCCGAGGCGGTAAAGGCGTGCTCAGTTCGTCCGGGAGGAAGTGGGTTAGAATCAACGTCAGGAAGTCGTAAAATTTAAGAAACGAGTGTTCCACTTCCGGAGGTGCACATCCCCCTGAGGTTCACTCAGCCTACATCAAAATTGAGTACCAGGTTAATTCTAGGTGGCAAAGGTGGCCGGGCGAATAGCTAGCCACACTACCCCCAATTGCCGAGGTTGCGGGTAGTGGAAGCCTTTACCTTCCACCCATCCAAGGGCCTTCACTGCCTGTACGGAGATGAAATATGAAATGAAATGTAATTTTCCTAGCGTTATTCGAGTCCAGTATTTGACTTCAAATGTCTAGAGAAAATAAAATAACCTTTTCGTTTTCCCTGGAGGACACCAAGCGGGAGTCCTTTAAGGGGCGGCCCCTTCTGCTGAAGACTTCCCGTTTAGCAACCTCTCCAGTTCCGACGTCCCTCCCAGACATGTTGTAACCGTACAACAGGGTTACAGACTCCATTCTGTATTTATTATTATTATTATTATTATTATTATTATTATTATTATTATCATTATTATTATTATTATTATTATTATTATTAATAATATTCACCAGATTCATTAGATTTTATATATTCTGTTTCTCATCACTTAGACTGTAATAATTAGGTATCACGTATATTATTGTATTTAATCATAGGTTAAGTGAAATATGTTTGTAATTATTCTGTATTGTAGTAAGTGAGATTTGTTGGTTTCATATTGTCATGCTGTGGCTTGTAACTTTGGCTAGATGAGCTGGCATAGTATTTTGCAATCGAGGCTATGTTTAACTGGGAATGTTGTGTACAAGGAGATTTCCCGGTGACGCATTCGGTATAGTCATTCTTGGTCCGCTTGGGTACGCTTAGACAGCGCGTGACTGATGACATCAGTGCGTGGACACGTGATTGCGACCAAGTGTCAGTATTCGCCAGCTACTGTATGTGGAAGTGGAAGGGATGAACAGTGAGTGGGGAGATGAGTCGTCATCGCGAAGTGATATAAGTCGAGGCAACGGTAGTGAGAGAGGCAGATGATATCAATCAGTGGATAGTACTCAGTTCATAAGCAGTTGATATCGTGCAGATCATATGTAACAGTCAGATGTATCAAATGGAAGAAGTGGTCTTAGTGTGATGGTCAGAGCTAAGAGTTGTGTTTGAAGAAGTAATCATCGAGGAAGTCTACAAGTGGTGCTTGTATCCGAGCAGAGACGGGTACTATGCTGATAAAGAAACATCATCTTCTTGTGAGGATGGACTTCACAAGATGTTTCAATAATATTTTCCAATTATTTAAAATATTTTGAGTGGACGTAATTACATTGGAGCTCCCTACACGCGTACATGGTATGTAGGCCAACTCCTTGTTATATAAGAAGATAACAACAGACGGCTCCCGACTTCAGCTCACAGGTTTTCCCAAGAATTTCAAGTTCAACAGCGGTGTATGCAGACAACAGGTAATTAAAGCATCAGACATGTTATGCATTCATAACATGAAGAAGAGTGTAATCAGCGGCGATATCACATCTCACTTCAAGTTCAGGCCAATAGCTTTTTTTGTTTAGATTAAATTTTCCTTTTATTTAGTACCGCAAATCTCACGATATATTTCTTTTGTTAAATTAAAAGACGTCAATGATTGTTCATTGTGACGTAAATTATAGTCATAAACTCAGTTTTATTTTAATTATAATAAGTGATTCCAGTTCCATGTACAATCCTCAATTGTGGAAATGCAACAGTAACTTAATCTTTTCCTGATCCATATCCCTGTATATTGCCATATATGTGAGTTTATCACCTCACGCCTTGAGATAATTGATATAAGAGGTATGCTCTACCGAATTTTGTTGTTTTTCTTAAAAAAGCAACTGGCGCTCAAACAAATGTTATGTATATTGTGTGAAGGAGATGTAAGTATAAGAGTAGTGGTTGGAGTAGCCACAACGTGTCGCCAGCAACGTGGGACTCGAAAGGTTCAGAAAAAGTGTTTCTGAATGGCAATATACATGGATCAGTTCTTTTAATGAGTACGCACATGTTAAATTCACCGAGTAATGTTAGGAAGGTCATTTTGTTGAAGTTTGTATTTAAGGGGTAATGTCAGAGGAATTGCAAGGGGAAATAGCTTTGAGATCGCGAAAAATTAGTAGGAAACCGAAGATGGACAAGGATAGCAATATGCAGTCAGGTGATGAGGCTGAGGTTATTGTGTCCAAGGAAATCCAAGGTGGTAACATAAATAGGAAGTTGGTGACTAAGGTGGGACCTGCTGAAAGTCAGAAAATAGTAGAAACTGAGGAAAACGCTGTAATGCAAGATCAAAGTAAAGGGGTGATTGACCTTGGTTTATTTAATTTGCTGATGTCCAAAATGACTGAGCAGAATAATGCTATGAGTGAGAAAATTGAAACGGTTATTAGTGAGAAAATTGAATCTCAGAATAATATTATGAGTGAGAAAATTGAATCTCAGAATAATATCATGAGTGAGAAAATTGAATCTCAGAATAATATTATGAGTGAGAAAATTGAATCTCAGAATAATATTATGAGTAAGAAAATTGAAGCGGTCATTAGTGAGAAAATTGAAGCTCAGGGTATTAGTATTAATAAGAAGATCGATGATGTTAGTAATAAGATAGATCATAAGGTGTTAGAAATAAGTAAGCAAATTAATAATTTAGAAAGTAAGGTAAATAGGGAGTGTAGTGACATCAGAGCTGAGATGGAATTGGGTCGGAGCAATCTCCATACGGAAATAGAGCAAGTTAGTGAGACATGCATTAAACAAGGGCATAAGATTGATGAATTAGGTGCCAAGATCGAGTCTAATAAAGGAGAAATCAATGAGTTAGTAGAAGAAAGGTTTGAAAAGATAACCAATACAGTGGGGCAAGAAACTAGGAAATGTATTAGTAGGGTAGAACAGGTGGAAAGAAAACTTGGAGAAGTAGGTGATCTAGGGAGTGAGCAGAAATCATTATCACAGAAGGTGAGAGAATCGGAAAAAAAGTTGGAGGAATTAAGAAAAATTCAAGAAAAGACTGAGGAAACAGTGGAAGAAAAATTTCTGAGTTGCCAGAGAGTACTCCAGCAAGAAGTGCGTGATAGTAGAAATGTACGTGAAATAATTGTAAATAATGGTTTAATCACTAGAGATCATGACTTACCTAAGTTTTCTGGGAAAGAATTTAACCCGATGGAATTTATGAGAGTAGTAGAGAAGAAATTTGCTGTTCAATTAAGAGACAATAGTATTAGCTGGGAAACTGTATTGGAGATCTTATCTAATGCTTTCGTAGGAGAGACTAAGTCTTGGTTTCAAGTATATAAAAGCTCGATGTCTAGTCTAACTGAATTTAAGGAGAAATTCATGGCTAAATTTTGGAGTGAAGGTGTTCAGAGTAGAGAGAGAGAGAGAGTAATGTTTGGCAGGTATAATTCTAACGAGGGTGTTAGAATGACTGAATACTTTTTGGCTCATGTTTTGGTGTGGAGAAATTTAAAATGTATTGGACCTGAGGCTGATATAGTTAGACTTATGGCTAAGCACTATCCCGATAGAATAAGAGAAGCTGTTTGTATGCAAAGAGTGGAGACTATTAAGGAAATGGAGATTTTGTTGGAAAGTTTTGATGCTTTAGGTAGTAGCTTGAATAATAGTAGGACACTAAATCGGAATGTAGAAGGAAGGGGTAACCAATCTAATAATCAGGACAGGACTATGAATAATCGTAACTACAGAAGAGAATATCAGGAGAGACCTAATAATAATTTCCACAGGGAGAGAAATTATCAAAATAGTTCGGAAAATTTCAGGACTGGGAGGCGTGATTATGGTAATCAACCAGAAGCTGGGAGGCGGGAGAATACAGGCCATAATAATAATAATAATGACGCTAGAGGAAATAGGCAACAGGGGAGGCCGACTGAGGTGTGTAACCAACAAGTCGTAACCGAACCTAGTACTTTAAACGCGCAACGGACTGTATAAACAGGTCACTGAGACAGTCCGTAAATGGTGAGTTCACGTATAAGGTAGATAAGCATGTCAATGTCGACCAGCCTATAGTTGTAAGTGAACATGATTGTGACCTAAGTAGCAATAATTCAAATGTTTTAAGTGACGACTTAATCGTAGACAATAAATTTTATAAGTGTAATTTAAATTTAGATATAAGGCAAGATTTGTTAAGTGATCTTATATTATGTAATGAGGATAATTTAAGTAGTGTTACGGTTACACCGACGATTGAACTGCTGATATGGGGCAGAAAAGTTAAGATTTTGTTGGACTCTGGTAGTGAGAAGTCATGTGTAAATTCCAAGCTGTATGAGGAAGTTTTAAGAGAGAAGGATGAGGTAGCGGAAATTCCAGTGAGGAATACGTTCATCGTAACAGCTGTTGGAAACAAGTCTCAAAGAGTGAATAAACAAATAGCTGTCCCCATTAGCATAAGTGGAGAATGTATTTTCCAACCATGCTTAGTTGTGCCTAATTTAGTTTATGCCGTTATTTTAGGTACCGACTGGTTAACGTGTCACAAGGCTAAATTAAATTTTGATCTGTGTAATGTCAATCTTATTTGGGGAAAGAGTAGCAGGGAAGTCAGTTTACCATATTATGTTTTGTCAGAAATTAGTGCGAATAAAGTGTGTTCTAGTACGGAAGGATCTTGTGAAATTCCTAATATTAGGAAAAATATTGATGTCTGCCATGTGTCCATACAGAGAGATTCTAGAGATGAATTGTATGAGACAGTGGAGAAATGTAATTTAGCGGAAAGTCAGAAGGACGAATTGTGTGAATTATTGATATCACATAGTGATGTTTTTAGCGATCGGCCTGGTAGAACACATCTTTACGAACACAAATTTAATGTTATTGATAACTCAACTTTTGTAGGACCGAAATATCCCATTCCGTTAAAATACGCTAACGCTGTTGAAGAGCAGATTGACATTATGCTAGATTATAATATAATTGAACCATCATGTAGTCCTAATTTAAATCCACTTGTTATTATACCTAAGAAGGATAACACGGTAAGATTGTGCATGATAATTTTTGTAAGACTATATTGGATGAATTTGAACTTGGTGACAAGGTTTTACTCAGAGTGCCACTACCGTCATCAGCAGAAGCTGGTCAATTTTCTAAGTTTTTCTTGTTATATCAGGGATACTTCACCGTATTGAAACGGATTGGGAAATGTGCTTATTCATTAGAAGACAAGGAAGGAAATATCGTAGGCACATACAATATAAGAAATCTTAAGAAATATATCATGTGAGTTTGTTGATTAATTTTCAGTATTATGTTAATTCACCATATTTTATGAAGCTGGCATTGCGAACAGGACTTCAGTGAAATTAGCGTGTGTTGCGATAATAAGTGAAGCACGGCAGTGCAATAAACTCCAGTGCTTGGAGACAGTGTATAAAAGGATATGTCTTCGAGAATTACTTTTGAACACTCAATGAACGTTTGAAACGACAGAAGTGAGAAAGAAATGTAATCTGTATGTAAATAATACTGTATAATCAAAGTGAAAATGATAATTGATAAATGTTTTATATGTGTAACAACGAACATCTAGATGGATGATACTATGTACCAAATTTGTAAAGGTCATTTTATACATGTATAAATGGTGTACTCGATTTCAGGTGTTTGTGTATATATTTCATGAATCAATCGATTCATTTAATGGATTATTTCATGAGGGAGGCGTTCTGTAACCGTACAACAGGGTTACAGACTCCATTCTGTATTTATTATTATTATTATTATTATTATCATTATTATTATTATTATTATTATTATTAATATTCACCAGATTCATTAGATTTTATATATTCTGTTTCTCATCACTTAGACTGTAATAATTAGGTATCACGTATATTATTGTATTTAATCATAGGTTAAGTGAAATATGTTTGTAATTATTCTGTATTGTAGTAAGTGAGATTTGTTGGTTTCATATTGTCATGCTGTGGCTTGTAACTTTAGCTAGATGAGCTGGCATAGTATTTTGCAATCGAGGCTATGTTTAACTGGGAATGTTGTGTACAACGAGATTTCCCGGTGACGCATTCGGTATAGTCATTCTTGGTCCGCTTGGGTACGCTTAGACAGCGCGTGACTGATGACATCAGTGCGTGGACACGTGATTGCGACCAAGTGTCAGTATTCGCCAGCTACTGTATGTGGAAGTGGAAGGGATGAACAGTGAGTGGGGAGATGAGTCGTCATCGCGAAGTGATATAAGTCGAGGCAACGGTAGTGAGAGAGGCAGATGATATCAATCAGTGGATAGTACTCAGTTCATAAGCAGTTGATATCGTGCAGATCATATGTAACAGTCAGATGTATCAAATGGAAGAAGTGGTCTTAGTGTGATGGTCAGAGCTAAGAGTTGTGTTTGAAGAAGTAACCATCGAGGAAGTCTACAAGTGGTGCTTGTATCCGAGCAGAGACGGGTACTATGCTGATAAAGAAACATCATCTTCTTGTGAGGATGGACTTCACAAGATGTTTCAATAATATTTTCCAATTATTTAAAATATTTTGAGTGGACGTAATTACATTGGAGCTCCCTACACGCGTACATGGTATGTAGGCCAACTCCTTGTTATATAAGAAGATAACAACAGACGGCTCCCGACTTCAGCTCACAGGTTTTCCCAAGAATTTCAAGTTCAACAGCGGTGTATGCAGACAGCAGGTAATTAAAGCATCAGACATGTTATGCATTCATAACATGAAGAAGAGTGTAATCAGCGGCGATATCACATCTCACTTCAAGTTCAGGCCAATAGCTTTTTTTGTTTAGATTAAATTTTCCTTTTATTTAGTACCGCAAATCTCACGATATATTTCTTTTGTTAAATTAAAAGACGTCAATGATTGTTCATTGTGACGTAAATTATAGTCATAAACTCAGTTTTATTTTAATTATAATAAGTGATTCCAGTTCCATGTACAATCCTCAATTGTGGAAATGCAACAGTAACTTAATCTTTTCCTGATCCATATCCCTGTATATTGCCATATATGTGAGTTTATCACCTCACGCCTTGAGATAATTGATATAAGAGGTATGCTCTACCGAATTTTGTTGTTTTTCTTAAAAAAGCAACTGGCGCTCAAACAAATGTTATGTATATTGTGTGAAGGAGATGTAAGTATAAGAGTAGTGGTTGGAGTAGCCACAATGTGAACCCCTTCACTTTCAAGTTTTATTCAACTTTACGCTCATCCCATCTCAGAAATTTCGGGTGATTTGACAATGATTATATTTTCAAATATTTACATTGTTCCTCTGTATTCGTGAGGGAAATAGTTTTTCCTAGGCTCTTTTATCAGGCCTTAACATGTGTGCGATAAATTCTATGCAGAGTGATTTCCTCAGATATTGCGAAGTGCTTGAACCCTGGGAAAATATTTGTCTCCTCTGATATATGTAAGAAAAATATCCATCGCGAAGAGAGAAATTAATATTTTGAATTCGATAGGCTCTTTGTTGAGGTAAATTAAATTCCTTCCTAATGACAGACTAAGATCGATGAAAATTGTGTTTCTGTGGTGTAAAATTAACCTATTTTACGCGCAATGCACCAGAAGCTGTACGCATAGGCAGGCTCGTTGATTTCAACTTGTTCTTCCATCCAGTCTTATAATTCAGAAAACCTATCATTATATTCCTCAGATTCACGGTTTGCATCTATTCCGCAGTCATTGGTAACGTTGTTGACCCCGCCAGTTAAAACCATGTTGTGGACTTCCAGCATAAAGCATAATGTATGCCTGTCTGTTCCTTGTACAAATCCATACCGTTCACCAATCTGAACACATTTTGTATACTTATCTTTTAGGATCCTGCGGGTAACCTCATCTATAAAAAATTTTAACAGCCCTCTCCATTTCATAAATTTACGCCCTATGGCTCATTAACGTAGGCTAATATATATGCAAAAAATCGAATTTGTCGTACAAGGACGAAACAAAGCTCATTTTAAGCCTCACGACGCGAAGAACAAAATTCGTTCAGCCCCAATGGGCCCCGAAAACCATGTTTAATGGGCCCAAAACCAGCCGTTATGGAGACAGCGTCATCACACTACCCCGCTATAGGAGCAGACTGAAGGAATGACCATGCGTAGCCATGGAAACGTCAGCTCTTCGATTCTGCAGTAGAATACAGGCATGGCGTTCGAATTAGGCACGTGCGTAAATGTACACTAGGCCAAGGAGAGATTATGCTACGCATATGATGGTCTGAAAAAAGCGCAGCAATCTGGGGGCAAGTCACCCATAGGGTTGCAGTTGGGAGGGGTGGTATATAAAAATTAATCGAAAATAATGTTGAATCCATCGGTTTTGGGGTCGTTGAGTTGAACAGTGAAACTCCGTATGTCGTTTATGTCAAAGTTCATCCAGCATCGACATTGGGATTGGGGCGGTGAAAAGTGGGGGAGGGGGGGGTGGATGTCCCAAATGACCGATATTATGGATATAAATGTACCGGTGGTAGGAAAGGAGAAATATTAAAATAGACCCCACAATTATCAGGGTCGCTGAGATGAATAGAGACACTCCAAATATCGATTAAATCAAAGGTCAGCCGCATCGGCACGGGGGTGAGAAGGAGTGAAAATGAAAATATCAATTGTAACGGAGATAGCGGATGTATGTATTATATTGCAGAATACGTATAAACTAAACTTGGTGATCACATGACGTACTGTATTATCTAGAAGAAAATTATCTTGGGTAAGTGGGGATTGCTTAGATGAATACTGACACTTCAGATGCTATTAAGTTGAACGTCATAGTTTTCGGGGTCACTGAGATGAATAGTGACACTCAGGATGCCATTGAAGTGAGCATCCATTGGCATGGTGATTCAGAACGGGTGAAATATAAAATATACAAATCCACCAAGAGTAATGTTGATTACACGGTTTTCAGGGTCCCTCGGCTGATTGGATACAGCCCCCACTGACAGTTGGAATTGTGTAAATTATATCTTAATGCGGCGCGAAAATACATACCGTTACAACTTGAAAGTATTGTTTGATTGAAAGGATCAGTTACATACCAGAAAATCTGGGCTGCTGCAAGGAAATAATGGGGAGATAAATAATCACAAATTAAAAGTAGAAATGATATACATAACAATATTCCTAAATCTCCAGAAAAGTTAATAAACTATCAATCAATCTCACAATTATGAAAATATAATAAATCATTTCAAACAGGTTAGGCAAATACTAAAATTAAAATGTGTGAAAGAGAAAATTACCAAAATGAGCGAGATTGTAGACGTATATGTTTACAGTATCTTAAAGAATATCTCTCGAACCAACTTCGTAGAAATACGAATTACTATCTCAAAAAAGATACTGGAGGGGTACGACAACCCCTGGTAAACATAGCAATAATAAAAAATGACCAACATTAGCATAAAGTTCATACTTTCCGCGGCTTTGTGTGAGGCATTGTGACACTATGGATGCCGTTTAAGTACCAGTTCATCTGTATTGGTATTGCGATTAGTGCTTATGAAGAAAATGTTAAACCTGATCGAGAATGCTTTGAAAAATGGAATGTCGTATGGCTTTTAGTGCCGGGATATCCCAGGACGGGTTCGGCTCGCCAAATGGAGGTCTTTCTATTTGACTCCCGTAGGCGACCTGCGCGTCGTGATGAGAATAAAATGATGATGAAGACAACAAATACACCCAGCCCCCGTGCCATTGGAATTAATCAGTTAAGGTTAAAATCTCCGACCCGGCCGGGAATCGAGCCCGGGACCTTCTGAACCGAAGGCCAGTACACTGACCGTTTAGCCAACGAGTCGGACAACATTGCTTTAATTAACAAGGAACAAAATACTCTATAAATAAAACTTGAAACTAAACCCACGAAAACCACTCTTTAAGCTATAAAATAATTCTTAAAATATCAGTCAACGTCACAAAAAGAAATCCACAAAAAATCGCTTCACTCATAATTGACAGGTAGTGCAGTATCTACAAGTAAACAAGAAATCAGGTGTCCGGGCAGTGCCGGTTAATACAGACAGTGAATTCTAACATTTTTCAAACGATGCTGTTTACTCGCCCGAGAGTGAATAGAGGCAAACACATCGGTTTTAAAGTTATCAATGTGGTATACTCGAGTTCCTCGAATGTTTTGCAGTTGAACTTTTCTGATCAACTAAAGTTATCAGCATTTCTCTCATTATGGATACTTACCGAGAAGTTCATTCTCCAGGACGATGAATGGTGACTCAAACGTCAGCGACATAACAATACCGAGCAGAAGCGAGATAACCAGGTCACCGAAGAATTCACGCATCTGAAATAGCACAAACATAATATATCAAATGAAATTCTTTTTTTTTTTTTGTTGGGATCAAGGTAGTACAAATACTTCACGATGTTCCTCTTATGATAATGTTACTGAGAACAAATACCTTACGATGTTACTTTTATAATAATGTTATTGAGTACAAACTCTTTACGATGTTACTTTGTTAATAATTTTAGTGAGTACAAATAATTAACGATATTTCATTGATAATAATGTTCGTTCGTTCGTAATCTGTTTACCCTCCAGGGTCGGTTTATCCCTCGGACTCATCGAGAGATTCCACCTTTACCGCCTCAAGGGAAGTGTCCTGGAGCTGCAGACTCTGGATCTGGGGATACAACTGGGGAAGATGACCAGTACCTCGCCCAGGCGACCTCACCTGCTATGCTGAACAGGGGCCTTGTGTGGGGATGGGAAGTTAGGAAGGGATAGACAAGGAAGAGGGAAGGAAGCGGCCGTGGCATTAAGTTAGGTACCATCCCTGCATTTGCATGGAGTAGAAGTGGGAAACCACGGAAAACCACTTCCAGCATGGCTGAGGAGGGAATCGAACCCCCCTCTACTCAGTTGACTTCCCGAGGCTGAGCGGACCCCGTTCCAGCCCTCGTACCACTTTTCAAATTTTCGTGGCAGAGCCGGGAATCGAACCCGGGCCTCCGGGGATGGCAGCTAATCACACTAACCACTACACCACAGAGGCGGACGATAATAATAGTAATGAGTACAAATACATAACTATATTTCTTTGATAATAATGTTATAGACGACAAATACTTTACGATGTTTCTTTGATAATAATGTTATTGAGAACAAATACTTTAGGGTATTCCTCCGATAAAAATGTTATTGAGAACAAATACTTTAAGATGATTCTCAGATGATGATGTTAATGACAAAAAATACTTTAGAATGTTTCTTTGATAATAATGTTATTGAGAACAAATACATTAGGATTTTTCTTTGATAATAATGTTAATGATAATTTTTATTTGGTTTACGTCCCACTAACGACTCTTACTTTTTTTGGAGACCCCGATGTGCAGAAAATAAGTCCCGCAGGGTTTCTTTTATGTTTCAGTAAATCTACCGACATGAGGCTGGCGTTTTGAACACTTTCAAGTACACCGGATTGAGCCAGGATCAAACCTGCCAAGTTGGGGTCAGTAGGCCGGCGCCTCAACCGTTTGAGCCACTCAGTCTGGCATGTTTCCTTGTTATATCCGTAACGTTGTGATGTGACAGGCCAGGTTAAGACTAGTGCAACAGTTTAGTACAACATTCCTGTTATGTAAGCGGTATCGATATTTGAGGTTAACTGAAGGGAAAATCGCAGAAAAATAAAACTAAGTGGGATATTCGTTTGTATAACAGGGAACTGAAAAGTAAATGTGCATTACTTGCAGTAGACTTAGTGTCATACCTACTATACCTTAGGATATATCGGAAAAAGACTCAAAATGATATTAGAGGTACATTCCTTGAATGTTAAAATAATGTCTGCAATGTTGGTTTGTGGAGTGTAACATGTAAGTCACTGACTTCTGTGTAAGTTTAAGTGACGGTTTTCTAAATAGTATGTAAAGCTGCTAGTAAGTAGTTGTACCGTCCAGTCTACTAGGTACTGAGAATATTTAAATTATCTGTGAATTTCGATGTGATAGAAAGGAATGGTTGTGTTTGAGTCATCAGTCCATAGACTGGTTTGATGCAGCCCTCCATGCCACTCTATCATGTGCTAAACTTTTCATTTCTACGTAACTATTGCATCCTACATCTGCTCTAATCTGTTTGTCATATTCATACCTTGGTCTACCCCTACCGTTCTTGCCACCTACACTTCCTTCAAAAACCAACTGAACAAGTCCTGGGTGTCTTAAGATGTGTCCTATCATTCTATCTCTTCTTCTCGTCAAATTTCGGCAAATCGATCTCCTCTCACCAATTCGATTCAGTATCTCTTCATTCGTGATTCGATCTATCCATCTCACCTTCAGCATTCTTCTGTAACACCACATTTCAAAAGCTTCTATTCTCTTTCTTTCTGAGCTAGTTATCGTCCATGTTTCACTTCCATACAATGCCACGCTCCACACAAAAGCCTTCAAAAACATCTTTCTAATTCCGATATCAATGTTTGAATTGAGCAAATTTCTTTTCTTAAGAAAGCTCTTCCTTGCTTGTGCTAGTCTGCATTTTATGTCCTCCTTACTTCTGCCATCGTTAGTTATTTTACTACCCAAGTAACAATATTCATCTACTTCCTTTAAGACTTCGTTTCCTAATCTAATATTTCCTACATCACCTGCCTTCGTTCGACTGCACTCCATTACTTTTGTTTTGGACTTATTTATTTTCATCTTGTACTCCTTACCTAAGACTTCATCCATACCATTCAGCAACTTCTCGAGATCTTCTGCAGTCTCAGATAAAATAATAATATCATCGGCAAATCTCAGAGTTTTGATTTCCTCTCCTTGGACTGTGATTCCCTTTCCAAATTTCTCTTTGATTTCCTTTACTGCCTGTTCTATGTAAACATTGAAAAGGAGAGAGGACAAACTGCAGCCTTGCCTCACTCCTTTCTGGATTTCTGCTTCTTTTTCTAAGCCCTCGATTCTTATCACTGCAGACTGATTTTTATACAGGTTGTAGATAATTCTTCGTTCTCGGTATCCATCTCCCTGATGATCGCCCCCTCTCGTGTAGTCCCCACCCGGAGATCCGAATGGGGGACTAGTTTACCTCCGGAATATTTTAAACGGGAGGAAGCCATCGTCAGTACATCCTTCATACAGAGAGAGCTGCATGTCCTCGGGAGGTAGTTACGGCTGTAGTTTCCCGTTGCTTTCAGCCGTGTAGCAGTATCAACACAGCTAAGCCATGTTGAGTATTATTACAAGGCCGTATCAGTCAATCATCTAGACTGCCGCCCTTGCAACTAGCGAAAGGCTGCTACCCCCTTTCGATGAACCATTCGTTAGTCTGGTCTCTCAACAGATACCCATCCCATATGGTTGCACCTGCGGCTCAGCTATCTGCATCATTGGGACACGCAAGCCTCCCCACAGCGGCAAGGTCACATGGTTCGCAGAGGAGGTATGGTTAGCATACAGGATTTATGGTGTAGAACCAGCAAGAGAAGCCTGGAACAACTGTGTAAACTTTGGATAGTCGAATATACTGGTTGAATGATGAATGTTAAAATGAGGTGCAACAAATATAGATCCAAATAACAACTGATGTAGATGGCAAATTGTACGTAGATGAAGAAAACAGAACGAAACATATCACTGTATAATTCAAGAAAATCTCTCGGAAGATTTCGGCAATAATATGGAAAGTCTTGGTCAAGCGGCAGAGGAATCTTTCTGGACGAAAATAGAGAATGTTATAAAGGGAGGTAAAAGTGATATGAATAGTGATTCGTGTAAAAAAATATGAGGACTCACTGCAGAACCGAGGGAATTACAGGGCTGTTGGAAGGAATATTTTGACAAACTTGTAAATTCTAAAGAAAATTGTTTTGTTGAAGTTCTGAACAATGGGGCTAATATGCAGAATGGATGTGAAATTACCCTCTATGATGTGTAAAGGACGGTTTATAACGGCATTGTCGTGAAAGTGAAATTAGAGCAAAAGTGGTGATATATAAGAGGATGGGGGAGATCACTTTACTTCGGACCACGATGAGTGTATGAGTGTGACTGGATACAGTTGTAGTTCCGTCGACTGCCCGCCAGCACTTTCAAGAATGGGATTCACTGTCTCATCAACCAGTGGGATTAATATCGGTGATAACTTCTGAGCTACGGAATGTTATCCGTGTTTATTTGAGCCCCCCTTATATAAACCGACATTGCTAGTTCCTGCTCCTTAGCTCTCTTCCAGGTCTTTCCGTGTTCGGCCTTGTATGTTCCATTCAACAAACTTATTTACCGTCTTTGCTAGGCCGTTTCCACTGCTGGATACTGGGTATTATATTCGGCCACTATTTTTCTAAATCATCTGTTCGAGAAGTTCTGGTGTTTTCCTTCCCTAGTCAACCTTATGGTAATATTGTTCAATGCACACCCCTGACTTATTTTTGATGTTAAATATCAAAATACAATGTAAATAAACTTGTAGTGCATACTAATGCATAAAGAGGGAGGCAGACAGCATAGTTTGATAGTAGCGGTGAGTGGTGGGAGTTATACGTCGTAAACAAAGAGTAGAAAGCAGAATAGATTGGAGGCCTGCAAGTGAAGCAGACGTCTGTGCGTGAGTGCTGAATGTTTGTGACGTAAGCTAAATGGGAATAGGCTTAGAATCATACCGAGTGGTCATCGGGCCGATGGAACAACCGCATAAAGTATCAGGTATGTGGTCTAAGATGTGATGTAAAATACTCTGAAATCGTGCTGGCAGCGATAGTGGTCGCTGTGCTATTAGTAATTGGAGGAGTGGAAAGCAACTCTGGGCTATTGAATAGGGAGGATATAGAAAAATTTAAGGAGGTGATAAAAGAGGTCAGGCAAACAGACACAACGAGGGAGCTCATCATGGCGCAGAATAAGAACATTCAGGATATGAAAGATAGCCTAAAGTGTGATATGGCAGGTATAAAAGAATCCCTGGATAAATACCAAGAGGAAATGGAAACCGCAAAGGAACATCGATGATGCAGGAGCAGCGCACACGGTAGTTGGAGACGCAGGTCCGGAGGTCAAAGTTTGCCCAACGTATCAGATGCTTGTTCATACATGGGATTAAAGAGAATAGAAGCGAGGATAAACTGGCATTACTATCTTCTGTATTGGAAGTGCTTACGTTAGGGGTGAAAGTAAATTGCACGGAATCCGATGTGGATGACGTGCAGAGAATATGAAGGACCCAAGGGAATAGGTCGATTAAAGTACAATTGGTATCAGGGATGAATGCCTATCAAATCCTTCGGAATGTCAGGAACTTAAAAGGGACCAAAGTTTGGATCCAGAGGGACTTGGGAGTTGAAGAAAGAAAGAAGATGACAGTTCTTCGATTTCACATGAGGAGAGCAAGCAGAGAGGTTCTTACAGCGTTTATAAGATGCAAGAGACTACTCATCAAAGGCGATGGCTGGAGAAAGAACTACTCGTCATCCTAGTTGGAAGACTTGGTGCGAGAACGAAGTGCGGCATCAGAACAACACGGAAGAAAGAATGATGAAGCGCAAGAAACAGGAGCGGAGCATATGCCGACAAGTTTGCTGACTGCCACTGCGCGTGAGGACGTTGCCACCAGTGCCGAGGGGTGACCTGTGAGTAAATGCTTAACACCTGATGCTAAATCGGGAACTAGTATGGGTAGTGCACCCGTAGCTCTAAAACGTAGCAGCAAAATAGATGATCATAAGGAAAAGAAGCAAAGACAGGACTTGAAAGACATATGGGCTAAGAAGGGGGTTCTCGTAGATGGGAAAGGTAATAAACGGGGAGGAAGGATGCTAGGGGGATTTCATAGTTCTTCTCAGGGAAGTATAGTCCAAATTGATAAAACAATAAACACGCGTAGCAAAACAGGAGTAAGAAGCAAAGCAAAGGCATCTCCATACAGGCAATGAAGGCCCTTGGAGGGGTGTAAGGTAAAGTCTTTCACAATCCGCAATCTCGGTTCTCGATGGGTTACAGTGGTTAGCTCCACGCCCAGCCTCCTTTGCCCCTAGGAATTGACCTAGTACTCATTTTTGGCGAAGGCCGAATGAACCTTAGGTACATGTGTACCTTCGAAAGTGGAAATCTCATTTCTAATGGGGATTCCTGACGGGGATTCGAACCCACATCCTTCCGAGTTAACCAATCAGGCCTTTACTGCCTCAGCCAGGCAGCCCGTAAACAATTAGTAACCCTGTGATAAAAGAAAATAAACTGTCAACTTTTACTCACTATATTGTCGTCACTCATGTATACAATCGTGCGCAGAGAATAGATCTTGTTCATCTGTACGGACAAGTGGATGAGATAAATGGAGTAACAGAGTCTGCTCAGCGGCTGAAACCATGGCCAGGAGAGGAACGAATCGATGACACCTGGAATGAAAGAGAGTTAAACAAAATTTATCTCCAAATAGAGGCAGTACAGCACCAGAAAGACTCAATATGTTAAGTCAATAATCATTATGCACCGTACGTATTGAGAGTAGTCCACCGGCCCCTTACGTTTCTTGAAGTTATGCAACCCGTCAAACACTTGACGTCCGTGTGGTCTGAGCCAGGGATGGCTAACCTTTTCCATTTTAAGCATGGATTTTTATTCTGAACTGTCTACTGCGCCACTTGTTATTTTCATTTGGTAGTGCTACTACTACTCCCTCCCCCCTCCCTCAGCACCGCCGCCACCGACATCCATCCCTAATTCCAAATTATGTTTCAAAATACATTTTACATATATGCATTCTAAAATACTATATTTGATTGTAAGTTCAGTGTCCGTATTTTGCCAATAACGCAAAAATTCTCACTAGCCATGTCGTTAATATTAGCTTCATGACCTGTTATCTCCAACAACACACGAGAAGCACTTAGATCTGAACCAATATGGTTTCTAACTGTTGAGATAACAATGTTCATTGTAGAAAATAGCTGCTCGCAGGCGTACGATAACCCAGACAAAGTAGCTCGCGCTATAGCAAGTTTCTTCAGGGCCGAAAACATTTCTGGTAGGCTGTACCACTGTTCAAGTATTAATTTCTCCGGCCTCTATGGAGAGTATTCAACATCAACACTACACTCGATTTTCATCAATGCTTAGCCAAGTTGTACGAATTTGCTCACCCGTGTTCCTTGAAATTCGGTCAAGTCCATTTTTAAACTCTTAATGACTATCCATTCAGAAAAAGCGATCTTAATATCACTCATTTGTTTATTATGAGGTTTTTAAACATAAAAGTGCGATAGTTTCTCCAAATCTCGCAATTGGGATAATCTCTCTGCAACTATTTGTCTTACAAAATTGAAAACAATAAACAGTTACTCACTAAGAATAATTATGTGATGTTGGCAACCACACTAAAACCAAATTTCACTAATTCATTGATGTGGATGAGCGAATGGCTCTTAGGCTGCATCTAACATTTATCTACTTGACTTACGGACCTATTAGTGATACAGTGTTGCCATAATACACGTCCCAATGGAACTAGAATTTAGAAATTCGGTATTTATTTGTTAAACCTGAAACATTATGGCTATACGGTGCACGAGATATGTATATTCTATACCACGAGACGTACATAAAACGTGAACATGTGCATGTATTGTGCCACCGAAATCGTGTTCGCGTGTCATCTAGTGACACGCGAGGCATAGGTTGGCCATCCCTCGTCTAGGCTATATTGCTCTGCTTTCAACTTGCATGTCAGCATGTAAAAAGAGCCAACCTGGCTCAAAGAAAATGACTATACGCAATCTTCATTGTGAGATTAAAAGATTATTTCACAAACAGGCTCTTTATTGCAGTGTGCCCGTATTCCGTACGGGCATAGTGTTGAAAATGGTAAGCCTGTGAAAATAAAGTAAAATGGCAACTATTACTCACTGTATTGTCATCACTCGGGTAGACCGCAGTACGTAGAGAATACACCCACCACTAGTACGAACTATTTAATAGGTTCTACGGTTTAATCCGTTGTGGTACAATGCTTAATAAGTGGTATAAAACTGATTCAGAGATGTAACATGAACATGAGATGTACCGAGCTCGATAGTTGCCGTCGCTTAAGTGCGGCTAGCATCCAGTAATCGGGAGCTAGTGGGTTTGAGCCCCACTGTCGGCAGCCCTGAAGATGATTTTCCGTGGTTTCCCATTTTCACATCAGGCAAATGCTGGGGCTGTACCTTAATTAAGGCCACGGCCGCTTCCTTCCACTTCCTAGGCCTTTCCTATCCCATCGTCGTCAAAGACCTATCTGTGTCGGTGCGACGTAAAACAAATAGCAAAAAAATGAGATGTCGCGGATGAAGAGGCATGTATTAGGAGGGATTCCTGTGTACAGGGTGAATGTCTTCGTATTAGATGATTCGATAAGAAATTAAAATTGTTCTAAACTTCGAACCCATCCATAGCAGATATTCTGGAAGGCATTAAGAGCTATATTTCACCTGTGAACGGCGGAATTCCTCCAAGAAACGGTAACACAATATATATTGTCCAAACTGCGGATCTGTGAAGATAGGTCACAAACTGACTTTTATTCGCCTGCTCATCTAGAAGAAGCGAACATAATTGTTACCGCTAAAATACATTCGGAAGGTGTTCGCGTGATGAGTTCGTTGATATATCATTCATCTGAGGAGAAACACGCCGTATTTAGTCACTACAAGTCAAAATGCAAAGTTACTGAAGGTAATAAGTAATATACTAGCCTCAAAAACAGTTCTGCTTTGAGATTTGTATAAACATTAGGGGGATGGCCTATTAGAACTAGTGTCATGAAGAACACGCTCTATGCCCAGGTTATATCTGTCGAGCATGACCATGACCGAAATTTGCTCCTCAAAGGCGAGGCGAGCTATGTCCTCCGACCTTCCCCGATGATGCTCCTTCACGTGCTATCTCAGTCATGGGCAAAGATGTTCCCTTCCGTCTGTCATTGTTTCCACTACTTGTGAAAGGATGTGGTAACACATCAACGATATCTACTTTGTTAATGTTAGCACCGATATTAATCGGTTCTTGCCCTAATTTCTTAAATTATTTGCCGGCAACAGTGTTGAATTGTCGGAAATACTTTCACACATGAAAACACACGCGCTAATTAGATTGATAGTGAACCCTTTAAGGCCATTCGATGGATGCCTACCTTCCTTGCCTATCAGAAAAGCAGCATGAGATCTTTCTCCTGGATCTCTTATGGGTTCTTCATCACTTGCTTGGGTAAGAGGCGGGTCGCAGAGATTTAAACCTAATGTCTACAATGAGAGAACTCGATTTCAAAGTGTTCGTAGAACACTGGAAACGAAATCTGAAAAACGTGTGACATTTCACAACATCTGATGAACGAACTCAATCCTGTCCGTTTACAAACAAACGAATAACAGCAATTATAATGAGAGACGCTGGCTTTGAAGACCTTAACACAACTGCCTGATAGGCATCCTTACTAAAACAACGGTCTTAAGAATAAATAAATAAAGTCTGCAGGTCCCTAAGATCAGCTTACATCAGCTTCTAGGCTGAAGGCAGAACACAGTTAAGTTAAAGTAGTTGATGAACAAGGTTTACATGTTAGTAAATGCCTAGCACATCTGTTGCTCAACAAATACAATATAAAAAATAACAACAACAACAACAACAAATGCCCACAAAATGTGTGGTAGTAAAGTCCCTTGCTATTGGGCATGTCCCCTTAATCGTTACTTTAACAATTTGTACCACCATAATGATTCAAGATAATCAAGCCACCGTACCATGAGCTCTGGACTCTTGGTGTAATTAAGAATGTCCAATCGATATGTGGTTGTACGGCATGGAGCCTGAAATGAATCACTGCGACTATGTCATGGACCGACATCTAACTATGTGATTTACGTTAAAGTCACTGTGGACGATGACCGCAAGAAAAATGGTGCTATAATGGCAGATGGTCATAATCCATTTGACTGAGGTTGATGACCCCATGGCCATCCAAACTTCTAGGCTGAAGGCTGAATAGAGTTAAGTTAAAGTAATTGATGACCAAGGTTTCTAAGTTAGTAAACCCCCAGAATATCTTGTGCTCAACAAATAAATGTAAAAAGTAACAACATCAACAAACGCTCATAGCACTTGTGGCAGTGAAGTCCCTTGCTATTGGACATGTCCCCTTAATCGTTACGTTAGTAAGTTGAATTTTTCCAGCAAATAAAACTAAGATTTCCAGAATACATTTTCAAGTTAGTTAGTTGGTTTTAAGCTAATTAACATAATACGCTTTCACTGGATTTAATAAATTAATGAATGAAGTAATCCCATAATCCTAATTAAGAACAAATTGATCTATCCCGGACGAAGTGGTGTCTCTCCAACTGTTTCAATTAAATTTACGTTATCACTGGGACATGTTTAATAGAAAAATGCCTTTAACAGAAAATATTTATTGTTTATTCTCATAGTTTTATTCTTTTGCAGATGAAATACTGAATACATTGTTATTGTTATATTGTTGTTTATAGTGGTTAAGTGTAAGAGAGGGCCGTGAGCCCTAACTTCGCCAAAATGTAAGTCAGGAATAAATAAATAACAACAGGTACCATTTATTAATGTCATGATGTCACTCAACAAGTTTACGTTATAACCGTAATAATTATTAAGGCTCTAGCTTGGATAATCCTATCCTTAAATCCTATAATCTGCATAAATGTACACGCAACGCAAAATAAAACAACCCATATCAATCTCTTATAACGTCTACAGATATCCCTTGGACTAATTCCGGTACTTCCTTCCGAAACGATTTCACGCTTATGAAACTCAAGTGACCTAATGTAAGTCATCCAAACTCTAGGGTGAATGGACTACTAGACCACCATCTGCTCCACAGGCATGGCCTCATACTACACGAACCTACACTCACTTGTGCCTTGGAAACAAACAACAACAGCAACAACAACAACATATCATCCACCACGAAGTCTATGGATTGACACGCTAAGGTGACATTCAAGTAAAATAATCGAAAGACCTTGGACAATCCTCAACAAAAATATGCCCATTGCAATTCTGAGTTATGTTCCAAAATGGCGCCTACGGAAGGTAAGGACCACTCAAGCTAAAAGAGTGCATAACAAGGTCTTAACAGTTAAACACATTAGAAGGCCACGACGTACTCGAAACTGCGATATTCCGAAGGCGGAGCAGAACAGAGTAGAGTCAAGTAGATTGCTTTAAAAAACAAGAAAAAGATAGAAGGGGTTATTAAAAAAATCACTTGAAAAATTCAACTCGAGGGGATAAGAAGTAACTGATATCGCTCTGCGGAAATAAGAAGATTACTCAGATTCTAATACAAATACCGAGCAAAAGCATCGATAATATTGAAGAAGGCGGCGCAATAACATATAGAAGTACGATGGAGAATATAAGATACACCGAGAATTACGAAAATCCATCTAGATACATATACTGATTATCCCGAAGTACAAGATCTGCTATACTACGGAAACAGAAACTGGAAACTGCAGGAAGACGAAACAATAGCAGAGAATTACT
The DNA here is from genome assembly GCF_040414725.1 of Anabrus simplex. Taxonomy (NCBI): domain Eukaryota; kingdom Metazoa; phylum Arthropoda; class Insecta; order Orthoptera; family Tettigoniidae; genus Anabrus; species Anabrus simplex. The sequence goes on from NC_090267.1 coordinate 41,632,302, forward strand.
GCATATGAAAGAGGAGTCGTGAAGAAATAATATTTAATTTGAAATATTTGAACAAGACGAGGCGCGAATTATCCTACGCAAATCTCGAGAATTGGGTAAATATTTCACAAAAAAAAAAACAACTAAAAAAATATATATCTCAGGGGAAATATTTATTTAACGAAAATCTACAAGGAATATGTACTTCTCAGAGATATTTGTTATGATCGGCAGTTTTCATAAGGAGATGATGGCCTACTAAACACCCAAATGGACCAACCTGGAGGCAGTTATCATCCGAGCAGTTAAAACTACCCGAGATGAGAGAAGGATGTCGCCCAGCCAGAGCAACCTGAGATGAGGAACCCAGCCAGTCATCGAGCCATGGCCAGAGTACCAGCCATGTGACGAACGGAAAGGGAGCAACTGAGTCCCGAGATGACGAAAGACGAGCTAAGTGTTTATCTTAAGTAATACAATTCTTAATTCATGTATATTTGTGGTATATGCGGTAGAATAGAATTGCCTAAGCATGAGATAATTAAGTGTGCAAGTGAAATGATGAAGTGAAGTGCGATATATTTAAGATGCTAATAATATGTTAAGTCAGTGTAGAACTTAAAGGATATCCCATGGAATATGGTTACGTATTAACAAATAAGTCAACCAGGTAAATGAGAATACGGTTAAGAAGTGAAGTATTATAACAGCTGATTTCAAAGAGTATCAAGTGATAAATAAGATCTATGAGTTTCGTAAAGCCATCCAGTCTTAGATGACGTCATAAGTGGATCGCGTATTGAGAAGCGTTATTTAGAATCATGTTATTCTTTGCTGCATAATATCATTAAAAGTATAAATATTTAGGGTTATGCATCATATTTCATAGTGAATTGGATAATAATATGGAATGTTTATGCGAAATTAACGTCATGTCTCAATAGTATTAAATTATATATAGGAGGTTATACGTGTTGAAAGTAGGTATTGAGGAAGTTAATAGTGTATTAATTGATGGTTGTAAATGATAATATGGAGTTTCCTGATATAATTTAAGCATAATATTGCGCGTGTGATAATTAATGAGACATGTATGTAAGGAGTAGACGTCATATATGGTTGGAATTGATACAGTTAAACGATGCAAATAATGATAAAGAATACGCCGCGGGAGTAACTTATAATAAGGTATGGATGGTTAACATACGTATTTAGTTGAGAATTGAAGATAATTTGGAAGTAGCTACAGCTGTTAATAGAAAGATATATGTGTTTCGTGTCGTATTCTCAGCGAATATATATTGCGAGGCAGACAATACCATATATGTAGCCGACGTATAAGCATAATACCGAGATGTTGTACTGCGGATACTTGTTGAATTTCTTGCACACATAGTAAATGTAAGAGAAGCTTAACGGCTGAACGCATATTGAACCGTAATATAATGAATTAAGAATTACACAGCTAGAATAGGGAAATAGAATATTTCATATGTTGAGTATCGTTTTATATTTTAAATTAGAATATTATAAGAGCAGATAATAGACTAGGAGCCGTAATTTAAATGGCAGTAGGGTCGAAAACCTTGGCACGTCAGTCGACTTCTTGTTTTCATCAGATGATATTCGACGCCAACGAATTCAGATTTTAATATCGAAAAGTGTGTAAATTATGTGGAGGAATCCTGGAATTTTATTAATGATGAAATAATTGTGTTATATTAGTGCACATGAGTGACTAACTTAACTTTTCGAGGACAATTAGGGAAGATTTGACTTCATTTCGGAAATATTGAGTTCATAATATCATGATAATTTAAAATAAGCTAGCGCTGACTTAAACTTTAATTTCTACAGAAGAATATTTATTTTTGAGACAATAATTGTGGAGTTTATGTAGATATTTAGGCCTATTCTCATTTCTTTCGAAGTTTCATTCATTTAATAAAGATGTTTCACGATTATTTTTATAACTTAATGAGTGATTATTTATAGTGGTAGATGGTAAACAGATTTAGTATATAAGGTAGTTTTAAGTGAGTTGCGTTATGAAATGATGGTCGTAGATGAGTTTGCAAATATTGCGTTAAGATGAAGACGTTCATTAGATGGAATCCCGTAAGGTAGTTGTGTCTTTCTCGGAATTCACGTAAAACCTGACTTACAGAAAAATTAAACATTTTTCTTACTTGGGGGTACCCTGAGACTATATCTGACTAGCCGGAGTGATGGCTGTGGCTCTCCTGGACGCGGGTAGGGTGCAACACGAAACAAATTTTGACATCCCCGATAATGGTTATTTACAATATAAAACTACATCGTATCATGTTCGTGGCACCTATCTCAACCAAACGATTCTCTTCTTAAGTAATGGAATCCATTTCCAAACATTTATTATAAATGACAAAATCTCAGTTACAAATCCTTTCTGACAAACAAGCTGGCTCGCTCACCGAAACAGATGGCTTTTATACCTGGAAGGAAGAGCCCCTCCCGTAACCTCTATGAAAACAAACACGTTATCTCTAACTGTATAAAAATGAAATCTCGCGCCGATGAAAACTCGCATGAAAGACAATACTGAACCAACACAGAATATTAAAATTTTTTAATTAAAAACCTAACTTGAAGTGTTCCTAGCCACCACAGTTTCACGTAGTATCCTAACAATGGAATGGCCCTATTCCCACATCATTAAATTAGACTAATAAATCCTCGCGTTCCCTACGATGAAAAGTCCCGGCAACACACACCTCTTCAACACTAGAGGATTTCAACCAGCTGATCCACACTTCCTCCTAAATCTGCAACACTTGAACCACTTGCTACCTGAAAATCTCTACACGAAAATAATAAGGAAAAACTTTTACACGGATCCACTATGTTGTTACATAATAAAAGCTGTGACAAATTAACAATTTCACCTCGCATATCTGAGTCTGACATAAAAGTATTTCGAACTCGAAACTCTCAACTTGACTTACAAATCATTTACCCTTATATTCCCCTCATATATTCTACACAGATTTTAATAGACGTTTGAAATAACACTTCCCTTCTACAAATCATACGCCAGTTCCACCTCATACCTTCCCAGACAAATTCTACAGCTCCGAACACATTACGACGTGCTCTTCGCAGTGGTTGTCATTCCATCAATACCTCACAATCGCTCTAAATGGTAAACCATGGATTACACTTACGAGAATTGCATCTTTATACAGGACAGAATTTCGCGATAAATGATTATTTTAAGCAAACAACAAACATAGGAATAAACGTACTGAAGTGACACTCCGCTCTCGACTTTACATTCGTTTTACAACCATCAAGTCCACTACGGTACAACATTTTAGACGCTACTTTCGTGGCTCTACCGATTATCCATGAAACATAAAATGACCTTTCGTCTTATACCCGTTACATATCCACGAAATAAAAAGGGTGACCAAAGTGCGTCACAGATACACAAATAAAATTGTGACATAATGAAATAAACAAATGCACTTTGCAAAGGGTAGCTTACATCGCATCGTTGCATCGTTACAGGCCAACCAGCCTGTCTCAATCACTTATCCAGCTATCCCATCAGATAGCGGATTTATAATACACACTCTTCCTATCAACAGGATTCCTATCCTGAGTAACACATATTTTATTGATTTATTTTATACCATTAATCTTAAAATAATGGCATATAAAAATAAAAATGTCCTGCACACGTCTCTTCTACGCTCGAACCGAACCCGCTTCAAACCATCAATTCGCACACGCAATACTTTATTATACAACAATGATATTTTCTAATTCAACTGCAGGATTTCGGCTTTAGAATGACCGTCTGTTGCCTGAACCTGAATCGGCATGGTAATTTCCGATTTTGAAATACCGTCGATTCACCTTCTAACCTATCTATAATTGGAGGTGATGTTATAGACACTTTCGGTCAAACCTATCTTCCCTTTTGGGACTTAGTCTTCCCAACAAGTTTGCAATGTTATTCCGAAGTGCGTGGAGTCGCTTAGAATTCACTGGCACAATGGGCAATTTCAGATGGCATGGCGTGGTTTTATAAATGTTTCTCCCACTCCCATGCCTTCTGCATTTACCGACAAATGTATACTAACACAGTTTTTACCTTACAGAAAATGTAATTAGGGCTGATTCTAAAATAACGCATAATTGTTTAGTTTAGTAGCGGTGCCGATGATAAGAATTGACGGTTTATCTTAACAAATATGAGTCTTTAAATGAGCTCGTAAGGTAGGCACTATATTTTGGTCGATTTAACAGAGTTTAAACAAACAGGCGTGCCTTTGCAATAATTTTCCTTTTGGGGTTTTAACGGATTAACGTCTTTACCACTAATAACCAAATTGTTTCATTTACGGCGTCCTGGTGTTTGCCACGGCGGTTTCGTCGCCAATTCTTCTTAAAACGGAATTTGAACAAAATAGTTCCACTCCAAATTACTTTGTATTCCTGCATATTATACACATGTGAGAGAGTAATTTCTGGTGTGCGAGAATGAGACTCATCCCACCTGATATCCACGTGCCGTCTCTGGTCAGAAATAAAAATGCAACTAGGGCTCCTCATGACCTGGCGCGCTGGAATTATATAGTGCCTCACGTAATGAAATTTGGACTCTGGCTCCTTATGACTCAAAGGTCATAGGATCAATATATAGATCGATTTATTAACCACCAGCAGGCTATTCGGAATTACCGATGGCGTATTGCACCTATAATATATTTCCTACAGCTAGGCCTAGCTTATTATTTACATATAATTACATGTTATTTACAAATATTTCCAAACTGTAATGTTAAAAACTAACATCTTACAATACTACACAGATATCTATTACATTGCCGTATGTAATGCTGCCTTTCTAATTGTCTTTATATCAGAACAGAAGCAATCCATGGATTATCCAACATTGTTCAGTGTCCGCAGTGCCTGTATTAACCACGAACTCCTGCGGTTTTCAGTTCCACACTTAGTCTCATTAAAGGTAACTCTGTGTCTTGTGTTTCGTGCCGGAACATGAAGTGGTATCAGATGTAGGAGCTCCAGACAATTTATTCTATTTGTTATGCATTTTATTGCGAATATTGCTTTAAGAAATTTGCGACACAGAAGTAACTCATCCATTTGCCACTGTTGGCGAAATACTTCATATAATGAATACGTCATCTTAATTCCGAAGCCCCTGTAAGTCAATCACTTCATCAATTCTACCTACACACTCTATAGTGAGCCAATAAAATATTTTTGGGAAGGTATCCAGATCTCGGAACCATATTCCAAACCTTACATAATATAGGAAATATACCGAATTTTCAGGGTTAGACCAGCAATTAAATCCCTACAATTTTCTTAAGAAAACCCAAATACCTAAGAGATTTACTTGTTATAAAATCCACATGGTCCTGGAAGGAGAGATCATTTGTATTGTTTAATATGATACCTAAGTCACTGATCTTGCCAACACGGTTTAAGTATACGCCATTGAAATCATAATTATACTTGACGGGGAATCTCTTACGAGTGAAGCTGATTTCACTGCACTTCGGAACATTGACCTGCAACATCCACTTCTTACACCACTCACCCATACCAAGAGCATCTGATTCGGAAAATTTACAGTCGTTTTCAGACACTATTACCTTGAATATTTTTAAATCATCAGCGCATAGGAGACAATTGCTCGACTGAAAAATAGAAAGGAAAGCATTTATCACCAAATGAATAGAAGGGGCCTAGAATTGAACTTTGTGGACACCTGTTGTAGAGTAGTAAGGAAAAGTTGTAAATCCTTCAGATTCTACGAGCCAAGTGCTACCGGATACATAAAATTTCAGCCATTCTATAATGAATAAGGGCACTTTGCACTCTGACGAACGTTTTCGAGAGACTAGTATATATGGAGTCGATCTCTGAGCCATTATCCGAAGACTGGGAGATGCAATTACAATATAAGCCGAGGTTTGGTATAGTGGAACGCTTACGTACAAAACCATGCTGTTCATTAGAAGGGTATTGGATCAAACAGGTGTATATCTTCCTGTACACTTTTCTCTCAGCAGCCTGTGACAACAGTGATTGCAGAAAAATAGGCATGTAATTAGCAAATTTACGAGTGATACCAGCACCTTGAATTCAATTTGAGACTTGTACTACTATTTAAATTGTCTAACAACCAGTGTTGTCCTAGAATAATAGAATTCAAACGGTGGACTGATACGTGAGAGTGAGCATGTACCATGATATTCAGAGCATGATCGTAATTTCAATTGTACTTGACATACCGCATACCGCATTCTTTCCTATTTAATTTTGAATATTATTGCCCATGAAATTGTGATTACTATTTTTATTATTTAATTCCTAACACAGGTACACCGTTTCAAATGATAGCGTTTACAATTATATATTAGAAGATTTAATATCACAGATGAACCTCAGTTACATATTTTAACGGGAGACGGCTGCTAAAATAATCTATAAATGAGAAAACGTAAAAGTGAATTTTCTTATGGAAATGAGACTGAATTATTATATTATTGCTCAAACTATTCCATAACAATTAATAAATCAATCCAACACACGAACTACAGTAATTAGAGTACGTAATTTACTTAGAGTACTTGCATACAGACAGAATTCTGGTACTGTATACTGGTTTTAAATAAATCGCCAAATTTTTCTTTGCTTCTTAGATCCTTCCACACTATTATATACTAGACGGTTATATACACGTGCGCTTCAACAATGCGTTACATTAATACAATGTTTCGCCTCTGTGTGTCTCATATCCTCAAAATTGAATAACGTATATGTGAGTATGTAACTTAATATTGTTCATTCATGGGGACCAGATAATCGTGACGTATTAATGAAAATACATTATCTAAAACTGCACAATTGTGCTAATTATTAATGGACGAATTCCTGTGCTTAAAACATTTAGCGTATAACTGCGAAAATCTTAAAAGTAAATAGCATATACACGAGGTTCAACTGTACGGCATTTTGTAATTTTTACTTGTAATTTGTAACAGATAAATAATGTGATAGGGAGGTAGGGGTTTCAAGGACAATATATTATGAGAGAAACATTTCCTGAACCAAGATTGTTTAAAACAAATTTTCTACTCACTGATGGCAGATTAAGCCTGTTCGTCTATCTATGTATTAGCGGGGAGTTTAGAACTCACCTCCATATCCAGTGTGGCACAAGAATACAACCAAAGCTATGCCGAGACCCCATCCTGGTCTCCCCAATGAGTGATAAAGAGCTGCTGAAAAGTTGTTGAATTCATAGCCAGGTTGCCGATAAACGTTGACAATACACAGAGTAAGAGGTAGGAGAACGCCTGCTGCCACCCACAGAAGTAGAGTTACTATCTGAAACAGAAGATAACACCCACCATATTGGAAAGATAGCATAGCATTGCTGTAGAAGAAAGACTTGAAAATGTCCTCGAACACTAATGTTCTGCTGAAGAAAAGTACCTGACAGGAATTAAGAAGTAATATATTGAATTAGTGTAAGTATGCTGTATTTTGAGCTCTAATCAAAATATCGTCAACAAATTACTTTTATTAAATTTATAACAATATTTCCACTTGTAGCAGTGGTCTGAAGTTTGCGAGATGTTAAGTTAATAACTTGTGATTTTTAATTACAATATCCGCGGTATTAAACGTATTTTTCCATAAAAATATATACTGACCGAACATTATGATAGCTTTTGGTGGAACTGTGGAAGATCAAACCAGCTTTTGGCCTGAATACCCAACAACAACAACATTCATATTTGGTTTCGTCGTACTTCTGCAAAGCACTCAGCGACGACACCCTCGACGATCTCTACTACTGCTCACTCACTCCAACACTCTGATATTGACTCTCTCTCATGTACACGAGTGTTCATTTAAATATCACGACAGGCAAGGGAATCAGTACAGCTCTCAGAACCGCCCAGTACCAGCTTACACTCTCTCTTTCATTCGTCAGATTCATGCGGAAGCATAACACATGGTAACACCTGAAGAGTGAGTGTAGAGGGGGTGGGGGGTGGTGGAGAGGGCGAACAACGGGAGATCTAACATGAAGCAGACACCCACAGATGGGAAGGATTTTCGGTTTTGTTGTTTATGCTCAAACCTGGGTACTCATCGTAGTGTGTACGTTTCTTTTCTGCACCCGCACATGAACCAGACACCCATGGAGAAGAAGGTACTTGCTTCGCCGCCTGCCCACATTACTCCCTATGTCGACCTTAAATTGGTGGTAGAGAGGGAAATGAAGGGAGGAACCGCAAGGGTTCATATGTCAGTTCATTGAGGGTCAAATTCTCCTCTTTCAAAAACTATTGTGTGAAGGCTGGCTGTAATGTTGGTGTTCTGGATCACGACCTCACTGCCAAATGGCGTCTCGCCCGATTATTGAAAGAAAAAATTACCATTATTTTCGTCAATATACGTCATATTAAATTACTCTTCAACAGAAATTTTGTAAGCATTGTCAAATGAAGAATTGACAAATTATGGAGTAAAATATGCATGGAAATAAAATTTTGACCCATGAAAATAAGATGAAGGGAGGTAACCTTCACTATGGAGGTTGTAAGGCGATTCGTGTTTCATTCAAAGGCACTCTTTTACTAAAACACCATACCATGCTTTTTCTTAATATAATTATGGGAAATCGTAGAAAGGACTCAGTCAATGCTTACATTTAATAGACATGTAAATTAAAAATATTATTTACAATCCCCCCAAAAATGGGAGATGAGTTGTGATAAATAAAAATAAGATATTCTCATAATTATTCCCCTTGATTAGGAGAAGCCAGTATAGCCAGAATATATAACCATGGAAATATCTTAATCAGTTCCCGAGAAAACGGTTATGGGAGTGACCTCTGAGAGAGTAATATCAGAGGACACATATCTTAGAACACGAACACATGTCACGTTGCCACACATAGCCTTCCTCCATCCAAAGGATTGGAAAAAATCTACGCCCGAACGCTATCTGTTCTTCTTTCCACCCGGAATTTTTTTTTGCTAGGGGCTTTACGTCGCACCGACACAAATAGGTCTTATGGCGACGATGGGATAGGAAAGGCCTAGGAGTTAGAAGGAAGCGGCCGTGGCCTTAATTAAGGTACAGCCACAGCATTTGCCTGGTGTGAAAATGGGAAACCATGGGAAACCATCTTCAGGGCTGCCGATAGTGGGATTCGAACCTACTATCTCCCGGATGCAAGCTCACAGCCGCGCGCCTCTACGCGCACGGCCAACTCGCCCGGTCCACCCGGAATTCTTGTGATCAGTGGTGTACATACAAACACTGTGATACCCACAACAAACAATATATATCTACGTTCAATTCTTTCTGAGGAAAATGTTCTTCGGTGGAACTTACACAGCTCCATGACCTTATTCCCTTTTTCACATAAATATATCTAATGGCTGGAGGTCATCAGAGAATTCATTTAACGTAACGCGACAAAATAAATGACAGAAGTGTAACCATAATAACCGTACATACAGTGATTTAAGGTATGGTTGGATGGTCAATGTTATCTAGCAACCGTGCAGGCTGTGTGTTATGGCTGGTTCTCATCTGAAATTAGCAGCCGTTGATGCACTGCCATGAGCGGGAGACGTATTAGTGATACGGAAAACAGGAAAACAGGAAAATTTTGTTTTTTGAATGACTGTTCATATTGTCATAGACTCTTACGCAGTATTCTTTTTGCCCAGCAATTCTTCCACATACCGGTATACTTGGAACCTATCGTTGAGGATGAGGCACTGTTAGCCGAGAAAGATTTGGTTTCGTGTGCGGAATAATAATTAGCTCTAACTTAAACTGTATCTTTCTCTGATGATAAATAATAGGACTATAATTAATTTGTAAATTTTCATACATATACATCTAAATTATTTGCAAGACGACCATAGTTGACCATGTTCGGTAGTAAGGGTTACCATAAAAAATTATATGAATGCTTCAAAATAGTCAAGTTCCTCATCCAAATGACTGCGCTTGTTGTTAATATCGACAGTTATTTTATTTTTCTTATTGGTTCTTATGTGATTGCTTGAAGAGCAATTTAACCTCATAGTGGTGGACTTTCATTTCTATTGTTATACGCTCAAGCGACCGTTAGCCTTGTCGCAGCCCCTTCAGAATTACCTGAAAGGGGATGACTAAGTCAGCTCGGGAAACTTCCCAGGCCACCCGAAGACATGCCACGGCCCTTCCTTTGTTGTTCTCTTCATATAGTTCCTCTATGCGATTTCTGAAAGATACGACGGGAAGCTTGACCTCCAGCCGAGCCCTAAATGTTCTAGTGGCCCAACATCGAGATATAAACGCAAGGCCCCTGTGAGCGAGCTGTTGCTGTGGTGTCGGAGAGACCAGTGTGTAGGTGGAGACGAAAGAACGGGAGACTGTATTGTGTGGTCGTGTAATTCTGCGAACTGGTGCTCAGCGAGAGAAGCCGCTATCTCGAGTGTCAAGGTAAATGTACCTGTGTTAATGTTCGCTGTTGTGAGTATCGTCCTGCTGTTGAATACTGTGTAACTATTTAGTTGTTCGCTGCATGTGACAGTGTGAATTACTGGACTATCTGTGGAGTCGAACCAACGAACAATCATCGTATTTTTTGTGGCCAGTGGCACTGTGTTTAAATTCAGTGGTCTACATACATCTTCCCTACAAGTTGACTGGACTTAAGGAAGTGAAAGTAAGAATTAGCCGTCCTCTGGTAACAACGGGCCGTAAGAAAGAGGGATTTGTGAATAGACTTGTAATTACTAAGCGTGGCCATTTATAAGAATCGTGTATGTTTAAATATATGTGTGTGTATGTGTGTGTATTTATTGGGTCATCTTGAAATAAATTAGAGTGTTGAAACAGATGGAGTTTTATTCGTATCACTGCTATTAATTGTTACATCCCGGTTTAGAAAGCCAAGAGTAACTGAAGAGAGGATTCGACCACACGACACCTCGTAATCTTCAAGACTTCGGGACGACTAGCAGCCACTTGATAGTCCCAATCTCTCCAAGGCTGCTGTACGATGAATCTTTGTTTCGTTCAGTTGTTACTTGTATATGTAAAACAGACAATATTGATAATGCCATTTGTTTTCTCTCATTGGATTAAAAGTATACCTTGGTTCAAAACTGGACGTAAGTCAGTAATATCTTTCACTATTTCGAAAGGTTATGTGAATGCTAACTCATGCTCTGTAGTGTGGTGAAACGAACATGTGGGAATCCCATCAGTGGTTCTTGAGATTAGCCCATAGAAACGCAGACATACACCTACCTGGGAATTTATTTGATAATATGTATGTTTACGGTGATCTTTACATATACAGTAGTACCACTCCGTGTTGAAAACCACAACTGAATTGGAATTAGAAGAATTTGGGACATCTGAAATCCGAGTTATGGCGTGAGTGGGACATGTATTCAATTCCGCCTTAAAGCGAGCCTGGAATGGAAGAGTTTAATATACGCGAATGTACTAAAGAAGAAACAAGGGCCTTGTGGGTGATGGGAGTATTGCGAGGGGTATGCAGAGAAGAAAAGAGGTAGGGACGCTCCCATGGTCTTAAGTTAGGTATCATCCCGGCATTTGCCTGGAGATGAAGTGGGAAAGCACGGAAATACACTTCGAGGATGGCTGAGGAGGCAGTTTGAAACCCCTCTACCGAGTTGACATCCTGAGGCTGAGTGCCCCCTGTTCAAGACCCCGTACCACTTTTTAAATTTTGTGGCAGAACCCGTGACCACTACACCACAGTTTCGGGCAAGAAGAAACTTACCTTAGTGAATTTGACGGTTATCTTCCTCGACTTGAGATAGACCAGCAGATACCCCAAAAGGACACCCAATAAATAGGGTACGAACCTCGCATGGGTTGGGTTGTACAATAGCTTATCGAAATCTTCGCCATTTCTCCTGGAACACAGAGAAGAATCCAATGTAAGAATGATCAACTGACAAATATAAAGGAAATTAAAGAATACGGAGGATATGCTACCTCTCTTAACGGACCAATGGGCAAGATGCCATAAAAAGGAAACTGCTGACAGTGCAAAATGTAACCTGCAGCTTACAAAATAACTTACAGATTTAAATATTCCCAAATGCTAGCTGTCCATAATGACGCTGTTGACGGTGATTCGTCCGTCACCATCCCTTCTGTGCCGGCACTGAGTTTCACACTCTCCCTTCCTACTATTATATATCACCGCTCTTATGTCAAAACCGCGAGTAAAGAATGCTCTTCCTATCCATTATTTCCCTTAAGACTCGTCACGCCTCCCAGCCACATGTTGATTTTCAGTCCATCCGAACAAATTTCGTTGAGTTCATTTTCCTGTGTTATTGTGTATAGGAAAATGAACCTTACTGTGCCGTACTGTATGAATGTATGTGTGAACGACATATTTACCAGCTCCTTTAAACTCACGCATAGGAAACTGAACTCAGCGAAAATTGTTCTGATGGACTGCATGTCAACATGTGGCTTGGATGCGTGACTACTTTTAAGGAATGTAATGGATATGAAGAGTACTTTCACATTCGCGGTTTTGGCATAGAAGCGACGATAACACGTCATTAAATTCATCTCATTAACTCCTCTCATTATGTTGACATCAGGAAGGGCATCCGGTCGTAAAAATAATATTCATTTCACCAAGGAAATGTATGACTCTAAACAATGTACTGGATAGGTCTATAATATTCTATTACTATATTTGATCAAAATGCACAGTATTTGGAATCATATGAGGAATATTTTAAGGCAATCTCGTACTCTCTTATTACTCTTTGATATCCAGTGCAATGATAAGACAGTGGTCCAAACACAAGTAGAGTAAGCAGAACTGAATCTTCCTAATTCATCACAAACTGAACAGTTGTTATTGACCAACGCCTCAAAATAGTCAAAATAGTTTTCCTCAGGTGTCTGAGCCTTTTCCGGTCTGCCACTCAGAAATCCGAACGTGAAGAAAGCAGGCATTCCAGCCCACCTCATCTGAATTACCATTAGAACATTCTCTCTCTCTCCGAACCCGAAATGACGGCACTTCAACGATTGCTCTGCAGTCGTGAAGGTCAAAGTTACCCGGGTTCGAGAAGGCTTTGTTTGCTTCATATTGACTTCTGAACGCAAATACCGACCCATGATGTCTGCATCATGCATCAGAGACCTTTACGCTCCACTTAGGATGACTAGGGCAGAAGTTAGATGACGTACGCATTTCGGAAATTGGTCACGTTATATAAAAATAATATTAACTCAATGTGCTCCTCACATAGCTACTTACTAAACGTAAAATTCAGATTATTATCGCTATTTTCCCGGAATTATTAAAGAAAAGACATTCATACATGGACTCTGTAAATGGTGGATGTAAGGCAGAGCCAGAAATTCCAAACATATAACCAGACACGGGGCCATTTCCAATAAAAGTAAAGAAAAAAGGTGTTAACTTTTCCTATACGAAAATTGAATGATCATGAATCATAATCATCATATATTCGTAACGTTATTCCAGCACAGTAACAGGGTCCTCTTCCAGTGATCATAGCTATGTCTCCAGTCAGGGCCATCCGTCAAAGGCTGCTAATTTCAGGTGACCACCAGCCATAAGCCATAGCCTGCCCGGTTGCTAGGTAACAGTATCTGACTATACATCCATACATTAAGTCACAGCCTGCATTGTTGCCAGGTAACGGTGTCTGATCATCCATCCAAACTTTACATCACAGCCTGCAGGGTTGCTAGGTGACGGTGTCTGATCATCCATCCAAACTTTACATCACAGCCTGCAGGGTTGTTAGGTGACGGTGTCTGATCATCCATCCAAACTTTACATCACAGCCTGCAGGGTTGTTAGGTAACAGTGTCTGACTATCCATCCATATTTTACATCACAGCCTGCATGGTTGCTAGGTAACAGCGTCTGACTATCCATCCTTACTTTACATCACAGCTTGCATGGTTGCTAGGTAACAGCGTATGACTATCCATCCTTACTTTACATCACAGCTTGCATGGTTGCTAGGTAACAGCGTATGACTATCCATCCTTACTTTACATCACAGCTTGCATGGTTGCTAGGTAACAATGTCTGGCCATACATTCATACGTTACATCACAGCCTGCATGGTTGCTAGGTAACACTGTCTGGTCATCCATCCATACGTTACATCACAGCCTGCATGGTTGCTAGGTAACGGTGTCTGACCATCCATCCATACTTACCATCACAGCCTGCATGGTCGCTAGGTAACAGTGTCTGACTATCCATCCATATTTTATATCACAGCCTGCATGGTTGCTAGGTAACAGCGTATGACTATCCATCCTTACTTTACAACAGTCTGCACGGTTGCTAGGATTACACTTACGTCACACATTTTGTCACATGAAGCTATTTCCGTTAGACGAATTTTTGTAAAATCTACCAAAATAGGAGATGTTCATTTTTTTTTGCTAGGGGCTTTACGTCGCACCGACACAGATAGGTCTTATGGCGACGATGGGATAGGAAAGGCCTAGGAGTTGGAAGGAATCGGCCGTGGCCTTAATTAAGGTACAGCCCCAGCATTTGCCTGGTGTGAAAATGGGAAACCACGGAAAACCATCAGGAGATGTTCAGAAAATTCTACTATGCATACTTGAAGATTATAAACAAAATCCGCAGTGCTTAACTGAAGATAACAAACAATTTTGTGACATGATTTGCCAGTGGCTCACCAAAGGAAGAAGAACATGAAGATGATTAAATCATGCCTATAATTTGATTATGGTACATATTCCGCTGTTTTTATTGTATTTCTGTACATTGTCTATTATTATTTATGTAATAATTATATAATTCGCGGTAGTGTCTTCATCGAGACCACAAATTTCGTAAGAGAATAATCCCCAGTATTATCTGTCAAGATTTCTGACCACACTCCATGGCTAACATTTGAAGTAATTCCGTATAACCACCATCTCTCGGTCTCATTGCTATGTGACAACTGCAGGACACCGTGTCTAAACCGTTGTATAGGTCTCCTGTGTGGACGGCGACCATATCTTCGAGATTTCATCTTGTACCGGCGACAGTGTTGGGCTGAGAAAGCCTGATGTGGCCACAACATTTATTCATGCTGCAACGCGGACTGTCTCCGCATGAAACTTCTTAGAGGGAAGTCGGTGTACTGCTGCATGGGTGGAAAGAAGGGAGTAGGCGTTATGGTTGGCATAGAGATGAGCCTGCTGGCCGGCTTGTCTTGCTAAGAGTCGCCAATCCTCTCACTTCTGAGCTGTCAGAACGAACGCGCAAGTGATTCGGAAGCGAGGAGAAGAAGAAATAAATCTAGGAATATGGCAACACCGTGCAATGGCAGGTGCAATGCACCTCCACCCCTATCTGTCAGAATACTTCTTTCAATATTACGGGTATAGTGATGACCAGAAGCAACGAGAACTTTTGAACCGAGAGCCTTCCGTCCGCGAAGGCTTCCACGAGCTCCTAGTGTCCCGAAGTTTCTCGAAGGTCCGCCCAGGTGTACATGATAGGCGAGACTTGCCAGGGAGGGTCCAGTTCGGTTCAGTGTGTGGGTTCAGTTCAGAGACTTGAGTTTGATTGAGCTGACAGCCTGAAGTTGAGGATGCAGTCTGTAGAGTGTTTTCTTCCGTGTAATTGAGTGTTCTTTCTGTGGTTCTATCAACGTGGCGTTGAGTCATTGGTGCCAGCTGCTGCGAGTGAGGGTCATGTCTCGGGCGCGGCGTGGAGGAGAACACAGGATATCTGCTTGGGACAGTGAACAACGTTCTACCGGAGTACGAACAGTGTACGTTATACTGAACTATGAGGATGTGGTGTGCGGGCTGTGAACTGAGGACTGTGGTAGCGGCAGGGAGAGTGACTGTGGGACTGTGTGAGTCTGTGACTGTTAGTGAACGAAGACTGGGTGTGAATTAGTGTGATTGAACGGTGAGGACTGAGAGAGCGCGTGAACTGTGTCATTCTGTGTTTAATCTGTGGTCCTGGTGTGCTCGTATGTAGCGTTTAGTAGTTAATTAATAAATGTTTAGAAGTTTAACGCTAACAGTTTTTGGTTTCATTTATGTATCCCGGCAATACGTTACAATAAATTAGTGTTACCAATATTCTGCCTGATTGCGTTTTTGCAAGCGCGGTCTAACCACGCAAACCTGGAGGCAGGGTGAATTACAAACGGGCCAGACAGCGATTAAATATCACTAAATAAAAACATTACATCGTCACATTTTGTTATCACCAGAAAGCAAATAAAAACAAGAAGAGCAATAAAACAAGAATACTTTGATTTGATTGCACGAATGGCTCTCTTTTGATAAATATAGTATGTCGTGGAAACAATACAACTTACACGTTTGGTCCAACAGTAGTTCCGGAGTACTCCTTTACGTATGATATGACGAAGTTGGAAACAATCCCTGCTATAGACAAAGCCCCGGTGAGGTACAGCCCTTTCTTCGGCCATTTCCAAAGAGGAATCAGCACCAGAGGGGACAACCAAAAGAGCTGCATATCCACGGACAAGTACCAGGCCTGGTCTATACACTGCAACAGAATGGAGAGAAGTTAACTTTACACTTGTATGTGACACAGTTCTCTTTAGACTTAATCATAATATTAGTATTCACTTGTTCTTTCTAACGTTCTTCATTGAAGCAATATAAGATAACAACTGCTTTACAACATTTCATCATGAAGCACGCTGTTCCTTTTAGGCTTGAAGTCTATGTATACAAATTGGTCATTTCCTCCAAATATCACCACGTCAGCCCCAATTATTTCACGTTCGTTGGTAAAAAAACATTGTATCATTCTACTTCCCCTTTCGTAGAAATTACATCTGATAATACTGTAACAAATGAAGTCAATATATTCGCCGAAATCGTAATATTTTGGTAATTCTCTCTATCTGGTTTCAACATATTTCCCAGTGTACCCATTTTTTTTGTTTGACTGCTTTTTCTTTTCCTTTCCATTGCCGTTTGATGTCATTGTTGAGATTTTTCTTACATTGGTAGTGTTTTCAGATATAATGTTTCCATTCATTTGGTTTATTTTATCTTTAGTTAATTTTTACTTCACATACATGAATGGATAGTTAATGCTAATAAGGTGCTTAATTGGGTGTAAAAGCTATGTACTTTGACATAAATGAGATAATCAGTAAATACATGTCGCTGTAACGATCATCACTGTGGAAAATTAAGAAAGTAAGGAAGAAATTTTAATGACGTGCATTTTCACTTTGTTTCACCTTCATATTATTATGTTATTAAACAAACAGTACATTAATTTTCACAAGTATGGAGTGCATATAGAGATAGTGAGCCCGTCCTTACAGGGAGACCTGTATTCATAACAGGCGAGGGATTTTTACCTGGAACAAAAGGCTGATTAGTGATCCTCTCAGTGGTGGTGGTGTTTATTGCTTCAAGAGAAAATTCAACTTGGCAATCCGCAGGTCCGACACCTCGAACAATGAAGGTAGGCCAATCGACAGAAGACGAGATAGGGCCACAAAGGGCTTGAAAATGAAAGACTCCCTACGCCTCACAAACCTAATACCGTGAGGGTTGGAAAAGAACAGGAGTTGATCAAGGGAGATCGGACGGAATGGATGAAAGTGAGAAGATTGGAACATGTAAGTGTAAGTTAGGTTAGAATCAACTAGGGGGACAGTGGTCATCAATCCACGCTTCCAACGAAAGGTGGCGGATACCATTGAAATATTCTACCGCTCTCACCAAAAGGAATAGCTCCACTCAGCTTACGTAAGAACAACGAAAGCTTTCTGACGTTGAAATCCAAAGATACATCACCTCGTAGTCTGCTCACTGGGCTGCTGTCACTTGTCAGAATGAGCCCATCACGTACATGTTTTACTCGTTTGCTTTATATTCATCTTCTAATGCCATGTCCTCTCAGAAGGTTGGTGATCAGTAGAATAATCTGCTATTTGTTGAAAGCTCTTCTGAATAGAGTAAGGTTCGTCACCCAAACCACTGCCACGCCATGATGTTCTACTTCGTCCCGGACCACGTTTTCCATTAATTTCCCCTTTCAGTATTACTTCCAGAAAGTGGTATTCACTGATCTGCATCATATGACCAAAGTGTTCCAGCTTCCTTGTCTTGATTCTTTGAGAACTTCTCGTTCTTTGCTCATACGGTGCAAAACTTTTATATTGGTCTTTTACCTGTCCAATGTATCCTCAACACCCTTTCGTACGTCCACATTTCAAACGCTAGCAATCTGTTGCACATGACCTCAGTTAGTACCCATGTCCCAACGCCGTATAGTAGACTGCTGAAAACAGCGCCGCAGTAGTCGTGTCCGTAGTATAATGAAACGTCACTGCTTGTCAAAAGTTTTCTATGTTTCTACAAAGAAGTTCTGGCCTGTTCAATTCTGCAAGAGATCTCAGGAGCAAGTCCCCAGTCATAATTAATGTGACATCCCAGGTATTTAAATGTTTCCACTCTCACTCTCTGCTCTTTTTGTCTTTTGAGACTATTCCGAATGCCATATTTCTTCGTACGTACATTCATCCTTCCCAGTAGGAAAATGTCGTCGGCATAACTGATGTTTATGCACATACAAATCTCTAAAATAATACTCAAGAGTTAAAAAATGATATATTTCAAATCCAAGACCAATTTCATTCCCAAGTTATTGAGCCGTGAATTTTATCCCCCCCCCCCCCTTAAAAACTTGGTGTTTGTTGCTGTGCTATTTAGCTCGTTGGTATCTATTTAATAATGCTTGCTTCTCTGCATCACGCCCGTCAGTGTCTCATAATAAAGGTCTTCTCTCCCTGTTCCTAACTTATGGCTCCAAGGTAAGGAAATTTTCCGTCCTGGGGCGTCCTTTCCCTCTTTCCCTTTCCTTCCGTCTTTGGTTCTTTCTTTCATGCCCCGCGCGCTCGTGCGCCTCCTCTCCCGGTTCTCCGAGAGAGTTGCTAGGATGATGGGAGAGATTAAGAAATGATAATGTAAAGCCATGTATCTGGCATCTTTGGTTTGTGTGTTGATATCAGCAAGCTATCATTGTAAAACGTACTTTGAAACTAAGTGTACTTTATGTTAAATTCTATGTTTGTTTTAAAGCTATCATTAGCTATTGGTGGGCACTTGAGCCTTAGTTATCTATGTTTTGCCTTGTAGTCACGGTAGGAGCTAAAGAATTGGCTCAAGGGAATAAAATGTAAAGTGCCAGAATGTTCTGGACGTACAGTTTCAGAAGCGATGTGTTTCGCTTGGAATTGTACCTTAATGGGTTGTCAACTTTATATTGACTTTTGGATGATGAACAATTTATTAAAGAAAATTTGTGAACTAGATATCAAGCCAGTAGTGTTATTGTTCGAATATTATCTGGTACCAAGCCAAATAGTTTACGTTGATGTTAGTTCTCTTGTAGGAGGAGAGAATTATATTGCTGTATTGTATGGGGCTGCTCCCCCACTTACAGGTGAATAACGGAAACGGGTCAAAACCCTCTACTTAAACATATTCATTCTCAAGCGCTTCCAAACCTGTTCGTTGTTATTAATTTGTAAAATAAGTGTTCAATTCAAGTTGTTTAACCTATTGTCTTGAGCATTTTAGCCTCTGGGTTGGTCCTTACTTTCTTAGTCCAGATCCTTGGCCCGCACCCCTTTGGACCGTCCTGCCAGTAGGATTACGGTACAGTTATATTAATAGATCTAATGAATATCTCACTATTTACACCTTTGTTGTTGCCAGGACGCCACAGGAGTTGTTACGCTGTGTTGAAGCAGACGCTAGTGTATTTGTGCACCTGAGGGTGCTCTAAATATGTGAGCGCAGGTAGGCGACCACGGTCTTGAAGCTGATCTAATATTGCCCTTACTTGAGTATGCTAGTCTCCTCGCTTTCACCTGTTTTATCCAACCTCGCTTGGTCAACTCGTGTTCTTTTTCGATCTTCATTGTTTTAGGTTTGTGAGACCTAGTTTCACCTTCACGCTTTTTATAACCCTTCAATTTCTTTCCTTAAAAGTGTTCGGTAATGTCAGGATGGCAAAGGGTCAGGATAGGTACGTAAGCTGCCAGTGGCCTTAATTAAGGTACAGGCTAAATATTTGCTTCGTGTGAAATATGGGAAACTACGGAGAACCATATTCAATGCTGCCGGCGGTGGGAATAAAATCGGGAATTTAATCTGATTGTTGGGTCACACAGCTGTGAGCTTGCTTTCGGGCGATAATGAGTTGGAGCCCCACTGTCGCAAACATTAAACGTCAGCGTAAAGAGGAGGAGAAGAGTGCAGTACAGAAAGCAGAGTGAGCGATGGAATGCAAGAATAACAGGGAAGGAATTCTTATGAAAGCGGGAAATAGTCTGAAGAACCCAATGGTCGATGGAAATTGTAGAGATGCAAAGGGTAAGTTCCATTACCCCATCATGGCTATCCGCACCAGCGATGACATGGCCAAGTTCAAGAGTACTCAAAAGACACGCCAGCACTGCTGAACAATTTCAACCGAGAGGAGGTCAGAGAACAATTCCTCATCAACGGTTAGCATGGACAGTTGAGAGTAAAAAGAAATTGATGGCTTTACGTGGTTTCCCATTTTCATGCCAGGAAAAATCTGGGACTGTATCTTATTTAAGGCCAAGGTTTTTTTCTTCTCAATCCTAGATCTTTCCTATTCCATCGTCTCCATGTGACCTGTCTGCGTCGTTGCGACGCAAATCAAGTTGTTAAAATAAAGGTAAATGCTGCTTATTGTTAATTCCTCTGACTCTGGGACTGGGTATTTTAATTGCTCCCGTACACTCCTCTTCATACAATATACCACATTACATAGAAACGTAACAATGTATACCTCCCTTCACACATGGAGAACATGCGTTCGTCCTCTCCACGGCACACTTTGTATTCGGACCGCGAGATACCACTAGGGTGTGGAAAATGTGGCGGAGGAAGAAGAACAAGATTTATGAGAGGCTCGTTGCCCAGTAGAGTGATATCTATCACCGTTATATCCATCAGCGTTAATGGAACTCAGCTGAATTGAATTGAATTGAATTGAATTGAATTGAATTGAATTGAATTGAATTGAATTGAATTGAATTGAATTGAATTGAATTGAATTGAATTGAATTGAATTGAATTTATTGATAATTGACATGCCACTGAAGCTGAAAATCCCATGTATGTAGCGTCTTCATATAATAATTCACAGGTTTATGAAAATAGTAACTAATTCTTTATAATATAAAATCAAACATTAAACTTAAGAATAGATTAAAACTCAGATACCACATCCAGTAAAATTAAAACTGCTCCACAGCATTCGTTATAAATAGATCAGATAATCCTTCTTGATATACCTGTCGTAGTCATATTGTTTTGCCTGCCCTTTTCAGTGGTTTTATGAACATTTAATAAGAAGCGCATTATTGTATCTCTAAATTGGTAATCAGAAATCCATTCTAACGTATCATGCCGTATCTTTGTTAAAAAATATCTATCCGTATATTCGATTTTCTATAGTGCAGTTCTAGATGTAAATCTAGGTATTGTGTCGTAGAAGGCATTGGCATTTTTAATCGCAGTCCTTCAATACAGAGCGGTAGTCTTATGAGCTCATACGTCATTCTCAAAGCAGCGTTACTTGCCAGGCGGAGAACTTTCTTAGATACTCTACTCACTCTTTCTATAGTATTTAGGTTACTTTCGAGAAATATTCCCAGATAATGTCTAAGGCATACGTCATGATGAGATCTGTTTGAACGTAGACTCCTCTTAGGAACGTGTAAGTTCCTGTCATCTGTTGAATATACTTGGAAGCTGGGAAAGGTTACATTATCAAAGAATATCTAGTAGGGAATAGTAGTATTCAGTGATCAGAGGCTTGACAGGTAGTAATCAAACATGGCTGCATGCAAACATATTTTTAAGAATGAAAATCACATATATCAGAATATTAATGAGTGTGTTGGTCACTTAGAAACTCACTAAGTACAGAATGCATTGTGGGTTAGGGTAAGCCTTTGCCTGCAATTATTGGAGTGGTTATTTAATTATTTCATTTTATGTTTACTCAAAATTGGCTAAACATACAGGCGTATCAATATCTCATAATTCGCCAGCAGGTAATTCCAGAGAGAACGAAACAGAAATTAAGCAAATCGGTCCAGTGGACCGCACGGCCGAATTTGTCAAAGCTGACTTTTGTAAACTCTTCTAATATGTAGATCATAAATAAGAAATAAAATAAAACATTAAACCTATTTATTATTTTATACTACAAGAATCTAAAGCAAATGTTGTGGGAAGACCAATTCTCGAAGTAATATACATATTTCTGATTGTTAGACAAAGGAATGCGTGATCTCAGTCCCTTGCGTACTCCTCCAGGAAGACAGATGTTAAGGACTGATTTAGTTGAGTACAGGTAGTGTTATTTGTGAAATGGTGAAGGTTAAAGACGTTAAACGAACGTGATAAAGTGCAAACAAAGGATTTGTTAAATTTAGTGGTACGATGCAGGAGAATTTGAAGGGAAGTTTATGTAAACCATATTATCTCTGTTATGTGCTGACTCCATAGTTTCAAATGCATTATAATGTTAGTTTAGGGCCTTCAGTTTGAGCATTTTTTTTGCGTAGTAACAACAGCTGAGATTTTTCGACGTTCATGAAGTTTCGGCCATTTCAAATGTATGTAATCAGGTGTTATGTCTTCTTCACGCCTAGCATTTGTAATGTAACGGACACATGCGTTTTTTATCCTCTGTAGGTTTATGTTCACGGTTTTAGATACTTTAGTGTATACAACTGAACCATACACCGTGATTGGCAATATACGACTTTGAACAAGTAGTTCTCGCATAAATGATGGTGAACATGAGATGTTACGTTTCAAAATATGCATGGATGGCACAACATTCCGGAGTGGATAACACTTGTGTAGGTTGAGTGAACCTGAAAGCCATTTGGCCCTCCAGAAATATCAGATAACAAAAAAAAGTTCGAAACACTGGGATGAGAAGCAAAATTCTAACGGCATATGTCGGATACCCTGTGTGAATCTCGTCACCTGTTGACATTCCCGTCAACTGTTAGAATATGCAGAGTTGTGAGGCGTGTTGTCCATGTCAAAACCAGTTCTGTTGGAACCACAATACTCATTTGAACGTGTCAGTGTGAAAGGATGTTAAGGCCATGTTTAAAAATGGGCAGCAGTACTGCAGAAGCTGCTTAGAATATATGTTCCGCGTTTGGAGAGGCACTAGTGAGGCTAGGGCTATGTGCACGTCATTTCACGCTGCGTTACTGTGTGAAATCTCGTGTCAAAAGTACAAAACCCTAATATGGATTGTACCGACCGCTCACACAGCGTGATTTCTCGCCACGGGACATGAGACAAAGTCGCCCGATCCAGAATAGTCCCATGTCCATTTTCTTTGCGGATTTTAGCACTCAGTACCTGGTCACACCTGAGAGAAGAAACGCTGCGGTATTGAGTTCTTGTTTGAATACTGCGTTCGTTTTGTACTCTTACTTCGCAGAATGGAGGTACAAAAATATCTGTGCCTTTACGATACAAAGGGTCAAGAGTTCAAAAACAGAGACATGAAGAGAGTTGCGTGGTTATCAGTAACGAGCGCTGTGATGGGGGAGACGTTGTGCTTCTTTTGCTGATAGCAATTTTCAACTAACTGATAAGCACTTCAGACGAGGTCACGGACTTTAATTTATTGTGTGTAGGAGCGGGAATTGTCGACTTGATGACCTGTCACTCATTATAGTATGGATGCAATATTTCATTTGACGACGACAACGAACAACCAACGCAGCACATAACACAACAACGGTGTTACTATTTAATGGAATTCCGTGCAAACACACGAGTGAGGTCACGCGCCCTGTGGTTCAGCGTGACAAACTGCAAGTGCGGTTACCCACCTCGCACGTCGTCCAGCTGCGTGAAAACAGGCAGTACCGCAGTGTGAAATCACGCAAGTGTGGCCGTAGCCAGAGTGAGCGCACAGCGAGAGTGGGTCGGACGGTTTGTATCGGGAGATGGACCAGTGCATTGTGCACTTCGAAAATTTCTAGAGCGTGGCAAAACCATCACAGCCGACATTTACTCGTCCCAGTTGCAAAATGTTGAAACCGCACTGCATCAGAAGCAGCCAGAGAAAAGGAGTGATCCTCCTTCAAGACAACGCCAGACCTCATACGGCGAAAGCGACAGTTGATTCAATTATCACACTTGTTTGGGAAATTTTACCTCGTCCTCCTTACTCCGTCCTATTATCAGCTGTTTCTCTATTTTCATGAACACCAGCTCGGAAACTGAGTTGAAGTCACGCAGGTCCTAGGACAATTTTTTAGCTTCTAGGGAAAATAACTGTTACATACACTGGATTTATAAGCTTGTTTCTGGTTGGGAACATGTAATTCAAGCTGAAGGAGAGTATTATGCTGAGTAAAATGCATTTACAAGAAAATACAGAGCCGTTATTTCTCAGTGAAAAATACGACGCGAACTGTTTTGATACCTGGTAGAACACGCATTAGTCCTCCTGAAGGATAATCGAATCGACATCCTTTGATGTGAACCGAGTACACCTTTAGCAACCGGCTAGGCAACCCTTCATTCACTCTCAGCATAAGATACAATGATAATTCACGTACCTGTTCTTTCACCTTAATGTAGTTCTGAAGGTAGAGAAGGGTAATCCACCAGTTGTTCTCGCAGTGATTTCCAAGGTACTCCTGAACGTATTTCCAAGAGGGGCCAGAACCAGCGTGCCTTAGCAGAGACACCTCGAGTAAGACTATTATTGCCAGAGGAGGAGTTAGCCTAGAATCACACAAGAGTAACTGTTGTTTATAAGATAATTTAACAAGCTGTAATCTGCATAGAGCTTCCATACTAAGGGCTCTAAAACACTGAATCGGAAAAAACAACAGACAGAAATTAAAATTTGTTAGTAGATTCTCCTTAACTAGAGTGGTGTATGACCGAGTCATGCCTTCCTTGGTGAGACCTGGTATATCTTGTGGTATGGTCTAGAGCAGTTTTGTTACTTTCATTGATCTATCTCGGTCTCATCTCAGGCTTTAGCAAAATGAAAATCAACTGAGGTATGAGCGATGCTAGTAATGCCATTCCTTATACAGGCAGTCCCTTCTATGAATGGTGTGAAAATATTGCGCATGGAATCGCTAGGTGCATGCATTTCATGGGATTGGCAGATCGATATAAAATATCAACTTCTTCCTGAGTGCAGAAAGCAACGGGAAACTACCTCACTCCTCATTTCCCTAGTACGTCTCTTCAGTGACGCCTAGGACATCTACGAAAGCTAATGGTGAAGCTCTTGAGGATCCAACCAGCCTTCGGTCTGAGGACGGAACGAAGAAACAAACACACAAACAAATAAACAAACATAAATACATACATATATACATGCATGACAATGTATGAAGAGCATGAAATTGTCGACGCCCGGCTATACCTGCAAACCACCATACACTTCCGTGAAGCAGTGTTGTGTACTACGACGGGATATGAAATTAAATCAAAGCTCCGTTCTGGAAACCTAATTTTGTTTGTTGAGTTTATTACTTAGTCCGCCTCTGCGCTGTAGTGGTTAATGTGATTTGCTACAACCCTCGGAGGTCCGGCTTCGATTCCCGGCTCTGGTACGAAATTTGAAAACTGAAAAGTGGTTCGAGGGCTGTAACAATGTCTACTTAGCCTCGTGAGATCAAGTGAGTAGAGGTGGGTTCGATTCCCACCTCAGACATCCTGGAAGTGATTTTCCGTGGTTTCCCACTTCTCCTCCATGCAAATGCCGGGTTGGTACCTAACTTAAGGCCACGTCCGCGTCCTTCCTTCTTCCCTGTCTATCCCTTCCAATCCTTCCATCCCCCCGCAAGGCCCCCGTTCAGCATAGCAGGTGAGGCCGCCTGGGCCAGGTGCTGGCCATCCTTCCCAGTTGTATCCACCGACCCAGTGTCTAAAGTTCCCTGCCCTTGAGGCGGTAGAGGTGGGATCCTTCGCTGAGTCTTAGGGAAAAAACAACCGTGGAGGGTAAACAGATAAATAAGTTGGGTTTATTACTCAGAAAAAGAAACATTTTTATCGCCGCTATGTGATTTTTAACTGTGCTGCTGTCTTGGTCTGTTCAATCGAGGCAGGGAAGGTGACCTTTTATAAACATCCTCACAACTGCACGTAACCCAATCCAATCCACGTTTAAATGGTAGGCTGTATTTCAATTGAAGTTTCTGTTTTAGAGGTGTGGTACCGAGCGAGTTGGCCGTGCGGTTAGGGTCGCGCGGCTATGAGCTTATATCCTACCTGGGAGATATTGGATTCGAATCCCACTGTTGGAAGCCCTGAAGAGGGTTTTCCGTCATTTCCCATTTTAACACTATGCAAATGCTTGGACTGTACCTTAATTAAGGCCACGACCGCTTCCTTCCAACTCCTAGGCCTTTCCTATCCCATCGTCGACATAAGACGTATCTGCCTCCGCGCTACGTAAAGCCACTAAAGAATATATATCAGTGTGGTGAATCTAGGGAGTCACGACGCGCTTTATCGACATGTGAACGTGTACGAACAATCGCATTGTGTATCCCGATCCATGACTAGATGGTTAGCGTAGTAGCCTTCGTTCCAGAAAGTTCCGGGTTCAATTCCCGGCCGGCCCGGGGATTATAACCTGCATTGGTTAATTCCAATGGCTTGCGGCTGGGTGAGTGTGCCGTCTTAATCACTATAATTCATCACAGGTAACGACTCGTCCTCATATACACGCAGGTCGCCCATACGGCGTCAACTCGAAAGACGTGCAGCAGGCCTCTCCATTGTGTCAAGAAGAGTGGTCAACATCGGCAGTGTGCTCAGTAATCAAATTGAAGTTGTTCGAACGTGTAAGTGGTGCAGGGAGTTGATACCTCGCCTCGTACTACGACTGCACTTGATGACCGTTAGGGTCTGCTCGGAGGAACGCTGAACGCAATGCCACCATGCTGAATAATGATCTTTGTGGAGCTACAGGTTGCACATTTTCACCTCATCCTGTGAAAAAAAGGTTATATGAGGCACATCTTTACTCTCTGCGCCAACGTTGAGGCCCAGCTCTGAAACCTAGACATCATGGAGCGCTAAATGAATGGGTCCAACATTGTGCCGAATGGTATCTTCAGACCTGGACTTTCTACCGGTTAATTTTGCATGAGCCTTGTTTCTGACGATCAACGACAGCTCTTGTTTGGAGTTAATCTGGTCATGCTTTACGTCTCACACTGCCCAGCACGCGTGACAGGATGATGGTTCCCTAATGTGTTATTGTGTGGGTCCACCGTAAGCCAGTCGTAGTCACGGCTGTGTGATACAGTGACGACACCCTCCGACCCACAGTGACACCGTACTACCAGAATGTTGGAGGATAATTTATCTCAATGGACGATAATGCGTGCGTCCATCGTGTAGCTCTCATTACTCATAATATCACAATATCACCCGACCAGAGGGGCTGTCATATTTATCGGACATGAACCCTATCGAACATGCCTGAGATAAAGAGAAGAAGAGCCTCACGCTCCAGCAACTACTCTGCGAAGTCCTCGCCGAATCACCACTGAGGAGTGGGACTGTTTGGACCAACATTACCTTCCTGATCTAGTGGTTAGTATGCCAAGACGAATTTAGGAATGCATAAAGGGAAGCCGACGTATTACCTGATATTAAAAGTGCTGGTGTGTGCTGTTTTCAGTAACTAAAGTTCAGAAACCATTTCTGTATTGTCGTAGAGTCTCACATTTGCTGTTTTGTTGGGCATAAATAATAACGCTGATATGGTACCTCTCTATTGGCCAGTAACTCTTTGCTCTGAGGTGATGCAGCACTTTTTTAATATTTGTGCACAATCCCTTTTGATCTTACAACACTGTTTGTACTTACTGATAAAAATAGACCCGCCGTGCGCGTAGAGGCGCACGGCTGTGAGCTTGCATCCGGGAGATAGTAGGTTCGAATCCCACTATCGGCAGCCCTGAAAATGTTTTTCCGTGGTTTCCCATTTTCACACCAGGCAAATGCTGGGGCTGTACCTTAGTTAAGGCCACGGCCACTTCCTTCCAACTCCTAGGCCTTTCCTATCCCATCGTCGCCATAAGACCTATCTGTGTCGGTGCGACGTAAAGCCCCTAGCAAAAAAAAAAAAAAAATAGACCCCGGATCATTATGCAGTAATAGGTTGGGATGCAAACAAATTTGGGTACTAGGAAGTGTGGTCCAGGCCGATCTTCCGTAATGCAGTGAGAATAACATAAATTCTCGGGGTTCTGATAGGCCTAACAGCTAATGTTTATGCAAATCACATAACATAACCCTTGTGCAGATTAGAATATATTTGTTACCCGCTTTAGTAAATTTGCATTCTAACCTAGTAGGCTACTGCAAATAAATCTCACCTGATATATCGGTGTAGGTAATACATAGGAACGTTGAAACTATTGGTCTTTGGGACTTTCTGTAGAAACGTGTAGGCAACCAGCAAACCACTAAGGACAAAGAATGTGTCCACAGCAAAGCTTGCGTTTGTTATCCATAGATATCTCCAGTCAGCATATATCTGTAATTTAAGAAGCATGTATATATTAGAACTACATGTACAAAGTCATCCAGAAATTAATATGATGTTCAGAAAACGTACATAGATGGTTCAGAACCTTAAATACTGTAGTTTTACAAGATTTCTCATACGGGTACCCTGGGTAACAGAAGGCGTCACCACCCGCCATGGTTGGAGGTGGTACACAGTATCTTATGGGATTAACTCTGTAGAGATGCGCTGGTTCTCCCGAGGCAACATGGCAGCCATACATTTATTAAATGTTTTTATTTTTACAAGTTGCTTTATGTCGCATTTACACAGGTAGGTCATATGGAAGCGATGGGACCGAAAAGGGCTAGAAGTACAAAGGAAGAGGCCATTGCCTTAATAAAGGTATAGATACACAACTCACATGGTGTGAAAATGGGAAACCACGGAAATCCATCTTCTCAACCGCTAACAATGGGGTTCGCACTCACTATCCCCTGAACACTGGATACTGGCCACTCTTATGCTACTGAACCTATCAAGCCGGGCTATTACCTAATATGTATTAGGCTAATTCGGTATCCTCATCCTTCCAACGGGCTCCCCTTACAAACCTTCGTTCTTTGTGTGGTTATGGAATAACAGTAGTATTTTCTTTCTCTACATGAGGAAGAGTGTGAGTTGCGACTCAAGGGGACCCCAGGGACTATTAATCTCCGAGCGTGAGTTAGTGGCGAGTCTTGCATTATTTTAGAGTGTTCAGCTGGTGGTAGATTTTAACACTTCTGGCTCGTGGATAATCTTCTACTGCAATAACAAGCGGTTTCCTATACACACCAGATGGCTACGGACAAAATCGCGTGATATCAAGCTGCGTTACTGAATGCAATCTCCCGTCGAAAATGAAGAGTACTAACTTAGACTCGACCGGCCACACACGGCGTGATTTCCCGCGGTGGCACAAGAGGCAAGGATTGCCTTCAAGGTTGCTCACTCCAGAATTGGCCGAGGTCCATTTTGTTTGCGTGATTTCCCGTTCAGGGTCTGGCCACATTTGCCGGGAAATGACGCTGCGGTATTGTGCTCTCATTTGAATTCTGCGTGTAGTCTATCTGCGTTCGTTTCGCATTTTCACTTTGAAGAATGGAATTAGAGAGTGAATAACTTTTGGAGGTACAAAATTACCCGTGCCTTTACGATACAAATCAACAAGAGTTCAAAAACAGGGTCATGAAGAGAAATGCGTGGTTATTCGTAACGGGCGCTGTGTTGTGGGAGGGAGAGGACGGCGACCTTGTGTTGCTTTTGCCGATAACATGTTTCAACAAACAAAAATGCATTTCAAATGAGGTCGCTGTCATTCTGTAATACTCAAAAAAGTTTCTTGGTTGTCTGTTAGTTTACTGTGTAAAAGCATAAATTGTCCACTTTGTAACCTGTCACTTATTATAGGATGGATCCAATACTTTATTTGGCAATGACGACGAACAACCAACGTAGCTGATATTGAATGGCGATCCTTTGCTACTTTACATTATACAGCACACTAATAAAATAACACTGTGCAATCAGAGAAGTGTGGCTATGTGCCCTGTCGTCCAGCTGCGTGAAAAGCACGCAGAAATGCAGCATGCAATCACGTAAGTGTGGCCGTAGCCTAAAAGGCGATCAAACGGGAAACGGGGGCTCTGAAGTTGATTTGCAATCACAGTCCCCCGAGCTGCGTCTGGCTTTGCTTTCACTTTTTGTGTCAGACTTTACCTTTACTCTCTCACCTCCCTTGGTCAACTCCTGTTCACTTCGGACGCCAGGCCTATGAAGTCTATCTAATCACCAAAATCACCGTCCAGAGTCGCCTAACATCGACTGCTAAGTAAAACTCTTACCACTTCTCCCTCATTACCGCTGCAGCAAGTGATTTCTATTTTTTATACTTTTGTGTTGCATCTGGCATTGCCGTCCATAGAATGAATAGAAACTCTCCTTTCTGATTCACCTTAGAGTTATCTTTTTCACTCGAATGTTAGAAATATATTTCGTGATTTGCGATTATTTCAACTATAGCTAACGCAAATAAATGCGGTCCCTGGCATAAATCCTTAAAAAATACATTAACGAGCGAATTCAGTGCAGGAATTGAAAACAGAACTGAAATATATGAGAAGGTAACGAGTAGATGCTGCTTATATATGGGACTCTCATCCTCAAATAATCCTAAATTCAGCAATGGCTCTGTATTTTCCTGCTGCTGAATATGCTTCCCCAGCACGGAACAGTTCGTCCCATGCCAGACAAGTAGATACGGCTCACAATGAAATCTGAAAATTAATTCCAGGTTAATTAAAGCCCACTTTGACATATAAGCTCTTTTACCTGGCTGGATTAGCGCCAACCGTTGTTCGTAGAGAAGTAGCAGCAAACAGGGAGAAGCTTAAAGTGTAACAGAACAGTGCCCACCCGTTCTATGGATATAAACCTCCTCGGCAAAGGCTGAGTTACCGAAAAACTTTCCTGAGGACATCTGAGGTGCTTACCGTCTCTAGGCAAGATCGGAGCTGTGGAAGAAGAGGGCCTCACTTCCGTGGATGGATGCCTGCAACTGAGCAGTTACCGGCTGGACATAATGAAAGCTGGCTAAACAGGCTACGATCAGGAGTGACACGATCCAGGGATAACTTGAAGAAATGGAAGTTCAGTACAAGTGACACAAGGTGTGAATGTGGACAATAACGAACTACTAGCTACATTATTCAGTGACCTCTGTGCCCAACATCTTGTACCGGGGATGATCTACAAACCACTCAGAGTTCATTGGACATTGCACAATACTAGGCATGTGTATAATGATGTCGCATGTTATGTTCATGCTGACTTGTACATTAACTATTCTTTCAGAATGGAGAATTATGTTTATATTTTTAAAGGAGTCTAAATTTTCATTACATTTATTTAAAAAATGTGTGTTATAAAAATCTCTAACATTTCAGTACAGCCTTCACTAAAATAGTCCCTGGCAGGTAACACACACTTCTCCCCTCTGTTAAGAGAGACTAATGGGTTACTCCTGTTCAACCCCACGCAAGAACAACCTCATTTTAAATTGATTTTACGCATGGTCTGTTGGTCTCTGGAACCTTCTAACTTTTACTTCGGATAAAACTGCTTTCCCTCCCCCTCTTCCTTCATGCAGTAAAGAAAATGTATATGTAAATAGAAACACATGTATGTAACTTGCATTAATTAGAATTTCAAGAGTGATGTGTGCATTTCAGGCGAATGTGTATGCGGGTAGTTGTGAATGGACATGAGCTCTGAATAGTGTGTATACAGGCGTGAAAATGGGATTGTGAATGACTGGGTCTTCTTACTCTCAATATGTGTAGTATAAACCAAGATAATTTTTATTCGAAGAGTACAGTGTTTGGAGTGTTATTAGGTAAATTTAAAATTACATGTGTAAATATTCAGTAGAGTATACTTGAAAATACATGTAGCGTTGGAGGCACTTCCCAGTATGTGGGGCGTGCTCTTTCTCCACCTAACACCCCTAGATTGCACATGTTCCATTTTAGAATAATAATAATATAATATAATATATAATATAATATATAATATTAAAATATAATATAATAATATAATAATAATAATAATAATAATAATAATAATAATAATAATAATAATTATTATTATTATTATTATTATTATTATTATTATTATTATCTCGTCCCCTAGTTGGGGACATTTCAGCTGATGAAGATAATTACAAGAGATCCAATATTCAAATACTTAAGATAAAATTGGCCACAAGAAGTGTAAAATACGTCATATACAGTAACAGGAACACTGGAGGACAGTTCTGGTACTTTTCCTATCTAACAGTATAGAGCAATTGCAGTATGTTATAAAATGATTGACTATGATGTTTAAAATAAGGCCAAGATAAAAATTCTGAAGGAAACGCATTATAAACAGCCTTGTGGTCTTCTGATACAAAGCGTCATTTAAGCGTGATTATTTACTTGGCAGTTCAATTTTATATTAAAAATAAGGATAGTAAACGTAGAGGAACTACTTTTTCTAAAAACGACGGCACACGTTCGTCTCGTAAACCGCGTTGAATTTGAAATGAGCGGAAACGGAGCAGGTAATAATTTGAAGCTCAAGCAATGTCAAATGGATGCTTATGGAAGGAGTTCCCCTGCTGGCCCCACTGTTCAGACATAGGAATAGAACTTATACAGTTACTCACTTCTTCTCCGTAACGGCCAGGGTTTAGACTGGGTAGGTTAATAAAAGAGCTGTAGCGATGACCGACTATCACCCACGCCATGCTGAAGAACCTTATCCCGTGCAAGCAAGTGATGGTATTTCCAGATTTGGAGGTCGATATCGCAAAGAGCTTCGAACCGTTCGTGTACACCGAGAAGGCGAGCAGAAGGTTGATCCGAGATTCTGGAACACATGTGATAAACTTTGGTCAAAGGAGATCCTATCTCAGCACACTAATGTCAGGTCTCACCATTGCTAAATTTTTGAGAGATATCAAATCATATATAAAGAGACAGGAATACAAAATAAGTCAAAATTACAGGCAGTGTAGGAAGAATCATACGAAAAGGACACGATGAGAAACATGAAAACACAATAGGGCCAGGTTAATCTACACCTTTTCACACACTGATTGAACTATCTCAGTTCTATGCAAGTATAAATACCAGTCCAGACTGCGACAAACAAAGCTGACAGCAACCAAAATCGCTGGAGATTTTATTTAACGTTCAATTTGTTTTAAATGGACTAAGATAATTGAATATTAATTTGGGAATACAAACCTGGAACAAGTAGATAACTTCAAGTATTTAGGAAGTATGTTCTCCCAGGATAGTAGTATATTAAATGAGATTGAATAAAGGTGCACTAAAGCTAATGCAGTGAGCTCGCAATTGCGATCAACAGTATTATGTAAGAAGGAAGTCAGTTACCGCACTAAATTATTTTTACACCGTTCTGTTTTCAGACCAAGTTTGCTTTAAGGGAGCGAAAGCTGAGTGCACTCAGGATGTCTTATTCGTGAATTACAAGTAACAAACGTGAATGTAAAGAGAACGATCGCCAGTACAAAGAGATGGGGACGATGTCGGGAGGATACACAGAATGAGGAGATAAATACCAACTTTGGAATGATCTCGACGTATGAAGCTGTGACCATAAACTGGCTTCGGTGGTGGAGTGATGTGAGGTGAATAACAAACTTACCAAGGGAGACGTTTAATAAATTTCCAATTTCTTCGCAATAATTTAAGGAAAGTCTAGGAATTCAACAGATAGGGCATCTGCCATGTGGACGACTGCCCTAAATGCAGATCAGGATTGATTAATTGATTAATTGATTGATTGATTGATTGATTGATTGATTGATTGATTGATTGATTGATTGATTGATTGATTGATTGATTGATTGATTGATTGATTGATTGATTGATTGATTGATTGATTGATTGATTGATTGATTGATTGATTGATTGATTGATTGATTGATTGATTGATTGATTGATTGATTGATTGATTGATTGATTGATGAATTTCAAACCTTTTCAATACAAACAGTCAGGAAGTTATTTTGTGTAGTTTCATTAACATTCGAGTTTTACATAGAATTTCTGTTCTGTTGAATAAACTAGCAAATGCACCGGTGCATCGCTACGGTATTCTAAATTGTATACGGATATCGAAGTAAATTACTATATTTTACATGCAGTGAATAATATTTTTTTAAATTGCATTCCTCTTAGCGTTATCCAGGAACAGCAGTGGCAGGTTCCCATACATTGTTTTCAATGTAAAGTGAGAGTTGCGGAGATATGATGATAACGGCAGGCTCACTTGCCTACTGCCATTCACAATCGAGTAGGTAAGTTTCCATTATAATGGGAGGCCCATTACCTTCTGCGCTGTCACAATAGACTTGGGGAGTTTTCGTTAAAATGGCAGGCGCCCTTTGCTAGCTACACACAGATTACAGTTGAGGAGATTTTATTATAATAGCAGGCACCTTCCCTACTGCCAGTCAAATCAGAATTGTGCTGTTATCGTTATTATGACAGGCACATCGAGTTGGTGAGTAATAATAGCACGGCCACTATGCTTGATGCCAGTCATATTTTAGATGGGTAACTTTGTTTATAGTGGCAGGCACAGTTGCCTACTCCCAAACACAATCGGCTAGGGGAGTTTTGAACAAAATTGCTTGCTCTCTTGAATTCTGCCAGTCAAATCGAGAATGAAATTATTAAGTAGTAATGCTGGGGAAGGATCTCATTCCCATTGCCAGTCAAAGTCGATGTGGGGAGTAATGATTAGAATAGCAGACTCACTCACGCTGAGAGTCTCTATCGATGTAAAATGTTAATTATAGTAGCAAACACACCCTTTCTACATCGCTACAAATCTACTTCAATGAATATATATTGATCGTAATACGAGGTATATGCATATATACAATATTGCAAACCTTCATTTACTGATTAACTGCTGTTAAACGATACACCATATCGACAAAACGGACTGTGTTATAAGACGCCTCATTTAGCGGTCTAAATTACTCGTCCTAAGATATTTTCTCTTGTGTCATCTATTTATGCGTGAAATTGGGTTTGAAACGTTGAACAGGGTGAAATTTGGGTAAGGTTTTCTCACAGTGAATTACTTTTGGGTACTAATATGACAGCTACATACATAGTATTTGGCTTACGTATGGACACTGGGTTGGCTAATGTTCGTGAAGATTCAGATCATTCTACGTTCCGTATAAGTGATTCGAACTACGAATTATACTTGTACAAAGAGCAAAATGAAGTTATAATCGAGAAATAGAGACAAATCTAACATGTAAAGAACAGACATACTACGAAACGTGTAACGTGCTCCCCTACGTATTTATTACTTCAAGAATTCTAATTTACCATCTGTCAACTTCTCCGGCCTGCTCTCACTACAGGGTGTGCATCGACTGCTTTCCCAGTCCGCTATGCTCTCTACTACTGCTCGCCCTCCGTCCCCTCCCCCTTTCCGCTGCATGTATACGTCACGTCTGTTTCTCGTACATTTTGGACTCTGCCCTCTTCCACCATAAATGCCTGCCCTGGCCTCGAACAGGCAGGTCGGTAGATGCAGAGTGGGTTTCACCCCTTAAGAGGCCACGGCTTGCCCGTAGTCCAACAGCTCTGTACTCTGACCGGCCAACCGAGCAGAGGAAAGGTGGCCACGGCTCTACCGTGGCTCTAAGCCTCTGCATTCGGGAGACGGGCCTGGGGCACAGTGCCGGACTTCACGCCTGGCACCACCCGTTGGCTGTCCTGAGAATGGTTTTCCGTGGTTTACCATTCTCCTGCACTACGGCGAAGGCCGGGACAGTTCGTAATATAGGCCACGGCCGCGTACCCCCTCATCTTCTCCACACATCTCCTTCACTGTAACAAATCTTCCGACCTGAGAGACGGCGTAACCGTCTAAGAGTCCCGCCTCCCCCTTCAGGGGAGGAATGAAAACGTTTAGTAGTAGTAGTAATAGTAGTAGTAGTAGTAGTAGTAGTAGTAGTAGTAGTAGTAGTAGTAGTAGTAGTAGTAGTAGTAGTCGAACAGGCAGTAAGACGTTCTATAATGAACTGTGTGGAGGCAGGCACTCGCATTAGGGCTGGCCCGTTTGCGATATCTTATTTTAACTGCAACATCACATCTGAAATTTCGACGGCTGGCTGAGTGAGCAAGAATTGATTCTATTGTGCTTTCAACTCCTAAATAATAAACTTTTGTTCTCTTGCATGATGCCCTTCAGGCTGGATTCGCATTAATTCATTTTGTGTGGCAACTTAAATTATTTACGAGTATGTTCATTCTGAACTTGATTTATAATTTTCAAACCGTTATTGCCACTGGACTTGCTTCGTGTAAAGTCGCGTGAAGATATAATCATATCTGTGATTTTCTTTGTTTTGGAACAATGTGTACGCCTAATTGGGTGCGTGATTTAAATATTTTCTGGAAACCTTATGCAGACTGAAAATCTTCCTTACCCGTCCCCTGGCCAGCCCTTTGATTTCTTTTTTCCCCCCATTGCTCCTTTTTCCTCTTCCTAGGTGAACCTGGTGGCTTTCTTATTTACAGTGGCCTTCGAGGTTTTATATGTTTTCTAAATAAAATGCTGTTTTTAATAGGGTGTTATTCATATTGTAATCTAGTCGTCATTTGCAGGATCTCCTTATTCATCTACTATCAAATTTTGAAAATTTTTCTCTTCTCGCCCTGACTGAAATTATACTATTACAAATTTGCCCGTTTTTATGGTGTTGGAATTTCTTGTTTCTTGGTTTTGATTAAATCTCGTTGTCTACTCTGTAGGAATCACCTTATACACGAAAACTTGCCTATTGCGACCTGCGTCAACGGTGTTTTTCTATTCAACTTGCCCCAAGTATGGGCGATAAATTTAATGCAACCTTTGGTGGTATCGCAGCCCTAATTCTTACCAAGTTCCACACTGGACTGATAAAAGTCTAGGTATAACCATCGCGCTGTACTTCCATTCAACTCACCTCATGTTGTGGTACTAAATTAATATGATGTTGCCCGCGCAATATTCCCACTTAATTGGTACTAATTAACTATCCGAAATTGGGGATGGATATACAGATCAAGCGCGGTGGTTGCATGTCAATATTAAGTCAATATCTCAGGGTAAAAACATCTATACATATTCAAAAATACTATTTACTTTCGCAAGTTCTGTTGAAGAGGGTGTATATTTCAATAAGTCACTCATTTTTCTCCAAAATCCTACCGTAGAATCAATATGAGCCTCTGAGTATCATGATTTCCGAAATACCAGTCTAAATATATCCTTACAACTAATCTTCCTATCTCTACCTTTGAAAATAAACGCTTGAATAATCTTAAAACTAATTTATTAGCATGCCAATACTATAACTAACAAAATAATGACCATCTCTGGTAATAGAGGAAAATAAATTCGAATATCACATATTATCTTTCTTGACAGCTCAAATTAATGAATTAACATAATTAAAATTGGGCAGGTATCTTTAATTCATTTGGGCAATTATTATTTTGCTGCGTGACCACACTTCATCATTTTATTTCATCATGGGGACAATTAGGATTTACTCTTTATTAAAGGAGGGAGTGGTATTTCTTTCCTTTAGGTCTATTTGCAGTATTCTTTGGGATTGGTTTGGGAATTGCGTCTTTGACTTGTTTATGGCATGAGATAAGTAACTCTTTCCAATTATGGCTTCAAAATGCCATCTTAAGTATCTAAAAGAAATTAATCTTAACCATTAATATTAATTCCAACATCCTTATATATTAAAGATATGTGCCAAAATAAAATCAAATATCTTCATTTACGAGTGCCATCTCCATGTTCTTCAATCATCATAACCTGCCAGAATCGTACAGATCAATTAAATATTATGTGTATTTTCAATTAAAATTACTCTTTCTACTGCCTAACTATTTTACCATTTTCAGGTTAACGCGTGCACCAATACTGTATATTCACTATGTGAGACAAATATATTACTAGGCGACTGTATCTCTTTCCCATATACACTTCAAATACATGTAAATTACGCTTAACTTATCTCCATATTTCATTTAAGTTCGACCAATCGACCATCTAACCTCCTTACTACACTTAATATTCACGTATCTAGGCCTTAATTCCACTGCTTGCCTCATTTTCAATCACAACATAACTGTGGCTAAGCATAAATTCGCACCTATTTCCTTCAATCATTTACTTACACAATACCTATTCAACATCTCAAATCTCCAACAACATATTATCATTCATGCTTCTAATTACTGCGATTCCTCCGCATTCAATCAATATCTCTACTCAACTTCTTCATAATGACTACTACGTCGCAGCAAAACACTTCTTTTACCTTAATATCTTTTCATAACATCGCAAGCTGCTACTATTTATTCCAACTCATCGTAAATATGGACGATATTGGCCTAGTTATTCAATCTGGTCATTGGATAGCCTAGGTTTATTATTATTACACTGCACTTTTATGTCTTAGCCTTGCCTAGCTTAATATACGACGTACTCTTAAACATATTGGTTCAAAAACATCCTTATTCTCTTCCCGATACTGCTCACATTAACCTCAGATTAAACTTATGAGCACGGCAGTATATTACTACACATAAATAATACGTATCTGTGGTTATTTTCTCCGGCATATGCATTAGAATTCACATATTGGCACAAACAGGTCATATCTTTGGCACTTCAGCATTCCTACGATTATACTACACTAAATGAAATACTTCATAGTTAAATTTCTTAAAATGTTACTTATCTCAAGCCATTTAGGTCTGACGTTGCTTCCTTCTTCCTCCTCACGGCATCTCGGAACGTCTAGCCTTGCACTGGATTACGTCATGCTGGATCTCTAGGTCACCAGGCTTGAGCTTACTATGATCTGGTCAGCCTTCCTCCATCGCTTTATGCTCGCTCCATTTCGTATCCAATTTCCATGCAACGGAAAGATATTATTAATTTAACAGAATACATCTTAATTCTCCGTATATATAGCTCTTCCAAGAACTTTGTCTAATTGCATTTATATTTCTTATCCTCTCTAGATAAAGCTCAGAATTAATTATATTCTTATAAATTGGTTCTTTCTTGGTAAAATCTGTTGCCTGAATAATGTTTTTTTGAATCTTATAGATGGGTTATACGGATTATTTGAGGAAATCTGGCCGTTTACTAAGTCTGTTTAGGCCTTATTTAGGATTGCCGTATTCCGACACCTCTTCTTCGGCACAGTATTTGAAATGTATTATACGTGCTTCCCTGCCGTTTTTACGTATTTTTCAGTAGTTTGTTTCTAGATTCTTCCTTCGTATGGACTCTGATATGGTTGTATTGATTATAATAGGTGTTCTTCTGGTTAGGTAATTGCAATTCACAGTTCGTTTCTGATGAAATCTTATTGCCAAGGTAGATAATAATAGAACGTTTTTCCAATTTTTTTACGTACAATGGTCCATTTCCCATAGAGTTTCCTTTCCATCCCGCCAGGCACTGCCTCCTAGTTACGGTCAACTTGTCACAAAAAGTTATTCCGTGCATTCTTAACGCTTGAATCTGATCTGCGCCATTTTTCTTCCGATCTATCTTCATGTCAACTGACGTCAATTGTAACGTAATGGTACACTATTTAACCATATTTTTATTGGTATTTGTAATACACAAGTATTGTGCAAATCTTAGTGGTTGTGCTTTCCTGATTGTCGTCTCACCTTTCCATATTCTCTTGCCAATCTGTACTTACCACGTATGACTTCCGGAAAGGTCTCAGCGAAACGCTTCTGCTCACCAGCTGCGATTTGGATTTTGATACATAATTTTTATTAGTCTCCTATTAATGAAGCATCTTGTTAAATGCTGGGCACTCACTGAGTAAAGGTGTCCATGGTCATTACTGTTTACATCGCCAAAGTGCAGTTCTTTGCCCATATCGCCTGTGCCAACTACACTAACCAAACTGCTGTCTCAGTTTTGGAGTATATTTCTATTGTAAACTGTTATTTCAATTTTTACTTATGTGAGTACATAATTATAAGTAATTGTAAGCTATATTTATATCTTGTCCAAACACAACCAACAATAATTACGAATCCAAAAGTTACGCCAGGAACGTCATAGGACAAAAGTTGTACATCACACAAAATTTAACTGAGATTGTGCCCTCCGTTTCGTGATACGACTTACCATTCAGCCGCGAAATACCACGAAACGAAGGTCTGCACCGACATTAAAATAGCCTCCATATTCCGATACTTATCGGTGGTAAAATGAAATGTTTCAAGATCTTGGAATCTTTCCGTCGATTATAGGCTAATACATATCATTCCGCCAAATTTCAATTTCCTAACTCGTCTGGCAGATTGTGCCTCAATCGTGCTTTGGGGAGGTGGGGGTTAAAAATGAAGACCTTCAAGAAACTAGAGCTAACAACTATACAGATGTTCATTATTACACTTTAAACGGATGACTGTACGAAAATTTCGCAAAATAGTCAATGTACAGACACACTACCGTTACGATTTTATTTATATAGACAAGGAATGTACTCTACCTACAACACTTTTTGGGCTATGTTCGCTGGACTTAGCCTGCAAAATCGACTGTTCATGATATCTCCCTTATTAATCCTCCTATCGAAAAAACGCACATGAGAAAAAAGTTTTAGAAAAGATCTTTTGGACGTACCCACTGCGGTTGCCATGTAGATGAGGTTGCTGCCCAGCTTGTTTATTTCGAAGTTGCCAAACCTCCCACTTCTGAGAGAACACAGAGGTCCGAATGAACAACTGATCCCGAAAGCGACGGGATGAACAAAGGAATGTGGCAACACCGTGCAATGGCACGTGCAATGCTCTTCGCTCCGGCCCTATCAGTCAAAGCGCTTCTTTTAATATTATGCGTATAAGTAACAGTTATCTCCGTACAAGCCACGACGACTCTTGGAGGGGTAGAAGATAAAGCCTTCCACTATCCGTAACCTCGCAATTGATGGGGTTGAGTGGTTAGCTCTACACCCGGGCGCCTTTGCTTCCCAGGAATTAACCTGGTACCAATTTTGGTGCAGGCTGAGTGAACCTCAGGACCATGCACACATTTGGAAGTGTAAATCTCGTTTCTTAAATTTTTCGACTTCCTGTCGGAGAATAGAACCAACGTCCTACTGGGTAAAGCGAACATGTCTTTACTACCTCAGCCAAGCATCCCCTACAGAAATCATCATCATCATCACCTGTTTACCCTCCAGGTTCGGTTTTTCCCTCGGACTCAGCGAGGGGTCCCAACTCTACCGCCTCAAGGGCAGTGTCCTGGAGCTTCAGACTCTTGGTTGGGTATACAACTGGGGAGAATGACCAGTACCTCGCCCAGGCGGCCTCACCTGCTATACTGAACAGTGGCCTTGTATAGGGATGGGAAGATTGGATGGGACAGGCAAGGAAGAGGGAAGGAAGCGGCCGTGGCCTTAAGTTAGGTACCATCCCAGCTTTTTCCTGGAGGAGAAGTGGGAAACCGCGGAAAACCACTTCCAGGATGGCTGAGGTGGGAATCGAACCCACCTCTACTCAGTTGACCTCCCGAGGCTGAGTGGACCCCGTTCCAGCCCTCGTACCACTTTTCAAATTTCGTGGCAGAGCCTGGAATCGAACCCGGACCTCCGGGGGTGGCAGCTAATCACGCTAACCACTACACCACAGAGGCGGCGGACCCCTACAGAAATACATAACCTAATTCTAGTTCTTGCAACAGAACGCTGTAGGTTGTGGGACAGTTGGAATAACAGTGATAAATAACGAGCACAACTCACACTCAAATGAAGTGTGGAAGGTGATCACGTAAAGTCTAGCGTTTTAAGTACTTAGCCACCGAGAGCGAGCAGCGAGATTGGAAAGAACTGCGTGCAGCTGTGCAACACTGGAGAGTTGACAAGCGAGTCGCCATCAGGACCGGCACGCTTTAGAAGTCCTCCACGTGGACTGTTACTGATAAAGCAAGCATGCTGTTGGTCAAGAGCCTTCTGCTATTGGTCACTACAGAGGTGACTCTAGACAGACATAAATCTTGACGAGGAATCTGAGATAACTATATATTATCTGTAGTTACGAATGCGTAATTGTTACAATATGGAATCATTAATAGTTATAGTGTTATAATAATGATGTGGCCTCCGGTGTACCCCTAGTGCAGGTCCTACGATTTAACGCCCATGGGTGACCTACGCGTCTGTGACAATGGAGTTCTGTCTTAAATAAAATCTAATGTCGATGATGACACGTACACCCCGTCCCCAAGCCAGAGGTATTATTTAATGGAGGTTAAAAATCCCCGACTTGGGCTGAAATCGAAGCCGCGATCCATAGCATGGAAGTCCGCCATGCTAAACTGTCAACCACGAAGAAGTACTGTGGTAATATTATGCATAATAATTGATATTTCCGATATAAACCTAATGTTTAGTTTAAACGACCGATTCAGCTCCGGTATTACTCCTCAAAAGCATGAATGCAATCGTGAGTTAGTTTGTTCGGGGAAATGGAAGTAAAATGTCTTCCGTACCAGCATACTAATGACAACATTGTTTAGTGGAAACACTGATTACACGCTCAGGCATAAAAGCAAGTGTAAAAGAGCAGTTTCAAAATTTTTAAATTTTAAATTTTAACATTTTGAAATACATGTCATTTTACCTCTGATACGTCCGGCTCCATGGCTAAATGGTTAGCGTGCTGGCCTTTGGTCACAGGGGTCCCGGGTTCGATTCCCGGCAGTGTCGGGAGTTTTAACCTTAATTGGTTGATTTCGCTGGCACGGGGGCTGGGTGTATGTGTCGTTTTCATCATCATGTCATCCTCATCACGACGCGCAGGTCGCCTACGGGAGTTAAATCAAAAGACCTGCATCTGGCGAGCCGAACTTGTCCTAGGACACTCCCGGCACTAAAAGCCACACCCCATTTCATTTTTACCTCGGATACCTCTCCCCTTTGCCTGCTGCCATTTATCGATGGATACAGTACTTTTGTATCCATCTCTTGGCACAGGCCAGAGTAAAGTGTAGTTTTCATCGAAGTCCCAGTCTCATCCATGGCATTGACAATATGGAAGCTGCTGGGGTATGGGTGGTGCTGAGTAATGGCATTCAGAGCACGACTAGTGCATCTGAGTGTTATGAAAGGTGTTGCTCATAGGGTCAGTCGTGCTGCAATAGCACTTTCTGACCCAGTGAGGAAAGCAATGGCAAACTACCTCACTCCTCGTCTTGCCTAGTACGCCTCATTTTGGTGCTGCCATTGGGTTTTGCGGTTTCCTGATAACTGCATAACCTTTGGTGGTGCTATTTGAGGATCCAACCAGCTTCTGGGCTGATGACCTAACAGACAGACACCTCTCCCCTTCGAATATTGAATTTATGGCAGCTACGTTTTGTACCTGCCAGTGTGCTTTTTAATGCACCGTATATGTATTTGTTCATGGAACAAAATTTTCAGTTAATGACACAAATGTCCATGAGACTAATTATTTTTAAATGAAATAAATTAAACTACTATAGTCAATAAACTCGTAGACTGGCACCCACAGTGTATGCAATACGGCGTACACTCATGGACTTCGGTCAATAACTTCTGGACTGGTGCTCACAGTGTATACCTATGTATGTACCACAGTCAACATGTTCGAGGATTGGCGCTAACAGCTCAAGGATCACATAACCTTTTCACGCCTTTTTTTCCGTCGTGGTGATCTAGGCATATCGACATGATCATCTCAAACTTTTCGCAAGCGGATTTTCCTAATTTTTGGCATATACTGAAATTTGCCCGTTGCTCGCAATACATTCCCAAATTCCACTAATGACATTTAACTACCCTTCACAAAAGAGACCGTAATTGTGCTTATATACTGTGTGCACGACTTTGCTTGTTGCCAATACTAGCGAAGAACATCCTGTGGTGCAAACTCTCCGCTACAGTGCACCACAGCGACACTAGACGGCCAGTCCACGAACTTAATGACTCTGCTACGTATAACATCTAAACGATCCTGATGACCGCTATGTACTAAGTTAGGTCACCTACCTGAATGTAGAGTGAAGACGTCGTAAGCCGTGCTGAGAACCACTAACACGGCAACAACAACCAGTATACTTCTGCAAGATTTAAAACAAACTCAATTAAAGACTCGTTCATTGATTTGACTTACCTTAAACAAAGTACAGTAATATGGCTACCGTTAAAATCTAGGAATGAAAATTGGAACTTCCTGTCAGGTTGGACCTCTTTGATTTACAGCTCTGGCACGCCATAATGACTTACGAGAGAACCCAGTATAAGGTACAATAATTTTCGTGAGGAAAATTCAGGAAGACCTGTCAGTGTGCGGACGGACGTGGCACGTGCCGTCATCGAGCAGATCCTGGCTGAAGAAAGACGATGGACGCTACTGGAGTTAGATAGGGCAAGTGGCATCGGGAAAAGCACCGTCCACAGGATATTGCGTAATTAACTGCAACTGCGCAAAATCGCATCGCGGTGGGTACCGCGTGCACTGACGGAAGTTCAAAGGTGGGTGAGCTATGCAATATGCTCCGACTATCTTGCACGCT
The DNA here is from genome assembly GCF_040414725.1 of Anabrus simplex. Lineage (NCBI taxonomy): Eukaryota > Metazoa > Arthropoda > Insecta > Orthoptera > Tettigoniidae > Anabrus > Anabrus simplex. Next base: position 41,677,210 of record NC_090267.1, read on the forward strand.
GGCAACAGGACGGCGATCAATTCTTGTCACGAATAATCGCCATTGATGAATTTTTGGCCAGGGCATATGAACCAGAACTGAAACGTCAGTCCGTGGAGTGGCGACATGCTGGATCGCCAAGGAGGCAGAAGGTCCGTCAGAATCCTTCCGCAGTCAAATTGATGGTGATCGTGACGTATGACGTCAGGGGTGTCATTGTTTGCCACTTTGTTGCACATGGCAGAACAGTGACCGCACAGTACTACAGGGACTTTCTGGTGCAACAGGTACGACATGGCGTTCGGGAGAAACGTCCGGATCTTGTGGACAATGCAATAATCCTGCACGACAATGCAAAACCTCATAAAGCAGAGTGTGTAGGACAGTTACTGCGACGTTGGGGATGGGAAGAATTGGAGCACCCACCGTACTCTCCCGACATTCCGCCCTGTGACTTTGATCTCATTCGAAAGGTTAAGGAACCACTACGTGGTAGGCGGTTTGCAAGATGACAGGATATTGCTAATGTTGTGCGCCAACAGGTGACCCTATTCACACATGGTGGGTCAAATGCCGAGGCAGATGTTATTCAGTGCCTCCCACATCGTTGGCAGTGTGTGATGACAGTAGCAGGGGACTACTTTGAGTGTCTTCAGGCCCAGTCTTTTTCATGTCAACCTTATGTGTACTGTGTTGTCATTCTTTTGCACCGGGAAGACCATTTTGCCTTGTATACTCCCGTATTAACTTAGTGTGTTACGATATTTCAGTGCTATTCATTGTGCACACATGTAGTTAACACCTTGTCATTTCGTCTGGATTCCAACCGGACTGGTATCCTCAAGAAAAAATAGTTGCCCTGACTTTTTAACCAACCCTCGTATTATTTTAATTTTGTTGGAGTGAAGAAGAAGAAAAAGAACACCATATGTGCCACCGGCAATATTTTCCGTACCTACATCATACTACAAGATATGGGAATTGCTTGTTTAAACGGTACTATTTCCACCTTGGTGACGTTATGGGAAAGACACAAGAAACGTAGAATAAAAGGCACATTGAATGTACCCATGATCGAGTTTGGTACAAATTCTGAGGAATTACATCTTCCTGGTGTGGACTGCTCATGATATTCAATAATATTCGACTACTGTTTTGAATGTAGTCGAAATAGTGATTTATGTTTTAGAAATCAAAATAGCAACTTTTGTACAGATAATCCTTATATTCTGATCCCTAATTTACTATTATAAAAAACCATCTACCTCGCTCAGGTTTTAGCCTTTGGAGATCGGAACACTTTACTTCCACCCTCATACCGTTGAGTCATTAGAACCTGAAACCAACTACAGTCGCTGCTTCCCTTGCCCTCCACGATGGAAACCATTATACCGTTAGGTAACCTATTCTCCTCCATTCACTTCATACAAGCCCACATCCAAAGCTGGTTTATAGCCACAAATTCTAAATACTTTAAATGGCACGTCTGTTCCATTTTCGTATTTACTACCTGCCATTCAGTCCTCTTAGGTTCCTTCCCAACTGAAACCTCTTTAGTCTTTGAGGTACCTTATTTAAAGACCCAAGATATTACTTTGCGTGCTTTGAGCTCAGTCTTTCAATCCTGCAGGTAGAAGCAGTGGCCTCAGGGACTGTTATTTTCTTTATGACTCGCGCATGCCAAGTTAAGAGTTAATCTCTCTCCCTCTTTCCTGTCCCTGTACACTTCACAGGGTATGGTTGCATAGTTTTCGACATGCTCTTCTGTCCTGTGCTAGATGCGTCTCCCAACCAACTCCTTCATCCGGTCAATGCACATGGCTAGAGCTTTTCCTCTGGTCCGTGTTCCTTGCACTTTGAACTGCACGATCAGCTTTTCCTTAGCTTCAGTCCTCCTTGATCTGTGACCAAGGTATCGTAAATCGGCCTGGCTGATCTTCTTCATGAGGCTGTCCTTGATCTTGATCTCCTCTAGGACAGAAGTGTTCGTCCAGTGCTCGGTCTAGGATACTCTCAGAACTCGGTGGTACACCCACATATCCATGGCTTCAATCTCCCTCCGGTCTGCTTTATTAATTGTTCAAGTTTATGCTCCATATGTGGTGCGCCTAAGTTTGGTGTTGTTAGTAGTGGTTTTGTCTTTACAGATCTTCGCCATCACATTGCGTGCCATTGCAAGGCGTCTCCTAATCTCAAATGATCAGCCTCCAGTGTTCGTCATCAGAGCACCGTGATATACGAATCTTCTCATAACCTCCAAGCCTCCTATTTGACTCAGGTGTGGCAAGTTGTTTTTTTCCCGATCCACGATCATGACATTTGTCTTGCCAACATTGATATTAAATCCACATTCTCCGTTGCCTCTTGTGAGCCGGTCCATGATATTCTACTTCTCCATGGAGCTCGATGCTAACATGATACTGCATACCTCAATTTTCTGATCCTCCTTCCTCCTACTCGAATGCCTCCCTCTCAACCTCCCAGCACATTCCTCACAATGTGCTCGAGTAGATGTTATAGAGCTGAGGCGGCAGGATGCATCCTTGTCTGATGCGATCATCGTTGATGCGAACACGGGAGCTGTTACCGTAAAGTACCTTGACTATATTTATGAGGTGTTCTGGAGTTCCCGCGTCCCACAGTATATCGCAGAGTGCTTCCATCTAACTCAGTTGAAGGATTTATTGAAGTCGACGAAGTCCAGAAAAATCGCGATGTTGAATCCCCTGGCTTTTTCAATGATATGAAGTATATTCAATTTCTATCCTCTTGTGTCCCCTTTCATGACATGCACACACGGGAAAGAGATATTCAGATGGATTCTACTTGCCTGCCTGATTCTATGCCGTTGAATGGTTAGTACTGGAGTTAATATGTCATCATTAAGTTTATCGGTTATTAAGACGTTTCCTGAAACAGAAATCCGTGCTGTTTCCAATGATGCTACTATATTCAGCTTGTATGGGCCCACAACACGTTCCCATTATTTTTTCGAGGAATGTCTAGATTTCAAGTCAGGCTCACACAATTTTCAAAAAGACTATCTTCGGAAAATTGGACTCGAAAAGCGTAAGATTCGGCTTAACTTGAGGCTCGGCTCTAGCCCTGTATAATGTGGGGCGGTGTACTGGTCTCACCGTTGGCTGTCCTGAGAATGATTTTCAGGGACTCCCCATTCTCCTCAAAATGCCTGGATAGTTCTTTCATAGGCCACGGCCTTTCGCCACTCACAATCTCCTCACCTCAAACCACCCCAACGCATCTCCTGGCCTCAGAGTTTGCATCGCCCTCTAGGAGGCCCATCGAACCCATTAGCGTACGGAATGACAACATTTTAGAGTATTAGTAGAAAAAACTATTGTAATTTGAAAGCTTTTAATTAATGAAGAAATAAAACATATTTTCACTTTTAAATGAAAATGGGAAACTTGGGGACAAAACCATGGTAGTAGAGCTCGAATATTAAGGCATTAATAGGTTAGAATGCAAACTTCCTCAAGAATGTATCAAATACATCCTTTCGCGGTTTAACAGTCCCGCTATGAGGTTTGCATACACTACAGGGGCCCGGTATATCAGAATCCCTCGTTACCCTATGGAAGAGCTGACTAGATGACAGTAACCTATTACGGCCTAAATATTCGAGCTGCGCATGCTACTAATATAACTTTTCAACTCACATGGCAGTCCAGTCTTTGGTATCTAGTTCTATTTCCGTTTTAGTTTGGCACAAGGACTCCGGCACCGTTGTGATTAAATCTATGAAGTTAAACACCGGAGACACCGCAAGCAGCCTCTCCTTGAAGTCCTCCTTCACAATGAGTGCTGCGTCATCTACATCGCAAGTCGAGGGTACACACGTACCCAGATTGATAACTGGGGTCTGCATTGCGGCCGTTACCTTTGGACAGACAGAAAAAGAAACATTAGTTCCATGTTAAACTGTATCAGTTTATTTATCTATTCGATGTATTTAATGCACTAATTTATTTAATTATTTATTTATTTGTGCCTTGTTAAGTGGTAAAGTTGGGATTCTAAGCATTCTCTTAAAATTAACCACATTATGTTTACAAGAAGAAATTATTTATCACTAGCAGAAGTACCCGTTCTTCGTGCGGGTTATCAGAAACTGGCTTTAGTTACTCATACTATCGGTGTGACTGACTTCATTAGATATTTATATCACTGGTGTATTTACTTAAGTACGTAGACATTATTTGTCATGTTAGGAATTATAGTGTATCTTCTTCTCCTTTTCTTCACGGGGGCCTCTGAATATTAGTTCCTAATTAGCGTCGACCTCTAAGATCTTTTGCTACCATGTTTTTCCTTCATTCCCACCTAGATATACCTGGTCCCTTCACAAAGCTGCAGGTTCAGTGTAAGTATACTTTCGCCAGATAGTACCACAAATATAAATATTATTGAATGTATTGTTTGATCCGACATTTCATAACTATTACAAAATGATAAAGGAAATACGCGATGCATGAAAGAAACTACTATAATTATCGAGAATTATAATTCTCATGGCTTGTCACTCATGTCGCACATCATATAATGAATCTGAGTATAAATGTTGAGAATTTTTTTGAAGTCATGGGCACACCATCTTGATAATTGTGTACAGTATATAGGTTTCATGGTTATAATGATCGTAAAAGTGGACAAAAATATCGGCACTAATAACTCCATGATTTGATAGAAAATAGTTTAAACTATGGGTAACAGACTCCGCAAAATGCTGAAACCTAAGCCAGTACGTAAAAACGGAGGCCCGTCAGCAACCGCTGGTCGCTGTACTACGGAGATTTCCGGGGCTATTATTTTTATACTTCACTCCCTTTCCATCCCCGCCCAAAGGAGTGCTATGAGCGTCTTACACAACAGTTTATTTTTTCCAGATAGTAAGTCATATGTTTATCAATTTTGGTTGGCAGAATCCTGGAGCTGACGCCATGGTTACGGCCGTTCGTTCCTTTATCCGATTACTAGAGCAGGGGTAGTGTGGTTACAATATTTCCATAACGGTTGGTTTTAGGGCCCTCAAACGTGGTTTTCGAACCCGAAGGGTTTACCGAGTTTTGTTCTTTGCGTCAAGGGGCTTAACATGAGCTTTGTCTCGTTCTTGTACGACAAATTCGATTTCACCTATATTAGCCTATTATTTTAATATTTTATATCTCCCCCCGTCGCCCCCCCGGTCAAATTGTTTTGAAAATAAAATACAGCCCATAATACTCACTGGCAATGTAGCTTTCTACAGGTGAAGTAGTTTTTAAAACCGGTTCAGTAGTGTTAGAGTCTATCCGTTACAAACAAATATACAAATTTGTCCTCTTTATAATAATAATATAGAAGTATAAATTACATCCCTACACATACGGTTGCCGTCAGCAAGGGCATCCAGACGTAAAACAGGGTTTAATCCACATGTGCGACACAGTTCGCACCCCCAACCTCACAGGTGTGGGTAAAGCGATAGAAGAAGAAGATACACATTTTTTTAAAAAAATCACCCGCTTTTTATTCTTTTCACCCCCTTAAGTGAATTTTCCCAAAAGAGTGTGTTCATTTTTAAAGGAGATCCCAAGTACAAATTTTTAAGTCAGTAACATCTTCTTTTTTGAGATATATGCATCCTCATATAAATAATTCAACTCCTTCCTCACTTTCTTTCAAACCCCCCCCCCACCTTAAGTGGATTTTCTGGAAACGAATATTTGTGGGTCTTTTATTTTTAAAGAGGATTTCAAATATCAATTTTCATGCTTGTAACATGTTAAGTTTTTGTGATTTATTGTAGATAACTTTGCTGCTGTAGAATCCTGGAGCAGACGTTGCCATGGTTACGGTAGTTCATTACTTCATCCGATTCCTATAGCAGGGGTCGAGTGGTGCCAATATCTCCATAACGGTTGGTTTTAGGGCCTTAAAACATGGTTTTCGGGCCCGCAGGGCTGACCGAGTTTTGTTCTTTGGGTCAAGAGGATTAAATTGAGCTTAGCCTCGTCCTTATACGACAAATTCGATATTTTGCCTATTATAGTCTATAATTTTTTTATCTTCCCCCCCCCCGTGCCCGCACTTCGAATTGTTTTGAAAATAAAATACAACCCATGTTACTCACTCGTAATGTAGCTTTCTGTAGTTGAAGAAATTTTTTAAATCGGTTCAGTAGTTTTTGAGTCTATTCGTTACAAACAAACAAATTTTTCCTCTTTATAATATTAGTATAGAAAAAAATTAAGCTAGTTGCTTCCAAGCAAATTGCCTAAAGGCACAGCACTAGTTCAATCTTGAGGTGGTGGTGGTGGTGATTATTGTCTTAAGAGGAAATACAACTAGGCAACCATCCTCTATAAACACTAATCAGATGGAGTAAAATGGAAGGTCCGGCACTTCGGAAAATGAAGAAGGCATCGACCAAATAAATACAAGAGCAACGGAGGGGGTGAAAATGGAAGACTCCGTAGGCCTCGGAAAGCTAATACCGTCGCGGTCAGAAAAGAACAAGAGTAAACCAGGGGAGTGTCGGATAGGATACAGGAAACTGAGGAGGTTAACACAAGTGACTGGAAGCAATGCCAGGACTCAGGTAAGGGCCCCATGGTCGCCAACTCACTATCCCAAATTGAGAGCGCCTGGTGTCCCTTTTAATCACTTCTTGTGACAGGCAGGATATACCGTGTGAGATATTCTACAGCTCCCCACTCACAGGGGATTAATCCTGAGGAATAGCTATACTATAGAATTTTAAAAACTGGTATTATTAAAGCAACCAAGTAACATGCGTGTTACCATTTTTAGAGCATGTGATTTTGAATACTGTCTGTATAAATATTTCCACTAAAGAGGACTGATTCCATTTATGTGTGCCTAGTGATGTCAAAATATCAGCCGCCAATCGAAAACTAGGGTGTTGAGAAACAAGGTGAACCGGGAATTTGATTGTTAGAAGTTTGGTCAAACTGATGAATAATTTAAAACTAATTCAATATCTCCTACCTTTGTCATTGTACCAGCTGCTAAGGTTAGCCAAGCAGAACGCTTTGCGTGTTGACATGTGTATCCAAGTCTACTGTACGTATCCCACGTGGCTGTAAGAGATAGGTCGCCCAGCAGCTACCGTTGCCGGTAAATGATCTTAAAACACAAACACATTTGCAGATTTAGCAACACCGTCTCGCAAAGCCCATTTGAATTCGCTAGAGAAGTGATTTATATCAGTATTACCAACCCTCTAACGCTCACATACCCTGATTCTGATTACCCTGTGTAGTTCCTCGGACACCAACAAGAGACCATGAACAAAGACATTCTCATCATAAAATAAAACTACTGCATAGTATCTGCCTCTGTGGTGTAGTGGTCAGTATGATTTGCTGCCACACCTGGAGGCCCGGGTTCGTTTATCGGTTCTGCCACGAAGTGTGAAACGTGGTTCGAGGGTTGAAACAGGGTCCACTCCGCCTCGAGAGGTCAACTGAGTAGAAGGGATTAAGATTCTCACCTCAGCCAGCCTCAAAGTTGTTTATGCATGGTTTCTCACTTCTCCTCCAGGCAAATGCCGGTATGGTACTCAACATAAGGCCACGGCCGGTTTATTCCCTCTCCCTTGCCTATCACTTCCGATCTTTCCAGAACCTCAATCCACAAGGCCCCTGTTCAGTACAGCAGGTGAGATAGCCTGGGCGAGGTATTGGTCCTCCTCCCCATTTGTATTCCTGATCCAAAGTCTCATGCTCCAGGACACTCCTATTGAGACGATAGAGGTTGGATCCCATGGTGAGTCCAGGAAGGGGGGGTAAAGCTGGAGGGAAAAAGGAATAAGAAAGAAGAGAGGAAGAAATTAAAATACAATTAATGGAATTAAAACGAATTTAAATAAGTAAATTAAACTAATTTTACAAGTTGATTTACGTCGCACCGACAAAGACAGGCCGTATGGCGACGATGAGATAGGAAAGGGCTAGGAGCGGGATGGAGGCGATCGTGGCCTTAACTAAAGAACAGCCCCAGCATTTGCCTGGTGGGGGAATGGGAAATCACAGAAAACAATGTATAGGGCTTTCGATCGCGCGCTGCAAATACACTACCTCCCGAATGCAGGGTCACATCTACCTGACCACACCAAGCGGCCAGTCGCTCGGTGACTAAACAGAGATAATTTAATCGAGACCAACTTTCAACCTATTAGGTCGTGCTACGTACATATAACCTAGTACGTGATGAAGAGGTGTTAAGTATAGAGTAAAAATGGCCAGCCCGACACTAGAGGGATCCGAACCTACAAACTCCCGATTTCGCATCGGTTGCTCTATCATTGAGCTCGATTATAATGCGGTCATGAAAATTCAATATTCATTGACTTGGCCAACGACGGATGAATTGCACGATATGTAGCTGAGATCCTTTCTAACAGAATGAATATGATCTGGGACACCATAGTTCAATTGATACAGCAACCGACGCGAAATCGGGAGATTGTGGGTTCGGATCTCAGAGTTGTCCCCCTGGCCAATTTTGTTCCGTAATTATCATCTTTTCAACACGTGCTGTACAGGATGATTCAGCTAAGGTGTCCATCTCAAATATCTTGTGATCCATTAAAAAATATAGACATTTAGTTTTCAAATTCTTAAATTGTGTGAAGGGGCTCATAAAATACTGTCCTATTTCTCAGGATCACACACGTGATTACCGAAAAACCGGTAGAGACTTTGATTTTTTGCATGAGACTATAGTAACTTCACCCAATAGAATAATTATGAATTATGAATAATTATTTGAAAATCCAATGAGTACTTTTGGGGATATTAAAGGGTTTCTTATGTATGAGTATTAGACAGAAAGTGATGTGCCATTCGCTGTGATGTCCAGTGTATTGTCCTCCTGCTTGACTCACGCTTTGGTGATAAACACACATACAGAACGTACTCACTACATAACATATTGTGATGGTATGTTAAATTGTCGGAATGTTTGATGGTCAGCCACACGCATTTAAATTATTACAATTCCACTGTCTTATCTGGTATTTTATAAGATCTTTTATAATATTCAACGACAATGGAACAAAAACTTTGTAACTCCAAAATGCTGTACGCTGTTTATTTTCTCCGGTCCCCTCGTAAAAATGGCGAGGTACGTGTGTTTATCAACAAGTCATCAGTCAAACACCGGTACGCGACATCTAGGCGAGTGCGAATCTCTACACATTTGTAACCTTTTAATACCTCAAAAAGTACTCTTTGGACTTGCAAAATAAGTACATCGCAGAATTTGTCGCTACATTCTTAATTGTCCTATTGGGTGAAATTACTATAGTCTCATTTAAAAAGCAAATTACGTATGAGATCGAGAGGAATAGGAGCCCGTCATAAAATTTAAGAATTTACTGGCACGTAAAGGAACTCCTGCTGAGCTAAATTCCGGCACCCCGGCGTCTCCGAAAACCGTAAAAGTAGTTAGTGGTACGTAGAGCCAATGACCTTTTTATTAGTAATTCCGGCCTCTTTTCATTTTTATACCTTCATTTTGACACAGCTACAATTGGACTTTCGCATGTCCCTGGAATGAGCTACCGTCTAAACAAGAAGCCATGAACGGGGGTGAAAGTCAGTGCAGGTGTTTGTGAGTGAATACATTACTGTACGGGTGTATATATGTGAATTATGTAATTATTGTAAATATTATCTTAGTGGGTGTCCGACTCATTGGTTAAATGAGTTGTGGTCTTCCATTCAGAGGGTCCCGGCTTCGATTCCCGGCCGCGTCGGAAATTTTAATCGCCTCCGATTAATTCTTCTGGCTCGGGGATTGGGTTTTTATGTTTGTCCCAGTACTTTCCTTTTCATATTCACACAACATACTACACTACAAATACTACAGAATCACACATTAGTGTTTACAACCCTCCATATAGGGTTGGCGTCAGGAAGGGCATCCGGCCGTTAAACAGGGTCAAATCCACATATGAGACACTATTCGTACCCGCGACCCCACAGATGTGGGCAAAAGTGGTAGGAAAGAAAGAAGATTAGCTTAGTGGGTCTTGAAACAGCTATGTACATCGGGCTTGCCCCTTTTCACTAGACCATCCATAAAATCTGTATGATTTGCGGTAAATAAATAATAATAATTAAGGAGTTCAAACTGGAATCAGGCTAGGGTGCAAGAGCCAAAATGTTGATGTTGGTTGCCTAGCTTTTGCAGATGATCTTGCAATTTTTTCCGATTCCCTAAACACAGCCACGGAACAGGTTTTTCTTCTTAAAACACAAGCAGTACAACACTAAAATCAAGCTGGCATCCAGAGAGCTCAGAGTGGTAAGTTCAAGTACCTGGGAGAACTGATAACACCAAATTTATCGGAGAAAGAAGCCTTTGCATTACGGATGAACCGAATGGAAACGACGTGCCATTTAATCAAGGCTGTCTACAACTAAAGGTCAGTATCTTTCAAACCAAATGTGGGGCATTATTGCGGTGGCACTTGTCTAGAGGTCTTGTACGCTTCAGAATATCTTGCAATTAACTAAGAAGGCCTGATCGAGAAACTGGAGGCCCATCAAAGACAATGGGGAGTGCAGAAAACCAAAGGAGCTTTGTTTATTGAGGTGGACAGAGACCTTGAAGAAGTGGAAATCACACACAATGATATCCAGGATCGTATCCCACTAGAAGAAACTTCAAGCGTTCCAGGATTTCTGAGTCAAGCCGAAAATAAAAGCTGGAATGGAACGGACGCAGGAGAGGAAATGAAGTCACCGAGAACGCATGCGGAGGTACTGGGCAGATATCAAAGTCAGAAGTAGCCTTCTGAAATAACGTGGTACAAACTTGGCTGATACGACATGACTGTACTAATAATAATAATAATAATAATAATAATAATAATAATAATAATAATAATAATAATAATAATAGTGATAATAAGGCTATACAAGACCAAGACATTCCAACCTGAAGCTACCAGAAAAACACGGTGAGAGATCCAACCGTCGTGAGGGATTCGTGCCGATATGGCTGCCAAACGCAAGAAACCATCCATCAAGTTACTTCCAGATGTTCACAATTCTCAAGAAGGGTGTGTAATGGACGCCAGGACTCAGTTGCCGAGATTTTACACCAAGAACATCCTATTAAATTCAGACTAGTTGGGGAAAGACTTACCTATTTTAAGTACAGACCTCAAGCTGTACACGAAAATGGCGAGATTGAAATGGACTGGGACCGAACAATTATCGCGGATAAGACGATTATCCACAACAGACCGGATATAGAGGTGTTGGATAAGGGGGAGAAAACGTGCCGCTCTGATCGGCATAGCTGTCCTAAACACCGTGAATCGTACATCGAGAAAATCAACAACTATACACCACTGGCAGAACATATTCAAATACTATGGCACTATGAAGAGTTGATAATTGTAACAATCATCCGTTGGAGTACAGCTGCTACACCTAAAACTCTGGTGGAAGGACTGAAGAAGTTGGATGACAACACCAACATTTACAAGACATGCAGAAGACGGTGGTCATTGCCACGACTACAACTCTTCGGAAATTTATGGGTTCCAATTCTGTGTAAAAATGTAGTGTAAATTAAAGTTTATTGTGCTTTAATTTCCTAAAATCTGTACAATATAATTACCACTAAAGTGTGTAAAATAAATAATAACAATAACGATACTTACTCCTTTGCTTGGGATATTGGGAATGATGATGGCTGTTACCACACAGTGTTTACCGTGAAATGTGCTCCCATCCAAGGCCTTAACATCGCGTACAGCGATACATTCATCGAAATTCCCCGCATGAGCGAGGGTTCCCATGAGTACACTCTCTGGGAACTTCGTAGAAGCATCGTACACTGAAAGAGAAGAATGTTCATTTTCTTATCCAGTTAAATACACTCGAATAAATAAAATCAATATCTTTAACCTCTTGAAGCCAGGATAATTTTCTTAGTTCAATTCGTGAAAAAGGGAAGGACACTATCCTTCACGAGAAAAAAGGTACTGTCTTCCTAATTCGTTTCGTACCATGCAGAGAACAGTTGTCCTCTTTAAAGTATACGCAGAAGTTCAGTTGGACTAAAACACTTCCACTTCTGTGTGTGATCTACATTTGTATACTTCTTATATAATTTTTAGTAAAGATTTCAAAACTTGATTATTATATTCCTATTAATGTACTTTGTCGTGTGATTTTCGTTTCATACGACTCGCGTCACCCTTATTCCTTGCCGGGCTGAGTGGCTCAGACAGTCTTCTGACCCCTACTTGGCAGGTTCGATCCTGTGTCAAACTTAAAACAAAAAGGAAAATTTCGAAAATCGCTTCCGGCCTAATTCAGTTCCGATAACACAGCCTAATAGTGCTTGTTTCTTTGCTGGTTTTCTTTTTTTATTCAAATCCTAGACATATTAATATATTTACATAATTATTTCTGTAACGTGTTCTTTAGTTCAGCACACACCGAGCTCGATAGCTGCAGTCGCTTAAGTGCGGCCAGTATCCAGTATTCGGGAGATAGTAGGTTCGAACCCCACTGTCGGCAGCCCTGAAAATGGTTTTCCGTGGTTTCCCATTTTCACACCAGGCAAATGCTGGGGCTGTACCTTAATTAAGACCACGGCCGCTTCCTTCCCACTCCAAGCCCTTCCCTGTCCCATCGTCGCCATAAGACCTATCTGTGTCGGTGCGACGTAAAGCAACTAGCAAAAAAAAAACGTTCAGCACACTCAGGCGCTTTTTGATATTTGAAAAATATCCAGACGGAATGTGGTTATAAGGGCTTCAATGAAACAATGAATTGACTCACATTAGCGCTCGTAGTGGTAGAAAAAGGCAAAGTGCTCATCTAATCGACCGGATAACGATGATTAAGAAAAAGATTGTAATTTTTAGGAATACATAAGTAATATATTCTCACACTTTATTATATTTTATTCACGTAAAATTCGTAGTTCATATCCCTAGGCTGTTTCCAACAATGAGTTGCTTGTCGGATGGGCTAAAAGTGTGGATTTTTACAGCCCTCATAGAGTGTAAATGGCGCTTTTTAAACTGACATTTCTCAACTATTATCTGCCAAGCTCTTTCAAGGATCTATGAATAGAACTAAAATAAGCCTGATCATCGCCATCATCCGGATCGGATAAGGAACAAGAAGAATATGATACATCTAATGCTAATAGTAGAAAATTGAGTCATGCTATTTCAAGAAACAAATTTAGTACCGTTATCTCATCAGATATAGGCACTCGGGTTAGTAGGAAAGCTAGATTATGCGGAACCATTCATTACTGACAGTGAAAACTGATTATTCATGTTTTAATGTTTATCTGAGGTTATTGTAATTGTCTCACCATGTATGTCAACAACGTACTCCTCACTCTCAGTCAGTTAGCAACAACGCCTGGTTCGGGTTCGAATCTCGGTCATGTCGAATGTGATTTCACATTGAATGTGTGTGAGTGTTTACAGGAAGGACATTTGGTCTTAAACCCCTAGACAAGTCTTCGGCGGAGCTAGTTCACTTCTTCACAGTATATGACATCGACACTGAAAAGTAAATGTTGTACTTACTATACATGGCCCATGGCTGTCCATATTTGTAGGAATTTTCGTAGTAACTCATGTGGCTTTTACAAGGTTCTTTCAAACCTTCGTATTTCCTGCTGCTGATCACCGTGCCATTCATCCCAAGCCTTATTAGATCCTCCGATGACTGTTCATGCGCAAGAAATTTCTGTAGAGCAAGCCTGTTCCTGGCAGTTTCGAATGCAAGTGGGGTCTTCTCCAGGCCCATTTGTCCTGACGAGAGTCCACATATCAGCAACAAGTAACAAACTTGCAGCAGATGATAGCAGCTCATGTTCGATCTAGTGATATCTCTCAACTGTTCGCCGATACAGATGATTGAGATTTATACGCACCACGTACAGATAAAATCAACGTCATCATTACACACGCACAGGTGCACTTATCTGATCAGTGGTTTTAGGCGGTTGATTATCTCGGTAAAGAACAATGCCTTCTTATGAATGTCTGACATCATATTTACGTACTTCACCGGATCATCGTTCTTACGACCTACAATTTATACGTGATAATAATGCTTTCGTCTTTCGACGTATCAGTAAACAAGGTGAAATTATTTACGTTTCGCAGAAAACTTCGCTTTTCGTCTTCGAAAGGAAAATATATCGTGTATTTAGGAACAAGACTTCTCTAATAATGAAGAAATGAATTCAAGAGTAATTTAGAGTTGATCTTTAGCAGGGATGGTGACTTTAGTCGCGCGCCGCACATACTAACGTATTTTAAATTTTTTTAACCACCGGGCGAGTTGGCCGTGCGCGTAGAGGCGCGCGTCTGTGAGCTTGCATCCGGGAGATCGTGGGTTCGAACCCCACTGTCGGCAGCCCTGAAGATGGTTTTACGTGGTTTCCCATTTTCACACCAGGCAAATGCTGGGGCTGTACCTTAATTAAGGCCACGGCCGATTCCTTCCAACTCCTAGGCCTTTCCTATCCCATCGTCGCCATAAGACCTATCTGTGTCGGTGCGACGTAAAGCAACTAGCAAAAAAAAAAAAATAACATGTAATAAATAGATCGAAAATCAATCAATATAGCACATTTGAACATCACGGTTTAAAAACAAGCATATCACAATTACTTCTATAGCCATATTTTCCGCAAAATTTTTTAGGTGAAAGGAAAAATATGTCTTATTCATAAAATTGACCTGTTTTTGAAAGATAATTGTCACTGTGTCCGCCTCTGTGGTTTAGTGGTTAGTGTGATTAGCTGCCAACCCCCAGAACCCCCAGTTCGATTCCCGGCTGTGCCACGAAATTTGAAAATTGGTACGGCGCCTGGAAGGGTGTCGACTCAGCATCGGGAGGTCATCTCAGCAGAGGGCTTACGATTCTCCCACCTGAGCCATCCTCGAAGTGGTTTACCACGGTTTCCCACTTCTCCTCCACGCAAATGCCAGGATGGTACCTAACTTAAAGCCACAGCCACTTCATTCCCTCTTCCTTGTCTATCCATTCCGATCTTCCCATCCCCACAAAGCCACTGTTCAGCATAGCAGCTGAGGTCGCCTGCGTGGTGTCCTGGTCCTCATCCCCAGTTGTATCACCAGAACTAAAGTCTCACTCCCCAGGACGTTGCTTTTGAGGTGGTAGAGTGCGATCCCTAGCTGATTCCGAGGGAAAAGTGAACACCGGAAGGCTAAGAAAGAAAGAAAGGAAGAATTTTCAGTGGCGTTTGCAAAATAAAGTCATAAACCGTTGAAATGAAATGTCGTATGGCTTTTAGTGCCGGGATATCCCAGGACGGGTTTGGCTCGCCAGGTGCATATCTTTCTATGTGACTCCCGTATTCGACCTGCGCGTCGTGATGAGGATGAAATGATGATGAAGACAACACATACACCCAGCCCCCGTGCCATTGGAATTAACCAATTAAGGTTAAAATCCCACACCCGGGCGGGAATCGAACCCGGGACCCTCTGAACCGAAGGTCAGTACGTTGGCCGTTCAGCCAAGGAGTCGGACATAAACCGTTCACTCGAATTCATTTATACGTAAAGCAATCTTATACCTAAAAGAAGTGAAATGAAGGGGTTTCATGATGATTTTAAATAAAAATAAACGTTGGCGCACGAGAGAGTAAGAAATAATACAAAAGTTCTTAGTTGTAACGCTAGTTGGGAAACGTTTGCCGTCACTAGTCCAATTGTTCCGTCATATGTGCGTGTGAAGTAAATAGCAAGGTCATCATACGAATCAGTGACTAATGTGGTGGAATAAGATGAAAATAAAATATAAAACGAAAAAATTTCAACGAATGACTGACAAGATAAAAGAATAGATTGAAGGTGGAAAGAAAAATGTATAGCAGGAACATAAGAGAAAAATGAGTGTGAGTAAGACGTGGAGGAAGAAATACGTGCTTATTACAACGAGGTGGAAGCTCAAGAGTGAAGAAAGAGTAATAGATGTATACAGATTATGAATGTATGACCCAAAGCACACAGCCTATAGCTCAACCCACGTTAAGAAAACAGCACTGGTCTTATGGACCTACAAGGTGTGAACCCATACATCCTCTCTGAGATACTCATAATTCTTTGTGATTAAGGGACTTTATACTGTACTTCGTTATGTATTATGAAAGACAGATAAAGAGATGGCGCATTTTTGCCTGTGAGTTATTCAAATAACTACGAAACATTGTCTTTTTTCATAAAGATGTTCCTAGGGAGGAATCACAGTGGCAGGAACATTCCTCCTTCATTTTCCTCTCTTCTGTGTTGCTCTGTTACAAGCCTCGTGCAGCCCCTCGCTCTGTGAACCGCCGGCAGCTCACTTCTGTAGTGAAGTCATCTACTGTATTTGTTTGTTGCGTGTGTGTGTTTAGGCTTTAAATCAGTGCGTACCTGTCTTGTGTTGAGTGAGAGTTGGGTGTACAGTATAATGCATAGTATTTGTGTGTGTTCTGTACTGTACAGAAGTTGTTACTGAAGATTTTCGTGTTGTGGTGTGTACCGATACGTCATGGCATAAGTTGTACTGATAAAAAATTGCTGTGTGTTTCATTTGTGCTTGGTCTAGTTCATAAGAATAATTTGCAGCTTAGTTTCTTCCAATTTTTGTCTTGAACTTAAATACTGCATTGTACAGATTAATGTGTCGGCGCTTTCTCGTGATGGTGTTGAGCAGAGCCATTCGATATGGCAAGGCTGTTGTCGTAAGACCAATACTGGAATGAACTATGGAGTGAACCATCTAGTGATGAGGAGAGCACGAATTTGTAAAACACGGAAATGAAATAACAATAGTGAAACGCCAGGGAAGAGAACTACTCACGTACAAATTGATGGCTGGCCACCACGTTATACTTTATGGATAGCGAGTGCCCCTGTAGAAATTATTAGGAATTGTACGTATTTCCACAGTATTCCGTATAAACCGAATAACTGTAGTATTCAGTGCAGGTAGGAGCTCGAACAAGTTGAAACATGACATCATGCTCCATTGATAGGACATGCTCAGCTATTTGCTGACTGCTTCAGACGGATGTTTCGTTGGTGTTCCTTGATACGAACACTAATGAATGGGCATATTGGCTGATTTTGGGAAGTTCGTATACCCCAGGATGTATTAATTGGGACAGTTTGTCCTTGATTTTACCTAAATTGTGAGCAATTTTATTACTGGAAACATTTCTTTGCAGACAAAGTAGAGTTATCCAAACCAAAGCAAACCCCTTGGCACTACATCCCTTGAAGGGCCTTGGCCTACCAAGCGACCGGTACGCAGCCCGAGGGCCTGCAGATTACGATGCGTCGTGTGGTCAGCATGACGAATCCTCTCAGCCGTTATTCTTGGATTTGTAGACCGGAGCCGCTTTCTCTCCGTCAGATAGCCCTCAATTCTAATCACGTAGGCTTAACGGACCTCGAAGCAGCCCTCAGGACCAGGTAGAAATCCCTGACCTGGCCGGGAATCGAACCCGGGTCTTCCGGATAAGAGGCAGTCACGCTACCCCTACACCACGGGGCCGGTGTAGGGTTATTCATACTACGGAAAAACGAAAAATTAAGCAATTTCCTAAATTTTGCCGGAACATTAAGAGATAAAGGGCCCCTGAAAGTACCAATTAGTGAGCCTTGAATACCTTTATTAAACTAAATAAATACATTTCGGAAATCACTCCCTGCCTATATGCAGTTTCGGAGAAACAGCCTAAAATAGCTTTTTTCTTTACACGTTTTCTCTTCCTATTCAAATCCTGAAAAATTAACTTCTTTATAATTATAATTCTTTCTGTAATGTGTTCCTTTGTTCAATACCCTCAGGTGTTTTTTGTTTTCAAAAATGCCCACGCCAAATGTAGTTATCAGAGCGTAAGTGAAACTCTGCATTTGGTTTATTTAGCGTTCGTAGAAAGGGATTGTAAATTTTAGGAATAATTAAATATATATTCTCATAATTTATTTATCTAAACTTCGTAGGTCATATCTCTAAGACGTTTTTAACCTTTAGTTCAATGCCTGAAGGGCTACAGCCGTGGATTTTGGGACGGTGCCAAATATGGCTTTCGTTTTATTATCATCACTTGCATTTTAGTCTTTCATTTCCTATACTTGCCACGCCAGGAGCCACAAAATTTGTCATTTGAGTGTTATAAAATTATAGAAGTACTGTCGGTGGGATTTTTTGTTAAGTAAGGGTGACGTAACGTCTTCTGCATAGGAAAATGTTGGAGGATAATACAAGTTATAAAACTGGTGGGTCACTTCCCAATAAGTGTTTCCACATAACAGAACTTGTAGTTCATTTTTGGCGATAACGGTTTTGCAGCAGCATCTGCATGGTATGCTCGAAGTCATTATGAAATTACTTTGTTATATGCAGAGTGAAGAGTCTGCCTTTACTGGAAAGACCTAGTGTTTACAGCGCACTTTGTCTTCTGGTAATGGCTAGAGTAAATGTCTTACTTTCATTGAACTGTCTCAGTCTCATCCTCGACTTTTACAATGTGGAAGTGACTGAGGTATGAGCGATGCTAGTAATACCCTTCCATATGCAACCAACCCATGTTATAAATTATTTGAAAATGGTACTCATGGGGTGGGTTTGTGCAGGCTTTTCAATGGGCCTGGCAGACAGAGATTTGACAGCAACTTCTGGGTCAGTGAGGAGAGAAGCGGAGAACTACACTATTCCTCATTTTCACATTACATCATTTCTGTGAACTGTATTATTGGTTCTGCAATGTAATAGTGGGAGCAACAAAGCATTCAGAAATAAAAAAAATATTATTGCTAAACAACCACCTCAGTTTGGAGGCCAGAAAATCATTTCTTAAGACCTTAGTTTGGAGTGTGGTACTGTATGGATGCGAAACCTGGACATTACGGAAACAGGAAGAAACGAAACACGAGTATGCAGAAAGTGGCTGTGGAGAAGTATTACAAAAACAAAGTGGATGGATAAAAGAAAACAATTACCTTGTTTTACAAACCGTAAAAGAGGATCGATATTTATTAAATACGATGAAGAAGATGACAACCATGATTTTAGGACACGTATTGAGACATGAATCTCTTCTCTAAACCAACATTGAAGGTAAAGTACTGGGAAAGAGACCCAGGGGACGACCAAGGATGCCATACATTAGGAACTCCGTCGGTGAACTGGCATGTGGTACATATAGCAACATGAAGAGGCTAAATGAAGGTCATCAGACAGGGACAAGGCATTGCATTTCGTATACGATGATGGTGAATGTTATACCTTTTTTTTGTTATTTGCTTTTACGTCGCACCGACACGGATAGGTGTTATTTCGACGATGAGTGAGGAAGGGTCTAGGAGTGGGAAGGAAGCGACCGTGGCCTTAATTAAGGTACAGCCCCAACATTTGCCTGGTGTGAAAATGGGAAACCACGCAAAACCATATTCAGAGCTGCCGACAGTGGGGTTCGAACCCACGATCTCCCGAATAGTGGATACTGGCCGCAATTAAGCGACTGCAGCTATCGAGCTCGGTACTAGTTTGTTTTATCCTTCATGTTTTTTTAATGTGTCGTGTGTCACTGGAAGGAATTTTAAGAATATTCTACCTAAATGTATTCTCTAATGTTGAGAACATTTCTTAGCAAACAAAGTAGGCGACTCCAGAAATGAAAAACATAAAATTAAGCAGTTTCCTAAATTATGCCAAATTTTGAAGGGATGAAGGGCCCGGGAAGGTTTAACATTGTGAGTCTTGTATAGCTTTATTCAAATTTAAAAAAGAAAAACTTGAAAATCACTTCCGGCCTAAATGCAATTTCGGAAAACAGCCTAAAATCGCGTATTACTTTACTCGTCTTTTTTGTTTAAATCCTAGCCAAATTTATTTAGATATTTTTTTCTGTAATGTGTCCCTTGGTTCAATACCCTCAGGCGTTTTTTTATGCTTTGAAAAATGTCCACACCGAATGTAGTTATAGGGGCTTAAGTGAAACTTTGTATTGTCTCACATTAACACTCGTGGTGGTGCGTAAGTTAACAAATCAGTGCTTCATATTAGGGCTCTTAGTGGTATAAAAAGGCAAATTACTGATCTAATCGACTGGTTAAGGATGATTAACGTAATGATTTTAATTTATAGGAATAAATAAAGAATATATTATCATAGTATATTAGATTGTATTTACTCAAAACTTCATAGCTCATATTACTAGGACGTTTTCAACATTGAGTTGCTTGTCTGAAAGGCTAGAACTGTGGGTTTTTATCGTAAGTACTTCCTTACTTATCGCCTCTTAATGTCAAATGATAACTATACATCAAGATTAAAAGTCTAAAAAGCACAGGTGTTGCGATTCTTCAGTAACATCTTGAGATTAATGAACAAAATGTGTCATTATCTGTATAATTGGTCAAATTGAGGTGGAGTTATCAGATATCCCTCTTCTGGGTAACAGAGTACCAGTTATTCAGTTCGCTCTATTTCGTTTCCATG
Organism: Anabrus simplex; assembly: GCF_040414725.1. NCBI lineage: Eukaryota > Metazoa > Arthropoda > Insecta > Orthoptera > Tettigoniidae > Anabrus > Anabrus simplex. The sequence goes on from NC_090267.1 coordinate 41,697,732, forward strand.
TCGGCAGAGACTGTAACACTGATTTTGGGAGCAAGATTGCACAACGTTTTCCACAGGCAACTGAAATTATTTCCAAAAGTTTATAAAGAAGTCAATGTGATAACTTTGATATTCTTACAAATAAAATAGTGTTTCTTTTCTTGCTCTACTTTATTTAATGATGACTCCATAAATGCAGAAAAACATACATACATACATACATACATACATACATACATACATACATACATACATACATACATACATACATACATACATACATACATACATACATACATACATACATAAATACACACATACAAAAATCTATTCAACTATGAATGACCACACTCAATAATTTCTGCTTACGAGGGGGGATCAACTATAAAACGGGATTTTATTTTTTATTTTAATTCATTTATTGAAAAACACAAGGCAAGTACAATTTATTTTCCACATAGTTTCCTGCTTTGGAAATGCACTTGTCTCGGAGCATGGGCGGCTTTTTGATGCCCTCATCGTAAAGAGATCAGGGTCGTGTCACCAGTCAGTTGCGCACGAAGTCTTCCACACTCTCGTCATCTTTAAATCGCTGGCCTCCTAGAGCTTCTTTAAGCGATCCGAACAAATGGGAATCGCAGGGGATAAGTCCGGGCTGTAAGGAGGATGATCAAGTGCACTCCAGTGCATTTACAGTAGCTTGGATACAGAGCTGCAGTACTGGGCCACGCATTGTCGAGTCGGTTTGCGGCGATATGAAACCCTCGTCTTGTTCAACAGCTCACGGTAGCAAGCAGCATTGATCATGCGTCGCTCATGCAAAAAAAAAAAAAAATCCATCAGCAAAATGCCTCACCGATCGAAAACACGGTTGCAAGAACCTTACCAGCTGACAGTCGAGTCTTGGCTTTCACTGGTGCTGACTCCGCCACTCCTTACACACACGCGTCCTTGACAATGTTGATCACCGAACTGTGCAGTCAATCTCTGGCGAATTTCCGCCGCTGTAACTCCTTCACGAGCAAGAAATTTTATAATTATTCTTTGCGCAGTGGAGGGGTGCATCTTTTGGTCCGACATCCTGAGCGTAACTGACTAAACGGTGGGAAGTATCTATCAGCACGCTCTCTCCACTCTCAACGGCCCCACCTAAGCAAAGCAGAGGCGCGGTGCCAGTACTACCAACTGTTGATGTTCAAAACAAGAATCCCGTTTATATTTGATCGACATTCACATTTACATGTCCCTGTCCTCTCCAGAGTAGGTAGACCGTCCGTCTTATTGGTACGAGTATTACCTGGGGACGGCAATAATCCGTATCGAGTATCACGCATTAATTTCACTTTCGTTCACAAACTCATAAAGTAGAATATATTTATTTATCATCTACAGTGTGTCCCAATTACAGAAAGTGTAATAGCAAATTAAATGGTACTATTTACATATTTCCTATATACTATTCAGGGGCTGCCTGGCTGAGGCGGTAAAGGCGTACTCGGTTCGCCCGGAAGGACATTGGTTCAATCCTTTGTCAGGAAGTCGAAATGTTTAAGAAACGAGATTTCCACTTCCAGACGTTCACATGGCCCTGAGGTTCACTCAGCCTACACCAAAAATTAGTACCAGGTTAATTCCTCGGGGCAAAGGCGGCCGAGCGTAGAGCTAACCACTCTACCCCATCACGTGCCGAGGTTAACAATGGTGGAAGCCTTTACCTTCCACTCCTCCAAGGGCCTTCATGGCCTGTACGGAGGTGACTTTGCTTTTCCGTTTGCTATATACTATTTACATAATAATTTACAAAATAATCGCTTTCCACTTCTGAGAAGAGTTTTCTGTATTGCAGAGGAAGGGTGATAAATATGTTGAGTGAGTGACCCTTCCAGCTGATGAATTATCCTGGGGCTTGCATGAACCAAGATTTTTTGTGGGCAACCGTCTTACATTTAGGCAGGTGGAAAGTACATTTCTACCTATTTTGCCTGCTTGGAACATGAAATTGTGTAAACCCAAATATAGTTGGACAGTCCACTTGACTCTTCAAGCACCGGTATTCGGGAGATAGTAGGTTCGAACCCTACTGTCGGCAGCCCTGAAAATGGTTTTCCGTGGTTTCCCATTTTCACACCAGGCAAATACTGGGGTTGTACCTTAATTAAGGCCACGGCCGCTTCCTTCCCACTCCTAGCCCTTTCCTCTCCCATCGTCGCCATAAGACCTATCAATGTCGATGCGACGTAAAGTAACTAGGAAAAAAAAACTCTTCAAGCATTTAGTTGCCAATATTGCGTTCGCACATTTTCGGCGCATTGCCAGAGAATGTATTCCAAGAATTTTTACAAATTCTTCATACTTGCTTAAGGAGAGTGGCATGTCCAAGAATCCAAATCTAATCCACTTCGTGAACCTTACCTGAACTCTCTCGAAATGGTATATATGTCTTTTTTGATACGGGAGCCACATCTCACAACCATACAATAGAGTACAGGAGTAGTATAATTGGGTGGTTCTGCCGCCTCCGCCTCCGCCGCCGAGCTCCCAGTGGCCCCCTCCGCCTCCGCCTCACGGGTGGCCCTCCCAGTGGCCCCCTCCGCCTCCGCCTCACGGGTGGCCCTCCCAGTGGCCCCCTCCGCCTCCGCCTCACGGGTGGCCATCCCAGAGGCCTCCTCCGCCTCCCGCGGGAAATTTGAATTGGTAAACAAAGCCACGTGCTTTTTGACAGCTCTCATCGACAACAACGCATCGCTAACCTCAGTACTGCCATCTTGACGGGCCTAAACCTCAGTAGTGCCAACTTAACCTCACTAGCGCGAGGTAAACAAAGCCACGTGCTTTTTGACAGCCACGTGCTTTTTGACAGATTTGTAAACAAAGCCACGTGCTTTTTGACAGCTGTCATCGACAACAACGCATCGCTAACCTCAGTACTGCCATCTTGACGGGAATAAACCTCGGTGGTACCAACTTAACCTAACTAGCTCGAGATAAACAAAGCCACGTGCTTTTTGACAGCTGTCATCCGCCATCTTTGAGCGCTGTGCTGCCCTCTTTCGTCACCTGTCATCGGCAGTGCTGCCATCTTGGCGGGCATAAACCTTAGTGCTACCAACTTAACCCCACTAGCTCGAGATAAACAAATCCACGTGCTTTTTGACAGCCACGTGCAGCTGTCATCCGCCATCTTTAATCCATAGAGCACAGTGCTGCCCTCTTTAGCTACTTACCTTTGAAATGTGGTGGCGGATAATTTAAAAAATGCTTTTTTGACAGCAGCCATCTTTGAGCGCCGTGCTACACTCTTTACCTAGTTACCTTTGAAATGTGGTGGCAGGCAATTCCACATGACAGCAGTCGTCTTTAATCAAGAGAGCACCGTGCTGCCCTCTATGTGGTGGCGGCAAATTGAAAAATTCTACATGCTCTTGTTTGGAAACAAACTCACGCGCTTTTTTGACAGCCGTCATCCGCCATCTTTAATCAACAGAGCACAGTGCTGTACTCTTTAGCTAGATACCTTTGAAATGTGGTGGCGGCAATTTGAAAAATTCTATGTGCTCTTGTTGGGAAACAAAGCCACGTGATTTTTTGACAGCTGTCATCCGCCATCTTTAATCAATAGAGCACTGTGCTGCGGGCAATTTCGTCAGCTGTCATCTGCCATCTTTAATCCAGAGAGAACAGTGCTGCACTCTATGTGGTGGCGGTAAATTCCATGTGCTTTACAAACCTATGTGCTTTTCTGACAGCTGTCATCCGCCATCTTTAATCCAGAGAGAACAGTGCTGCACTCTATGTGGTGGCAGCAAATTCCACGTGCTTTACAAACCCATGTGCTTTTCTGACAGCTGTCATCCGCCATCTTTAATCTAGAGAGAACAGTGCTGCACTCTATGTGGTGGCGGCAAATTCCACGTGCTTTACAAACCTATGCGCTTTTCTGTCATCCACCATCTTTAATCTAGAGAGAACAGTGCTGCACTCTATGTGGTGGCGGCAAATTCCACGTGCTCTTATTTGGAAACAAATTCTACTCGCTCTTCAGCTGTCATCCACCATCTTTAATCAAGAGAGCACCGTGCTGCCCTCTTTGTGGTGGCGGATAATTTGAAAAAATTCTTTTCGACAAGCAGCCATCTTTAATCCAGAGAGAACAGTGCTGCCCTCTTTAGCTACTTACCTTTGAGGCGGTTAATTTGGAAAATTCTTTTCGACAAGCTGCCATCTTTAATCCAGAGAGAACAGTGCTGCCCTCTTTAGCTACTTACCTTTGAGGCGGTTAATTTGAAAAATTATATTTAACAAGCTGCCATCTTTAATCCAGAGAGAACAGTGCTGCCCTATTTAGCTACTTACCTTTGAGGCGGTTAATTTGAAAAATTCTATTTAACAAGCTGCCATCTTTAATGAAAAGAGCATCGTGGTGCTGTCTTGCGGGTAATATTTTACGTCACAGCTGTCATCCACCATCTTGCATTGCTAACCTTAGTGCTGCCCTCTTTAGCTACTTACCTTTGAAACAAAAAATCTATTTGACAAGCTGTCACCCGCCATCTTGCATCGCAAAGCTCAGTGCTGCACTCTATGTGGTGGCGGATAACTTGAAAAAATCTTTTTGACAAGCAGCCATCTTTAATCAACAGAGCACCGTGCTGACATCTTTAGCTACCACCATCTTACATCGCTTACCTCGCTGCTGCACTCTATGTGGTGGCGGTAAATTCGAACAAGTTTAATCACGCATCGGGAAAGCTAGAGTAAGCACGTGCTGCAGTGATGACGTCATTGTGCATGTTTAAACCCGTTCGTTGACTAAAAGCTTTAGTCTTCGAGAAACAGTGATAGAGTGTGGAGTGCAAACATGACGAAAACATTAATAGTTGATGTGCAAGGCTTTAAAGTAAACGGTAACAAATTTGTGTTTAAAGAGGTGGCTGTGTTAGATTGCAGTGTGTTGTGGGCACCAAAACTTGTTAGTTTAGTATTTAGTCCACCGTTCCCTTACTGTTTGCAAACAGATGAAGATAAAAAGCAGACTCAGTGGATTGAAAACAATTTAGGTTTGAAGTGGGGAGAAAAAGGAATACCTTATCGTTTTCTACCTTTAATGATGAATGCACATTTGTCAAGAGCGGATCTTGTTCTTTTAAAGGGTTGTGAATAGAAAGAATGGTTGCGTGAGTTTCTACCATCATCATGTGAAGTTATCGACATGCATGAATTGGGGTGCCCATCATTTAAAACTCTTCCGAAAGAGCATAGCAGAGAAACAAGTAAACAGTCTTTACAACATGTAGGTATGCTCTTTGATTGGTTGTGTCGCAGTGCATGCCGGGAAGTGAACAACATATGTAAACTGCAGTGTCGAAATAACGTTAGTGTAAAAGAAACATTTGTAAAGACATCATGTCCTTTCTAACAGATACTAAGTGTAACGCAGTTGAAAAGGCGATCGTAAAGTTTTATGCATGCAAAAAGAAACTAAACACTTTTACTGAAGAAGAGTTAAATGCATTACCAAAGGCATTTTTGGTTAATGTAGCTGCGAATGCTGTAAAGAAGATTTGGGAAAAGGTGCCTCGTGAGTGGACTCAAGATCCTGTTTTGTCAGAGCTTCAAACGTGTAGTTTACATCATGAACACGTGAGTTTAGCTAGAAGACCTTCTGTGAGACAGTGCCGTACATGTCAACTAATTAAACTGTATCACGGACCTAAAACTAATGAGTTGTCTTCGCTTATAAACACTTATCATGGCTGTGGAGAGAGTAAACAAGGAAAGGGTGAAGAAACGTGCTGGGAGAAAGATGAGGAAGCATGTTGGGCGTGGACTCATCAATAGAGTGATTGATCTTCTTTTCTTCGTGCTTCATCCCCCCTGCATCCCTAGAACACGTTCGCCTGACACGTAGTTACATGCTGCCTGCATAGAATATGTCGTGTAGCTGTTAAAATCTGTTTCGTAGAGTTATGCTGTGTGTGTGTGTTATTACTTAGTGCTTTAGCTGCTCAGAAGAATATAGCAGCACTTGTCGTTGTTGGTGCAATAAAACGAAAACTGAATGACAAAGACCGTAAAATAAACAAAGGATAAAAATGTATATATTCTAAAATAAATATGAATTGTCAAAACATATTACAGGTGTTGTTTAATCCTACAGCATGTCCTAGTGACTTAGAAGAAAGGAAACGTAGAGGATTAAAAGAAAACACACATAAGATTTAAAGTACATCCTCTTTATTAATCCATGAATTAAAGCTGTTATTAAAACCAAGCCATTTAACATACAGTTTATTACCACGACGTCGAATAACACGTTCAACTAAATAGTGATCTGGATATTTTGTTTTCTGCAGTTCTTCGATGTAGAATCCTCCTTCAATAGGCTGTCCTCTGAGATCGCGAAGTAAATACGTAACTGGATTAGTATGCTTAACACTTCTGATTTGAAAAATTTCAGTGCTCCAGTTAGGTGTGTATCCTTTTGCAAAGATAGACTTGTGTTTGCTGATGCGAACGAAATCACCTTCTTTAAAGCGATAGCGACGTGGATCAGCTGATTTAATTACAAGATGAATAGCATCTAGACGAGGTGTATTCTTTGTAACAAGACGTGGCTTTGTTCCGATAGTGCGATGAGGTGTATCGTTGTAGGTAGATAAAAGTCTAGGTAGCAGATCAATCCAACGATATGAACCTTGCGCTGTAAATTCTCGCCACATCATTGTTTTGAGTGTACGATTAAAGCGTTCTACAACACTTGCCTTGAGATTGCTGAACGTAGAGTAGTGCTGAATGCCAAGTAACTTGAGGTAAGAAGAAAAATCCTTGTTGTAAAACTCTTTACCTTGATCAGTTTGAAGAAGCCTCGGGCAGCGTTTCGATTCTTCAACAATATGTTTAAATGCTTCTTTAACTTGAGCTGCTGTTTTAGAAAGCACGGGTTGTGCAAAAGCAAACTTCGAGTACACATCGATAACAGTAAGTAGATACTTATACCCCTTATTACTAGAGGCATATGGAATCATTTCTACTAAGTCTGCTTGCCAGAGATCATCTTTTCCCCGTGTAATAACGCGTCTGCGACAGTAGGTGCGACGTGCTGGTTTATGTAACTCATGTGCGATGTTTACCTTTACAGGTGAGATCTTCTCTTGACGAGCCATTACAAAATAATACCGGCATAACGTAGTTCTCTTTCTATATCTAGAATTTCTGATCCGTGACCAGTGTGACCAGCCTCTTGTGATGCTCTTAAAAGTTGTAATCGTTCAACGAGTAAGTTTGGGTCATTCCAGTATCTTACATCCACATACGGCAACAAAGGCTTGTAGATAACGTCTAGACTACGTGCAGTCGGAAACAGCTTAGAAATAAACTCACGATACTTGTAACTCTTATTCGCATTTACAGCTTCTGTTCTCCTGTAATTACGTCGTGTTGCATCAGTAGCAAAAAGTATTGCTTTATACTTTTTGAGATCATCTTGTAAAATTATATCCTTGTCAGGTATTCGTGAGAAAAGAAGTTCTAAGAGTCCTTTCGTAGGTTTATAGGTAACACCTTTTACAATGAGTTTGTTGCTATTAATCTTAACATTTGAATTTCCTATCCGGAAACAGTCATCTTCATAGCGAATACCGTAGGTAGTGTCAGTTTGCCCTGTAAAAAGTTTTTCTATATAAGGTGCAAAGAGAGATCCATAGGTATCTTGAATAAAAGTTCTAAACTGATTGCGATACTCTGGTGTAATCATAACCTCAGACAAAGATGGTAGATTTTGCGTCGATGTAGTAGGTGTTTCTGCAATAACATCTGTAGTTAAAAACTCAACACGCTTAGATGGTGATGTATCATTAAGTTTTTCTTCTTCTTCTTCTTCTTCTTCTTCCTTATCTTCCTCTTGATCTACATCCTGCTTCTTCTCTTCAGTATCTTCTTCATGCTTTTCTTCTTCATGCTTCTCTTTATGATATGATGTTTGCATAGAAGCAAAACTTGAAGTAGACTGCGGTAATGAAGTAGAATTAAAAATTTCTTTGAGTGGTGTACTTATTTGTGTTTTTAAAAATAAATCCGTGTCTGCTTGAATACGTTTAAGCTCTTTAAATTTCCGTCGAATATTGTTTCGAGCTTGGATGATATGTTTTGTGATCTCCTTGCTAGATGTTAACATGATGGTGGTTTTTAATCAAGTAGTTACTGCAATTCTGTGTTAATGCATATGAAATGATCGAAACCCATGCGATATCGTCCATGCTGTACATCACTTTCTTTATCAATAACTAAAAAGCTGTAACGGTGTAATGACCAACATTTAGCACACATACGTTTAAAGTCATCGAATGTCATATCAGTGTTAACATGATCGTTATACACATGTCGCATGTTGCGCTCATCTTGCCGACAAAGCACAATAACATTTGCGTTGTCGCGTATCAACTGCTTAGGCACACGAGAATAGGTTTGGCACAAATAGATGCAATCAACATATTTATGCCGACCCATACTAAAGAATGCACGAATAACGTTTTGCTGTTCTGTTGCAACATCATCAAAGATCATAAGAGAATTAGGAAGCACATCGTCTGGTGATGGTACTTGCTCATGTGAATTAAATTTAAAATATCTTATTCCATCTTTAACTAGATCGTGCATTACAGTTTGTAGAATAGTATATAGCGGCTGATAGAGTGACTTTGCGAAAACGTAAATATTCTCGAAGCGTACACCATTTACAGAAGTAATAAGTGTGAGTAAAAGATTTGTATTACCGCATCCCGACGGACCTGATATAATACATCGAACAGTAAAAGGAAACAACGTTCCATGACGTTTTCTTGTAGTTGTACTAGAACTAGGTAAGAGATGTGGTACAATGTCGGTAACAGGTAGCGTGTCTTGCTGCTTTATAATCTTCATGATAACTGAATCATAAACTACGTAATAGTAATATATATATTAAACGAAACAAGAGGCAACGGTTAGTTTATGATTTGCTCTTGACTAGTAAAGTCGTGTCCAGCATGGTGAAACAACGATATCCAAACGACATGAAGAAGAAGAAGAAAGTAAAAACTGTTGGATGGAAAGATGTTATAAAGGCTGCGCAAAAAGCTATTCGAGGGGAATACAATCCTCGTGTAGCTATTACTAAGGCGTTACGCGCAGCAAGAGCGAGAATTTCTCCAAAGTGCAGAGCAATATTTAGTAAACGTGCGCGAATTATTCCTGTACCAAAACGAGGAGGATTTCTTCCTGCGCTGTTTGCTGGCTTAGCAGCTTTAGGGTCATTGCTAGGTGGTGCTAGTGCTGTAGCGAGAACTGTCAAAGCTGTAGAAGAAGCGAAACAACAGTTGAAAGAGAGTGAACGTCATAACAAGACGATGGAGGCAATTGCGTTACGAGGCAAAGGTGTGAACATGAAGCTAGCGCCATACAAGAAAGGGCTTGGTATCTACATTTCTCCAAAAAAACGTCTACTGAATGCACTGCCATATCGAGCTCTAACGCATGATGAAGTTTTTACGTTTGCTAAACAACTAGGAATTCATTATTTTCGAGGAGTGTATATGCGCGATCCACTACCGGTACGCCCACGTGAACGTGAAAGTGCCGTAATTAACTTGGACGACAGTCGTGGACCTGGAACTCATTACGTTGCTTATGTAAAACGTAAATCTAAAGTATGGTATTTTGATAGCTATGGAGATTTACCTCCTCCTTTTGAGCTCATACGTTATTTCGGAAGCAGTGCAGACATTGTTTACAATAAAAACCGTTTGCAAAACTTTAATACACGCATGTGCGGACGATTATGTCTTATGTTCTTATATCAAACCCAGACAGTAGAGAAAGTGCATTAGTGTCAACGTGATGACGAACATTGAAAGAACGTTTGCTGTACGTGGAGAAGGACCTGAAACAACCGTCTATTTTAATCCACCAATCGAACTTGGTTATCAGCCGCATAGTCTTGGTCTAGTATCGTTTGAAAGCTACAATAAAATCTATAATGTGCGTGATAGTTTAAACAAGTTCTATTACGATGAGTATGTGCTAACACTACCCTCAGGTAGTTATACAGTAGATGATATTCACGACTATATTGAAAGTACGTTAATTGATCAGTTTGGGGAAGATAGTTTTAGTAATCATAATTACAAGTTCTCAATCACTATAAGCAACATTACACATAAATGTGTTATTGAATCATCATTTAAGATTGACTTCAAATCACAACCTGATTCGATTGGCCCACTGCTTGGATTTTCATCGAGGGAGCTCCTACCGAACGTACGTTACGAGTCTGATCAACCTATAAAACTCTTCGATGATTATAATGTGAACATTACTTGTAATATTAATACAGACTTGAATAGTAATCTACAACCTTCGCACGTCCTGCACGACTTCATTGTTACAGAGGAACGTGGATATACTATTTGTGAGAAACCAGCAGTAGTTCTTTATCATCCTGTGTCTGTAAAACACATTAGCAACATTACTCTTAGACTTGTAAATAAACATAATCAGCTTATTCATTTAGATCAGCACACGTACGTAGCTTACAAACTACATCTTAAACCAGTATGAAAACCATCTATAAAACACGGTGTACATTCCGAAGACATACTACATGCGTGCAGAGACTCATCGAGTTAACAGATACCCATAAGCAGATACTCCAAGATTTGGGATATACACTACTACAACAAAATGGAAGAAATGCTAGACATTACGAATACAGTAGAAAGTCGTGAAGGTGTAGTACGAAGTGAGCTTCATTCCTATCAACCTTTTACGTTTGGATTAAATAACAATGATGAAATTCATTTTATTATTAATCAACAATATGTTTACACCTTACCACACGAAAGCTACCTCTATATTGAAGGACGATTAGAAAAGTCTGATGGAAGTGGACCAAGCACTTCACAACTAAACAACCATGCTCTAGCTTTTCTCTTTTCTGAAGCGCGATATGAAGTAAATAATGTTGAAATAGATCGAACGAAGAATGTTGGTATTACAAGTGCAATGAAACTCTACCCTTCTTTCTGTGATGAAGAAAGTAATCTTTTGCGGATGGCTGGATGGTGTCCAAAAGCTAGTAACAACTGGATGATTAATGAGGATGGAACTTTTACGGGTATGTTATCACTGAAACATATTTTTGGATTCGCAGAAGACTTTACACGTATTATAATCAACGCAAAACAAGAGCTTATTCTAATCCGTGATCGAAGTGATTACAATTCTCTTAAAGCAGTAGAAACACCTGTAGAATCGAAAATAACACTGCATCGTATACTGTGGCGGATTCCACATGTAACCTTATCTGATCGTGAAAAACTTCGATTGCTCAAGATTGTAGAAAATGATACACCATTACCTATACGTTTTAGAAGTTGGAAGCTGCATGAATATCCTGTGTTACCACCTACAAACAAGCATAGCTGGGCTGTTAAAACATCACGTTTTACTGAGAAGCCCTTGTACATTATTTTTGGATTTCAAACTAATCGTAAATTCAATCACGAAAAAGATAGCTCACTGTTTGATCACTGCAAATTAAGACACGTTAGACTATATCTCAACGGAATTACGTATCCCTACGAAAACATCGACATTAACGTTGAGAAAAGTAAGTTTGGGATGCTCTATGACATGTTTTGTAAATTTCAATCATCGTATTATCAGAAAGAAGATCGTCCGCTATTTACACCTCAAGAATTTAAAAATAAAGCACCGATTGTAGTTATAGACTGCTCTTATCACGAAGAATCTATAAAAGAATCTCCAGTTGATATTCGTTTAGAATTTGAAACATCTGAAAACATTCCTGCTAACACAGCAGCCTATTGTCTTATTATTCATATGAGTGATGTTACTTACCATCCGCTAACGAATATTGTTACGAGACTATAAATAAGAATAGATCTTTATCATTTTCATTAGTGTGTGCTTCGACGTCGTACGCTATGGAACAAAACTGTAAATGTGCATGCTGTTTGCATGCTCATACGCAACATCTTATTTATGTTTCACGAGTGAGTGAGGCTATTAAGATGTTCTATAAACGTAGATCGTTGACGCCGAAACATCTTATTCAATACTTACCACCAGGATTTTTATATACGTACGCTGCCTCTTACGTACATAATTTTTGGGACATCCTTCCTCTACACAGTAAGATGTCAATCGAAGTAGCTTTATGCAGAACTTGTGAACGACATTACAAGCATCGAGGAGAAAATGGTGATTGGGATGGACCAAATCCGAGGATTGAACACTGTACCCAGTGTATGAATGAACTTTCTCTAGTACCTCATGATGATGATGATGATGATTCCGAAAAGGAATAACAGCAAGGTAAGAAGTATATGATCTTCTCTGTAAAGCATAACATACTTAGTATAATATATTTCTAAATGCTTTGTTTAATTTGAATATTGCAGGAGGCATTTCAGAAGCATACGTTGTTAAGAAGCACACCAACCTTGTCAGCAGCAAAAACGAACACTGTTGTAGTACATTTGTAAATAAATATTTGATCGCATTCAAAAAATGTTGTACTTATTGCATTGCTTTCCACCGTCTTACTCTTAAGAAAAACGATCAGGTCTAAACATGCACAATGACGTCATCACAACAGCACTTGCTTACTCTAGCTTTCCCGATGCATGTTTAAACTTGTTCGAATTTACCGCTACCACATTCCTTTACACCGACTTAAGAAAACGGACAAGTCTAAACATGCATGATGACGTCATCACTGCAGCACGTGCTTACTCTAGCTTTCCCGATGCGTGATTAAACTTGTTCGAATTTACCGCCACCACATAGAGTGCAGCAGCGAGGTAAGCGATGTAAGACGGTGGTAGCTAAAGATGTCAGCACGGTGCTCTGTTGATTAAAGATGGCTGCTTGTCAAAAAGATTTTTTCAAGTTATCCGCCACCACATAGAGTGCAGCACTGAGGTTTGCGATGCAAGATGGCGGGTGACAGCTTGTCAAATAGATTTTTTGTTTCAAAGGTAAGTAGCTAAAGAGGGCAGCACTAAGGTTAGCAATGCAAGATGGTGGATGACAGCTGTGACGTAAAATATTACCCGCAAGATAGCACCACGATGCTCTTTTCATTAAAGATGGCAGCTTGTTAAATAGAATTTTTCAAATTAACCGCCTCAAAGGTAAGTAGCTAAATAGGGCAGCACTGTTCTCTCTGGATTAAAGATGGCAGCTTGTTAAATATAATTTTTCAAATTAACCGCCTCAAAGGTAAGTAGCTAAAGAGGGCAGCACTGTTCTCTCTGGATTAAAGATGGCAGCTTGTCGAAAATAATTTTTCAAATTAACCGCCTCAAAGGTAAGTAGCTAAAGAGGGCAGCACTGTTCTCTCTGGATTAAAGATGGCTGCTTGACGAAAAGAATTTTTTCAAATTATCCGCCACCACAAAGAGGGCAGCACGGTGCTCTCTTGATTAAAGATGGTGGATGACAGCTGAAGAGCGAGTAGAATTTGTTTCCAAATAAGAGCACGTGGATTTTGCCGCCACCACATAGAGTGCAGCACTGTTCTCTCTAGATTAAAGATGGTGGATGACAGAAAAGCGCATAGGTTTGTAAAGCACGTGGAATTTGCCGCCACCACATAGAGTGCAGCACTGTTCTCTCTAGATTAAAGATGGCGGATGACAGCTGTCAGAAAAGCACATGGGTTTGTAAAGCACGTGGAATTTGCCGCCACCACATAGAGTGCAGCACTGTTCTCTCTGGATTAAAGATGGCGGATGACAGCTGTCAGAAAAGCACATAGGTTTGTAAAGCACATGGAATTTACCGCCACCACATAGAGTGCAGCACTGTTCTCTCTGGATTAAAGATGGCGGATGACAGCTGACGAAATTGCCCGCAGCACAGTGCTCTATTGATTAAAGATGGCGGATGACAGCTGTCAAAAAATCACGTGGCTTTGTTTCCCAACAAGAGCACATAGAATTTTTCAAATTGCCGCCACCACATTTCAAAGGTATCTAGCTAAAGAGTACAGCACTGTGCTCTGTTGATTAAAGATGGCGGATGACGGCTGTCAAAAAAGCGCGTGAGTTTGTTTCCAAACAAGAGCATGTAGAATTTTTCAATTTGCCGCCACCACATAGAGGGCAGCACGGTGCTCTCTTGATTAAAGACGACTGCTGTCATGTGGAATTGCCTGCCACCACATTTCAAAGGTAACTAGCTAAAGAGTGTAGCACGGCGCTCAAAGATGGCTGCTGTCAAAAAAGCATTTTTCAAATTATCCGCCACCACATTTCAAAGGTAAGTAGCTAAAGAGGGCAGCACTGTGCTCTATGGATTAAAGATGGCGGATGACAGCTGCACGTGGCTGTCAAAAAGCACGTGGATTTGTTTATCTCGAGCTAGTGAGGTTAAGTTGGTAGCACTAAGGTTTAGGCCCGCCAAGATGGCAGCACTGCCGATGACAGGTGACGAAAGAGGGCAGCACAGCGCTCAAAGATGGCGGATGACAGCTGTCAAAAAGCACGTGGCTTTGTTTATCTCGAGCTAGTTAGGTTAAGTTGGTACCACCGAGGTTTATTCCCGTCAAGATGGCAGTACTGAGGTTAGCGATGCGTTGTTGTCGATGACAGCTGTCAAAAAGCACGTGGCTTTGTTTACAAATCTGTCAAAAAGCACGTGGCTGTCAAAAAGCACGTGGCTTTGTTTACCTCGCGCTAGTGAGGTTAAGTTGGCACTACTGAGGTTTAGGCCCGTCAAGATGGCAGTACTGAGGTTAGCGATGCGTTGTTGTCGATGAGAGCTGTCAAAAAGCACGTGGCTTTGTTTACCAATTCAAATTTCCCGCGGGAGGCGGAAGAGGCCTCTGGGATGGCCACCCGTGAGGCGGAGGCGGAGGGGGCCACTGGGAGGGCCACCCGTGAGGCGGAGGCGGAGGGGGCCACTGGGAGGGCCACCCGTGAGGCGGAGGCGGAGGGGGCCACTGGGAGCTCGGCGGCGGAGGCAGAGGCGGCAGAACCACCCAATTATACTACTTACAGGACATCTCATCTTATATATTCCTACTACATATGAATGGACGAAAACATTGAATAGAATTCCCCTCTCCATCAGTAACAGATGACCACCAATTCCTCTACGGTAGTACACACACACTTAGTTTTGCAAGGCAGTATTCTGTTCAGTACACGACGATACTGTGACTCCGGCGGAGCACAGACGTGAACCGGAACTACTGTCGTCAAACTCCAATCACTCACTCTACGTCGGTATATGTAGAGTACTCTAGTCAGTACCCCGAGGCAGTTCATACACAATACTCTATTCAGATACTCTGACACCGGTGAAATATTGGCGACAGTCAACATTGCTGTCCCCGCAGTCCAACTACCAAACCCCAACACTCACTGGAGGAACACCCACCATACACTCGACCACAACAACAATCCCTCGTTCGCGACTGTAGTGCCAGACCTGGAGCTTAGATCCTTTCCAACAGAACAAAGGTTACTTAGGCCACCATAGCTCAATTGGTAAAGCAACCAGAGCGAAATCTAGAGGTTGTGGATTAGGATGCCTCTGGTGTCCGGATGGCCATACCATCACTACAACACGTACGAAATGTACGTAATATGGCCTAATAGATTGAAAGTCGATTTCGATTACAATGTGGTCATAAAAATTCAATTTTAATTAATAATCCTAACTTAATCTTTCAGGCTTCATGCAGGAGCCGAACGGTCAGGTCAGCGAGTTGTTTTGGGGGAGATGGGATGAACCTCTCCAAACCTCGTGGACAAGTGATCCCTCAATGGTCCTCCTAAATTTGTCAACCAATTTCTCAGTGAGCATTCACCGGTTTACCCAGCAGTCCCCAGTTTCCCTCAGGCTACGTGAGAGACTGATAGCGCAACCTGCACGAACCAGAAGTCGGTTGACCACGTGATGGCAAACTGTGAGTTGTCTCTACATGCACTCTCTTTTACACACGGATTATAATTTATGACTTCGCACTTCTACTCACAGGCAGCGGGTATCCCCAGCAGTTCGCTAGTAATTATTGGTATTTTGAGGTGTGTTGTAGGGTTAATATCGTACATTACAGCGCAGAGAATATTTTTAGTCGGTGGTTATTTGCACAAGAAGAAGAAACCAGTTGAAAGGTGCCTTCGAAAATTCCGATCGCTGGCACCATTTATCAGTGTCCATATGGGCATATGCGAGCATTGTAATAGCTGTCACCACTGCTCTGTGCTCCAATGAGCCATTGCGGGCACTGCGCTCACTGTCACTACTGCTCTGTGCTCCTATGAGCCATTGCGAGCATTGAAATCGCTGTCACCAGTGCTCTGTGCTCCTATGAGCCATTGCGAGCATTGAAACCGCTGTCACCAGTGCTCTGTGCTCCTATGAGCCATTGCGAGCATTGAAATCGCTGTCACTACTGCTCTGTGCTCCTATGACCCATTGCGAGCATTGAAATCGCTGTCACCAGTGCTCTGTGCTCCTATGAGCCATTGCGAGCATTGAAATCGCTGTCACCACTGCTCTGTGCTCCTATGAGCCATTGCGAGCATTGAAACCGCTGTCACCACTGCTCTGTGCTCCTATGAGCCATTGCGGGCACTGCGTTCACTGTCACCACTGCTCTGTGCTCCTATGAGCCATTGCGAGCATTGAAACCGCTGTCACCACTGCTCTGTGCTCCAATGAGCTATTCCCGGCACTGCGCTCACTGTCACCACTCCTGGGTGCTCCTATGAGCCATTCCGTGCACTGCGCTCACAATCGCCAGTGCTCTGTGCTCCTATGACCCATTGCGAGCATTGAAATCGCTGTCACCAGTGCTCTGTGCTTCTATGAGTCATTCCGTGCTTTGCGCTCACAGTCACCACTGCTCTGTGTTCCTATGAGCCATTGCGAGCATTGAAATCCCTGTCACCAGTGCTCTGTGCTCCTATGAGCCATTGCGAGCATTGAAATCCCTGTCACCAGTGCTCTGTGCTCCTATGAGCCATTGCGAGCATTGAAATCGCTGTCACCAGTGCTCTGTGCTCCCATGAGCCATTGCAGGCACTTCGCTCACAGTCACCAGTGCTCTGTGCTCCTATGAGCCATTGCGAGCATTGAAACCGCTGTCACCACTGCTCTGTGCTCCAATGAGCCATTGCGAGCATTGAAATCGCTGTCACCAGTGCTCTGTGCTCCTATGAGTCATTGCGTGCTTTGCGTTCACAGTCACCACTGCTCTGTGCTCCTATGAGCCATTGCGAGCATTGAAACCGCTGTCACCACTGCTCTGTGCTCCAATGAGCCATTCCGGGCACTGCGCTCACTGTCACCACTCCTGGGTGCTCCTATGAGCCATTCCGTGCACTGCGCTCACAGTCACCAGTGCTCTGTGCTCCTGTGAGCCATTGCGTGCACTGCAATCGCCTTCACAACTGGTCTGCTAGTAGTATATCTTTTGAGAGTTCAGCGGCACCCGGTACCGTTGGCCCCAGGGACGATGTATTCACCTTTGGTTAACGACACTGCTCGATGCATCTCCTAGCTTAGAGCACGCTCGTAACTTCACAGGACCTTACACTGGCTACGTGTCCATGTTTAACCTCACAGACCTCGGGTTTTACAGCAGACCTAAGGGTGTTAACCATAGAGACACTACTTCGTAGCACGTGTCCAATCTTAACTTTACAGATCCCAGGTTCGACCCTAGACTTAAGGGCTTTAACGTTACGGACCTAAGTTCTATGCCGAGGTTAACAGCGTAACATTGCAGTCATAGCCTTACGCTGACCAGGCGTTAACCTAACCGGTTATCCTTCCCTACACCCTGGCTAAAAGTGCAGGCTTAGTCTTCCGCTGACCACGCGTAAACCTAAGTTAACCTCCCCGGACTTGGAGTTGAACTTGGAACAAGATGATGGCTATAAGGGGTAATACGTATTCTTTATGCATATGGGTGTATTGTCTGAATGTGACTTCGGGGCTTAGAGCTGAACTGTGAACAGGATGGCGACTGCATATGGGACTAGGAAGATTTTGTAAGGCTTAATACATGTACTTTATTCATATTTTTAGTGTCTGGTACTTGGACTTTTACCTAAAATGGAGATCGATTTTGGGTCTCCCTTGAACTAAAAAGAAATACTGCGGGACTAAATTCCGCCTCTTCGGCTACTGTAAAACATATTTAGTACGACGTAAAGCCAATATCATTATTAATTGTTTACCAAAACAGATATCGAGTCTGGGACTCCCTTGAACAAGAGAAGAACGACTGCGGGGCTTAATTCCGGCACTCCGATGAACGTAAAAAGTAGGTAATAGGACATTAAGTCTATTATTAATATTCGCCCCAGAACAGAGATCATGTATGGCTTCGCCCTTAAAAGAAAAGTAACATTGGTCAAAATATCTAACCTATGCAGAGATAGAGTCTAGGACTCCCCTGAACAAGAGCGGAACGGATGTCGAACTTGGAACTCTCGTAGACTGAGGCTCAATAAACCAGGAAATCGAACATTAGATTTTTTTCTTGGACCGAAGCTAGTGTAATCTAACAGCTCAATCTGCTACAGATAAAAGGGATGCTAAAAGAGTATTATGAAGCGAACAATGTCAACTCTTAGCAGAATTGTTTCTGCAAGTAGCAGGGGTTACTAACCTAGCAAAAATTTGTGAATGTAGCATTTTTGCATTTATCCAGGTGCTCGTACATATCAGTACTCCGCTCTGCATGTGAAAAAATTATGCATACGTTCGTATTTTGGCCGATTTTCCTTCCCTACACCAGCTCGGACATAAATTTACACCCTAGCTAATTTTGCAGGCTTTACCGCACGCTGACCATGCTTTAACCTAACCGATTGTCCTTCCCTGCACGAGCTTAGCGGCTACACGTTTTACTAATAGGACCAGGGAGATGGTGTAAGACCTAATGCATCTGCTTTATTAATAGGGACGTAAGGCTGGAAGGCAGACTCATTGGGGAGGATGGAGGTGACATGGGAATCTTGAACAACACAGCAGTTATACAAAATATGGCGGCTACGCACATTGTACTGAGAGGAATAAGGACATTGCGTAAGGCTCCATACGAGTGCTTTATTCACAGTGGCGAACGTTGGAAGGCACTCTCAGGAGAGGCTTGGAACTGAGCTTGGAAATTAGGCGCCTACACATGGGGATAGGGAGATAGTGTAAGGCTTAAGACATGTACTTTATTCATAGGGGCGTAAGGTTGGAAGGTACCCTCAGGGGGGCTTGGAGTTGAGCTTAGAACTTAGGCGGCTACACATGGGAATAGGGAGATAGTGTAAGGCTTAAGGCATGTACTTTATTCATAGGGGCGTAAGGTTGGAAGGTATTCTCAGGGGGGCTTGGAGTTGAGCGTGGAACAAGATGGCGGCTACACATGGGACTAAGGAGATGGTATAAGGCTTAAGACATGTACTTTATTCATAGGGGCGTAAGGATGGAAGGTACCCTAACGGGGGCTTGGAGCTGAGCTTAGAACTTAGGCGGCTACACATGGGAATAGGGAGATAGTGTAAGGCATAAGACATGTACTTTATTCATAGGGGCGTAAGGTTGGAAGGTACCCTCAGGGGGGCTTGGAGCTGAGCTTAGAACTTAGGCGGCTACACATGGGAATAGGGAGATAGTGTAAGGCATAAGACATGTACTTTATTCATAGGGGCGTAATGTTGGAAGGTACCCTCAGGAGAGGCTTGGAGCTGAGCTTGGAATAAGATGGTGGCTACAAATGGGTCTGGGGAGATGGTGTAAGGCTTAAGACATGTATTTTATTCATAGGGGCGTAAGGTTGGAAGGTACCCTCAGGGGGGCTTGGAGCTGAGCTTGGAACTTAGCGGCTACACATGGGAATAGGGAGATAGTGTAAGGCTTAAGACATGTACTTCATTCATAGGGGCGTAAGTTTGGAAGGTACCCTCAGGGGGGCTTGGAGCTGAGCTTGGAACTTAGGCGGCTACAAATGGGACTAGGGAGATAGTGTAAGGCTTAAGACATGTACTTTATTCATAGGAGCGTAAGGTTGGAAGGTACCCTCAGGGGGGCTTGGAGCTGAGCTTGGAACATAGGCGGCTACAAATGGGACTAGGGAGATAGTGTAAGGCTTAAGACATGTACTTTATTCATAGGAGCGTAAGGTTGGAAGGTACCCTCAGGGGAGCTTGATTGGAACAAGATGGCGGCTACACATGGGACTAAGGAGATGGTGTAAGGCTTAAGACATGTACTTTTTTCACAGTGGTGTAAGGTTGGAAGGCACCCTCAGGAGGGGCTTGGAGCTGAGCTTGGAACAAGGTGGTGGCTACACATGGGACTAGGGAGTTGGTGTAAGGCTTAATACATGTACCTTATGCAAAAGGGCTTAAAGATGGAAGATACCCTAAGGGGGGCTTGGAGCTGAGCTCGGAACAAGATTGCGGCTACACATGGGACTAGGGAGATTGTGTAAGGCTTAATACATGTAATTTATTTATATGGGCTTAAAGTTGGAAGGTACCCTGAGAGGGCGCTTGGAGCTGAGCTTGGAACAAGGTGGTGGCTACACAGGGGACCAGGGAGATCGTGTAAGGCTTAATACATGTACTTTATTCATAGGCGCTTAAAGATTGACTGTACCCTAAGGGGGCTTGGAGCTGAGCTCGGAACAATATGGCGGCTTCACATGGGACATCTGCAAGAATCCTCTGTTACCTGTTCAACACGACATATCAGCTCTTAGTCTCCAAATACTGAATAACGACATCCATCCCTTTGTGATGCTGCTACGGATACTTCCACCAACTTCAATGCATTCAAGGAGTGAAAAATCCGCTGGAGTAACTCCACTGACTTGCCCCTGCATAACACCTTCAGAGGGGGAAAATTGCTAACGGGTCCCAACTGCCGCGTGATATTTGGTCTATACTGAACAGGATCAGGATAGGTTATGAAATGTGCAGGGACTTTTTCTACAAGAAGAATTTTGTACCATCTCCGGAATGTGATTGTGGAGTCCCTCGCGAGACCATTCCCCAAATTGTAAGCGAATATCAAATACGGGCATATCTAGCTTGTTGCACTCTCGTACGAGAGCACTGCATCGTCGTAAGTCAGATGGCATTATTCCAGAAAACAGTAGGAGACAGTGGACTGTAGTTGATCTGATGGTGACAGATACAAGACGCATGCTGGTATTCAGTTGTGGATCAATATACTTCCTATACGGGCTATTAAGCCACACCGGAGCACAATAGTCGGCAGTAAAAAAAAACAGTGCTAAGGCTGAAGAGCACAAAATGTGCACTAAATCTCCAAGTAGTATTAGTTAGCTTTTGAATAATAATGTTTTAGGTTTTCATTTCCTTCAGTTTCAGTTTCTTCGATGTCAAAGGTGTCAGGTGAAAGAATGGAACTTATTATAGATATTCGAAAAAAATAACCTTAACGACGCTTTTATCGAGTTGGTCAGTTAAACGTTGAGTTACACGATGTGAAAACGAAGTACCTTTGAGACACTTGTGTATATACAGAGATAAGAACATGACAAGAAACATGGTATGATAAAGCAATGTCAGACGAGGGCGGGAAGGAGCACCTCTGTAAAGGAGAGATAAGGATACACAACCTCCACACTTTTATTCAATGCTGTCTTCAAATAGAGAGAGGTTATCGTCATCAGTCCCAGATACTTTAAACCAGCCATTCTTAAACTGTGTTACGCAATAATAATGTAAGTTGTAAACACTTAAAGAGACAAATTGTACACACACAATTTATAGACTATGCCTTCACTATTGTAGGCTATAACTTTCATAGATTACTATTACTCTTAACTTGGGTGATAGATCGTACAAGAAATACTACAATGCAGTGTAAGTGATGTAATTGGGAGACACTTGCAATTTATAGTATTCACACTCAGACCATATTTTCCATCTCTAGTTGAGAAAATCTCGTGGATCAGAAATATCCTTCTTTGAAACTGAACATTAACCGATATCTATTGAGAAGATCAACTAGCCGAAGTATCTTTGCAGAGAGGAAGTGAAATATGATATGGGTTGAGAATCAGTTTGAGTGGACTGTTTAGCTCCAGGAAGTTGCATGAATGTATCACAACTCCACATCTTTGATCCACTTTTGTGTCCTCTATATCCGCTGTACCCGACAATTTCTAGAAAGGAAATACAGCGTTTACTGCCTTCCATGACAACAACCCGTGTCAGTGTACCTCTTCTGTCCTCACACAAATGTTAACGAAACAGAGCTAATGTAGTGGATGATCTTCGGTTTGAATGACTACGCTTGGTCTTTGGAAAACAGGAAATTCCATCCCATTGATCCAACAACCGCAACAAATGAATTTTTCAAGCAAATTCCCAGATCAAATTGCAATCATTGGCCAATTGTCACACCGTTTTATCATTTCTGTGCATGCATAAAATATATTTATGTAAATGAAGTTAAATAAAGCTTGCAAATAAAATAAAAGTTAGTCCTAAATCATACGAATAAAATAAAACGCCGAATCATTAAACAATTATGTTTTTGTTTAGTTAATGCAGTATTATGTTCTGTGGCAACGGATCCTTGGACATGCTTTCGATATGCGCAGGGATCCTCAAAGACAAAATGTTTGGGAAGCCCTGTTTAAGCCCTGCGAATTTGATATATATACTTCGTATGGAACAAATGATCTACATTATTGAACACAAATATGTATGTAATACATTAAATATGGATATCAAGACTCTTCAGCCAGGAAAGCGCTGGAGCTGATGCTTTCATGAAGTCTTCCCAAACACCTGTGAAGCTACGCTGTGGACACTCCCGAATGACGTGGTTCATCGTCTGTTCTTGAGCTCCTCAGTCGCAAGCAGGTGAATCTAGCCATCGCCATTATTTTGTGCAGCGTCACATTGCACCTACCATGACCAGTTGGCACCACGTAGCTCTTGATAGATTAGTTCCTGGAACATGCTGGGAAGGATCATCTAATTGGATTTGACGCTGGCCACCAGTGAATAACATATGTAGTGGTAGTGCGTCTTATATCCATCTCTAAAGAAGAACTGCGCTTCGTTTGTGGTTTCCAGGGGTATTTGTGATTTTATTTTGGTTGCTGAGTTTATGTTAGTATTATCTAGTGAGTCCACGTTCGTTTGATAGTGTTGATGATCATATTTATTTATTTATTTATTTATTTATTTATTTATTTATTTATTTATTTATTTATTTATTTATTTATTTATTTATATTTATTTATTCAGGATCAGCAACAGCATAACGCCGAATTACAACGATCTGAGCTATGTACAATAGATATGAATCTAAAATGAAAGATATATAAATACTTACAAAGGACACGAATATACACAATAAAAACTGTACAATCATATATAATACATATTTACATAAACAACGTTATTAACAAAGAAAAATACATTTACAGTAAATACAGGAGCAGAACGGGAAAGAACAAGAAGGAAAATTAAGTTATATGATAAATATCATGACAGAAGGAAGGAAACGGTACGAAGAGATCTAGGTTGTCGTTGATAGATAATGTATTAAACATTGCTGGAATACTTACCGAAAGAGACCTTTGGGTGAGAGAAAGCCGGGAGTAAGGAGTATGGAATAGGGTCTTCATTCAGGTATTACGGGATGGGACGTGGAGGGGAAATAAGGAAGCTAAATCTGGAGACCTAAATAGACCATTAACTGCTTTGTATAGCAGCTTTAGGTCAGCTACTTTCCTCCGAGCAGAAAGAGTCTTGAGGTTCAGTTTCCCAAGCACTTGGATAGTGCTTAGATTGCGACATTCAGGGACCCTGGCTCTGACGATAGCACAGAAAAAAGATTGTACATTATTATCAATTTTGTGCCCTAAATATCTGCCATCGTGTCCATTGTTGCAATCGTTCCACATATATCACTACCTAGACGGTAACTCGTTATATTCATTTCAAAAATTTAGCTCTAACATTTCGTCTCGTCTGCCATCATTACCATGCAGACGACAAAGAAGATGTGCACTATTCTCTTTTCACGCGGTTGCCTAGGTCACAGAGCCTGCCCATTTTGTCAGCCATCTTAAGACGGGCAATATCTGGTACGACGTGTAGACAAGGTCCAAGATGGTGTTCCCTGGGGAACGGATTGCAAGAGCGGCTCCTTTAAGAGCCAATTCACACAGAACGCGAAATGCGAATTTGATAGTTGATCGCATCGTAAGCAGGCGTTAGGGATACGGGAAATAGCCTCTCGTAGAGTATCCTGGGCATCGTTCTCTAACAGGGCGCTAATTTTCTCATCCTCAAGTTTCTTAATTTGAAATACAGTCGAATATCTCGAATCTCCATTACTGGAATTTCTAGTACCTAACTCCGATCATAACTCGCATCGGCCAAATTTACGAGCGTATCCCGTAGTAAGGTTTGACAATTCACTAAAAATGGAGAGCGAGGTATGCATGCATTCTGTAACGTACGTCGTGTTTCTTCATGTATTATTTACAACAGTATTTTAAGAGATGGCTGAATTACCTTTCTAAGTAGGATAATTTACGATATTATTGACGTGCGTGCATTAGAAGATATCACTGTATGTGCTGTAAAGAATAGCTTCTCGCGGCAAATAAGTGCTTCATGAAAGTGTTATTTTCGGTACTTTATGTATTCGTAATCCCACATATCTAAAAAAGTTAAGCTTTACTTATATGTAGTCATTCACACATATTTACACAAATATGAAACGTTCGGTAACAGACTGTAAAACGAATTCTGATCATAATGAAATGCAAGATATTGTTTTGAATTCATGTTCGGATGTCAATGATATTTCCATTTGAGCACAAAATTATAATTACATATATTCAGTATCATAATAGCTCTGAGTATCTTGGCTAACATCACCTTCCGAGCCACTATCGTTATATAAAAATATATAAATAACTTTATAGTTATTTCTGTTATTATTGAACAATTTTTATATCATGTACATTGTTGTTGTTTGTAATTGCAATGCATATTTTATATTATCAAAATAGTATAAATATACCAGCACTTCAGTGAACTTCACTTACTGAGTAACCCGTCAGATTTTTTCATTCGCAAATCATAGTATAATATATGCCCAATTTTAAAATCTCACGTGATAGCTGAGGTGAAACAAACAACATTTTTCAAAACTAGATCTCAACACAGGCACGAATAAAAAGTCACGCAAATATCTCCTACAGGTTCAGAGATATATATTTCTTAAATCCTTAGAAATGCCCAGTCCAGAATGTTTGTTAGGGATATTGAGGCCCAGACCATAATGGGTTAGCGTTTCTATCTT
Organism: Anabrus simplex; assembly: GCF_040414725.1. NCBI lineage: Eukaryota > Metazoa > Arthropoda > Insecta > Orthoptera > Tettigoniidae > Anabrus > Anabrus simplex. The sequence continues at coordinate 41,723,094 of NC_090267.1, forward strand.
ACTGTTCCTGAAGGTTCTACAGTACATTATCTTCCAGCCAGACTTCGGTATGTTCCAATAGCAGCTTTTCTGTGCAATCCTAGTTCATCGAACATAGGCAGTTGGAGCTGTTCTGTATCGTCAATAGACCAGGCGTTAATTGCACTGATTATTGTCCTATCCTACATTACAGTCAGCAGAGAGTGAAAAGCAGCAGAAACTAACATAATTTTCCCAAATTGTTTCCAGAGGTACGTTTCATATTCCTGTGCACTACGAATTCTGCCTTCAAAGACTTGTTATAATATGTATTGCAATTAAAATGACAAAATTGTTTGTTTTTATATGGTAAAACACTTATGAGAGTATTAAGGCCTGGTTACATGAGATTCGATTACGTGCAATCGTAAAAGGCGGGAATTCTCTATATCTCTAAATTTCGATAAGTCGATATAAAATTCAGCCCCCGAGGTGATTCCAGATATCGCGGTTCGATTTGTAACACTGTCAACCACCTTCGCCACAGTGACAATTTTCGCACCTTTCTTCCCGGCGTTTGACATCCGCACACTCCCACAGCTTCCAGACTACTGTCAGCCGATTACCTGCGTCAAACTACACTCTACACTATCATGGATGTTATCGGTTTTTCTAGTGCAGTGCATCATTAATTTCCCTGTATATCCCCTTTCCAACTGGCCTACATAAGCAGCTCGCTTTGCCTGCTACTTCGAGGCGTTCTTCGGCTGTTGGAGAGAGGACGACATATTTGTGTTACGCTATGTAAATTTTCACGCCAGTTTTTGAACTTATTCTTCGGCCACTGGGTACTGTAAAGTTAACATGACTATGTTCTAGAGTGGTTGTACTCCATTATGGATCTATAAGGGGGCATCTGGATGTCTAATTCCTTTGTTTGGAACGCTGTTCGATTTTATGTGTGAAACGAACTTTCTGTGTGTCAAAACTCTGGGAAACTTTTGGTACTTCAAACTTTGTTTACATTCTGCTACTGTGTAACATTCTTATCTTGATCTTGTTTACGTTTATCCTGTTGAGCTAAATGCATCTGTGTTACATCCAGTGCTTTCCACAACTTGTTAGTTGAAATAGCACACTATTTTCTAGGCAGGTGAATTTTGTTATTTTTAATTTAAAATGCTGACGTTTAATTCGTTCTCCTATTCTATTGTTTTTTTCCTATCTTAAGTAGTGATTCTTATTTCACGTTGTACAGTTGGTTGGGAAACATTTGTTCTGTGTAATGAATGTTAATGTTATTCGTATGAAATCCAAATTGTCGCTATCACCGATTTTAGCAATATTTCCTTCGTGATTTGTTGTGAAAGTGTTCTAATCGTCCGATACTTTGGCGCTGTACTATTCCTGACTTGTTGTGTCTTGTTTCAACGTATTTTGTTCATCCGAAGTTGCCAATTCTTGTTCAACCCCTAGTATTATTTCTGACTGCTTGTACATTACTATTTATATCTTCCCCTTTTGTACCAGCCACGTTACACCTCTCGTTGTTCAACAATTGAGTATGTCGCTTCCACGATACCTTTTTATCTTCTGTGATAATGTAAATAACCTACCCTCCACATTGACAGCGGAGGTCATCCGAATACTGCACATTGCGCATAAAACCGTAGACTATTGAAAATAACCATTGGAAAAATCTATCGCCAGTAGTCTTCTGCTTGTTGTTTCAATTCACTTTCAAGCAGTGGGCATTGTTACTTTGAAAGTGTTTCACTAAATCCAAGGCGGTAAGTCACAAACCCACTATACACTACAGTGATGTGTGATATGAACTACGCGGCAAGAGAGGAATGAGATGGTGTCAATTTACTTCAGTGGTGGCTAAGCTACGTGCAGTCCATGCAGATAGCAATCAGTTATCCAGATTAAGAAGAGGTAAGTTCAGAAATATGTTCAAACGATTCCAAATGATAATTAACCGACAGAAGGTACTGTACCTGTCCAGGGTTCCAGTGCATAATAATTTATCTTAATTGACTTATGAAGTGGCTGAAAGGATTTCTTTGATGAGACCCTCGAACAGACCCTGGATTCGAAGCCCCTATTTGAGTCTTTACTCGGCTGGCACAAGAGCTTGGGTATGTGGTATGTCCGGAGAGGTGCTTAAACTATTCAATTCTAAGTACGGGGAAAGAGTCTCAGATATCATAGGAATGCGAATATACTACTAAATGAGAAGGAAGATCATCTATTTTTGCACAAACATTTTAATTAGCTAAGGAAACACTTGTATAATACGCTACATAGATATATGCAGGGATCTTTACCTATGCAATATATTAATTCATAAATTAGTTTTGAGCTTTGGATGTCTCCTTCTGTTTATCCCAGATACGCATCTATCACATCATAATCTTCAAATCACTGAAAATACATCGAAAGGGGGTCTCCTTTCAGAACTATTTAACACACGGAAGACCTTATCATATTAAACATTTTACACATATCTCTCACAAAGGCATAACTCCTTTACGGCATGAATTATTTCACTGAATTTATCATTCATTTTATATATCACGATGTCCTGAGATCATGTTAGCTGAGGTTTACTACAAAATTCCGGAGCGCATTCCAAACACATGATAGTTATGTCACATTGTCTAAGTTAATGACCTTGTCTAACTTATCGTACGGAGTATTAACTCCCTCATAACGTCCGCTTCACTGGGGTTATCTATACACTAATATTAACAAATGACATTTCAACGATGTTCCCTTAAACAATGAACATAGCAATCAACAACCAATATCTTACATCATATGACACATGATAAACACTCACTAGAAGAAATAACATAACACCCTGCATTGCATCTCCATGCAGAGAACAGGATCTGGCACGATCCATCTCATTTGCCACTGGTGGGCAACAATCCTCGCCAGGATCTGGGACTTGAATCCAGGTACTTTGACGTGTGGGGGTGTCACAAGCTGAAAACCCTACAGCGGTTTTTACTTTAATAAAAAAATAATAGAAAGGTGGGAGGATTTCATTTTTTATCAAATGTGGGATCTATACGACGATGTCAATTTCTTGATTTATGCATGTCTTCGTTATACTACGGGAAGAAAAGAACGAACTGAATGTATCTCATTTTTAAAGTGGCAAATAAACCTCGCTGGAGCCTCCCCTGACCATTCCCTCATAAAACTGTCCGGAGGGTCAGCTCGCTCGTTCTTCATTTTTTCTCTCTTTCCGGTAGAGCAAAGCCTCATACTTTACCTGCTATTCTGAAATATTCATATCATCATGAAGACAATCTCTTTCTTCGACTCATTAATATTCTCAGCGTAACATCATATACCAGGCTACATTTGGCCTCAATTATCTTATTCACGAGGCGGCATTCCACATTGCCTTAAATATATATATTCAACAGGGGAATTCACATATTTAAGTGCCACTGTACTTTCAAAGTTACGAACTTTCAAATCAGGTTCTCTCTTCTCATTCCTCATATCCCGAGAACATGCATATGTAAATAGAAGATACTAATCTTCCGAAAAAAAATCACGGTTAATCGCGATCAATATAATTCACCTACACCCCCACAGATTACCTTTTGCTGTCTTGAAGTTTGCAGTCTTAAATCTATACAGGAGGAATTTCTACCACTATGCGACGTGCCATCAAGAATGAATAATCGGAAACTCTTATGATGAATCATAGCGTTTAATTGTAAATTTAGGACGACTGGATCATACTACGAAAATCTATCCCTTTACATTACGCCACGTCAACCGTAAGTTATGCTAGGGCCTTATAAATATCATGCAATATTTCCCCATAATGAATGAAATAAGTGGTTGAACACCACGAAGAAAATATAAAAAACAATCTGACAAATAACTACAATACCTCTGAAGTGCCGTTATGGTCAAATAAAAATCAAAGTATTTACATGCAAGCTACGTATTTATATGGATGTGACCTAACTGTCGTGCGAATACGTTCAAAAATGTACTCAGCACTCAGATATCTGCGATCAGCTTTCCTTAGGAAGTACAGCCATGGATATAATCTGCCATTAGGATGTATTCACTTGCGGTGGCTCCCAGAATCGTCCTCTGTCGATTCACCTGCATGTTGGTTGAATCCTCGTCTGGCGTCGGAAGCTCTCGAAAATCTCTGCTGCGTTGGAGTAACTGTACAGCGGACTGCTCACAGGCCCCCTTCAAACCCGAAGTTCTCGGATGTCAAATATGCAAATGCGGAAGAAATAATGTGTCATAAATGCATTAATTGTGTCATGCATTATAATTCTGTTTTGTCTAGGGATACCCATAAACTCAAGCACCCTAGCCCCATATCGGTATTTGTCCTGTAGCCCGATAATGACACTTTCATTTGCATACTCCAGTTCTCCACAAGTAATTTAATCTCGGAGCATCACACACTAGCCGGTCACCATCACAGGATATGAATGTCAGGTATTGATAGTTTTGTACTGGCCATTAGTCGACCCACTCCATTTAACTAATCATTGATACGATACACAACTGACTGCGTTTGATAGAATACGGAGGGTGCCGCCCGATCTACTGAAATGATAGCTAATAAGCAGCTCACTGTTATTGTAGGTTCAAGCCTTACTGTGCTATCGAACTATCCTTGTATTGAATTACTTCCTTCATTTAACCTCATTTATACGATCATTTATATAACTCGTATAATTAGGCACAATCCACTACACTCACTCAGATCAATTTCGTAAGTACACACGTAATAATTCACTCAATCGACCACCTCTATTTTTTACAATCTCGTGCCGCTCTGACATTTATTCGAAGTAAAATCTTATCACATACAGATCATAGCAAAGTGGATTAAAGACGTAACAAATATTTGGTAGTCAGCGCACTGTCACTCACTATGTGTTGTCATTTACCACTACACAATACTGTTCAATAAGGACCTTCACAATGTGAAACACTGTATATTGAAACTGAACGTTTACTAAAGAATGGGTCTACTGATTTGACCGAATACACTGGATATACTGCGTATACTGCAGTCTCGTCACCAGCCTTTATAGTGAGAAGCCTTATTTCTCGGAGAGAGAGTAAGACCACGTCCTCTTGTCGAACAACGGTCCGTTGAAATGTAGACTTAAAAGTTGAATTTGATATCAAATTGAAGCCTGTACATCCTTCTTTCCACTGATCAACTTTCGTTCCAAGTCCTTCGCGGGTTCGTCTGCAATCATCAAAGCGTCAGTATCAATTCTCAGTGGGTGGAGCCTGACTCCTAGGATTTTTAAGTTTTCCTGGCCCTGTCAGAGTCGAACATCTGGTTTCACTCTCTTCATGCCATCAACTATCCGCGTACTTCCTACTATTTTTATTATGTAAAATCGTTCTCGGCATGATAAATCCGCATAAAATCACCTCATTCATCGAGGTCGTAACTCGAAATTATCCATCAAGTATTTCTGAGTTATTACTTTTAATATCATCGAAACAGTTGAAAGCTACGCATTGGTACCACTAGATATTTAGGGGAATACATGGGGTGATATTATCTCATATGTTGAGACGACTTCTTTCAGGCTGTTTCGCGACCTCACTTCTCAGTCATGTGACATTTTTCTCATTCCAGCTCTCTCGCTCAGAGAAGGAGAGAACTCCACGTACAAGCGCTTGTATTCCCTCTTTTTCCTAATTGCGCGCAACGAGAGGAGGGGTGCGCGACTCTACGGAGAGCGGCTCGAGTCCCGGAACCGTCAAGAATATCCTCGTTTGGCTGCTATTTAACGTAGAACTGCGCAGAAAAAGGCAGATTCTCTATGCAGGATGTCTCTGTATACATACGACGATGTCGTGAACGGTTACAGTACTTAGCAGAAGATACAAGATATTGTTTCCGCATTCATGGGCAGGGTTAGCTTGGGTTCACTTGGAGCTCTAACACGAGCTGACAAGGGAAGAATAAATGTTAGAATTTTAAAATGAATTAAGTGATATACACTGATCAGCCAGAAAGTTATGACCACCTACCTACTATCGATATAAACCCGTCCTGGCGATAGCAGCGTCACTTGATGGGGAATGACTGCTAGTCGGACACACGCACGGTGCATGTAGTATCAGTGAGCGTGCTGTCCATGTGTGGTATGGGGAAGGCGCGAGATCTATCTGAGTTTTACCGAGGTCATATTTTGATGACCCGGAGGCTCGGCACGATCATTTCGGAAATTGCACGACTTGTCGGGTGTTCGAGGAGTTCTGTGGTGAGTGTCTTCAACAAGTGGCGAAACCAAGGTGAAACCACGTCCACACGTCGAGGGGTTGGGCGGCCATCCCTCCTTACATATGTCGGACGTCGTAAGCTGGGCAGACAGGTAAACCAGGACAGGCGGCGAACTCACATAAGACGTTAATACTGGGCAGAGTACAAGTGTGTCTGAACACACAGTGCACCGAATACTACTAATGATGAACCACCGCAGCCGACACCCCGTGCACGTGTCAATGTTTACGACTGAAATGGTCGAGTGACGATCGTTGGCACAGTGGCAGAGCGTTGCATGGTCCGATGAATCCCGGTACCGTGTTCATCATGCCGATGGGAGGGTGCGAATCCGTTGTCTTCCAGGAGAACAGCTCCTTGACACCTGTACTGCGGGACGAAGACGAGCTGGCGGCGGCACAATTATGCGCTGGGGAATATTCACGTGGACATCCACGGGTCCAGTGGAGCTTGTGCAAGGCACCATGACGGAAGAGGTATTGTAAACTGGTTGCAGACCACGTACACCCCTTCATGACGATCACGTTTCCCAACAGCAGTGGCAGTTTTCAACAAGATTATGCGCCATGTCACAAGGTCAGCAGTGTGATGGAGTGGTTCGAGGATCACAGTGGCGGGTTGCAATTGATGTGTATGCTCTCCCACGCCAGATCTTAACTCGATCGAATACATCTGTAATGTGATTGAACGTGGCGTCAGATATCATCGCCCCCTTCCCCAGAATTTATGGGAATTAGGTGACTTGTGATCCCCACAAGTCCTCTATTACCACCCACTGCACGAGTTCCCCAGCTCTCTCGCACGTGACGTCTCACCGCCAACCTTTGTCATAAGTTAACATTCAGTGTATTGTACTTGGACACCAGCAACAGACTCCGTTGAAACTGTGTAGAAGTTGGAGGGAGAGAGGGGCTTACATCTTTGCTTTTTGTCCCAAACACAGCAGTTCAGATTCTGTATATTTCCATTTTTTCACTTTATTACAGACATCGTATCGACATAACATCTACTGGTCCACCGTCTATTACTGCAATAACTATTGAATCCAAGCTGAATACCCTCTTGGAAAAAATAGCTACTTCACATTATACTTATGTGTCAACGTATAAGCTTACAAGGAATTTGAGTATTAAGATTGTTTTCCTCTTCCCCCTTCAACCGTAAGTCCATTAGCAAAACAACTTCCAGAAAAACCTTCACTCGGCTGTCTTGCTGACCTTGCCTCAGACAGGGGATGACCAAACTTGCAATTGCAAAAACTAATGTCGGTCCAAAATACATGCAGGCCCAAAAACGGATTTCCCCTGTTATTATTAATTTTTTTTTTGCTTTTTGCTTTAATTCGCACTGACACAGATAGGTCTTATGGCGATGATGGCATAGGCCTGAAAATGGGAAGGAAACGGCCTTGGCCTTAATTAAGGTACAGGCCCAGCATTCACCTGGTGTGAAAATGGGAAACAACGAAAAACCATCCTCAGGGCTGCCAGAATTAGGGCTAGAACTCACTATCTCCCGAATGCAAGCTCGTATTTGTCGCATGTCCGGTGGTAAGACGTCCTTATTTCTTTTCAATGGATAAAGCGAAGCCTTCCTTCATGTAGACATGAGCGCCTCCTTTTCAAAACATGCGGTTATTTGTCGCCAACGCGAGTGGATGAAGTTTTTCTTTTCAAATTTGACTATTTGATCGATATTTTGAAAAGAGAAATGATTTTTAACAAATAGTGCATTTTAAATGATTTTATGAGTTTCGTAAGTTACGACTGACGTCTTGATAGCCATCTGTGTTTCAAAGATCATCATCTCCAAAAGTGACCAAGGAGTACCTGAGTATCAAGGCTAGATGGGTAAGTAGTTTATATCTTGACTTCATCTTTAGAATGTAGATAAGTAGGCCCAAATATCATTGATTTCACACGTAACCGTAAAATCGCTGACTAACATAAAATTCTGATGTGACTATATCTCACTCGCAGGCCTGTATGAACGTGAAGTTTATGATAAGAAAATCATCATTTTGATTGCATGTCATTTTTAACAAAAATTAAGGGAACCATTCAATTTCGGATATCTCTAGTTAACTCGAAGCCTGAGCTGAATGTCGCTATTGTAAATTTAGCGCGATGATAGAACATTTCCCCTTCGGAAATTTTGTGTTTTGGGACCTCAGCTACTGGCTCTCGGTACATAATGGTGAGTGGAGGTCTTGAGCGATTCAAAAGAAAACCACTCAATAGCCAATGTAAAGTATACCTGAAGAGTATTTTGGTGGAGATATACCCAATGGTGTAAGAATTACGACGATATCGACATCATCTCAACTCCAAAATAACTGTTTTTATACCTTTCTGACGAGCTGGAGATATATTTATAAGACCGAGTGATACCCTGAACCCTAATGATGATTACATAAAACAAGTAGTCTGTATGAAATGTTTAGGTGTTTTTATAACCTCCACACTTGACAGGGACCATCGCCTGCAATTTATTGAGAGTAAAGTAATACCGACTGGATTGAACAGACTGCGTGGAATAATTCCTGATTCTAACTTAAAGTGTGTTTACTGTGCTTTAATTCATGGCCATATACAATGCACTAATGTTGTATAGAGTTGCTGCACTCAAGTTCAAATAGCGGAACTTCAAATTCTTCAAAATAAGCTCTCAGAGAAATTTATAATTTTCCCTACTTAATGTCCAGACAATCAATGCACTTATCAACAGGCATTCCTCTAATAAGTTTAACTATCACACACAATTTGGTAACACTTGCCTTCAAAATTAATCATTGCTTGGCTCGGGAAGAAATAAAACACATAATTCATCAGTAATTCAACTATCCATGATCATGGAACGCGGCAATATGGGAACTTATATGCCCCTAGATTTAATAGAGTGAAGTATGGAACTTTTTTTTCGTGTGGCTATTTCTAGCCGAGTGCAGCCCTAGTAAGGCAGACCCTCCGATGAGGGTGGGCGGCATCTGCCATGTGTAAGTAACTGCGTGTTATTGTGGTGGAGGATAGTGTTATGTGTGGTGTGTGAGTTGCAGGGATGTTTGTGGTCAGCACAAACACCCAGCCCCAGAGCCAATGGAATTAACCAATGAAGGTTAAAATCCCCGACCCGACCGGGAATCGAACCCGTAACCCCTCTAAATTGAAGGCCAGTACGCTGACCATTCAGCTAACGAGTCGGACAAGTATGGAATTAAAGGTGTATTGTATAGAGCTATAATATCATTTAATTCCATTCCAGACTCGATGAAAGCTTGTCAGAGTTTTAAAAAGAAATTTTAAGGAATCTTTTTGTATAAAATCTAACGCTCGTGGATTTAGTTTGCTAAATGAACGTATTATCAGGTTCTGTTTATGTAAAATTTAAACACACAATTGTATCTTTGAAACACATTGTATTTTAGATTTTTATCAGCTCTGTGTCCGGCTCCATGGCTAAATGGTTAGCGTGCTTGTCTTTGGCCACAGGAGTCCCGGGTTCGATTCCCGGCAGGGTAGGAAATTTTAACCGTAATTGGTTAATTTCTCTGGCACGGGGGCTGGGTGTATTTGTTGTCTTCATCATCATTTCATCCTCATCACGACGCACAGGTTACCTACGGGTGTCAAATCAAAAGACCTGCATCTGGCAAGCCGAACGTGTCCTCGGACACTCCCGGCACTAAAAGCCATACGCTATTTCATTTCATCAGCTCTGTATTATCTGTAATTCAGTTTCCCTTCAATATTGTAACTGTGCCAGATTTTTAATGTACTGTCCTAGATCGAGCATTAGCTCATGGGATTTTTGAAACAATGAAATAAAATAAATAAAATAAATCAAATGTTATGCGACGATGGATTTATTAGGAACGCACCGGCGAGCCAGTCCCATGAGAGGGTAACTGAGGCAACAACCGTATGTAAAGTACAGGAAGGGTGCAGAACAGTGATGAAGGTTGATTTTGTATATATTATTTGCTTCCTTACTATTGCAAACATTTTCTACCCTGATGTTTTTGTTGTTGATTCAGTTTGATGAAACCTTCCGTGCCAGCTACTCTATGCTATACTATTCATTTCTACGTACCTGCTACATCTTACATATATTTTAATCTATTTGTCATATTCATGACATGGTCTACAGCTACGATTCTTACAGCCAACACTCCCTCAAAAACCAACTGAGCAAGTCCTGTGTGTCTTAAGATGTGTCTTATCATTACAAACCTTTCTCGGGTCGAATTTCTCCAAATCACTCTCCTCTAAAGAAATTCGATTCACTATCCCTTCATTCGCGATTCGAGCTACCAATCTCATCTCCAGCATTCTTCTGTAACACCACATTTCAAAAGCTCCTACTGTATTAATTTCCGAGCTGGTTATTAGCGAGTTGGCCGTACGTTTAGGGGCGCACAGCTGTTGACTTGCATTTGGGAGATAGTGAGTTCAAACCCCACTGTCGGCAGCCATAATGATGGTTATCCGTGGTTTCCCGTTTTCACACCAGAAAATGCTGGGACTGTACCTTAGTTAAGCTTGCGGCCGCTTTATTCACATGTCTGGTCCTTTCTAATGCCCCGCCCATAGACCTATCTATGTCGGTGCGACGTAAATAAACCTGTAAAAAGATTACTAATTCACCATGTTTCATTTACATAGAACGTCACACATCATACGAAATTCTTTAAAAACTATTTTCCTAATTCCTATATCAAATTTAGAAGTGAGCAAATTTCTTTTCTTAAGATTGGCCTTACTTGCTTCTGCTAGTCTGCATGTTATGTCCTCCTCATTTCTACTATCCTTAGTTACTCTACGACCCAATTAACAATATTCATTTACTTGACTTTATTTACTACTGAGCGAGTTGGCCTTGCGGTTAGGGGTACGCAGCTGTGAGCTCGCATTCGGGAGATGGTGGGTACGAACCCCACTGTCGGCAGTCCTGAAGATGACTTTCAGTGGTTTCTTATTTTCACACCAGGCAAATGCTGGACATTAATTAAGGCCACTTTCAACTCCTAGCCCCTTCCTATCCCATCGTTGCCCTAAGACCTATCTCTGTGCGTGCGACTTAAAGCATCTTGTGAATAAAAGACATTATTTCCTGATTTAATATTTCCTGCATGAACTGAGTACGTTTGACTTCACTCTATCACTTTTGTTTTGGACTTATTTAATTCATATTTACGCCTTCTCCAAGACTGTTCAGCAACTTCTCCAGATCTTCTACAGACTAAGATAAAATAACATCATCGGCAAACCACAGAGTTTTGGTTTCCTCTTCTTGCATTGTGATTCACTTTTCAAATTCCACTTTAATTTCCTTCAACGCCTGTTCTATACAAACAATGAAGAAGTGAGGTGTCAAAGTGCAGCCTTTGCTGCTACCTTTTATAGCCCTGAATCTTATCCTTCAGACTGACTTTTGTAAAGATTGTAGATAATCTTCATTTCTCGGTATCTTATCTCGATCACCTTCAAAATATCAAATTGCTCAGTCCAATCAATATTATGGAATGCCTCTTCAAGGTCTACGAATGCATGTACGTGAGCTTCTACACTAACAACATTAAAGGGTACTAAATCACGTGAAGCCAATCGCATTGTAAATCGAATTCCATTCTTTAGTCGATCGTAGACGTTGGAATCGTTGACCCGCCAATTATTTCCTGATATAGTATTCTCACAACCGAAGAACAAATCTCGTTTCAACATATCCATTTTTCTCCGAGAAGTAGCCTACTTGTGCGATTTTGAAATTAATCGCAACCCCTAAACAGCAAACTTCTCTCCTTGTCTCGAGGTAGTTAAACTCTTTAAGACACACTCGCACCAATGGAGGGGAGCAACATGTACTATTCTGCCCACAAATTAAATTAAATTCCTGGCAGTACCGAGAATCGAACCCGGACCCTCCGAGGACGGCAGCTAACAGTATCCTATTTGAAAAAGAAAAGAGTACCATTATCTTTCCAGATGCTGATGCCCTAAAACGATACTACAAATTGCCCTTTGGCATCATTATTGGAAGAGAAAATCGATCTTAGATTTTTTACCGATTTACGAGTTATTTGATATGAACATTGCAACCGAGTCATTTTCTCTATAAACTCAGTGATCCAGTCCCACCTCTCTCAAACTTAACGTCCCGGTTTCGAATCCCGCAGAATTTGAGTGAAACCGGACGAGCTGGCCGTGCAGTTATGGGCGCGCTGCTGTGAGCTTGAATCCGGGAGATGGGTGTTCGACAGCCCTGAAGAAGGTTTTTCGTGGTTTTCCATTTTTGCACCAGGCAAATGCCGGGACTGTACCCTTTTTAAGTCCAGGGCCGCTTCGTTTTCACTCTTAGGCCTTTCCTATCCCATTGCTGCCATAAGTTCTATCTGTCTAGGTGCGACGTAAAGTAGGTTGTAAAAAAGGAATGAGTGGAGTTTTAATAGGACCTGTACGCGCTGACAGAAATAGCATTCAACTTGAGGTACAACACAAGCCCTGAGCGTAACTTCCGAGTTCCAGTTACATCATATGAAAGTATCAGTGACACTGTAAAAGAAATATTATACTTAACATAAATAAATAAATGTGCTAACTGGAATTAAAGCCGCTATATACTGTATATTAATTTAATGAATCCGAGCTTTGCGCCAAATTTCATTGGCGTTCATCAGGGCATGTATAATCTGTCTCCGATAGTGAGCAAAGAAATTCTTCGAAGGAGGGAGGAAGTCATGATCGTACTAACCATGGCCTCCCCACTAATTGGACTCAAGGATCGTCGCGCTGTTCTGTGGTGGTGTTATGCATATATTTCTGTAGTTTAGATCTCCATGTATTTGATAACTTGAAGCCGTATTTCCTGTTGATGTTGTCTGGGTGCAGCTCTATCCTTACAAGTGAAGCATAGAACACTTCTAAAGGTGCGATGACCTTCGCCTGGTCAAAGGGAATTTCGTGATCTGTATTGTAGAAATATTCTGCTCTGGCAGACTGGCGTATAGCATCCTCCGTGCAGGATGAGAATGTGACATTTTGACCGACCTAATGTGTTCATTCACCCTGGTGCTAAGAAGCCTTCTTGCCATGTCAAAATACGAGCCACCACAACCACATGGAACTTCATACTCGATGTGATTTTCTTGAATGACCGAAACAAGGTTTTGAAATTTTGGTCTGTGGTGGAAACTGGAATAATTCACCCTATTCTGTCAGTTATACCAGTCACGTAAGGAAGGGATACTTTCCCTTTTTACTGCAGTCCTGGTTGGTACTATCCCTGTTAGGCTCCTTGATCTTCACAATTCGTACTCTCTCTCCTGACGTTTAGATGTTTTTCTTCATGGATGCTGTCAGTTCTCTTAATGCACCCGAGTGGTTATCGGCGTCTGCAACTTAATTGAAATGAAATGGCGTATCCATTTGGTGCCGGGAGTGTCCGAGGACAAGTTCGGCTTGCCAGGTGCAGGTCTTTTAATTCGACTTCCGTAGGCGACCTGCGCACCGTGATGAGGATGAAATGATAATGATGATGAAGAGGACACATACACCCAGCCCCCGTGCCAGCGAAATTATCCAATGATGATTAAAATTCATGACCCTGCTGGGAATCGAACCCGGGACCCCTGTGGTCAAGCCATTTAGCCATGGAGCTGGACTGCAACGTTATTAATCCTAGTAAATAACGTTCGCAAGAGAGCTGCTTTTTGTCAGGTATAGTGATGTGAGTACTAACAAAGGTATGATACCTGACAACGTACCTGTAAAAAAACACATTATTCAACAAGGACATTATATGCTGGGTTTTATTTCGTTAAGATAAAATTCAAATTGCAAATCCCTAGTGTTTGAACAGAAATGAGCATGAATAGTTCTAAATACTGAGTTTGACTTGATGATGTTCGTTTAAGAACGAAACATGTCACCATTTTTCATTTAATAGTGTGGATGTTTATTCCTTCTTTAAGAGTGGGTTTTTTACAGGTTTGTTATAGTGTAATGTTTATACTGAACTTGCGTGTTAGACAGACTGAAAGGCGTTCAAGGAACACTGGAGCTTAGTTTTAGGAATATTTTTCGATTTAGACATTTACTACACCATGATCATTGCAGATGTATTAGCGGTATAATTTTCCAAGTTCCGCCAGTTTTAAAGGCGCAACGAGATATTTAAATGCCCGCCGCACAGCCATTTAAACGCCCCTTCTTTTTCATTGCACACAAAACATTATCCTGTAAACGCATTTATGCATTTTTCATCAGATAATTATGAAACATGGATTTGAAATATCATCTCTACTGCTGCCCCTGCATTGTGCTACTATCTAGCGTTCAATATAGGCACTATTACTATGTGAAATATACAAATACTTCAAATGGTTGAAACTAAATTAATTAATTAATTAATTAATTAATTAATTAATTAATTAATTAATAAATAACTAACTAAATAAATAAATAAATAAATAAATAAATATCTTAGGCGGTAGACATAAGGAATGTAGCAGTTAGATTAATTTTTTATTTCATTAGTCATTCTAGTAAATAAATTAAGAAAACACAAATCCTTTTATAGTAATGAATGATAGAAATGTTATGAAAACAATTCCTCTAAAAAAATACAATATTTGTGATTTGAAGTTATATTTCACATTATTAGTGTCAAATGTTATACGTCCCTACTTCCATTAAACTACGTATAGTGAACGATTCCTTATGGGACGAGAAAAATATTTGGAACGGTTCAACAGAAATCGAGACTTGTCTCTTCGACTACAATTAGCCTGGAATTGTCTGACATGCATCCAGTTCTTTGACGCATGTGGTGAGCGAACCCGCATTTATGCAGTTTTACTTTAGGCTGTCAACGAATGTCAAAATTTACAGGTGTTTGACGTGAAATTCATGGTAAGTGGGCACTCCTACCTAGAAGCAGATTTAATGCATGCAACAATAGAGGGTGCAAGGAAACACAAAATATGTATACGATACTATAATGGGGTCTTATTATTCAAGTGACCCGTAAGATCCACTCACCTACGTGACTTTAAAGCTCTGAAAAAAACGTGCAGCTGAAATAATTCTTAACATGAAAACAGACAACGAATATGAAAGGGTAAAACGGCTTAAGATCAAGTGGCTGAGATTTGAACAGTGTCGTCCATACAAAAATCAGTTCAAATATGATCTTAAACATCCCGTATTTAAGGAAATTTATGCCAGACAAAAAAGAAGAAGGTATAATTGATTTTGTGGGAGAACATAAGTATTTCTTCAACATATTCAAAGAGTTTATGTGTGTCGGAAGCGGAGAAGAAAGATTTACTTCTATTACTGAGCAATGCAAACAACCCTTGCGGAATACTGGCACTTCATTGAAGACATTCCTACTGCGGAGAAAAAAAAAAGAGATTTTGTACCCTGTGTGACTAGTGATGAGGAAGAAGAGGGTTTTTAAGAAATACTTCAGATAATATTCATAGCTGAAAATTGATTATTTAAATTAGTAGTATAATGGGAGAGTTCGGCGGCCTCCTCCTCCGCCCGCGGCGCGGGAAATTTGAATTTTGGCGGGAAATTTGAATTTTGGCGGGAAATTTGAATTTTGGCGGGAGATTTGAATTTGTAAACAAAGCCACGTGCTTTTTGACAGCTGTCATCGACAACAACGCATCGCTAACCTCACTGCCGCTATCTTGACGGGCCTAAACCTCAGTGGTACCAACTTAACCTAACTAGCGCGAGGTAAACAAAGCCACGTGTTTTTGACAGCCACGTGCTTTTTGACAGACAACAACGCATCGCTAACCTCAGTACTGCCATCTTGACGGGCCTAAACCTCAGTAGTGCCAACTTAACCTAACTAGCGCGAGATAAACAAATCCACGTTCTTTTTGACAGCCACGTGCTTTTTGACAGATTTGTAAACAAAGCCACGTGCTTTTTGACAGCTGTCATCGACAACAACGCATCGCTAACCTCAGTACTGCCATCTTGACGGGCCTAAACCTCAGTGGTACCAACTTAACCTAACTAGCATGAGGTAAACAAAGCCACGTGTTTTTTTGACAGCCACGTGCTTTTTGACAGACAACAACGCATCGCTAACCTCAGTACTGCCATCTTGACGGCCCTAAACCTTAGTGGTACCAACTTAACCTCACTAGCGCGTGGTAAACAAAGCCACGTGCTTTTTGACAGCCACGTGCAGCTGTCATCCGCCATCTTTAAACTACAGAGCGCTGTGCTGCCCTCTTGCGTCACCTGTCATCGGCAGTGCTGCCATCTTGGTGGGCCTAAACCTTAGTGCTACCAACTTAACCTCACTAGCTCGAGATAAACAAATCCACGTGCTTTTTGACAGCCACGTGCTTTTTTGACAGCTGTCATCCGCCATCTTTAATCACAGTGCTGCCCTCTTTAGCTACTTACCTTTGAAATGTGGTGGCGGATAATTTGAAAAATGCTTTTTGACAGCAGCCATCTTGCATCGCAAACCGCAGTGCTGCCATCTTTAGCTAGATACCTGTGGTGGTAGACAATTCTACGTGACAGCAGCCATCTTTGAGCACAGTGCTACCCCTCTTTGTGGCGGCGGGAAATTCTACGTGCTCTTGTTTGGAAACAAATTCACGTGCTATTTTCTGACAGCTGTCATCCGCCATCTTGCATCACAAACCTCAGTGCTACACTCTTTAGTTGAAATGTGGTGGCGGCAAATTCTAAATGCTCTTGTTTGGAAAACAAACCTATGCGCTTTTTTTGACAGCTATCATCAGCCATCTTTAATCTAGAGAGCACCGTGCTGCCCTCTATGTGGTGGCGGTAAATTCCACGTGCTTTACAAACCTATATGCTTTTCTGACAGCTGTCATCCGCCATCTTTAATCCAGAGAGAACAGTGCTGCACTCTATGTGGTGGCGGTAAATTCCACGTGCTTTACAAACCCATGTGCTTTTCTGACAGCTGTCATCCACCATCTTTAATCCAGAAAGAACAGTGCTGCACTCTATGTGGTGGCGGCAAATTCCACGTGCTTTACAAACCTATGCGCTTTTCTGAGAGCTGTCATCCGCCATCTTTAATCTAGAGAGAACAGTGCTGCACTCTATGTGATGGCGGCAAATTCCACGTGCTCTTGTTTGGAAACAAATTCTACTCGCTCTTCAGCTGTCATCCACCATCTTTAATCAAGAGAGCACCGTGCTGCCCTCTTTGTGGTGGCGGATAATTTGAAAAAATTCTTTTCGACAAGCAGCCATCTTTAATCCAGAGAGAACAGTGCTGCCCTCTTTAGCTACTTACCTTTGAGGCGGTTAATTTGAAAAATTCTTTTCGACAAGCAGCCATCTTTAATCCAGAGAGAACAGTGCTGCCCTCTTTAGCTACTTACCTTTGAGGCGGTTAATTTGAAAAATTCTATTTAACAAGCTGCCATCTTTAATGAAAAGAGCATCGTGGTGCTATCTTGCGGGTAATATTTTACGTCACAGCTGTCATCCGCCATCTTGCATTGCTAACCTTAGTGCTGCCATCTTTAGCTACTTACCTTTGAAACAAAAAATCTATTTGACAAGCTGTCACCCGCCATCTTGCATCGCAAACCTCAGTGCTGCACTCTATGTGGTGGCGGATAATTTGAAAAAATCTTTATGACAAGCAGCCATCATTAATCCAGAGAGAACAGTGCTGCCATCTTTAGCTACAGCCATCTTACATCGCTTACCTCGCTGCTGCACTCTTTAGTTGAAATGTGGTGGCGGTAAATTCGAACAAGTTTAATCACGCATCGGGAAAGCTAGAGTAAGCACGTGCTGTAGTGATGACGTCGTTGTGCATGTTTAAACCCGTTCGTTGACTAAAAGCTTTAGTCTTCGAGAAACATTGATAGAGTGTGGAGTGCAAACATGACGAAAACATTAATAGTTGATGTGCAAGGCTTTAAAGTAAACGGAAACATATTTGTGTTTAAAGAGGTGGCTGTGTTAGATTGCAGTGTGTTGTGGGCACCAAAACTTGTTAGTTTAGTATTTAGTCCACCGTTCCCTTACTGTTTGCAAACAGATGAAGATAAAAAGCAGACTCAGTGGATTGAAAACAATTTAGGTTTGAAGTGGGAAGAAAAAGGAATACCTTATCGTTTTCTACCTTTAATGATGAATGCACATTTGTCAAGAGCAGATCTTGTTCTTTTAAAGGGTTGTGAAAAGAAAGAATGGTTGCGTGAGTTTCTACCACCATCATGTGAAGTTATCGATATGCATGAATTGGGGTGCCCATCATTTAAAACTCTTCCGAAAGAGCATAGCAGAGAAACAAGTAAACAGTCTTTACAATATGTATGCATGCTATTTGATTGGTTGTGTCGCAGTGCATGCCGGGAAGTGAACAACATATGTAAAGTGCAGTGTCAAAATAACCTTAGTGTAAAAGAAACATTTGTAGAGTAAAGACATCATGTCATTTCTAACAGATACTAAGTGTAACGCAGTTGAAAAGGCGATCGTAAAGTTTTATGCATGTAAAAAGAAACTAAACACTTTTACTGAAGAAGAGTTAAATGCATTACCAAAGGCATTTTTGGTTAATGTAGCTGCGATTGCTGTAAAGATGATTTGGGAAAAGGTGCCTCGTGAGTGGACTCAAGATCCTGTTTTGTCAGAGCTTCAAACGTGCAGTTTACATCATGAACACGTGAGTTTAGCTAGAAGACCTTCTGTGAGACAGTGCCGTACATGTCAACTAATTAAACTGTATCACGGACCTAAAACTAACGAGTTGTCTTCGCTTATAAACACTTATCATGGCTGTGGAGAGAGTAAACAAGGAAAAGGTGAAGAAACGTGCTGGGAGAAAGATGAGGAAGCATGTTGGGCGTGGACTCATCAATAGAGCGATTGATCTTCTTTTCTTCGTGCTTCATCTCCTCTGCGTCCCTAGAACACGTTCGCCTGACACGTAGTTACATGCTGCCTGCATAGAGTATATCGTGTAGCTGTTAAAATCTGCTTCGTAAAGTTATGCTGTGTGCGTGTGTGTGTGTGTGTTATTGCCTAATGCTTTAGCTGCTCAGAAGAATATAGCAGCACTTGTCGTTGTTGGTGTAATAAAACGAAAATTGAGTGACAAAGACCGTAAAATAAACAAAGGATAAAAATGTATATATTCTAAAATAAATATGAATTGTCAAAACATATTACAGGTGTTGTTTAATCCTACGGCATGTCCTAGTGACTTAGAAGAAAGGAAACGTGGAGGATTAAAAGAAAACGCACATAAGATTTAAAGTACATCCTCTTTATTAATCCATGAATTAAAGCTGTTATTAAAACCAAGCCATTTAACATACAGTTTATTGCCACGACGTCGAATAACACGTTCAACTAAATAGTGATCAGGATATTTTGTTTTCTGCAGTTCTTCGATGTAGAATCCTCCTTCAATAGGCTGTCCTCTGAGATCGCGAAGTAAATACGTAACTGGATTAGTAAGCTTAACACTTCTGATTTGAAAAATTTCAGTGCTCCAGTTAGGTGTGTATCCTTTTGCAAAGATAGACTTGTGTTTGCTGATGCGAACGAAATCACCTTCTTTAAAGCGATGGCGACGTGGATCAGCTGTTTTAATTACAAGATGAATAGCATCTAGACGAGGTGTATTCTTTGTAACAAGACGTGGCTTTGTTCCGATAGTGCGATGAGGTGTATCGTTATAGGTAGATAAAAGTCTAGGTAGCAGATCAATCCAACGATATGAACCTTGCGCTGTAAATTCTCGCCACATCATTGTTTTGAGTGTACGATTAAAGCGTTCTACAACACTTGCCTTGAGATTGCTGAACGTAGAGTAGTGTTGAATGCCAAGTAACTTGAGGTAAGAAGAAAAATCCTTGTTGTAAAACTCTTTACCTTGATCAGTTTGAAGAAGCCTTGGGCTGCGTTTCGATTCTTCAACAATATGTTTAAATGCTTCTTTAACTTGAGCTGCTGTTTTAGAACGCACGGGTTGTGCAAAAGCAAACTTTGAGTACACATCGATAACAGTAAGTAGATACTTATAGTCCTTATTACTAGAAGCATATGGAATCATTTCTACTAAGTCTGCTTGCCAGAGATCATCTTTTCCTCGTGTAATAACGCGTCTGCGACAGTAGGTGCGACGTGCTGGTTTATGTAACTCATGTGCGATGTTTACCTTTACAGGTGAGATCTTCTCTTGACGAGCCATTACAAAATAATACCGGCATAACGTAGTTCTCTTTCTATTTCTAGAATTTCTGATCCGTGACCAGTGTGACAAGCCTCTTGCGATGCTCTTAAAAGTTGTAATCGTTCAACGAGTAAGTTTGGGTCATTCCAGTATCTTACATCCACATACGGCAACAAAGGCTTGTAGATTACGTCTAGACTACGTGCAGTCGGAAACAGCTTAGAAATAAATTCACGATACTTGTAACTCTTATTCGCATTTACAGCTTCTGTTCTCTTGTAATTACGTCGTGTTGCATCAGTAGCAAACAGTGTTGCTTTATACTTTTTAAGATCATCTTGTAAAATTATATCCCTGTCAGGTATTCGTGAGAAAAGAAGTTCTAAGAGTCCTTTCGTAGGTTTATAGGTAACACCTTTTACAATGAGTTTGTTGCTATTAATCTTAACATTTGAATTTCCTATCCGGAAACAGTCATCTTCGTAGCGAATACCGTAGGTAGTGTCAGTTTGTCCTGTAAAAAGTTTTTCTACATAAGGTGCAAAGAGAGATCCATAGGTATCTTGAATAAAAGTTCTAAACTGATTGCGATACTCTGGTGTAATCATAACCTCAGACAAAGATGGTAGATTTTGCGTCGATGTAGTAGGTGTTTCAGCAATAACATCTGTAGTTAAAAACTCAACACGCTTAGATGGTGATGTATCATTAAGTTCTTCTTCTTCTTCCTTATCTTCCTCTTCTTGATCTACATCCTGCTTCTTCTCTTCCGTATCTTCTTCATGCTTTTCTTCTTCATGCTTCTCTTTATGATATGATGTTTGCATAGAAGCAAAACTTGAAGTAGACTGCGGTAATGAAGTAGAATTAAAAATTTCTTTGAGTGGTGTACTTAGTTGTGTTTTTAAAAATAAATCCGTGTCTGCTTGAATACGTTTAAGCTCTTTAAATTTCCGTCGAATATTGTTTCGAGCTTGGATGATATGTTTTGTGATCTCCTTGCTATATGTTAACATGATGGTGGTTTTTAATCAAGTAGTTACTGTAATTCTGTGTTAATGTATATAAAATGATCGAAACCCATGCGATATCGTCCATGCTGTACATCACTTTCTTTATCAATAACTAAAAAGCTGTAACGGTGTAATGACCAACATTTAGCACACATACGTTTAAAGTCATCGAATGTCATATCAGTGTTAACATGATCGTTACACACATGTCGCATGTTGCGCTCATCTTGCCGAAAAACCACAATAACATTTGCGTTGTCGCGTATCAACTGCTTAGGCACACGAGAATAGGTTTGGCACAAATAGATGCAATCAACATATTTATGCCGACCCATACTAAAGAATGCACGAATAACGTTTTGCTGTTCTGTTGCGACATCATCAAAGATCATAAGAGAATTAGGAAGCACATCGTCTGGTGATGGTACTTGCTCATGTGAATTAAATTTAAAATATCTTATTCCATCTTTAACTAGATCATGCATTACAGTTTGTAGAATAGTATATAGCGGCTGATAGAGTGACTTTGCGAAAACGTAAATATTCTCGAAGCGTACACCATTTACAGAAGTAATAAGTGTGAGTAAAAGATTTGTTTTACCGCATCCCGACGGACCTGATATAATACATCGAACAGTAAAAGGAAACAACGTTCCATGACGTTTTCTTGTAGTTGTACTAGAACTAGGTAAGAGATGTGGTACAATGTCGGTAACAGGTAGCGTGTCTTGCTGCTTTATAATCTTCATGAAAACTGAATCATAAAGTACGTAATAGTAATATATATATTAAACGAAACAAGAGGCAACGGTTAGTTTATGATTTGCTCTTGATTAGTAAAGTCGTGTCCAGCATGGTGAAACAACGATATCCAAACGACATGAAGAAGAAGAAGAAAGTAAAAACTGTTGGATGGAAAGATGTTATAAAGGCTGCGCAAAAAGCTATTCGAGGGGAATACAATCCTCGTGTAGCTATTACTAAGGCGTCACGCGCAGCAAGAGCGAGAATTTCTCCAAAGTGCAGAGCAATATTTAGTAAACGTGCGCGAATTATTCCTGTACCAAAACGAGGAGGATTTATTCCTGCGCTGTTTGCTGGCTTAGCAGCTTTAGGGTCATTGCTAGGTGGTGCTAGTGCCGTAGCGAGAACTGTCAAAGCTGTAGAAGAAGCGAAACAACAGTTGAAAGAGAGTGAACGTCATAACAAGACGATGGAGGCAATTGCGTTACGAGGCAAAGGTGTGAACATGAAGCTAGCGCCATACAAGAAAGGGCTTGGTATCTACATTTCTCCAAAAAACGTCTACTGAATGCACTGCCATTTCGAGCTCTAACGCATGATGAAGTTTTTACGTTTGCTAAACAACTAGGAATTCATTATTTTCGAGGAGTGTATATGCGCGATCAACTACCAGTACGCCCACGTGAACGTGAAAGTGCCGTAATTAACTTGGACGACAGTCGTGGACCAGGAACTCATTACGTTGCTTATGTAAAACGTAAATCTAAAGTATGGTATTTTGATAGCTAAGGAGATTTACCTCCTCCTTTTGAGCTCATACGTTATTTCGGAAGCAGTGCAGACATTGTTTACAATAAAAACCGTGTGCAAAACTTTAATACACGCATGTGCGGACGATTATGTCTTATGTTCTTATATCAAAGCCAGACAGTAGAGAAAGTGCATTAGTGTCTATGTGATGACAAACAGTGAAAGAACGTTTGCTGTACGTGGAGAAGGACCTGAAACAACCGTCTATTTTAATCCACCAATCGAACTTGGTTATCAGCCGCATAGTCTTGGACTAGTATCGTTTGAAAGCTACAATAAAATCTATAATGTGCGTGATAGTTTAAACAAGTTCTATTACGATGAGTATGTGCTAACACTACCCTCAGGTAGTTATACAGTAGATGATATTCACGAATATATTGAAAGTACGTTAATTGATCAGTTTGGGGAAGATAGTTTTAGTAATCATAATTACAAGTTCTCAATCACTATAAGCAACATTACACATAAATGTGTTATTGAATCATCATTTAAGATTGACTTCAAATCACAACCTGATTCGATTGGACCACTGCTTGGATTTTCATCGAGGGAGCTCCTACCGAACGTACGTTACGAGTCTGATCAACCTATAAAACTCTTCGATGATTATAATGTGAACATTACTTGTAATATTATTACAGACTTGAATAGTAATCTACAACCTTCGCACGTCCTGCACGACTTTATTGTTACAGAGGAACGTGGATATACTATTTGTGAGAAACCAGCAGTAGTTCTTTATCATCCTGTGTCTGTAAAACACATTAGCAACATTACTCTTAGACTTGTAAATAAACATAATCAGCTTATTCATTTAGATCAGCACGCGTACGTAGCTTACAAACTACATCGTAAACCAGTATGAAAACCATCTATAAAACACGGTGTACATTCCGAAGACATACTACATGTGTGCAGAGACTCATCGAGTTAACAGATACCCATAAGCAGATACTCCAAGATTTAGGATATACACTACTACAACAGAATGGAAGAAATGCTAGACATTACGAATACAGTAGAAAGTCGTGAAGGTGTAGTACGAAGTGAGCTTCATTCCTATCAACCTTTTACGTTTGGATTAAATAACAATGATGAAGTTCATTTTATTATTAATCAACAAGATGTTTACACCTTACCACACGAAAGCTACCTCTATATTGAAGGACGATTAGAAAAGTCTGATGGAAGTGGACCAAGCACTTCACAAGTAAACAACCATGCTCTAGCTTTTCTCTTTTCTGAAGCGCGATATGAAGTAAATAATGTTGAAATAGATCGAACGAAGAAATGTTGGTATTACGAGTGCAATGAAACTCTACCCTTCTTTCTGTGATGAAGAAAGTAATCTTTTGCGGATGGCTGGATGGTGTCCAAAAGCTACTAACAACTGGATGATTAATGAGGATGGTACTTTTACGGGTATGTTATCACTGAAACATATTTTTGGATTCGCAGAAGACTTTACACGTATTATAATCAACGCAAAACAAGAGCTTATTCTAATCCGTGATCGAAGTGATTACAATTCTCTTAAAGCAGTAGAAACACCTGTAGAATCGAAAATAACACTGCATCGTATACTGTGGCGGATTCCACATGTAACCTTATCTGATCGTGAAAAACTTCGATTGCTCAAGATTGTAGAAAATGATACACCATTACCTATACGTTTTAGAAGTTGGGAGCTGCATGAATATCCTGTGTTACCACCTACAAACAAGCATAGCTGGGCTGTTAAAACATCACGTTTTACTGAGAAGCCCTTGTACATTATTATTGGATTTCAAATTAATCGTAAATTCAATCACGAAAAAGATAGCTCAATGTTTGATCACTGCAAATTAAGACACGTTAGACTATATCTCAACGGAATTACGTATCCCTACGAGAACATCGACATTAACTTTGAGAAAAATAAGTTTGGGATGCTCTATGACATGTTTTGTAAATTTCAATCATCGTATTATCAGAAAGAAGATCGTCCGCTATTTACACCTCAAGAATTTAAAAATAAAGCACCGATTGTAGTTATAGACTGCTCTTATCATGAACAATCTATAAAAGAATCTCCAGTTGATATTCGTTTAGAATTTGAAACATCTGAAAACATACCTGCTAACACAGCAGCCTATTGTCTTATTATTCATATGAGTGATGTTACTTACCATCCGCTAACGAATATTGTTACGAGACTATAAATAAGAATAGATCTTTATCATTTTCATTAGTGTGTGCTTCGACATCGTACGCTATGGAACAAAACTGTAAATGTGCATGCTATTTGCATGCTCATACGCAACATCTTATTTATGTTTCACGAGTGAGTGAGGCTATTAAGATGTTCTATAAACGTAGATCGTCGATGTCGAAACATCTTATTCAATACTTACCACCAGGATTTTTATATACGTACGCTGCCTCTTACGTACATATTTTTGGGACATCCTTCCTCTACACAGTAAGATGTCGATCGAAGTAGCTTTATGCAGAACTTGTGAACGACATTACAAGCATCGAGGAGAAAATGGTGATGATGATTGGGATGGACCAAATCCGAGGATTGAACACTGTACACAGTGTATGAATGAACTTGCTCTAGTACCTCGTGATGATGATGATGATGATTCCGAAAAGGAATAACAGCAACGTAAGAAGTATATGATCTTCTCTGTAAAGCATAACATACTTAGTATAATATATTTCTAAATGCTTTGTTTAATTTGAATGTTGCAGGAGGCATTTCAGAAGCATACGTTGTTCAGGAGCACACCAAACTTGTCAGCAGCAAAAACGAACACCGTTGTAGTACATTTGTAAATAAATATTTGATCGCATTCAAAAAATGTTGTACTTATTGCATTGCTTTACACCGACTTACTCTTAAGAAAAATATCAGGTCTAATCATGCACAATGACGTCATCACAACAGCACTTGCTTACTCTAGCTTTCCCGATGCATGTTTAAACTTGTTCGAATTTACCGCTACCACATTCCTTTACACCGACTTACTCTTAAGAAAACGGACAAGTCTAAACATGTGTGATGACGTCATCACTGCAGCACATGCTTACTCTAGCTTTCCCGATGCGTGATTAAACTTGTTCGAATTTACCGCCACCACATTTCAACTAAAGAGTGCAGCAGCGAGGTAAGCGATGTAAGATGGCGGTAGCTAAAGATGGCAGCACTGTTCTCTCTGGATTAAAGATGGCTGCTTGTCATAAAGATTTTTTCAAATTATCCGCCACCACATAGAGTGCAGCACTGAGGTTTGCGATGCAAGATGGCGGGTGACAGCTTGTCAAATAGATTTTTTGTTTCAAAGGTAAGTAGCTAAAGAGGGCAGCACTAAGGTTAGCAATGCAAGATGGCGGATGACAGCTGTGACGTAAAATATTACCCGCAAGATAGCACCACGATGCTCTTTTCATTAAAGATGGCAGCTTGTTAAATAGAATTTTTCAAATTAACCGCCTCAAAGGTAAGTAGCTAAAGAGGGCAGCACTGTTCTCTCTGGATTAAAGATGGCTGCTTGTCGAAAAGAATTTTTCAAATTAACCGCCTCAAAGGTAAGTAGCTAAAGAGGGCAGCACTGTTCTCTCTGGATTAAAGATGGCTGCTTGTCGAAAAGAATTTTTTCAAATTATCCGCCACCACAAAGAGGGCAGCACGGTGCTCTCTTGATTAAAGATGGTGGATGACAGCTGAAGAGCGAGTAGAATTTGTTTCCAAACAAGAGCACGTGGAATTTGCCGCCATCACATAGAGTGCAGCACTGTTCTCTCTAGATTAAAGATGGCGGATGACAGCTCTCAGAAAAGCGCATAGGTTTGTAAAGCACGTAGAATTTGCCGCCACCACATAGAATGCAGCACTGTTCTCTCTGGATTAAAGATGGTGGATGACACCTGTCAGAAAAGCACATGGGTTTGTAAAGCACGTGGAATTTGCCGCCACCACATAGAGTGCAGCACTGTTCTCTCTGGATTAAAGATGGCGGATGACAGCTGTCAGAAAAGCATATAGGTTTGTAAAGCACGTGGAATTTACCGCCACCACATAGAGGGCAGCACGGTGCTCTCTAGATTAAAGATGGCTGATGATAGCTGTCAAAAAAGCGCATAGGTTTGTTTTCCAAACAAGAGCATTTAGAATTTGCCGCCACCACATTTCAACTAAAGAGTGTAGCACTGAGGTTTGTGATGCAAGATGGCGGATGACAGCTGTCAGAAAATAGCACGTGAATTTGTTTCCAAACAAGAGCACGTAGAATTTCCCGTCGCCACAAAGAGGGGTAGCACTGTGCTCAAAGATGGCTGCTGTCACGTAGAATTGTCTACCACCACAGGTATCTAGCTAAAGATGGCAACACTGCGGTTTGCGGTGCAAGATGGCTGCTGTCAAAAAGCATTTTTCAAATTATCCGCCACCACATTTCAAAGGTAAGTAGCTAAAGAGGGCAGCACTGTGATTAAGGATGGCGGATGACAGCTGTCAAAAAAGCACGTGGCTGTCAAAAAGCACGTGGATTTGTTTATCTCGAGCTAGTGAGGTTAAGTTGGTAGCACTAAGGTTTAGGCCCACCAAGATGGCAGCACTGCCGATGACAGGTGACGCAAGAGGGCAGCACAGCGCTCTGTAGTTTAAAGATGGCGGATGACAGCTGCACGTGGCTGTCAAAAAGCACGTGGCTTTGTTTACCACGCGCTAGTGAGGTTAAGTTGGTACCACTAAGGTTTAGGGCCGTCAAGATGGCAGTACTGAGGTTAGCGATGCGTTGTTGTCTGTCAAAAAGCACGTGGCTGTCAAAAAACACGTGGCTTTGTTTACCTCATGCTAGTTAGGTTAAGTTGGTACCACTGAGGTTTAGGCCCGTCAAGATGGCAGTACTGAGGTTAGCGATGCGTTGTTGTCGATGACAGCTGTCAAAAAGCACGTGGCTTTGTTTACAAATCTGTCAAAAAGCACGTGGCTGTCAAAAAGCACGTGGATTTGTTTATCTCGCGCTAGTTAGGTTAAGTTGGCACTACTGAGGTTTAGGCCCGTCAAGATGGCAGTACTGAGGTTAGCGATGCGTTGTTGTCTGTCAAAAAGCACGTGGCTGTCAAAAAACACGTGGCTTTGTTTACCTCGCGCTAGTTATGTTAAGTTGGTACCACTGAGGTTTAGGCCCGTCAAGATGGCGGCAGTGAGGTTAGCGATGCGTTGTTGTCGATGACAGCTGTCAAAAAGCACGTGGCTTTGTTTACAAATTCAAATCTCCCGCCAAAATTCAAATTTCCCGCCAAAATTCAAATTTCCCGCGCCGCGGTTGGAGGAGGAGGCCGCCGAACTCTCCCATTATACTACTTAAATTTACTTAATTTCTTATTCGTGTCTTATGATGTTATCAACAAAATAACATCCTTTCATTAATAATCAATGATTGAAAACGCTCTTGAAGTCAATTCCTTTAAGAAATACAAAGTTTGTGCCTCCAAGTTCTCTTTCACATCGTTCGTCCCTAATGACGAATGTCCCTGTATTCCATTACAATATAGTGAATGATTCCTTTACTGACGCTCAGAAATTTGGTACAGTTGTGGAAATACAATTAAAAAGAAATAATGTACAGATCAGGAACACTGATTCGTGGTAAGTAAACTACAACCGCAGAAACATTCAATTTGGATTAATATCATGTTATGTGGACATTCAGTACTCGCGCACTAAGCCATCGACATACTATATAGAAGGGTCCTGCCAGCGCCTTACTTTCTACTTAAAGGTGTCCCGCATGTACTAAAGAAGAACGGAATGCTTGTTATCTGATTTTCACAGGCGTTACCACTTGCAGGAAGATTATGTCAGAATACGAAGAGATAACCGACGAGCCGCTCGCTGAATATTCCTCAGCGCTACCCATCTAACGCGCCTCCTTGCGTTTGGAAGTCTTGTTTTCAAACGCTCAGTAGTAGGCTGGTATTCGGTACAGTAGCACTATAGTTCTTGTCAACATATTGACAATGGCTGGTGTGTTCAGTAACGATGAAGACAAAGACATAATTTTAAATAATGGAGAGTCTGGTCAGAATACAGCCGAAGATAGCTGATTTTCCAAATGGCCGCCAACCACTTATACATGTATTCCGCCGAAGAGAGTTGCAATAAAGAGATGTTGGATCGTTCAGTGCACACGCAAGAAACTTTTTAGTAATGTTGAACGTCTGTATGTGTATAAATTAATGAATTATTAAACGTTATTTTCTACATCTTTGACGTGTTTAAAATTACAGACTGTTACAGAAAATGTATCCTAAAACGACAGCTATTTGCCTCACGTTCGAAATGCAACATGTTGTAGCATTCCATTTTAAACTAGTGATCAGGCATCCCATTCACCTTTAGTGCGTGTGGGATATTTACATGCAGAAAGCAGGGGGGCTAAAAATCCACCTGATACATATTGCTATAGCTATTTATTTTACGTCGTATGGACTGCTACGGGTCTTATGGCAACAAAGGGATAGCAACGGACTAGGACTGAGCAATGGGGCCACTTCACCCTTAAATAATTTGACTATCCAGGTATCCAATCTGTTGACATTATTATTATTATTATTATTAATTTTATTATTATTATTATTATTATTATTATTATTATTATTATTATTATTATTATTATTATTATTATTATTATTTTGTTCGTACCGGCCTACTAAGGGCCACATTATTTCAGCCGTTTCCTCTGGGCTTTGATGTTTTTCCGGTTCTCCTTTATTCGTTACCAGTGTTGCTCTTTTCTTTCCTCCATCCACGTCTTTACCGTCTTCAACTTCGGCCTTTGTTGAAAAACCTGGTGGTCTTTTAGTTTCCTCCTGAGTGGGTTATGTTCTTGTGTGTCTTCACTAGTGATCCCCACCTCCTTGAACCAAGTTGGCTGGGTTTCTCTTATATTTAAAATAGGTAAAGATAGCCATGTGAGTTTCATTCTTAGAAAGTGGCCATAAATTGCAAGTCTCCTTCTCTGTATGACATCAAGATCTTCTGTACATGAATATATAGCTCATATTCATCTTTGTTTTTAATTGAGTCAAGAATTTTCCTTAAGATCTTTCTTTCTTAATTTCCAGTTTTTTTTTCTATCAGGCATTTCGTCTTAATAGCAAGGCATTCCGCTGCATACAAAGCCTCTGGTCTTATAATAGTGCAATAATATCTGAGTTTTGCGTTCAAGGATATGGGCCTTTTTTTGTAAACGTAATTGGACCATTTCTTAAGCGTCACGCAAAACATTCTTCTTCAGAGATGTTTCGTTCTGTCCGCTCACCAAATTATTTAAACGTATCTGTCCGTTTGATTGCCCCAGGTTTACTTTTAACTCTCTTGGTGCTGACTTGATGTTAGTTATGCATATTGCGCTTTCTCCAAAGAGGTCGGGAGGCCTGCTTTTTCCGGCTGAGTCTCAACGTGATTAATTTGCTTTGTAATTATTATTATTATTATTATTATTATTATTATTATTATTATTATTATTATTATTATTATTATTATTATTATTATTATTATTATTATTATTATTATTATTATTATTATTATTATTGATTCGGAAATAGCATGGAGCACAGAATTGTAGGAAGTTACGGGCATGAGTTTGTGGACAGACGAAAGATCAAATCTTAAATTAAAACTCCAAAATTTCAGATTTTATTTCTTTCCTTTTTCTTTTTTCAGATTTTAAACTTTGTTAAAAAATAACAAATAATAGTATAATAGACATAAGGGAAGCTGTACAGCTGAAAAATCAATAACTATTTGAAATCTAAGAGTAATCAGGTACACTAAAGGGATGAGTTAGGTAGCTCAAACGTTAAACTATTACTCAAAGCACTACTACTCCAATCAATCACAAGTAAGAAGACGGGGCTCCAAAATTAACAGCATTCGATACAGCGTCTTTCCTCATCACAATTACCTTGGAGACTGCTCTTCAAAATTTACAAGATTAAAGCCTCTCAAAGGCTCAGTTCAACTTTTACATTAGGTCAATTACAACCATTTTCCACTGTCTTATTCGTTCGACAGTCTAAGTTACATTAAAATAAAGAAACACATTCGCAGAAGCAATAAGTGACAATTCTACCTGGTCCTAGTGAAAAAAGGTAAAGATTTGATATGTCGGTCGTAAACCGAAATGTTAGGAGGCGAACTCTTGCACGTCTTTGAAGTTAACTTGAAAATACCTAAAACCCAACGTAGGGTTATCGCTCGAAGTACAGAGGCTGAGCCTATACTACGGAGGTGACCAGATGAGAAAAAAATTTAAATTTCAAAAGGAAGAGATAAATTTTAAAGTTTACGCAATCATAGTCACCCAAATACCAAGTTTAATGGGAATAAAAATTGGTTCACACTCTTTATATCATAAGTTAGACTACGATATCTAGAATTATTTGAAAATTTGCATTGAAAGATTGATTTTTACATCAAGAAAGAAATAAACCTCCCCCTAAAGTTAGTTTTCTGAGGCTAATACATGATTTAAAGTTATCTGTCATTACCTTGAGCTGGTGGGTCTTTCCGAGATGGGCAAGGCTATCCCCTTGCCCCTCTACGAACACACACTAAACTTCTTGACTTGACTGGAGCGATTAAAAGACAGCATGGCCCAAAATGTCCCAGCTTTTATACTGGAGAGAAAGGTGTCAGAATTCTCTCGACCAAAGCCCTGTACACACCCAAAAATTCAATTGGTTGATTTAATAAATGTACAAAATTCCTGATTGGTTGAAGAAAGAAGGGCTAGCAGTGCTAGTAACCTAAGGACACAAAAAAGAATTTACCACATTTCAGTTCTGGAAAGCTCGAAATTACAAATTTCTTTGAAAATTAATTGTTCTTCTTCTCACCAGGTGAGCACATAAGTATACAGTAGAGACGTCTGATGATAGGCGTTCAAACTTCTTCCCGGACACAGCTTGAAGTACACGATACAGATGGCCTTCTGAAGGGTGCTCACTTTAAATGCACGGAGCAGGTGTACCTCCGGTATATTTATTGTTATTATTGTATTTAATGACCATTATTCGGAACACATCATCATTGATGTTTGCGGATGAAACACACTTGCTTACCATATTATTATACAGTGTCTATCTAAGTATTTGTAACAACCTTCAAGGGAAAATTCCCGGAATCAAAACAAGAAGAAATATTGTAATGAATATGCGTCATACAGTGTGTGGGTGATGAGGTACAGGGATTACACATGATCACTAACACATGTTGTTGTCGACCGTCGTCCGTTTTGTTCATCGATGGGGCCACATTTGGAAGATATGGCGTCATAAACATCCGTAAAATACATACCTGGGCACTTGAAATTCCCCAGTCACCAAGAGAGCTTTGGACGTGACGTGTGGTGTCACTTACTACCAATTGATCGGTCCAAACACGCTACTCAGACAGGTTTGATGACCTTCTTGAGGAACACGCTGCCAGAACTTGTAAAACATGTGTCTCTAAAAATTCGCCGCGCCCTGTATTTCATGCATGGTAGGGCTTCAAAACATTTCAGTTTTCGTGTACGCCGGGTTTCCGACAGTAATTCACCACGGCGGTGGATAGGGCGTCGATATTCAGAATATTAGCCTACCCTGTCTCCTGACCTTTACCCACTGGATTGTCGACACATGGAGGTGTGGTTTACGTTACTCCCGTTAACTACATTAACGAACTGGAACAGCGTATCAATAAGCACTGTGCAGCTGTACGTAACTACCCACGTATCTTCGAACCAGCTTCGTTAGTTCATGTTGAGGCTGCTCAAGCCGGACACTTTGAGCATTTCGTGGGATGTGTTCAATGTATATCGTCAACTCTGTCGTGTGTAACTGACTAAAGGCCAGTTTAGAACCATATACAGACTGTCTAAACTTTGTAACAAGCCCGCTTGGTTGCTATGATAGTTAAAGCGTTGAAGTCTAAACAGTCTAACACCATCATTAGCCGTTTCGAGTCCTGCTGGTAAAAAAAAAAAAATCACCAACAGAACGTTGGACTGCAGGATAAGGGAGGTGGTGACATACAATTCTTAATCACTAAATTGCGTCTAAAAGCCTGGATTAAATACCAAACCTCTCCGCAGTACTCATATCGAGTGAGGGCATATGACCCTGTTGATGGCGTTTCGTCCGCCGGATGTGGAACTTAAGGATTGAGCTGACCCCTTGGTGCTATTCAACAGGTGTAGGCTATGTGCCGGCACCGGGTTTCACCCTCTCCTTTCCTGCTATCATGTATCATGTCATTCATTTCATCACATTAACTCCTCTGATGAGGTTGACGTCAGGAAGGGCATTCGGTCATAAAATCCAGCAACGACAGATACATCTCACCTCACACTCGACCCCGCAGAGAAACGAGACAAAAAGTCTTAATACGGTGATTTTGAAAATTTACTTTTCAATACTTATTTCATATTATGGTATAACGTAAATTTCTATCATTAACAAATTTAGGCAACGTAAACAATACTGTATAAATATACACATGATTTAAGTGATTGGATAGAATATAAGGATGTTCCTGTAGATCGAAACATTTCATTCTTTGTATAATAGTGTGTGTTTATTACAGGTCTGTTTAAGTGTTATAATTTCTTTGAAATTTTACAATTTGCTTTACGCCGCGCCGACACACATAGGTGTTATGGCGACGATGGGATAAGAAAAGCTTAGGAGTAGAAAGCAAGCGCCCGCGGCCTGGTGTTAACATGAGAAACCACGAAAAATAATCTTCAGTGCTGCCGACAGTGGGATTGGAATCCACTATCTCCCGGATGCAATCTCATAGCTGTGCGCCCCGAATCGCACGGCCAACTCACCGTTTTTGTGTTTTTAGCAGACTGGATTAAACACAGGATACATAGAGGACAAGATTACGTACAGAAGAATACCAAATATACACACTGCTTAGCAGGTGTATATATTTTCGGTTTTTGTGGTAATGATAACACGTATTTCAATGGAAATTCGTTTTTTTATTTATTAAAAGTATTTTCCATCGGCTTCTACATACTTCCCCCCATCTTTCAGGTAAGTTATGAATAGGTCTACCATGCCAGAAGAACTGATTGTCATTTGCGGCAAACCATTCGTCGAGCCATTTTCCAACTTATTAGAAATTGCTGAAGGGCTGCTCTGAGAGAGCGTGCCCATTGATGGGAGGAGGTGGTAGCCAGATGGCGCCAGGTCGCGAGAGTATGGCGGGTGCGGAAGGATTCCCCTTCCAACCGATTTCAAGTTGTCTTTCACTGGTTTTGCTCTGTGAGACGGGGCATTGTTGTGTAACAAAATCACTTTACCATGTCTTCTGGTCCTCTCTGGTCGTCTTTCGGTCGATGCGTGATTTAAATTAATCGTTTGTTGGCAATAGCTTTGTGCATTAACGGCTTAATGCTGATTTATTAGCATGACTCTGAAGTCGGTCTACCAGAGCTCACTGTCTTTCACATCGAAATCACCACGTGTAAATTGTATCTCACATGTTCTAATCGATGGAGCGTGCTCACCATATGTTTCTACCAGCGACAATGACTTTTTACAGCCTTTTTTTCTCGATTAAATAAGAAAAGCAATGCGTGTCGCAAATGTTCCTTTTCAGGAACAACGTCGACATGATCACTGAACGATACAACACAGACGCTAGTGTTTGGCGGACTAAAGTTGTATGTGTTGAAACCAAAAAATACTTATGCGTACACCTGTTAAGAGACCCCAAACAAACCGAGGCAGGGAGGTCTCAATTAAGACATCACCGCATCCGAGATTCAATGCGACGGTAGATTGATGCATGTATCAGTACTAATGTGAGACATAGTTTCTGTTTGTTGTTCTTATGATCAGGGGCCTAACATCTAAGGCCATCTGCCCAAAGACACAATATCATGGGACATGCTGGTACTTTCTGTTTCTGTGTGTTGCCCGTGATTAATGTACAGTGTACAGTTGGACAAAATGAGTTCTAACACGGAAATAAAGAATTTTTGGATCCGTGCCCATTTTGCATTTATTCTTCTTTAGCCTACTTTCTTATCACAACACGTAAGAAAAACATCTGTACACTGGATGTAAAGGGCGCTGTGTCCTTTTTTACGAAATTAACAGTTTGACTTTTATTGTACTTTAGTGCTCTTTTGCGGGCTGGAAAACACCTTTGTACATTTCGATAGTTTCATTTGTCCAGCAAAGTTGAGCGTCTTTCATAATTCGGTTCTTTCAGTCAGGCATTGAACAGAGTGCTCGATCACGAAGCTTCGAGTGGGTGTAGACTTAGAAATATTGACTGACACCTATCCCTTCAAAATGGATTTGAACGATTCTACACGTCATTTTGATACATCTAGGCCAGTACCGAATAATCGGGAGATACTGTAGTGTGTTCGAACCCCACTGTCGGCAGCCCCGAGGATAGTTTTCCGTGGTTTAGCATTTTCACACCAGGCAAATGCTTGCGCTGTACCTTTATTAAGCCTACTGTCGGTTCCTTCCGACTCCTAGCCCTTTCCTCTTCCGTCGTCGCCTTAGGACCTATCTGTGTCGGTGTGACATAAAACAGCTTATAAAAACTCCAAAACTTTCAAATAAGGGAACTTATCCTCGAACCGAAAGGAATAAAGGTCTATAATACTAACTTATGACCTTGCTTTCGAGACCTGCTGTTTACAGTGCGCGTCTTCTGGCATGGGTTAGAACAAATTTGTTACATTCATTGATCTGCCCCGGTCTCATCCTTGGCGTTGACAATATGAAAGTGACTGAGATATGAACGGCGCTAGTGATGCCATTCCTTATGCAGCCAATCCCTGCTATGAATATCGATCATAGGGTCAGTTGGTGCGTACATTTCAGTGAGCTTTGGCAACATATGGATCAGTAAGAAAAGCAACGGGAAACTACCTCACTCCTCATTTCCCTAGTTTGCCTCCTCAGTGACGCCTAGGCCATCTATGACATTTGATGGTGGATATGTTGAGGATCAAATCTGCCTTCGAGCTGAATATACAACATAGTACTCACGTGTTTAGTCTTCGATTTAGGCAGCAAGGCAGTCGATGCAAGACAGTGTTGACCATGGAAATGCCATCTGTAGAGTTAATATCACGAATATCTGTACATGCGTTGAAATTTCAAGGATTCTGGAAGTTCCCTGTAAGCAGTCCCTCTGGCATTCTAGTAGAGGAATCACACACTGAAACAAAGTAAATAATATTCAAATTTGTGCTTCCTGGTAGCAAAGTTCAAAGTGAAACGTTCAACATAAGAAATAAATAATTTTACCTTCTGACACATATGATCATGAGAGTTATTTTTAACTAAACTGGAGCCCGAACGACTCGCTTTTGTCTTGGCCATCAGATGCGAGGCCTACAATTTGTCAATGTATAAGTAGAACCAAATTTCGTTGTAAGATTTCAAACACCAGGTTTCCGGACACTGTGAACCAACTAGGAAAAAGAAAATCTCTGCACTATCTGGGACTGACGTCTCGCATGTTGCGATCACACAATGCACCCCTCCAGTTTAATAAGAACTGTGGCAGAAGGAAAATCATTTCAAATGAGGTAGAGGCACATAATCAAGGACTCGTACGATATAAACACCATCATGAGACGTATTGACAAATATTCTTATTAATTCGCTTGGAATAAAACTGACAATATATAGCGCTAAGAGGCAAAAAATGTCTCTAGTGGACTCGTGTTACTCCGCAGCATTTGTAGTAAATAGGTCAGATAACTTGTCCTGATATGCCTGTCGGAGTCATATTGTTTCGCCTGCCATTCTCAATGGTTTTATGGACATTTAATAAGAAGCGCCTTACGGTACGCCACAGTTAGTAGTCAGAATTCATCCATTATGACATCACCAAGTCGCTGCTTGGTAAAAATTTATCCATATTGTACCCGACAGGTACATGAACCAAGGACTAGTGATCAAGTGGACGCGCATTCCTTGTCTGGGTGCGAACACGCGGAATTCCGAAGCTTGGAATGCCACGGGCGTGGCTAGAATCCATTTCTCCTAAGCAGAGCTGTGGAATCCTTGGATGGAAAGGAGGGAGAAATTATCCCCACCACATGTAGTTGGTTAGTGGGAGAGATACACTTTCTAGCATCGTAGCGTTGGAACCATCTTTAAAAGAGCATGGCCAACTTCGTTTCCTACATTTTAAAAAAAGATTTTTATAATACTGCATTGTACACCGATTCAAAAGGGCTGTTCGTGAGTTGTGAATTTATTTAGAGTGTGTGACGTCCTTTATGGTGATAATCTTATGTTAAAAGAAGGAATATGTGATTAAGTAACAGTTGGAAAGTTACATAGGCCATGTGTTAAACGTCTTGACGCCACTTGATAGGGGGAATCCTGTGAGCTAGCTGTATATTGAAGACAGTTATTTATTAATTACAGGGGATCCTGCGATCAGATTTCGTCCGTGTGAGTCTTAACCATATTATAATATTACTGGTCATCTAAAGAAGCTATGCGGCAGTGAATCATCACGATGGACGTCCCGTAGCTACACGAAATGTCTAGAGGAGGAGGCTAAGTACCCTAAATTTTACTAGCATGACACGTAGTACAACGGAATATCCATTTAAAGTTCATTAATTTGTAAATTATTATTATTATTGTATGGCATTTACAAGCATAATCTGTAAAAATATGCAATTAACATACAAAATATAGAGGTAATTAACCAGCTTCGACAACCAGTCCACTGCACCTTGGACTCAATTCATGCAGAGTCCGTAAACCATCCTTAAATGCTGACAATGGACAGCTCTCGACAACATGAAGCAATGTCTGCTTCTCAGCACCACACTCACACGCAGCACTTTCACAATATGCCCACTTTTTCATCATATATCGGCACCTGCCGTGGCCTGTTCTGAAACGGTTTGAGTTTTGACCGCTCATGTCGAGGATGATCGAAACCTGGCACTTTCTTCGTTGGGTCTTTAATCAGAAAGGCGTTGGTGGGTGGACATTGTTCCCATCGCTGTCTCCATTCTGCTGTTACACTGAATTTTTCATAGGAGTGTAGATCAGTCCAGAGTGGATTCCTGGATTTTAACCTCATCACAGGTGGATCTCGTAAGGCATTGAACAAAAGTGAGTTCCTGTGTGCAAAGGTCTTCTTGAGCAACTGTACTTTTGCTGCTTTTCTCCTCAGATCTGGAGGAGCAATGTTTGCTAAAACAGGCAGCCAATGAGTAGGAGTGGACCTCACTGTACCAGTAACAACTCTCATGGTTTCATTGAGCTGTACGTCAATCTTGCTCGAATGTACGCTGTTTTCCCACACAGGAGCGCAGTACTCACCAGCCGAGTATACTAGAGAAATAATAAATTGATAATAAATAATAAATTGATAGTGCTTCTTTCTTTTAATACATAAATGTGCTATTTAGGGGCAGAGTGTTCAATTAATCACAAGTCTGAGTGAATTAGATTTTGTAAATACGGTAGATTTTATTTTATTCTTCATTTTTCATTTGGAAATTTTCTCGGGCTTGCTTTTTACATAGTTTGAAATTGAGTAGAATGATTAGTACCAATAGTGTCCACTGGAATGTTTTTCCTATTGGCACACAACCAGTGGTATCATCATGCATCCGAGTGATGTATTTTAGTCGTCGGATGGAAGGAGTGCCGGAGTGAGCCGTTATGAGGTTCGAACCATGTCCTCCCACGTAAAGAAAAAGCTGAGAGTTGAGAAGGTAATAATATAATCCTAGGAACTTAGCAGAGTATTTGATGGAAGTATTTTAATAGCCAATAATTTGGTAGTGAGTTTTGTGTCGATACATTACGAGAAATGTAACATAGGGAGACAGGAGAGATTGGAAGTCGGGACTCTGAGTTGGAAAGATTTTACACCCACTGTGAATTGGAATATGAGATTAAATGCCTCTGTAAAGTAGTACATTGACGGACTAAGTTCGAATTTTAAAGCAATGATAATATGAAGGCTGTGAAGGCAGTTAAATTTGTAAGTGAGAGTCAAGTTTTGAGCCCTAATTAAGGTGTGTGTCGGTTGACCGAATGGAGCAGGTAAATATTTATGAAAGGAAACCACCCACGAAGGGCACGCTCATACAAGGAAGAGAGAGCGACGACTTTTTGTGAGGTGAAACATAGCCCGTGTTTTAGACAGCTGGTTGCCGTTTCCTAGACATGTGATTTATGTGTTAGGTGAGTCATCAAGAAGATTTTCCTTTTCTATAAAGTACTTTTGTCAGAGATAGACTCAATTAGCTGGTGTGATGCAGCCATTTTCGTTTTGCACGAATATGATAGTTAGGGTTTCCAGTACCCATCTGTGGATTCTAGTGTTCACTTATTTGAAGCTCACACTGTAGAGACCCGTGTTCATTTGTATCTATTGTATTACTTTTGATTTTATTGTGGTGACTGTATTTTTATTTGTCAACACAGTTTCCAATCCTGTGGTGAGTGGGTGTATGCTGGGTTCGATACAAGACCAGAGCATTTCTTTTTGAATTATTCCTGTGTGTTTAGTGCTTATTCTTTTAAATGTGTTTATTATTTTGTTTATCAAGTTTGATCTAGGATAGGCTTCACTCAGACTTGTGTGTAAGTTATGTAAATATACCCCAGTGTTAATGGGGAGAGTTTGAGTGATTTAATTGTTTAATATTCTGTACATGCGATGTCATGATCAAATTTGGTATGTAGTCTCGTCCTCAAAACAAATTGAAACAATCTTTAACTTGTTAGCCGCGAAATTTGTAATTATTCATGTAAATACATTGGGGTATATTTGAGCCATTTTTCATCATCATCAGGAGTATGATAATAAAACCGTTTTTTAATTTTAAAATATTATTCTCATTCCATTGCATTTATTTGACACCCCTATTCTCCGACCATTTATGACGCTAAGTTATCTTATGTATTTATGATGCCCACTTGGTTTGTACCCAATTAAAGATCCTGCAGATTTTTTGCCAGAGACTTCATGGGTAGGGGGCGGTTGCAATTTATTCGCTTTTTCATTCTGCAGTTCTTGATGTAAAGCTTGGTATTGTGTCGTAGAAGACAATCTCAGTTCCTCTATAGAGTATAGAATGGTTGTCTTGTGAGCACATACGTTAGTCTCGAAAATAGTTTTATTTTATTTGCCAGGAAGCGACATTTTTAAAGATACATGGCCTTCACTATTTCTATTGAAGCTAGATTACCCTACCATAGGAATTTTCAGACAACGTCTTACGGCGTATGTCATGATGGGGTCTGTTTGTACTTAGACTTTTTTTCTCTTAGTAACATGTAAGTTACTAAGAGAAAAAAGTCTAAGTACAAACATTCCTGCATGCAATGACATTACTAAGGGTGAAAATCACACATATCACAATATTAATGAGAATGTTAGTCGCTCAGCAGCCTGCTTAGTACAGCATGTATGGCGGTTTAGGGTAAGCCTTTGTTGGAGTGATCATTTAAATATTTGATTTATGATTAATGATAGTAGAGATCAACTAATGTCTCTTGATTCACCGGCAGGTAATTCCGGAGAGAATGAAACAAAAGTGAAGCAAATCGGTCCAGCAGAACGGACGGTCGGATTAGCCAAATATGTTTTTAGTAAACTCATTTAATATGCACGTACATAATATTTTAAAGTGTTAATTTGATTGTATTTATTTGGACAATGCACTATATATAGTCAACTTTAGTCTACGGCTGATGATAACTCATAATAGTGTTGAAACCGCTACCAATGCATAAATAATTTGACACCGTATTAATCGATATTGAATAGGTAAACCTTCATTTTAAATTCTTATGTCAATGAAGGGAGCAATAAATGTCTGGATCGTTGGTCGGGCCGACAATTATAGTTGTGTAGTTTTAATTGTTCTGGCTCTGTGACTGTGTCCTTTTTGTTCGTCTCAACGCACTTACCTTCACCTACATACTTTACAACACAATACACTACTAACTGCCATGGAAACACGCATAGTGAATACGTCTCTCCACATAGTATTGGGATCACGAAGGGCATCTTTTCGTAAAACTGTGCCCTATCCAAGTAATTCTTCGACCATAATAAATCAGGGAAAATGCCAAGGAGAAGAGGAGGAAGAAGAATAATAATAATAATAAGAAGAGCAATGTGCAAATATGTGTATGAACTGGATGTCTTTAGAACTGCAGATAAACAATGATGATCGTGATGATGATAACGATTATACGTTTTGTCATCATTAACCAATACCGGAAATTGAAATCACTATACTAATGTAGTTTCGTCTCTGTGGTGTAGTGGTTACTGCGATTAGCTG
Organism: Anabrus simplex; assembly: GCF_040414725.1. Classification (NCBI taxonomy): domain Eukaryota; kingdom Metazoa; phylum Arthropoda; class Insecta; order Orthoptera; family Tettigoniidae; genus Anabrus; species Anabrus simplex. The sequence goes on from NC_090267.1 coordinate 41,764,502, forward strand.
CCACTGCCGGAGGTTCCGATGGCTCTGCCACGAAATTTGAAAAGTGGTACAACTGGAACGGGGTCAAATCAGCCTCGGAAGGTCAATTGAGTAGAGGGGGTTCGATTCCTACCTCAGCCATCCTTGAAGTTGCTTTCCGTGGTTTCCCACTTCTTCTCGAGGCAAATGCCGGGATAGGACCTAACTTACAGTCACTGTCGCTTCCTTCCCTCTGTCTTGCCTACTCCTTCCAGTATTCCCATCCCCCTCAAGGCCCCTATTCAGCATAGTAGGTGAGGCCGCCTGGGTGAGGTACTGGTCCTCCACCCCATTGTTAACATCGACCAAATTTATTACGATCCTGGACATTGCCCTTAAGGTGATAGATGTGCAATCCTTCGCTGAGTCCGAAGGAAAAGCCATCTCTGGATAAGAAACGGATACAAAAAAAATAAAAAATCTGATGACCATTGTTTGAAACATCAAAGTGAATAAAGCCAAAACACACAGGGAGAGAGAGAGAGAGAGCGCGCGCGCGCGTGAGAGAGAGAGAGAGAGAGAGAGAAAGCACCGAATTTTACATAAAACCCACTGATTTTTTCTCACTCGCTATATACACCCCGCAATATTATTAATATGTGTACACGTGCATTGAGGTAGCATAAAACCCCACAGCAGATAAGAATCATCGTTGAATACTTACTAAAACTGGAAAATTAATACCTCTGCATCTCCTTCTTCGTTTTCAGAAATGGCTGTAGATGTTGGAGCTCATGCAGATGTTGCTTTGTGGACTTGTATTGTCCCAATTTGTTTTAACACTTGTTTGAGCAATTCAAAATCATGGCAACGTTTACTAAACCGTCTTAGTCCATGTCTAACTGTCAAGATTTACTGTAACAGCTCAGTCCCCATACTACTTCTAATTTTAGTTTTTACTACTTTCCACCTCTGCATTTGTCCAGGGCAAAGGTAACGTTGATAATGCAAACCCTGATAGTTCTTTAAATGGGTTTTTGTTTGATGCATCTCTGTAACTTTTGACTTCACACCGAAGTGCTGACAATCTGCCATTTAATTAAGTTTACTGCACCCCACTGAGTATCTGTTTTTCATTTTACTTCTGCTGGAACACTAAATATCTCTATTACTGGAATCACCGATTCCATAATTTGTTGGGATACTGAACATCTCCATTATTGGAATCAATGATTCCGTAATATGTCGAAGAGCATGACCATGACATAAACAAGTAACCTATTTTAATATATCCGTATTTTCAGGAGGTTGTCCCTGATTGCACAACTTCTTCGAATTAATTGTTCATTTAGTGCGGCGAGGCTTTGTTCCGTCTTAATCTTTCCAATTTTACTTTCACACAGGTAGCTCAGGTATGTTTTAGGGTGAACATAGTTTTCAGAGTCACTACTGGTATAATAAAATTTAAATGTAGGCAATAGAGCAGATTTTCCCAATGATTTAACGATAATTGTAAGGCAAGTATGAGTTTAGCTGGGTCTGCTGTGTTTGATTAAAATCCTTTATGTACTCTTGTAACATCCACATGAACCCCTTTAAGTAATGGCAAGTAAAATAAACTGTCTCCACCTTTAAGCATAGGGTGCTGAGTTTAAGCAGTATAAGATTTCTCAATGATCCTAACAATTCCAAAATATGTTTTCAGTTCCAGACATTGTGTAACTATTAGAATGTATCAATTGCTGAGTAAACGGAGAGCCATCTGGTATTTCAGGACTGAACTATTTTCAAAGGCTCGCGGCCATTTTCGATAGCCTGGTAAACGTGTTTGCTTGCAAGCTGCCATACGGAAGATTTACAGAAACAATTTTAAATCTCACTTATATGAAACTCGGTACTTCTGGGCAAAATGTTAGCATATGCATGGTAAACTGCCAATTGTGTGGAATGGCACACACATCTCAAAAGAATTAAATCTATTACATCTTCTTTATGCAGCCTACCAATTTTTACTCCTGTCATCACTTTGGCATTGCCAGTTCCTATGCCCTTCAATTTGCATGGGTCTAAAGCAAGCAAGTTTTAATTGATGTTGTAATAGCTGAGGCATTGCATTTATTAAGCTCCATTATGTTTTAAAACGTTGTATTTATGTCATTTTACAGGTACTGTGATACATAATGACTATACTCAGATACTTAGTGACACTAATATCTGTAGATTCATCGACCAAAATGCTGTAAGGACTATCACCAATGTCCTTTCCAAGATCAAATGCAAAATATGATCTGAAAACATTTTTGATAATAGTGCTACAGTTAGTCCTGTGTAACTTTAAATTGTCAGCAGCCCGAATTCCCTTAAATTTAGTTTTTCACAGAGTTCCTAAACGTGCATAAGATAAGAGAGATATATGACAGTACACAAGTAATTCTCATGATCCTTCACCAGAGGGATTCCACTACATTTTCTAATGTTAAAAACTCTGATTTATCTAATTTTGTCTGGATTGGGAGCCTGTCTACGTTTATTGTATCTGTGTGACTTAGTTAGCGCCCATGCCTAGCCACAACTGAACAATGACAGAACATAGAGCACGCCTTCGTAGGTTCTCCTGGGATTCACGAAAACTCTTCTCTTTCAGTCACTCGCATCTAAACTTCTGCGCATAATTTGGTTTCACTTTCCCCATTTCACGAGCTAATACGTACATGTTATACGAACACTGTTACTAAATCGTGAACCGTGTTTACCGTCACCATATATACAGAGTCTAATATATCTAATAAGAGGAAGGTTCATCCACTTGACAGCTGGAGCAACACTAGCACCTCTAGCGGCTAGGTAGAGGCAACTTGCCAGCAGACAACAGGGAACGAATTACCACTACAGTCTAAAATGGTCACAACTTCTGAATCATTCATGCAAATAGTGTCCTGACAAGCTTATTGTAATCCTTATGAAATAGTGGAGGAGGTCAAACAGTTCGCGGATAATATCGAAATATTTATTTAATCTTAAGGAGCTATGTTTTCTTACCGCGGACTATAACATAAAATTGCTTCTAGAGGGTAAACGAATCGAAATAGGTATATACTTTTGCGGGCTTTCTTGTATAAGTTTTTATGCTCTACAATTCCTGCGCTTACACTTGGGGTCTATCGTTGACGGTTCAGACAGCGTAAGCCAAGAAAACAAGTGACCGACCATGGTAGAGCGCTGGCCTTCTTAGCCAAACATGGCAGGTTCGAAGTCGGTCGGTCGGTCGGTCACTTGCTTTCTTGGCTTACGCTGCCTGAACCATCAACGATAGACCCCAAGTGTAAGTGTACGAACTGTAGAGCATAGAAACCTATACAAAAAAGTTCGTGATGGTATATACCTATTTCGAACCGGTTGCCCTCTAGAAGCGATTTTATGTTATAGTCCGCGGTAAATAAAAATAACTCCTTAAGATTAAATAAATATTTCGATATTATCCTCGAACTCCTCATCAAAATAAATTGTTCGACCTCCTCCACTGTTTCATAAGGATTACACTCACTTTATCAGGACATTATTTGCATGAATAGTTCAGAAGTTATGACCATTTTAGACTCTAGTGGTAATTCGTTCCCTGTTGTCTGCTAGCAACTTTCCTCTACCTGGCCGCCTGGAGCGCTGCAGTCGCCTCGGATGAAAAATATCATTAGAGCTTCGCGACTGTATATATTAGACTGTGATATATACATACTTTCAATCGCTCTCAAGCCGGAACCACTTAACTACTATCACTATGACGCACTGACGCACTTCAGTGCGTCATCAGCTCCGCCAGTAGTTAAGGTAATTCCTGGCTCTCTGGTATCACGACTGTAAACGTCAAGAACTTTAATTTGAACTATTACATTAATACACATAGCTTCCGTGGCAGCGCGTCGGCTTCTCACCGCTGAGTTCTGTGGTTCGAATCCCGGTCACTTCATGTGAGATTTCAGCTGGACAAAGCGGAGGCGGGACAGGTTTTTCTGCGGGTACTCCGGTTTTACCTGTCGTCATTCATTCCAGTAACACTCTCCAATACCATTCCATTTCATCCGTCAGTCGTTAATCATTGCCCCAGAGGAGTGCGACAGACTTCGGCAGCCGGCACAATTCCTATTCTCGCTGCTAGGTGGGGGCTTCATTCATTTCCTAACCAGGTCGTATGACTGGAAACGGGTTTTGGATTTTCAGTGTCAGATTAATAAACCCCCTAATCATAGTGCATACAGCTTTAATTGGAAAACCAACGAAAATACACACTGACATAAGCATTAGATATCCCACTGACCACCGTGTGATAAAATATTTACCCACAGACGAAGAGTAAAAAAAAGACTAGATTTACTGGCAAAACATAGTGTTGGTAACACTGCTGCTGACTGAATACATTTTTGAAATATTTTTAACGAAACGAAGAAGTTGAAAGAAGATCGAATAAAAAATATGTTTCGCTAAGTGGTGCAGTTTAAATTCTACTTTTACTCACTGCTGCAAGTAATGTTCATTCTCTTGGTAACGCGTTGCGAACGTGATCCATCTACACATGAAAATAACACAGACTTGATTTTAGAACTAAGAAGAAACGAAAACTGATTCAGACTAGAATGACAGCAGCAAATTCCCAGACCTCATCCTCACAACGTAGTTCAATGAAGCACAACAATATTATGACAGTGATCATCATAAAAGAGCTGGTAACTACGTTTCCAACACAGACACTACAGAGCAGCCAGGGCTATGGAAAGTATCGACCCTTGGCACTTGTTGGATTAAACGTATTTCAGTTGTTATATTTACTGGACATTGCCCATGTTTCGCTCATGCATGATTTGCGGTACAGATTGACGTGTTCATTGCATGGCTCACTAAGGGGCAAGGTATCGTAGTTAGTTCCGTAACATACAATCAAATACAGTAGAGACAATAAGCGACACTCCGCGAGATATCGAAGGACAGTGATTAGAACTCTGTCTAGCGGAGTGACCTGAGAGTTACTTATTCTGCCATAAGAGCATGTGTATTTGTTTGTGAAGTTTTTGGGGTTATTTATGGGTTTGCATTAAGTTGGCTTAAGTAAATAATAGCGTGTGTCATTCCTTTATATCTCCTGTCAACATGAGTGGAAAGATATGTGCTGCGTTTGGCTGCAGTAACTATGAAGTGCAGAAGGATTCGCGGTCTTTCTGCCGCTTCTCTAGTGGCAAGAAAATGTAAGTAAATACTGCGTTTGCATATATATTCTTCAAGTTACAAAGATACTTTTATAGAAGGCCTACCTTCCTAGCGTTCTGACCTGCGCGACCCGTATTTTAACTGGCTTAAAATATAATAAGCTCATTTTATTGTATTAGTGCAGCAGTTAACCTTCAATACCGATGTGTTGTTGTAGGTGTGATCTGTGGGTTTTGAATTGATTCAGGAAAATGCATATGCATATGTGTGTGTGCCTGGTTGTGTTCCAAGTTACCCCATTTGGATGCCGTAATGCGTCGTTAAGCACTGAAGAAAATATGGGTGATTTAAGAAATGTGATGATGCAAATTTGCTTTACCGTAATATAATGGCAAGTATTGCTTATAGGGAAATTTTGAATGTTTTTGCGGCTAAATTTATAGATTTTCTTTCTGTTAGTACGCTTCAAATTAAAATGAAAATTGTCCAGCTCTTAAATGTAAATTCCGTGAATCATGTGTGCAATGTGCCGATATTTTTGACAAGTGTCCTAATGTGATGTACAGTGCTTTTAAATTCGAAAAACAGACAAATCTAGCAGTGAAAGTTCAGACAGGTATGCTAAAGCTAAAAAAGTAATGAAAGATCAAGCCCATTCACAGCAGTCCATTTCGCATCGTGATTATATGTCTAATTTCAGTCTTTAAATAATAACCTGTTAAATAATTCTTCATTCATGTATCCAGAATTGCTTTAGAAACTTTTAAGTTAATATTTTAGCAACACTCTCTTTCTAGACGTAATTTGTTTGTCCATTTCCGTATATACATTTCCAGTGGTATTTGAATTTAGCGCGAATGTTCAGGTCACGCCACTAGGAGCGCCACTTGCGAATTGTCCCCCATTTTAACAAAGCTAAATCCGGAAGTGTCACGTATTGTCTCTACCGTATTTGATACAGTATATCTGTGATGGATATTCTCCGAGAACGGACTGCTTTACGAAGCTGCTGATAAACCTCAGCAGAGTTTCTTACAGCGTGGACAGTAGATACGGTCTTTTGGATGTCGCCATACATTGACGTAAAACTCCACCAGGAGTAACAGACAGCAAATAGAAGATAACTCGAAGATATACACTTCACAGTTTCAGTAAGATACTACAGACATTATGGAGATACGAGGTCAATATATTCCGGTATTTAGGCTAAATGTCCATTGTTTACATTTTATTTTATCAGGTACGTCGTTCCAACGAGCGGGTAGTAGCATCTTGATTGCAAGGTTTTATTTTTTATTTTTAGAATTGGCCTTCCGTCGCACCGACGCAGGTAGGTCTTATGTGGACGGTGGGATAGGAAGGGTCTAGGATAAAGGAAGCGGCCGTGGTCTTAATAATGTACAGCCCCAGCATTTGCCTGGTGTGAAAGTGAGAAATAACGTAAAACCATCTTCAGGGCTGCCAAAAGTTGGGCTCAAACCCACTATCTCCCGGATGGAAGTTCACAGTGGCGCGCCCCTAACCGCACGGCCAACTCGCCAGGGGACTGCAAGTTTGCATCATTCAATAACCATTATTCGAAGAGTGACCTTTACCTTTAGCTTTGTTTCCTTTTACTTATTCTTAAGATAGAAGTATGTCGCATTATTTTTGCAGATTCCTTCATCATTATCATAGATTTATTTTGTTACTGGGGTACATATGTCGTTTACTTCCACAATTTGGTCTCTCGGTTAAAATCTGCCGGCACCAAAATATGTGCGCTGGCCTTCCTTCAGGAATTTCAAAACTATGAAAGCGAGCCAAAATATTATAATGACTGACTTGAAAAGAGGAAAGTCGTGGTCAGGTGGTACAATGTAAGTGGGGGTAGGGGCACCTCCACCGTTTTGTCAATAAGTCACCACTGATCCGCATTTAGGGCATTCGTTCAGGTGGCAGATTCCCTATCCGTTGATTTCCTAGCCTTTCCTTAAATGATTGCAAAGAAATTGGAAATCTACGGAACATCTCCCTTGGTAAGTTATTACAGTTCCTAAATTCCCTTCCTATAAACGAATATTTGCCCCAATTTGTCCTCTTGAATTCAAACTTCATCTTCATATTGTGATCTTTCCTACTTTAAAGACACCACTTAAACTTATTCGTCTACTGATATCATTCCATGTCATCTCTCCACTGACAGCTCGGGACTTACCACTTAGTCTAGCAGCTTGTTTCCATTCTCTCAAGTCTTCCCAGCCCAGAATTTGCAATGTTTTTGTAACGCTACTCTCTTGTTGGAGATCACCCCGAACAAATTGAGCTGATTTTCTTCAGATTTTTGCCCAGTTCTTGAACGAAGTAATCCTGGTGAGGGTCCCATACACTAGAACCATTCTCTTGTTGGGGTCTGGCTAAATCGGAGCGTGAGGTGAGAATAGTATTACTAGCGCGAGGTGTCTTTCGATCCACTTAAACGTAATCTCTCGTTAATTGTAATAACTGCGGTTCGGATGTTTATGACTTAAAGAAGTAAAAACTATAGGCCTACAAGTCATTTACCCTACACATTAACTAAATATGACGGAAAGAAAGGTAAAACACATGCAGTTTAAAAAGTCCTTATTCACTACACATACGGTAACTTACTTCTATATCCGTATACAATGTAGAACACCGTAAAAGGACGAGTACGTTTGCTACTCTATATATATACAGGGTGTTAGGTGTATACGTGCAGATATTAAGCTAGTCGGCTAAGAAAAATACATCTCATAATATATGCTATGTACTTTTTACCTTGTCCTATTAGTTTGCCCATAACTGAGCCAAATATTTCAGGACCTAATGTGTTTTGAACGGCCGTAGCAGGATACGCCGGTGATGTCATTCTGTCCACGCGTAGCGGAAGTACAGTAGCCGAGTATAGGGCTTGTTGAACCTGTTTCTTATCGCAGGCCAACACATGTTGTTGTGCACTTCCCCTAAAGGCTTGGCAAGTAGAAGAGGATGACTCACGTGCCAGGTCACTTGCTGTACTCGAAAACCGGTGTAGGGTACTCTGTGTGAAAAGTACACAGAATCCTTACAGTGACGTCGAAGATCCGTACAAGCACATACGTGCGAATCAAGTGTTGTGTATTTGTGTGCGATTTTTAAAACGTCAATGGCATTACTCAGTGATCCAAGCTGACAAAATGAAAGGAAATGGTTAATAAGTAAATGAAATATGGGCGCAACATTTCTGTGCTGTTATTGCGACAGTCTACGATGAATTTCTGACAATAGAAAATGCGGGTTGTCTATGCTTATTCATAAACTTTTTAGGTCATTGAAAGGACGGTGGACACTAAAAAAAGGCTATAAGTATTCAGTGAAATTGTTATTAATGAGACAAATTTCAAAAACCGTAGTTGCATCCATCGTGAACATTGCTCGAAGGAAAAAGACCTACTGTGGAATTGCCGCCGGGCATTTCTAATAGAAGGCTTATTCTTCTTTTTCCTAATCTGTTTACCCTCCAGGGTTGGTTTTTCATGGGACTCAGCAAGGGATCCCACCTCTACCGCCTCAAGGGTAGTGTCCTGGAGCGTGAGACATTGGATCGGGGATACAACTTGGGAGAATGACCAGTACCTCACCCAGGTGGCCTCACCTGCTATGCTGAACAGGGGCCTTGCGGGGGTATGGGAAGATTGGAAAGGATAGACAAGGAAGAGGGAAGGAAGCGGCCGTGGCCTTAAGTTAGGTACCATCCCGGCATTTGCCTGGAGAAGGGGGGAACTACGGGAAACAACTTTCAGGATGGCTGAGGTGGGAATCGGACCACCTCTACTCATTTGACCTCCCGAGGCTAAGTGGACCCCGTTCCAGCCCTCGTACCACTTTTCAAATTTCTTGTCAGAGCTGGAAATCGAACCCGAGCTTCGGGGGTGGCAGCTAATCACACTAACCACTGCACCACAGAGGCGGACGGAAGGCTTATTACTGAACAGTAAGTACCGATAGGTAAAATGATGACTGTAATGGACCCGTTTAATTAGAACGTCCGTAAAAAAATATTACTACTACTACTACTACTACTACTACTAATAATAATAATAATAATAATAATAATAATAATAATAATAATAATAATAATAATAATAATATCTTTACGTTCCACTAACTAATTTTCACGGTTTTCGGAGACGCTGAAATGCCAGAATTTTTGTATCGCAGTATTTTTTAATGCAAATAAATCTACAGACACGAGACTGACGTATTTGAGCACCTTCAAATACCACCGGACTGAGCCAAGACCAAGCCTCCCAAGTTGGGTTCAGAAGGTCAGCACTTTACGCAGTGCTGTACCAATCATCTTGCCGGGCTGAGTGGCTCAGACGGTTGAGGCACTGGCCTTCTGAGTCCAGTCTTGACAAGGTGCTCAAATACGTCAGCCTTGTGTCAGTAGATTTACTGGTACGTGAAGAACTCCTATGGTACTAAATTCCTGCAAATCCGCGTCTCCGCAAACCGTGAAAAGTAGTTAGTGGGACGTAAAGCCAATGACATTATTATCATCATCTTACCTGCACAGTTCATAGGGGTATCTTACCTGGAGTTCCTCATAGGTACGTTATTAGAGCTTTCAGAGGACGCTCCGTTTCGACTACGCCGAAACATGTGGTTTTTACACGATGGTCCACCACCTGATATAAGCCGCTTACTGCGTGATCATTTGGATCAGTCCTTTGGTCTATGGCGAATAAGACGACATGGACCCATCAATTGGCCCGCCAGATCTCCAATGGATATTACGGAAGACTGGATTCGGAGAAGTGATTTTCTTTTGTTAGTTGCTTTACGTCGCACCAACACAGAGAGGTCTTATGGCGACAATCGGACAAGAAAGGCCTAGGAACGGTAAGAAAGTGGTCGTGGCCTTAATTAAGGTTCAACCCCCGCAATGCCTGGTGTGAACTTGGAAAACCATGGAAAACCATCTTCAAGGCTGCCGACATTGGGGTTCGAAGCCCCAATCTCCCGGATGCGAGCTCAGAGCTGTGCGCTCCTAACCGCATGGCCAACTCGCCGGGTACGGAGAAGTGAAGCCTGCAGAATAGTCCAGGGATGTCACTTGAACAATTGCTACGTGTTTCACATTGGTATGTCAGATGTTACACCATTTCTGCAGCGTATTGAGTTGGGAGTTCAGTTCTCAATCGATGTAGTATTTTGAGTCTCGATAGTTCGATATTCTCATAAATCCGAGCAGAAAAATTGAAGTACCGGTAACAAAAATTATAAATCTAGAGTTTCAGTTCGCGATTGCCTTGTACGTGGCGCAAGCTGAACACAACACCCGGAAGACGTGCTTGTTAAAACGCTAGATATTGACCTTGAACACAGCATGGCAGTTCTTCATTCTACACTGTACCGGTTTGGGTACATTGCGTGTGTGTGTCTGTTGATGTGCATGTTTGATGTTTATACACAAAACCTGTTTGTCACACTTTGTCCTCTAGTGCTAACCACAATACGAAGATACACCTGACTCATCGCAAAGAGACCTGGTTCTGGTCTTACGCATACTATCCTGTAGTAAACTACTGCGAGCGATGTAGGCACGGGTGAAGTACATTTCATCTTGTTTCCTCCTACACCACGCATATTTTACTATTTTCTTCCCTGCCTTTCAGCTCCTAATGACTTGTTAATAATAATACCGGTAATGTTATTTGCTTTACGTCCCACTAACTACTCTTACTGTTTCTGGAGGCGCTGTAATTTAGTCCCGCAGGAGTTCTTTTTACGCGCCAGTAAATCTAGCGACACGAGGCTGACTTCTTTGAGCATCTTCGAATACCATCGGACTGAGCCAAGATCGAGCCTGCCAAGTTGGGGTCAGAAGGCCAGCGCCTCAACCGTCAGAGCCACTCTGCCCGGCAGCAAAAAATATTATTATTATTATTATTATTATGATTATTATTATTATTATTATTACCGGGCGAGTTGGCCGTGCGGTTAGAGACGCATGGCTGAGAGCTTGCATCCCGGAGATAATGGGTTCGAATCCCACTGTCGGCAGCCCAGAAGTTGGTTTTCCGTGGTTTCCCATTTTCACACCAGGCAAATGCTAGGGCTGTACCTTAATTAAGGCCACGGCCGCCTCCTTCCAACTCCTAGGCCTTTGCTATCCCATCGTCCTATAAGACCTACCTGTATCGGTGCGTCGCACCGACAAAGATAGGTTTTATGGCGACAGATATAACTAAGGACTGGGATCGGGAAGGAAGCAACCGTGGTCTTAATTAAGGTACAGCCCTAGCATTTGCCTGGTGTGAACATGAAAAACCACGGAAAATCATCTTTAAAGCTGCCGACAGAGGGATTCGAAGCCAGTACATCCCGAATATTGGATACTGTTCGAACTTTAGCGACTGCTACTATCAAGCTCGGTGATGATTTAAGAGTGGATTTCTGCCGCTGGTTAATTGATCAAGCACTCAATCCAGAATTTCTGTCAAGTGTATTAGTGACACATGAGGCAATTTTTATAGAAGGAGTGTTTAATATTTAGTATACCAAGGCAACCTCTAGCACCGGCTCTCAATTAATATCTGGATGGATGCAGTGGGAAGTCTGTCTCTTTGACCAATCGTCTTTTTATTAGCGTTATTTTGCTTTACGTCCCACATACTATTTATACCGTTTTCTGAGACGCTGAGGTGACGAAATTTCATATCGCAGGAGTTCATTTACGTGCCAGTATTTCTACGACACGAGACTGACGTATGTGTGCCCCATCAAATATCATCATACTGAGCCAAGATTGAACCTGCCAAGTTGGAGGTCGGAAGATAAGGACCTCAACGGTCTCAGACACTCAGACCGGTACCAATCTCCTTACTTGCATAAATTTGATCGGTGTAGCTTTCCTTATGGTGACGATGGGACGGGAAAGGGCTAGTATCGGAAAGGAAGCGATCGTGGCATTCATGACGTTGCAGCCCCAGCATTTTCCTGGAGTGAACATGGAAAACCACGGTAAACCACCTTTAGGGCTGCCGACAGAGGGGTTGGAACCCACTATATCCCACTCATGAGCTGTGGAATATCCCCATTCAATAAGACAAGGCAGTTTCCAGCACCGGTTCTAATTAATATCAGGATGGGTGTAGCTGGAGGCCGGTTACATCTTTTTATTAATGTTATCTTGCTCCTGTACAGTAGATACAGTACGTTACTGGAGCTTTCAGAGGACGTGTCGCTTCGACTACGCCGAACCACGTGCATTTTACACGATGGTGCAGACATTTCCTCAACGGTAGACAGGACGATGTGGAACTATCAATTGGCCAGCCCTTATTCCAGTGGATTGTTATGCCTGGGGGGACATGAGAAACAAAGTATACCGAACTGAGGTAACCACTTCGGATGACCTCCGTGAACGTATGTTTAAGCACCAGAGGATATTCTGAACCACAGTGGTGTCTTGGCTCGAATGACAAGTTGCTTTACGTCGCACCGACACAGATAGGTATTATAGCGATGACGGGGCAGGTAAGGGTTAGGAGTGGGAAGGAAGCAACCATGGCCTTAATTAAGGTACAGCCCCAGCATTTGCCTCGTGTGAAAATGGGAAACCACGGAAAACCTTCTTCAGGGCTACCGACAGTGGGGTACGAACCCACTATCTCCCGAATACTGGATACTGGTAGCACTTAAGCGACTGCAGCTATCGAGCTCGGTGTACCAGTAAATATACCGACACGAGGCTGACGTATTTGAGCACCTTCAAATACCACTGCACGGGGCCAGGTTCGAACATGCGAAGTTGGAGTCAAAAGGCTGGCACCTCAACCGTTTTAGCCACTCAACCAGGGAGGAAGCACGAAATGTAGGTACGTTTAATTTACTTAGTTGTATAATATGTCCATTTTTCGTTTGAAACAAAACGTTCGATGTGCTTCGATAATTCAATTCTGATTCTACTCATATGGATATCCTATGCCATGCATTTGTTCGTTGGCGCAAGGAACTGTCTTCCTTCTTCTACCTTTACAACGGGGATCGTACCGCATTTCACGTCCCGGCGTGCGTATCCCAACCAATAATTATATCACACGCTCGTACAGGTCGCGCACCGACACAGGTTTTCAGGTCATTTCCATACTCACTAGATCACAGGGCTGACGACCACAGATATCCCTATCCCCTAAAGGACGTAACAGCAAATGAACCAGTATTAACGCTGAGAATTCAATACATCTCCAGGGTCCGAAACCGATAACTAGTGTTGTCTGAAATCCCTAAGACGGAAACTAAATACTAACAACAACAAACCAGTCTGGCGATAATGTAACGTAACATGTTGTAGACTGGTAGCCTTCAGCTGTTACCGTAGGTCAGGTGCTCGTAAACATAAAACCAGTTTGGCAAGTATATTACGTAACATCTCGTGGCATTGAATAGGGAGCGCTCAGCTGTCACAGTAGTACATTTGCTCTTAAACATAAACAGAACAGAAACCAGTTTGGCAGGGATGACGCGTGACTTGCCTGTTATCAAAGGAAAGCTATTCATTCACAAGAACAAGGCATACTACCTATTCTAAAAACATCGTACCCCTTTGCTCTCGAAAATAACTTCCGAGGATTACTAAAAGTTTGATATATAGTGGTTCGTCACATCGTTCTCTATTGCTACAATAAATATCTGCACGTATACACCTAACACCCTGTATAAGGGTGTCGGTGTGGTGCGATCTATATATGAAGGTATAACAATGAAAATATGCTTGAATTAACGAGGGACTTCCAGAAATCTCAGAAATTTGAAGCTTGGTACCGGAGAATCTGATGACCTCAGTATTCCTAGAAAAATCGGAAATTCTCAAAATTCCCTGAATGGTGCAAGCTGGGGGCTTCAAATTTTGGGCTCAGCATAAGAACGCAGTCGTATAAATTATCCAAATCGATAGCCTATAGGTTGCGTTGGCTTAAAGACTTTCAAGAATTCCCTTATTTTTACCCCCGCTTCCCGCCAAATCAAGATTGAAAACATTGAAATTTAGCGAAATTATAGCTTTTAACTGTAACCGACGGAAAATTTCATATTCATATTTTCCCCCTTTTAAACCCCGAAAAGTATCGAAATATTGAGGCAATTGTAATTATTGTTCATACATTCCTTTCGAGGTATTTGTTGGCTAAGTGGTAAGTCCTATCACAAAACGGATGGCACATTCTTTGTTAAATTTGGAGTGATCTACATCTTTGGTCCTACGAATTTCTCTCATTTCAGTCTCCTTATATGTTACGTTTGGCTGTATTTCTCGAATCACTGGAAAGTTTCTGGTTTTTCACGTATATTTCATTGTTTAACACACTTATAGGAAAGATAGAGTCATCTAATTTGGTACACACATTGACACAATATACGGCAATATGTAAACCAAATTTCATTATTCTAGCTTATACTGCATAAGTGTGCGAAAAATGATGTAATGTGTTATAAATGTACCTAAATTTCACATTATTCAAATTTTCGAACTCAATCTAAGCAATAAATATGGGAGATTTGAGATAATGGTTTAGGACCAAGCACATAGAACGATAATAGGGGTTTCTGTTGGCGCAAGCTGTTTATTAATATGACACACCGTTAGGCAGCAGTTTATATGTAAGTGAATGTCTGCTACATTATGAACGTGATATACCTTCTTATATGGTTCTCTATTTATTGAGGTTGATTTGTAGCGATCTAGAAAGGGTGTGTTTTTTACAATGATTAATGCTTTAGAATTGATAGTGACTGTCAGCAGGAGAGCGTCTCCTGTTGTAATTAATTCTCCTCACATCTACTTTGACTGTCAGTAGGAATGGGGTCCTTCTGCAACTCCTTTGTAATAGGCATTAGTGAGGACGACCTACCATGTTAATGAAAAATTCCCATCTCGGTTTGATAAGCAGAAGGGAATGGAGAATGCAACTTTTTTCAAATCTCACCCTACAAGACAGTGTCTCTCACTAGCCAAGGTTTTCCGCCATTATGAATAAATTTGACTGGCGTTAGGCAATGTAGCCTGCTATTATAATCGGAACTCACCAACTCGAGTGACCGGCAGTACGCTGTGTGGCATTTGAAAATTGGGCCTTTCATGCTATTGATAACAACATAACTCAATTTTGACTGGTCTCAGGGTAGGTGCCTACCATTATAATTCAAGCTCCTCAACTGGAATATGTTTGGAAGTATTAAAGGAGGCCTGCCATTGTGACAAAAACTGCCAAAATCCATTGCGACTGGCTATAGGTAAGGGGGCCTAGAATTATAATGAAACTTTCCAACTCGAATGTGATCACAGTCAGCAAGTGAGCCTGCCGTTATCATCACAACTCCGCAACTCGCACCTTACACGGGAAATACCGAATGATGACATTCCCATGGCTTTTCTTCTGTAGCGGTAAGAGACATGCAATTTATTAATGTTAGCGTGGTTTTGTGGATTACTTTCTTGAAATCTCTGTCAAAATTTACCGTCCTGAATTATGCATCATATCATTAAATTTCAGAGAAATACTTCCATAAACAAACTGAACGCTAGGCTCCAGCGAATATAAACTGCCTTCTGATACCCGAATTGAAGCACGCCAATCAGATACGTAAGCGTACGGGTTCTTGAATCTGCTACATAACACAGATCCTTTCAAAATTCTTCAGAATATTGCACATAGGAATTAATGTTTTACCGATGAAGTGAGCCATGGATCTTCATTACTGAATTTATATATCCTCTAATTATTGTATTTCAGCCATGTGAGTTTGCTGTCCCCATCTGCCCTTAAGTAATCTGATGTATCAATTGACTGGATGTTTGATCTCATTGGCAACATCCTACTGCAGTTAGGAGCTTGGTTGTTGTTTCACTTCCAAAACAACCAAGATGCTAATCTTCCCTTTTGCTAGACAACCAGTTTCCAGGAAGATACGACTTAGATAATGCCGACTTTGTTAGTTATCTTTCAAGATTGCATTCTCGGAAAAATTCACATGGAATTACGCACGAGAAGTCACAACTCTGTTCAAGCTAATATTCTATGAAAATTATAATTAATCATTTTATCACGAAGTGTGCCACTAACAAAATGCATCACTTGAAATTTAGAGGCAATATTTAATCAGATTTTGAAACAGGATGAAACAAAATAATTTTCCGGAAAGAAGCAATGCTGGTCTACTGTACTTTCAGTCATTTTGTATTTAAATATACAGCAGTAAATAATTAAAAACGACAGGCAAAGTGATCTAGGAGTAGAAGGAATGTTTGACTGTACTACCAAACTCTGTATACAGATCATTGTCCGAACAAATTTGTATCTATCAGCAATTTACTCGCTGGAAAATCATCTGTATCGTATCGTACTATATCGACAAAGGAATAATGCGTACACATGGAAAAATATCTTCAGGATTGCCGACAGTGGGGCTCGACCCCACTATCTCCCGAGTGCAAGCTCACAGCTGTGCCCCCCCACACGGACTATCTAACATTTCGTGTCATATCCACAGTACGTGTACTGTTTTCACTGTCAATAATAAGTTGAACATACAAACACAGACGCTACAGCAAAAGTCATTTTCACCGTAGAAGGGTTTCAAGACTTGTTACGTCTGAAAACGTATTCGGAAATGACCCACCATTTTCATAACTTGTTAAAGTTGAAAATATTTCTTAGCAGACAAAGTAGGGGCTCCCATACTAAGAATAACGTACAATTATGCAATTCCCACAATTGTGCCGAAAGTTGAAGTGCTAAAGGATTCCAGATGTTTCAAATTGTGGGCCCTGGATAGCTCTAGCAAACTAAAACAAATACGAAAATCACTTCCGGCCTATTGCAGTTCCGGAAAAATGTCTAAAACCGCATTTTTACTAGTTTTCTTTTTGATTAAACTCCTAGCAAAATTGACTTCTTTACAAAATTATTTATATAGTGCGTTCCTTGGTTCAATACCCAGAGATACTTTTTGTTTTTTGAAAAATGTCCACAGCGAATGTAGTTGTAATAAGGGCTCAAGTGAACTCCTGCATTCACAGACTTTAGCGCTCGTAGTGGTAGAAAATGCAAACTGCTAATCTAATCGACCGGATAACGATGAGTAAGATAAGAATTGTAATTTTTAGGAATACATAAATAATATATTCTCATACTTTATTATATTTTATTTACCTAAAATTCGTATGGTATATCCCTAGGATGTTTTCAGCAATGAGTTGGTTACCTAAAGGGCTAGAACAATGGAATTTTACCTGAATTTTTGTTGTGATGAAGATAACATATTATTAATACTTAAATAAAATAGATACTGACCTTTATTATCTTTTCAAGTAACTAGTTTTGGGGTTCATGGAAAGTTAGTTCCTACACGTATTGCAAGTTTTACAACTGGATGACTTAAAACATGTTACGACATGGAAATTGGCGATAACGACTCTTCAAAGTACTGGACGTCAAACGTTGGTAAACTTTGCTCTATTGCAAAAGAATGAATGAATGTTTTCAAATGTGCCTGTGTTTTGATAACGATGATTTTATCTGTGTGCGGTGTTGTCCGAACATCCTAGTCTCGAGTATCTGACTCAGCGAACAGTTGAACGATATCGTTAGACCGAGCATGAGGTGCTATTGTTTGCTACCGGTTAGTTACCTGCTCTTGATATGTGGGCTATCGTCAGGGCAAATGTGCATGGAGAGGACCTCGCTTGGGTCTGAAGCTGCCAATAAAAGGTTGGCTCTTCAGGAATTTCTGGCTCATCAACTGGCATCCCAGGCTTTACTAAGTCCTGGGATGAATAATACGGTGATCACTAGCAGAAAATACGCAACTCTGAAGGAACCTTGTAAAAGCCACATGAATTACTACGAAACTTCCTACAATTCTGGACAACAATGGGCCATGTATAGTAAGTACAAAGTATAAGTATATTAAAGTAAAGTAAAGTAAAGTAAAGTATAAAGTATAAGTATAAAATTTCCATTTATGTGCCACTGAGGATTCCATATGAGTAGTAAGTGGGTACGTTCGGGGTATTTGCCATTTTCCGAAATTCCGCTTCCAGCATCCTGAAAAAAATCGCCTGCTTTTCCCAAAAATTACCCATTTTGCGTTAAGAACTGCCAAAAGTGAATTTTATAGAAAAGTGCAAAATACGCCGAACGTAGCCATTTACAAAAAAAAATCGGACTAAAAAGCCTATCACTATCGCTAATGTTTTAATATTAAATTTAAATTCATATTATGTAAAATTTGCACCTTTCTTTGCTTTCCACTACCAATTTTCTGCTACCCCTCTTTTTTCCGGATTTCTTAAAATATTATAAAAAATATAAATGAATAAATATTTCTAAAAGAATACTTCCGGCTACTTTTTCATCTCTAATAAATGGAAGAAGAAAAGGCAGTTAGAGCTACCACAAATAAATGCTTTATTTCAGAGTTATTAGGCGATACAAAACCAACCAACGAAAGATTTGGATTATGGATACTTACAAAAAACTGAAATAACTCGAATCTCATTACAAATATTGGAGATATTAATTACACAAACGGACAAAAACATTGCAAGAACTTTTTTTTTTGCTAAGGGCTTTACGTCGCACCGACACAGATAGGTCTTATGGCGACGATGGGACAGGAAAGGCCTAGGAGTTGGAAGGAAGCGGCCGTGGCCTTAATTAAGGTACAGCCCCAGCATTTGCCTGGTGTGAAAATGGGAAACCACGGAAAACCATTTTCAGGGCTGCCGATAGTGGGATTCGAACCTACTATCTCCCGGATGCAAGCTCACAGCCGCGCGCCTCTACGCGCACGGCCAACTCGCCCGGTGCAAGAACTTTAATCAATTACAGAATCTGCTTGCGATAAAATTATGGTTGTTAAAACTACACATTCTATAGACTGCAAAGGACAATTAAAAACCGGAAAATTTCTTGCATAGAAGAGGCATGTGGCTCCTTTAATAGTTATCAAAGAAATAAGTTATCTAAGTTTATTTTACAAAGACATGGAGTTGAATCAAAACTATCATATTTATTAAATTCCAATACACAACCAATTAAAGATCTGAAACTGATTTAAAAATATATATTATAAATCAAAAAATACTCGAATCATATTGTTATTCCATATAAAATAGAATTAGCAGATGTAAAAATAAATACACTTTTAAAATAATTACCAGATATTTTAAAAGAAGTTAAAAATAGTATTATTATCTCTTAGGCTTAGACATGACACAAGATTTTGGAGGTATTTTTCACAAAGAGGAGCAAATATTTAATAAACAATGATAGTAATAACGTTAATTAAGGCCATGGCCACTTCCTTCGCACCCGTAGCCATTTTCTATCCCATCGTCGCAATAAGACATGTCTGCATCGGTGCGACGTAAAGCAATTTTCAAAATAAACGAATGTCGGTAACCTGTTACTATCATATCGGACGCAGAAATTTGAGTGATTCGTAAACTTACTTATTAGAACTAAATAGAAATATTATGTGAATAATACTCGTCTTCTAACAAAGTCGTACTTGATGTAGATTCACTTTCATTTACCTCAAAGTAGTTGCTTATTGTACATAGTTTTGGCTGCTTCAATTTGTCATAGTAACGCCCATTAAGCTATTTTCGTTCCATGTATTTTATTCCTTCGTCATTCATATCCCTCATTTCCATTCTTTTGCACTTTTTCCGAATCCTAATCCAATGTTTCTTTTACATTATTAAATTTGTTATTCTGTACAACTGGCCACGATGTATTCGCAACGGCAGGTAACCTCCCAGTTGAGCATGCGAGTCAACACAGCGCCATCTTATAACAGAGTATGGGGCCGATGACCCATCTGTTGTGCTCGTTTAATAAACGAACGTCGTCATAAACAGAGTATGCGTGTAACGTCACATATATAACGCAAATTTCGCCTTAATTTGAAGCGCTGTATCATGAAAACCACATTACAGATTCTCAATTTTTTTAACTTGCTGTAGTACGCGGTCTTTAATTTCATGATTTGTATGAACTGTTTGAAGTGAAATTTAGTAGATTTATTTATTTATTTATTGTAACGTTGATAGATATTTTCGAAATCGTTTGTAGATTTCGAGTTATTCGTACATGTTTATTTTAAGTTTTAATTTCAGATCGGGTGGTTTCGCTTTAACGGCTATCCTTGTGGCAGCCGAGATTGTCTGGGAATTAGCTGATTCTTTCAAATGAAGGAATGAAGCTACAATTATATATATTTACTCGTTGCGCTATAAGTATGATGCACACTTTTCCAACTGTCAATTGAACAATCACTAATCAGCCTAGCGAAACCGAAAAATGAGGATTCATCACTTATATCAGTCATTTTGATTTTTTGTCAAAGCTTCTCAGCCACCATGCCGATGCAGTTTGAACGAGGACTTCAACGGCATCCGAAGTATCAGAATCCATCTCAGCGACCACGAAAAGCATGGATTAGGCGCTAATATAGATCGTTTACGATTACTATTACATGTCATTCCCCAACCCCAAGGGCTGATAGATAGATAGATAGATAGATAGATAAATAGATAGATAGATAGATAGATAGATAGATAGATAGATAGATAGATAGATAGATAGATAGATTTATTAACCACTGACGGGTTATTCTCATTTACAAATGGCGTACTACACCTATAACCTATTTCCTACAACTAATTATTTACATATAATTGCATATTACTTACAAATAATTGCAAATATATACTATTCAGAAATTAACATCTTAACAACACTACATAGATATTTTAATTTTGCTGCTCGGGGTGTCTTACACGCAGAGTATTTGAGATAGTAAGTCATATGTGTAGCAAGTTTGGTTTAGTGCTATGCTGGAACACACAAACATACATCCCAAATCCCTGTATATTAGGATATTTTTTCATCTCTTCTGAAAAGAAATGCCAATGGGACTGAACATGAACTTAAATGCCATCCGGAAAGCTTCTGTACATAAAAGCAACAGTGGAAATTATAAAATGACACTAATATTGATAATACTTTATTAGTTTTATAGATCACCCACTCTTCAACTACGCCCGTTTGGATGATAGGGGTGTTTTACACGTAAACTCTTTTCTGCAGATAGAACTAACGTGTATGCAATGTTTTGTTGAGAGGAATGCTGGGACATAAACTCATAATCCATAATCTCGGTAATTTTGGACGTTTGTTTCTCACCCCTTCTCACCACCATGCCTATAGGGGCAGTATTTTGACTAAACGGCTTCCATAGTGGCACAGTTTACCGCGGGAACCACGATAACTCTGGATTTGACAGTAATATGTTCTACCTTACCCTATCCTCAAGTTCTTGGTCTAACTCAGCGGAGAAGCTGTGTGAATCTTCCGGTTGTAAAATGTGTCTTAAAATCTAACTAGAATTTACTTACATCAAATAGAAAAGGAGCAAGACTACATATCTTAATTAAATGAGAAGTCAAAGTATAAAGGGTGAAAGAATTTAATAATCAAATTGCATGAGAAAATACGACAATCAATAAATATAAAACATGTTTATAAAAATTTACATGAATAAACTCGATGTCACGAGTGTTAGTCGAAAAGTGGATTACGAACCTAAATCAGAATGTCTTAAGTGGTGAATTACGGACGGATCACATATTTATGGGGAATAATCAGATGAGTTACCTACGGATGGCATGAAGCCGTGAGTTAAGTACACACTGCAAGTGACATACAATAATAAGAGTCGCATGTCTCACCCAAATATTTACATATAATATCCGATAAGTTCGGTAAGCACATGCATGAAAAACACAGTCTTGGGCCTGACACATTTCCCCAAAAAAGCACTGAATTTACTATCACGGGATCCGCCGGGATATAATTGAAGAGGTCAGAGCCCTGTGATCAAAATACAGCACGCGCTGTCAGCCCTGCTTAACAACGTCTCGCACACAAATGTGACATCTAGTCAAATATTAATACACACACAAATAATTAAATGCACTGAAAACTCCTCCTGAAATATCTACCAACCCCTACCCTGCTACCATAACACATCAACACAATACACGACATATACGCACAGATACTTACCTCACTTACCTCCCTTCACAAATTGCCTTGGATGGACTGGAACGAACGAAAACATTTCGGAGCTAGACCCGTGCGTAGACAAAAGGGGAGCGAAAGGACAGAAAGGCAGAACCCGTAACTCCCATGAATAAAAGAATGGATCAAAAGAAAATGGGGTTTATTACAAACACACACAATATTAAAATGAAAGCAAAAATGGGAAGCTGCATTAAAAGGTACTTACATAACTGCAGAAAATTACAACATCAAATAGTATCCCGTTCAGTGACATAGTAACTTTTATGTTACATGGCGACAGTGCATACGATCGCACTATTCGCTTCCGTATGACCACATAAAGATACAAATTCGTTTCAGAAAAATAATAAGACGTGGAACACGGTATCGAAGGAATCAGAAAATGGAACCACTTCCTTATACCGTGATCGATTTCACAAGAAACCATTAATAATCATCATATCACTGTCCTACTCTATTCACAATTAGAATTTCAATTTTAACAAAGAACTCGGTAAACGCGCACAATCAGTAGCAAATGGGCGTAGTCACTGAGAATAGAAAGCTGAGTGAGGTCTGTCTTGAGGCTCTTTCATATATTGGGAAGGAGTTCCAAGAGTGAGGGTAAAATACGCCCCATTGCAAAACTTTGCTCCGTTAATCCTGGACCCTCGACATTCATTGAGGTATCAAATTAAAGCTAATGCGCTCTCATTTTCACTGATCGAATTTCATTATGATCGCATCATTAGTTTTCGCGAAATCTTGAAAGGGTCATCTGGCATTTTCCGGTAGGCGATGCTAAGCTCGTGTAATTCCCTCAGCTTGCTCGCATTGTCAGAGTCCAATACCCGTTCCTTATTAAGTCACTCTCTTGTTTACTCTGTATTTATTGATAATTCAATTATGTAGAGAATTTCTTGGTCTCATAATTTGACGAAAAATTCCCTGATTCAGAGGAATGTTTACTCATGAATATCCATCAGATACTTCGCCACTTCAGTGATTCTTATTACTATTAAGAGTAGAAAACTGTAAGTTGGTACTGGTGCATATATAGAAAAAAGCATGGGATTATTGTATCTCGCACGTTGGAACGACTGCTTGAGTCCTGCGTGGTGACCTGCATTCATAGTCACGAATCGTCTGATCTTTGCCGCACCTGAGAAATAAGTTTTCCACTGTAACGCGAGAACCAGCAGAGAGTCACTTGTGTCCCGGAACGGGTGAAAAGTGCTAGTTTGGACACTATTTGTCGTAGAATCGCGCGGAAAACGGCATATTTCATCTTCTCGTTATCATCACATGCTCCTGGTGATGCTGTGAATGGTAACAATACACTACATTGCACGCAAATACTTGTCAACATCAGCAGATTAATAAAATAAGTATAAATTTGCAAAAACATAGGTTGATTTCAACGTTCATGAATTATCATCGTTGAGATCAAGGGTGAACATGACATGGAATGGTAGCACTCATGGTTATCGTTTGCCGTACAATGTTTCAAATAAGCTCTCATGACAGAATGAAGCCTGTCGAACCCAAACCTAACGCACGTATAACATACCCAGTGACGTTTACACAAACACAACATTTAGCAATTCATTAACATTTTACACCCTGCCATTCTAATTCCCCAAAGGATTAAAAAAAGGAAAAACATCTTTTGACATTGTCATAAGAAATTCAACAGTTACTCAGATCTCCACTGCACGGGTCAGCGTATCTTAAAAATCATTACTTGTACAAGTATTTGATAATAAGTTGTGCGGATTATTTGTTCTATACCAGGTCTTTCCTATGTGTGCGGTGAGCATTACCTAAGTCCGTCAGCTCCGTCATCAATAGTTATCCGTCCTTCTCAACGTAATTACTATCATGAAGCTGCTTATGTGGCAATTAAAAATAAATGTGATAGAAAGGAAGGTCTTAAAAGTAGGACTTTTAGGCAGTACCATATGGCTGATAAAGCAGGCATGAGGCAGTTTCTAAAAAGTCACTATGATCGGTGGAAAACGGTAAATAAAAATTTAAACAGACTCTGGGATAGGTTTAAAGAAATTGTTGAGGAATGCGAAAACAGGTTTGTACCATTAAGGGTGGTAAGGAA
The DNA here is from genome assembly GCF_040414725.1 of Anabrus simplex. Taxonomy (NCBI): domain Eukaryota; kingdom Metazoa; phylum Arthropoda; class Insecta; order Orthoptera; family Tettigoniidae; genus Anabrus; species Anabrus simplex. Next base: position 41,788,889 of record NC_090267.1, read on the forward strand.
TGGTAAAGACCCACCTTATTATAATAGATAAATAAGGAAAATAAGAAGGAGGTGCAGACTGGAAAGAAATAGAGCTAGAAATGGCTGCGGAAGTAAGGAGAAATTGAAGGAACTTACTAGAAAATTGAATCAAGCAAAGAACGCAGCTAAGGATAACATGATGGCAAGCATAATTGGCAGTCATACGAATTTTAGTGAGAAATGGAAGGGTATGTATAGGTATTTTAAGGCAGAAACAGGTTCCAAGAAGGACATTCCAGGAATAATTAATGAACAAGGGGAGTGTGTATGTGAGGATCTTCAAAAGGCAGAAGTATTCAGTCAGCAGTATGTAAAGATTGTTGATTACAAGGATAATGTCGAGATAGAGGAGGAGACTAAGGCCAAAGAAGTTATAAAATTTACATATGATAACAATGACATTTATAATAAGATACAGAAGTTGAAAACTAGAAAAGCGGCTGGAATTGATCAGATTACTGGGGATAAACTAAAGACAATGGGTTGGGATATAGTACCATATCTGAAGTACTTATTTGATTATTGTTTGGTCGGAGGAGCTATATCAGATGAATGGAGAGTTGCTATAATAGCCCCTGTGTATAAAGGAAAGGTTGATAGACATAAAGCTGAAAATTACAGGCCAGTAAGTTTGACATGCATTGTATGTAAGCTTTGGAAAGATATTCTTTCTGATTATATTAGACATGTTTGTGAAATTAATAAATGGTTCGATAGAAGACAATTCGGTTTTAGGAAAGGTTATTCCACTGAAGTTCAACTTGTAGGATTCAAGCAATATATAGCAGATATCTTGGATTCTGGAGATCAAATGGACTGTATCACGATTGACCTGTCTAAAGCATTTGATAGGGTGGATCATGGGAGACTACTGGCAAAAATGAGTGCAATTGGACTAGGCAAAAGAGTGACTGAATGGGTTGCTATATTTCTAGAAAATAGATCTCAGAGAGTTAGAGTAGGTGAAGCTTTATCTGACCCTGTAATAATATAGAGGGGAATTCCTCTAGGCAGTATTATCGGACGTTTATGTTTTCTTATATATATATAAATGATATGAGTAAAGGAGTGGAATCGGAGGTAAGGCTTTTTGCGGATGATGTTATTCTCTATAGAATGATAAATAAGTTACAAGATTGTGAGCAACTGCAACGTGACCTCGAAAATGTTGTGAGATGGACAGCAGGCAATGGGTTGATGGGATGAACTTTCCTTTAGGGGATCATTATAAGTATTTAGGTGTTAATTTAAGGAAAGATCTTCATTGGGTAATCACATAAATGGGATTGTAAATAAAGGGTACAGATACCTGCACATGGTTATGAGGGTGTTTAAGGGTTGTAGTAAGGATGTAAAGGAGAGTGCATATAAGTCTCTGGTAAGACCCCAACTAGAGTATGGTTCCAGTGTATAGGACCCTCACCAGGATTACCTGTTTCAAGAACTGGAAAAAATCCAAAGAAAAGCAGCTCGATTTGTTCTGGGTGATTTCCGACAAAAGAGTAGCGTTACTAAAATGTTGCAATGTTTGGGTTGGAAAGAATTGACAGAAAGAAGAAGAGCTGCTCGACTAAGTGGTATGTTCCGAGCTGTCAGCGGAAAGATGGCGTGGAATGACATTAGTAGACGAATAAGTTTGAATGGCGCTTATAAAAGTAGGAAATATCACAGTATGAAGATAAAGTTGGAATTCAAGATGACAAACTGGGGCAAATATTCATTTATAGGAAGGGGAGTTAGGGATTGGAATAACTTACCAAGGGAGATGTTCAATAAATTTCCAATTTCTTTGAAATCATTTAGGAAAAGGCTCTATGAAAGCAACAGATAGGGAATCTGCCACCTGGACGACTGCCCTAAATGCAGATCAGTATTGTTTGATTGATTGTTTGATTGATTTTGATTGATTTGATCTCAGCTCTCTCGCTGGTGCATAATTGCATTACTATATGGCTTGTATGCCCGCTTATCCGCTGATCTAGAAAAATATCTTTAATTACCTTGGATACATTTAAATTAAATAAATGCTCTTCATTCTTTTCCAAACTGGATCGCTCACTGTTATAATAATCCTCCTACAAACACACTATCGTAACGACAATGGCTAATTTATTCAATATGAAAATAGAAAATCCAACAATGTCAAATTGTTACCACAAACTGGCTTTATCCTAAGCGGTCATGAAAATTATGTAAGCAAAAATCACAATTACATCACGGAAATATATGTGCACAGAATAATAGTAATAATAACAACATTTGCTTCATTTTAGCATGAGAATAAGATTCTCCTGAATTCACAGTATCAAATAAAACGTCATACATAATTATGTCAACACGAAATCGATCTTTACAAATCGGATAAGGTCCGAATCTGAATTGACGTAGAACAATACTTCAATACATTCATATACTAAACATTATAAAGCATGCATGCAAAAATCAACTACGTACGAGGTAACTGATTGGTCGTAAAAAATCGCATGACTTACCAACATTGAAAATTTAACAACAGAGCTATAATCTCGACAGCTCGCGACCTTAATAACTAGTATTTGCATTATGTACAAGAAACAACACCTTAGATCGAGGTTCACTTACATAATGGTGGGTCATCGGATGTCTTCCTTCATTGTCCTGATGGCTGATTAACTTGAACCATCATGCTTTAGAAATGTGGCGAAGTTATCTTGAGGTATCGTGACATGGTTATTCCTTGATTTTGCACTCGCTTATACATAAGCATTAATTTTATCTTGAAGTTACACAAAATTTATAATTATACCATACAATAATACAGTGATTAATCATATAAGCTTTACACACGGATATGAAAACACTCTGATATTAAAACCCGATTATGATGTTTCTCTTGTGGTGAAATATTCTCCCTCTGCATGTTCTAAACAGCTGAGTTTAAACATTCCTTGTCTGTAACCGGACTAGGGATTACCTTTCCCCTTTCGAGCTACCGTGCTGTATTTACGTTTGATGTCAAGCACCTAACCATTCTGGTAATTTTGGTGGCCTTAATGAGCTATCCTGTGGATAGACGTTCATTTAACAACAGCTACCTGCCCCGAGTTACAGTGAGTGATTTCAGTCTTATTTATAACATCTGCTTGTCTGCTTCCTTTACTAAGTTTAATGTCTTTCATAGTTACAGCGAGATATGATCTATATAAAGTCCTGTACTTATAAAACATGAAATTCTTAATCTGATGAGAATTTTGGTTAAAGGATTTATTTTTCTGCTACTTATTTCGAAAAACTATCACCTCCTTTCACTCAGTGCTCTTAAATAGTTGACTATTTGTCAGGCTGACTGAATGCAAATAAATATTTATTACTATTGTCCAAGTATTAACACAGCTAAGTCCAATGTTTATGAGAAACTTACTCTCAGGATGATTGCAACTAGCGTATGAAACACACTATGGACGACTGCGAGCTAGTCACAAAGACTAATAAGTTGTGAGACGCGTTAACTGAGTAGAGATCGAGCACGTCAAAGCCTGACGATAGTGAACACTGAGAAAACACACACTGAGGAATACCGAGTGGTCTCGTTTCTTTTATAGGCACATGAGTACAACATGGCTCGGCGCGGTATCCTGGGGGGTTTTACGTCATTGATATTCGTGCGCTGTAGGGATGAGTTTCCCTCGCAAAAGCAGTTTTGTCTTGTTCACTATCAATATCAGCCATATTCAATCGTTTTTGCGATGTGGCATCTAAGTCCGAATCAAGGTAGGTTTTCATGAGATATCTCCATCTGGGACTGTTTTGAGCGATGTTCTGTCAATTGATCCCAGTAACCTTCCGAGTGTCTTTATCCCATCTGTCTGGTGGTCTTCCCCTAGGTCTCAGTTGATCTTTCGGACTCCATTCAAGCATAAGCTTTGTCCACCTACCATCAGTTTTCCGAGCAACATGGCCTGCCCACTGTCATTTTAGGGTAAACACACTTTCTAAAATGTCACTGACCTTTGTGACTGACCTGATGCAATCTGCTCTCTTCCTGCCTTTCTTCGTAAAGCCTAGCATAAACTGTTCCATAGATCTTTGGGGTGTTCTGAATTTTGCTTAACAAACTCGCTCAATGTCTAGGTTTCACTACCGTAAGTCAGTACAGGGAGAACACTCTGGTCATAGACTATCTTCTTTAGGTGGGATGGCATGTTGGATTTGAAGATTGAAGAATTTTTTCCCCAGGATTACCATTCTAGTTTGATACGTCGGAAGATTTCCGGTCTTAAGTCCCTTTCCATGTTTACAAGCTGTCCAAGATAGACATACTCATTGACCTGTTGTAATGTGGATTTTCCCACATGTAGCTTTCCTGTTGGAGCCCATATATTGAGCATTACTTTGCTTGTAGAAAGGTTCCCGGAAAGTCCCACTTTTTGACAGGCTGAGACAAGATCTTATATTAGTGTTTGTAGTTCATCGATGTCGTTGGCGAAACATGTATTTTCGTCTGCAAACCTTGAATTGTTCAGCCTTTTCCCATTTATTTTGATTCCTACATTCTGCCAGTTGATTATTGGCATGGCCATTTCTAACACTTCTGAGAACAGCTTGGGAGATATGGGGTCGCCTTGCTTTTCACTTCCTTGAATGGGAATATCCGTGGATGGCATATTGACGTTCTCGAAAGCTGAAGAGGTTTCGTAGATATGCTGCAGTACTATTATGTAGGCAGCATCGACGCCGTTTTCGGCTAAGTGTTGCATAACAGCATCATGGCTCACCGAGCCAAAAGATTTTCAAAGTCCACAAAGGCTAGACAGAGCGGCATTTAATATTCATTCCTTCTGCTGATAACTTCACGAAGGGTGAGTATGTGGTCGATTGTTACAAAACCTCGGCGGAAACCTGCTTGTTCAATTGGCTGGGCAAAATCGAGCGTTGAACTGATTCTGTTCGTCAGTACCTTGGTGAAAATCTTGTAAAGGACAGAAAGGAAGCTAATAGGACGATAAATTCTGATGCAATGTATGTTCCCTTTTTTGTGCAGGAGAATTACCATTGCTCCATTCAAAGACGGAGTGATGAATGCATTGCGTAGACAAGACGTGAATATTTTTGCCAGGTGGCTTAAAGTTTCAACACCAGCAAGTTTGAGAACGCTAACTGAAAAGTTATCGCTACCTGCAACTGATTCCTTTTTCATACTGTTTATAGCATGTCTAACCTCAGATGGGATAACTTCTGGGACTTGGGAAATGTTGGATAAATCGTACATGTCCAATCCTCACTTTTTCAGCTTAAGTCGAATCACAATATTCATAGCCATTCCTCTGACTGACGTTCCATCACTAATCGATCGTAGGTTTTTCACTTAATTTGAATGCGTGGGTGGTACTATTTTCTGCAGACGATGCACCGAACGTGGATATAAGATGTCAGCATGTGGCTAACAGCGCGGGTTGTGTGTCACAACGACGCACTTTCACAATTAAAGTCACACCACATATGATTAGTAAATAAAAATACTGCACCCTTCATGCCGGGCTCAGCTCGGCCGGTGAGCGAGGATCTCCTGGGGTAGATCGTTCGCTTATCGGCTGTGCGGAAAATTTTAAGTGCAGGGATAGATGAAGAACTAGTGGCAAATGAAAGAAAGCTAAATAGGTTTCACACATTTATTGCAACTACTGCTCTTCTCAAATTCTACAAATAATTTACAAAATCTAGGAACTTTTCGTATAATTCATCTTCTTTTATGTCGTTACTAACATGGACACTCCATCGATAAATGGAACAGCAAATGCCTGAGTCTGTAAATATAATATTTAGATTTTAATTAAAAATTAATTAAATGACTAATAATAATTAATTTGAGATTATCTCCTCCATTACTAATTAAATGATTTGAAAATAAAATTTCCTTCCTCAGTGGAATTCATTTAAGTAGAGTTCGAAAATGATCATTTTCACTCCTTTCTAAAAATTAAATAAAAAATTTGCTCCCATGAGATTATGGTTGAATCGTCTTCCTTAGCCTTTAAACTAGTTAATAAATCCCCTTTCATAATTATTCAGTAGTTGATCTTCACACAATAACTTGGAATTTGACATCATGTCAACCTACGTTTACTCATTGATTGAAAAGAATTGGTTATGTCACGCTTACAAATTCTATTTTTGTGAATTCAATCCACTGACATGGCCTATACTTATTTATATGCATTCGCTAGTTAATACCCTATTCTTCCTTAAAAACGAATAAAATTCATTAAATATTTATATTCTGTTAAATAGTGAACCACTGAATTCGGCACAAAAATTGCCAAAAATCCACGAAAACAGTGAAGAGCATCGTCACAAACATGGACCGTAAAATTACAATGAGCAAAACATAGACAAATCACACACACTACATTCACACAAAGGTACACGGAAATATTATATACATATTTACACGAATTCTAGCCCTTGATTATTATTTTCATGTTTATTCAAAGTCAGGGAAAGTATTCTCATGATGACAATATCGTGGGAACTTCCTCTCATCAACTTGAGATGTGATAGAGCAATGATTATCACTTTATTGAAGAATTCAGTCATACGACGATGTTCAGGAAAAATTTACGAGCAGAAATCATCCGAAAATTATCGACAAAATTGCCTAAACACAGGTCAGAATTAACATTACGCGCACGCGGTTCATGAGCTGCGATATTTATTTTTATCCTTCCACCATAATTGTGGCTCTCAATTAATCTGCGCTCACAACGAAGAAATTATCTCAGGTAACACATTTTCTTCTTAAATTGACTCAATAATGGATGCACAACTTATCCGCTAAATTCTATAATATCCATCTACAAGTCAAATAATTATAATAGCACAGCAAAAATATATAGATGTATCGGTCAGATACTGCCATTTCCCAGGCCTAAATTAATACAAAATGAGCACACATCAATCTTATTCAATAATTATTATTATTATGCTCATGACCTTAGGTGTTCCTTTACGCGATAATTAGGTTAATTTATTTTTACTTTTATTATTATTATTCCTGGCCGCGCGAGATCATACATGCGGAAGCTACTGCACGACAACATCTCAGATGACTCTATCGCGCTCGAAATCCAACCATACGTCGTATAATCGAGGAATGAACTCTGATATAATGGAATCCACGAAATTACTGTCCCATCTGATCTCAATTCAAGTATAAAAATTATTCAAATAACCCTAGTTTAACGTTGAGGTCGTATTACTTTTATTTCTCCTGCCACAATGAACTCAGGACAGTTGAAACTTTTCTTGATGACATTCACTCAAAACAAGCTAATAGGTTCAAAATACACACACTAATTAACCAAAACTACCTTCACCAAGAAAGAAGAGACGGAAAAAATTCTAACTAATAGAAATTCTTCTAAGCAAATAAGTAGAGGCTATATCATTACACTTTACATTTTACAAATAAAAAGAAAGAATAACAATGTTCAAATATTACTTGGTGGTGACTGTCGATCGTAGAACTCGGGCTGATGACCTAGTGCATTACCGCGTTACGCACCATCGATCCTGGTCTCGCCCGTCTGAGCTGCTTCACATTCTACTCGTTCATTGAGGACATGCTGGCACGCTGGAAACCACACCATTCATATTGTAGGAAGACAGGCATCTTGACTTGCACTCGAACCAATAATCTCCTCTGTAGAAGTTCTTGCGAAAGCTGAAACTGAAAATTAAGTCTGAGACAAGTCCAAAACACACACAGCTGTTTGACGAGATGGAAAAGCAACTTATCTTTTGATATCTTCAGTTAATTGTAAATAGAATCTGTGAATGTCTGAACTGCTATCTGTAACATGTTGGAAGCTCTAAATAAGACGAAGTTCTCCAGTGAGCAAAGTGCGTCTTTTCACTTCTGTAGTTGAAGTCAGAATAAAACCCCACTCGTCGCGTTCAGAGGTAGAAATCCAGGGTAAAGTTTCCTTAGGAAAATCCATAATTCACCGTCTTAAGACAGGGCTGCGTCTTCTCATTATACACGATTGGTCACTTCATTAACTTCACAAGAAATTTATCACCTGATTGGCTGCCATAGTCAGACGTCATATAACTTTGCTAGTATTGATCGAGTGTTAGACACATATTTCGCCTGATCACGTAGTGTTCACGGCTGATTTGAAGGTCGTCTGGCTAGCGGTATCTGCTTGTTTCCTCTCGCTTGCTCTGAGCTGGGATTTCCATGCACCTGGTAACTGGTTCTAGTCGACTCAACGTGCTAAAACTCCCTTCCTGGTTTACGAAATAATGTTCCTATTCACAGTAGAAATAAAATATTCTCCCTTAAATGATTTTTACCACTTTTGAAGGGGACAATACATATAAAATATACTATTTTCACATGCTTCCAGTATTACCTCAAATCAGCATTAATACTCCTCCGATGTTCCGAATCAACTAAATTATCATAAGCGCCTGTTTTGAGGGAATAATTTGGAGCTTAGTGATTGGCTGAATTTCTCCTAGGGGTGCTCGACTTTCCTCTGTTTGGAACTAACCACTTCTCACCGAGGGGTGTACGCCATCATTTCATACTTGTTCCTCGATATGTTTTGTCTCTCTCTCCCTCACTCTTTGTTAGTCTAAGGTTACGGCTTTACGACTATCCGCATCCTGGTTCCCGTGAGAAAGTGACAGCAGAAGTACGCAGTTGTCGGTGTCTTTAGGTTCATTGGAAGGCTGTTAGCAAGTTTAATTATTTTGCCAGATATTGGAACGTGCTTTAAGACTAGTGACAGAAGTCAAGTTTCTGTCCCCAGAAATTATATTGGACCTCACATGCCGCCTGAGTGAAACCTACGCAGTACTGGCTGTCTTATAAACCAAATGCTGAATTAAATAATTCTGTATTTTTATATTAATTCGGGATAAGGGTGCACTTTTCATCCCGATATTGTGTTTCGCGTCATAAAAATCTGTCCAGACTAAAGCTATTGTCCAGATCCTCTCCTAACCAGTCCAGACCAATGGTCTTGTTCAGATCCTATCCTAACCTGTCCAGACCAGTGGACGTGCCCAGGGCGTACCCTAACGAGTCCAGACCAATGGTGGTTGCAATGCAAACTATAGGTCTAAAGCCACTTTGTGGCTCTAACCTGGGGGCTTACGCCCTCAGACCCCATTTCCTTGTCCCCTTATGACTCCTCTACCCATACCAATGCTCTTCTCCAGATCCTATCCTAACCGGTCCAGAACAATGGCCGCTTAGTGTAACTTCCATACTTTGCATTGTAACAGCCATGCTTTCCTCACCTACTGTAAGTTCCATGCTTTGCTGTAAAGTCAAAGTGACCAGTCTATCCCTTAACACCTCTGGAAAAAATGCGAAGATGTCTATCATAAATACATCTTCGTCCATCATACGAGTAATTATTACCAATATTACCCAATATTATCACAAAATCACTACAAATCCTGCAAATATTCAAAATGGACTGCTGAACACATGTGAGTAATTTTAAATACAATATTATTATTATTATTATTATTATTATTATTATTATTATTATTATTATTATTATTATTATTATTATTATTATTATAATTTTTCCAGTCAATTACTTGTTTACCGGAACCGAAGTGACATAGACGAATGAACTTAAGCGGAGTCTTTGAAAGTAGGAAATATCACATTATGAAGATAAAGTTGCAATTGGCGCCAAAAATTGGGGCAAATACTGGTTTTAGGAAGATGAATTAGCGACAGAAATATTTTTATCAAGAGATATGCTTGATAAATTTCTAACTTTTTGGTGTAACTTAAGAAATGCTAGATAAAGAAAAGGCAGATCAGTGATGATCGATACGAAAGGACATCGGTTCGATCTCCGGGTATTATGAACCGAATTAAGAGGACAATATATTTCCTCTCCTTTCGTGTAGGATAGAGTCCTCCAATGTTTATAAAATTTGACCTATAAAATATTTTTGTGCCTTCAAAATGTTCATAATTGTATGGATTGAAGTATATTTAACTCGGTCAGTAAATTTAAATTCTTATATTTCAGTGTACGATGCTTCTACGAAGTTCCCAGAGAGTGTCCTCATGGGAAATCTCATGGTCTTGGGGAATTACGATGAATGTATCAATGTACGAGACGTGAAGGCCTTGGATGGGAGTACATTTCATGGTCAACACTGTTTGATAGCAGCCGTCATCGTCCCCAGGATGAAAAGCAAAGGAGTGAGTATTCATCACAACTATCAACAGTGATATGTACTAGAACAATTGTTGCGATGTACATGGTGGAGGAGGTGATTATTGTTTTAAGAGGAAGTACAACTAGGCAACCATCCTCTGTGTAACATTAATCAGAGAAAAAAAATGGAAGGGATCTGACACTTCGAAAAATAAAGTTATCGGCCAAAGGAAAACAAAACTAGCGTGAAAATGAAGGGCTCCCTAGGCCTCGAGTGCTCTAAAACCGTCGGAGTCGGAAAAGAACAAGAATTGACCAATGGAGTTCGGATAGGGTTAAACTGAGGAGCCTGGGACAAGTAAGTGGAAACAATGCCAGGACTCACGTGAGAGCCCCGTGGACGCCAAACCAAGCTCCCAAGTTGAGAGAACCTGGGAGGGAGTCCTTTTAGTCGCCTCTTACGGCAAGCAGGGGATACATCTGGTGTTATTCTACGCCCCCCCCCCCCTCCACGTATACTCATAGTGTCGGTCACATAGTGGTGCCAGTAATAGGCAATGTACACCCATGTTGTTCCTCATACATTGATAGTGCTCTTAGGTAACGCAGACCCATTCTGAACACAGTGCAACCAACACATTAGAGCGCAGCGCTAGGCACCTACTCGCGCTAGAAACTGAGCATCTGCTCCCCCGCCTCAGTCGAATGCACACAATGGAACTAATCATAGGCAACGCCCGGACCCGCGGTGTGTCTCACATTTGAGACGTGGTATTGGAGACATTAGAGCGGGAGTTTCCAATTAGTAAAGTCTCGAGGAAGATGTTGGAAACTTTGGCCATGATTGTGCACCGCACTTGAATAATAGGATAATTTTCATAAAATTCTGCAAATAGAACAGAGGTACCAGTATAAAATAATATGCATAGTTCAATTGAAAGGAAGGTCTAATAATTTCAATTGATTAAAACACAATTTTACAATATTATATAAAAGAGTAAAGTTGAAAATAATCTATATTATTCCCAGGGCAATTGAATTCGGAAGAAAGGCACATAACAATATCAGTTCATTTGGATTAATATTTAACAAATGACAAAAAGTAAAATCATACCGAAAGACAAATTAATAATGTAGTTAAAACAAAACTTAAGGAAGGACAATTCAGTGGGATTAGTGTGAAGGGAACAATGACATACAGTTGTAAGAGCCAAAAATCCCAGCAGTGTACTTCCAAGAGTACTTCCCTGAAATTTGTTTTCTGCTAGTGTTTTACGTCGCACCGACACAGATAGGTCTTACGGCGACGATAGGACAGGGAGTGGGAAGGAAGCGGCCGTGGCCTTAATTAAGGTACAGCCCCAGCATTTTCTTGGTGTGAAAATGGGAAACCACGAAAAACCATTTTCAGGCCTTCCGGCAGTGAGGTTCGAACCTACTATCTCCCGAATACTGGATACTGGCCGCACTTAAGTGACTGCAGCTATCGAGCTCGGTTGAACATTTCGTGAAGTGTGCAGCATTGTGTTACCATCCGGTACTGCCAATGAGAGAAGAATGAAGAATGTCTTACACCAATGAAAATTAAAGTAGTTGGAAATCAAGTCACAAATGCAGAGGGACTAGTCAGTCGAAGAAGGGTACTGCTTGTATAACTTCGAAGACGACTCGCCTGAATTGGGCACACGCTGCGACACGGGAGCTTACAAAACATTATGGACAAAAAATGCAGGAGGGAACGAAATAAAGAGGAAGGCACACTTTCATTGAAGAACTGAAGCAAGTAGGGGGAGTTCGCACATTTGGGCAATTAAAGAGAGAAGGCCCACTGCCGTGGGAACTGGGGTAGCAAACTATCCACTCGGCTGATACAATATGACTGAATGGGGAAGTTCAAAATTTGCGAACTTCTTTTACACGGCCCTCCATATCAAGCTCCATAAAGGAAGTTTCAATTTTCTAGGGTTCCTGTAGTACCTCATTAAGTCGTCTATTTTCGTTTTAATACTTACACCTCTGGGCTCTCCTTCAATGTCAAATACTGTGCATAAATTGAGCCCGTAAGTGATTAAAACTATTATAGGCCTACCGACAGTGTTGGTAGAGGTGGGGGTTATTCACAAGCTGCATTGAACTCAGTAATCAACAAAAATGACTTAAACGTAATAGCTGTCAATATGAGAGCAAAAGCTCAGGAGTGTTCTCGCACCTTATGTGTTGGATTAAAGGTCACAGTGGGTTCACTGGTAATAAAAAGCAGACTGATTATCCAAATCATCTGCTACGTCTCTTTTGAATTTTGTATGCCATATAAATCTCCAATATGTTATGTTCAAAGGCAAACCGGGCAATATATTTTATATCACTGGAACATTTTATGCACATGTACTCTGAAAGCATTTCTTTTTTCGCTAGTTCGAAATCGGGTATTGAGTAAAGCATTAGTGTCGAACGTTTTCACTCAGTTCTCAACAGGTCATCTATTTTTTAACAAATATTTACTAAAAACAGGTTTGGCAAATCCGTCCGTTCGTTCTACTGGACAGATTTCCTTCATTTCTGTTGTATTCTCTCCGGAATTACCTGCCGGTGAATCATAAGACACTGATAGATCTCTAAAATTATCCTACTTTGAGTATTCATAAAATCAACTCATTAAATGACCACTACAATAATTGCAGGCGTAGGATTACCCTAACCCGTAAGACATTCTGTACTTAGCAGGTCGCTAAGCGACTAATACTCACTTTAAAATTCTGATATATGTGATTGTCATCCTTAGTAATGATATTGGAGGCAGCCATGTTTGATTACTACCTGTCAAACCAGAGAGTATACACTTCCTCTGATCACGGAAGAATACTGTACGCTGCCAGATACTCTCTGATCTTCGAACCTTTCCCACTTTCCAAATATATTCAAGACATGGTAAAGCGTTCCCAATAGCTTACATCCTGTTAAGAGAAAGATATTCTACGTACAAACAGACCTCATCATGACATACACTTTAGATATGCATATAAATGCTCTGCTATTTATTTTAAACCATACCCCTAACATACCTTTGGTAAAATAGGGTTCCTCTATTGTTCCTGCATATTAAATAAATAATAAACAAGAGGAAGTACAACTCTCTTACCGCTAAACAATGAGAGGGGAACTCGCAAGAGACCGGGAAGAAGGAGATTAAAGGCAAAAGAACCCCCTGTGGGTGGAGGGCGCAGATAAAGAGTACACTCACGTTACTCCCTGCCTCTCGTAAGAGACGACAAATAGGCGCGACCAAGCAGTGATTTACTTACTTGTAACGAGTTCCATTACGTGATGATCACCATGGGTTGACATTACTTGCGATTAGTACCGCCATGTGAGACATGACTAGTCAAGCTGGCATAGAGCGGCCACGTTTCTCCACAGTACAACCCCACTGACCAAACAAATATCCTAACATATCACTTCCAGAGCATTTGTAAAACATTGCCATTCCAAGCCATCCTCATATTTTATTCTTCCAAATGATTTAAACAATGATACTTCTTCGAGTGCTACACCACGGTTGGATATGTCATCCTTCCTTGATGTAATTAAGGGCATAAATTTGGTTTTTGTTATATTGTTATATTGATTGTCATATTTTCAGACACTTCACATATGCGTAGTATCATATTTTGAGGAATCTAGGGCTACCTGCATGTATTGCTTGATTATATGCAAATTCCTAACGCTTCACTGGGGATTGTGTCAGCGAAATCATTTTACGTCCTGGTGACCTGGCGAAATCCCTTGCCTGTTCTTGCCTATTCTCACTATGTACCAACAATTCTGACTAATGCTATTTGCCTGATGTATAGATCAGCTACCAGTACGATTTATTTTTTCCAAAATAATGAAACAATTTATCCTACACCACTCGGTTAAACGCTGTCTCATAATCGATAATGCTGGCAGACAACGTTCTCTTGAGGTTAAATAGTTAATTAGTAATTTACTTTCGGAATCTAAACTGGGAATCGTCCAAACAATGATCTAAGGATTTTAGTAAGATGAATTTTGGGAATCTCCAGAAGTATTTGAGAAGCAGGTACGATGAGCTTATTGTACGGTGGACCTTGCACTGTTGAATGTTTCAGTGTAGGGAATGCAATTTGCATACAGCGTTCACCAGGATATCTTAAGATATTACTGTATATATCGATTTTACTAGTTGATATTAGTTGATAATGTGGAATATTTCGGGCGTCTCCTTCTTCTTTCTATAATTCCATTGGAAGGTCATCAATCCCTGGAGATTTCTTCCCATGAATTTGTTGCAATGCCCTATCACATTTTTCACGGAGAATATCATTACATGATCTGCTAATGTGGAATCAGGAATGCTTGCGTTATAACCATATAGTTCTTCAGAATATTGTAAAATATTTGGAATTGAGCACAAATGTGCAAGTACAAATTATGGAACTCAGTCTTTACTATAATCGACTATCGATCTCTCTTGCTACAAACAGTTATATGATAATTGTCACAGTATTTCCCACATAATGCACACAAACACAATCAATATTTTTCTAATGGAATATCTTATTACTAAAAAAATTATGATGAAAACCATGAATTGCGAGTCTTGTCAAAACAGATATTAATAGTTTGTTTTCTTTCGTTCATCTCATGTCAATCATTGCATCAGTGGCGTAGAAGTCTTGAGGTATTTCTGCACATTTTTGTTTTCCTCTCTGGATCAATTTAGTTGCAATATTAGTAGCAGGTAGTGGTAGATTCAGCCGTAGACTTTCTAAATAGATATGCTCTCTTGCCATTTCATAAAAAAAAGAGAAAATACTTTCCTCGATATTCCGAGCCCCCTTTTATGCTTTAATTTTCTCCAGTGCTGTTTCTTTCTTTCTTTCTTTCTTTCTTTCTTTCTTTCTTTCTTTTTCTTTTTCTTTTTTTCCTTCTTTCTTTTTTCTTTTTTTCATAATTCCCTTACCCTTCAGG